>NW_025954971.1:0-609855 GCF_022376445.1 Fomitopsis serialis
TCGGATACTACCACAACAGTGAATCACAACTCAACTACTAATATGCGTCATGTTTGACCGTGTCACTCGCCACTTGTGCTGCACCAACTTGAAGGTTCGTTGCCCAAGGGTGTTCATAAAGGTCGTAATCCGCTGCGTAACCAAGCCAAGGGCCGACGTATGTATACCAGCTTCATCAAGGCTTGGGGCGACGATGTCTCTGGGAACAGGAGCAAGCAGTACAATGAGCACACAAATATCTATCTGGCCCATGCCAACTTGCCTCATACGAAGCTCTCCCAAGAGTATTTTGTACGTTTTTGCTCAACGTCGCCGCATGCGAATGCCGGAGCGCAATTTGATGCCATGGTGGACTCCATCAGGTGACTCGACAATCTCCGTGAACGTTTGCTGTTGTAACTGACACCTCACACAGCGGGCCGAACACTTGGCATTCAGCATACGATTGTGATCCTGACGTACAGGAGGAGGTCCTCTTTCGTGTCATTCCATGCCTATTTCCCGCTGACAATCCGCAACAATCGGAGAGTTGTTCGCACATAGGTTTACACGGCAACATGTGGTGTCGACGCTGCAAACTAGGAGGTACTGAGGTCAACAGAGAGTCTGACACGAATTATCACGCTCATTTTGAGATAGACGTGGGCATCTTAATCACTGATCACATTACGGTGTTGTTATTGACTTGTCGCCGCATAGCCAGACAACCTACGGACAGCGGAACAGACAAGAGAAGAAGTCCTAACGCAGATCAGGCTTGCGGCACTTGGAGTGAAGAAGGATGTTACTCAGCGCCAGACGGACACTGGAGTGAAAGACAAACTCGCCGAATATTGGATCAAAATTATGCTGGAGCGGGCACGCATCGAGCAACAATGTCGCATAACTGCTTCGGCGACAGCTGATGCTCGTTTGAAGGGTGTACATGGCCCTGAGCGAACAGCTATGGTGCTGACCATTAAGAAGGAGATACAGGCTGAACTGCTTGATTGGCTTGTGAAGCAACCATCCAACGACTACAACAAGCTACCTGTGAATTCCCGTATGTTCTTGTCATGACCGCTTAGTATCATACCAGTCAGTGATTACTGACGGTGTCATGGTCCGCAGCGCTACGTCATCAGTTGCGACCCGGAGTGCACTTCAACTCTTTGTTGTCGCTTGAGGGTGAGTGCAGCATTCATTCTTACCTTTTTACCCAGGATTTGATATCCAACGTGATGGTCAATGCATGCAGGCATCGATATTCATCGTGAGACACCAGTCGAGCTCCTGCATACGTATCTGCTTGGTCAAGACAAGTACGTATGGCACTACACCCACTCGAGCTGGTCCCCAAAGCAATTTGAAACATTCGCTGTGCGCTTACAATCGTCATCTGTCGACGGACTCAATATCCTGCCACTCCGTGCGCGCTACATCATCCAATATAAGGACAACCTCATTGGCAAGCACTTCAAAGCACTGCAGCAGCTCACCATATTCCACCTCGACGATAGCATGTGCCCCCCTCTCGTGCAGGACCTATGGAAGGCAACCGGTGAACTTGGTGCGCTCCTATGGTTTACTGAAATTGACGACATGAACATATATCTGGTACGTCGTAATCTGACCTTTCGCCTTCATCAGCAAATGTGCACATCACTTACTCAGTCTTACTCGCACTTACGGAGCTTAACAGACTTAATCATCTCCTTAGTCGACTTACTGGCTTTGGAATACCTGTGCCTCACAGGAGTGCCACGTCGTCAAGCAGCAATAAGAGTATAAGCATTCATTAAGCACATTTACAGCGCACTTCCGAAGCAAGATGATTAAGCAACATAAGCGGGCTGGGAAGTGGTCGCGGAGCCAATGTCGAATGTAGTACTAGTACAAATGACAGGAATCAGAAAGCTATCTCGTGAGCATTATGATCCGCGAATTTGTTGACGAAGTATGATCGGAAAGCGTCCAGCGAGTGTACGGCGTCGAAATTAATTGGTAGGAAGTCTTCACCATAGACAGGAATGAGATGTGCGAGTCGGAGAACTGAGTCTAGGTGTATGACAGATGTGTGGCGAGAGTTGTCTGCGTAGAGGTCAGGTTCAACCACCCACATACCTGTACAACCATCCGGCTCATCTTCGACGGCTTCAAACCACTCGACAAGGGCGCACGGGTACGTCGTGTCATCCTGTCGGAAGGAGAAGAGGAGTCGAACACGCGCTGCATGCATGCTCCGCATTCCTTGCTGTGAAGGGTCTGTGCCGACGAAGACGCAATCGTATCGGCCTGGGCCATTGTACCAACTCGATACAGCGCGGATGCGCTCGCGCCGCATACCACCGACTCCGGAAACATCGCTAGGTGCGTAGAATGTCGCGACGGCTGATGGGAAGACGCGTACTCTTGATCGGCTGTTGATTACTGGGCACTCCCGAAGGGAGACCTCGTCTCCTGGTACGTCGGACTGGGGGTTTTGCTGATCAAACAGGAAGCGGCGCAATAGGGACGGCAGTGCAGGTTGGCCAATGTGCTCGCTGAGGGCTTGGAGAGTATTAGGCAAACCACGAACTAGATTTATTGTTGGCGGCGCGCCGGTCAATCATTGGAAGTAAAAACTGAGTCGGAAAGGATATCGACATACCTGGACAACGGGCCAGTTCTACAAAGCCATGAACTGTCGGTCCATCAACTACGTCGTCTTCTTCGTCATCTCTCTCTTCATCCTGCGCGAGTACCGGCTCTTCATCATCAAGTTCACCCTGGGCCTCGGCCGCAATAGGTTCACCCATTGCTGGTGGATCATCCGCCGCGAGTTCCGCAAGCGCGGCCGATAGCGAGTCGCCTTCAAGCATTCCACGACGCTCGAAGTCTCGGCGCGACGCGGCGAGTTTGTCTAGGCGCTGATTCGTCAGGAGCATCTGCCCGAGTGGTCTGTGACGATTCGACCGGCGCCATGGTTCTTTGACGGCTTTGATGTGCTTAGCCTCGGTCATAGAGGAGCACAGACCATTCGGAGCCCCGAACTGTTGGATGTGTCGTATGTAGTGATCCAGGGCATGCATCCTAGGCAGAGAGAAGCCAGTAGGCCGGACACCAGAGTCCTGGAAGATCTGGCGATGGTGTCGGAACCTCTCAAGGGCAGTCTCGATTGCAATGAGATCAGTGTCGTCCAAAATTGAGCGACGCAGGAGATAACAGACTTCCATGAAGGCGGCAAGGGCGCGGACCATGTCATCGGGTACTATCCCGTTGATAGCAGGCAGGTAGACCTGATAATGCACATATTTGGTGGTTTTCGCGACGAATGAACACACGGTTGACATACCTTCATTAAAGCCTTTGAGTCATCCCCAGTCCATTGCTTGAATTCACGTCCCTCGTAGAATCGTCGCAGTCCCGGGAAGTAAGGTGTCGAAGCAATTCTAACCAAGTCATAAGTAAGCAGCAGTAAGTACACTCGACACAACGCATGACATACCGCCGATCTATTTCATCAAGTAGCTCCTTCGCACGCGCCTCGCCATGTTGTAGAGTCAGATACTCGCCAACCCATGTCACGAGATGATCCTTGAAGGCGCCCTTGATAACTTGGTGTAGGAGATCGCCCGATAAGAGTTCGTGGATATCTGCACGTGGGAAGTCGTTCGTGAATGGCTGCAGAGTGTGAATGAATCACTGTCTAAAGCAGGAAATGTGCGGAGACAACTCACAATGATGTCATGCACGATGCCGTATTCATCCCATAGGACCCGTGGATCTAACGCGTCGATAAGGGCTTCGGTGACAGCTTGAGTTCGACGATCGGCACCTGGACCAAGGTTTGAACGATGGGCATCACAACTGAAGGTCACATAGCAAAATCAGTGGGAAACACAAGCAGCGCGATTACAACAATATATCAGCTTACAACGAGCACCAGCCTTGGACTATACACGCCGCGAGGACCTGTTCAGGGTAGTCGGCAATGTATGGACCCAGGCCATACACAACACGTCGGTAATAGCCATCCCCACAACGGACGACGTCATACTGCTCTGCCATATATGGCCGCAAGCAGTCGAAGATCGCCGAGAGGCTGGAATGGAATAGCTGCTGCCGAAACTTGAGGAATTGCTTGGTTTTCTTGTGTACCCTGTTCGCTGGAAATAAGGTAAGACTTCGTACACGACTCGGATGACAGCAGTACAATTCGTACACAACTCACACTTCGGTATAGATAAGAAGCCAATAAGGACCAGTGCATCGCGGTGCGCGCGACGCACATTATTATGGACATTTCCGAGGGACATGTAGAGAGGGTAATACTCGTTTTGACCTGTAGCTACAGAAACGGTGGTCTTGTCGCTACCGACAACGAGGGGCCCGAACATCGCCCCATGCATTTTCTCGTCTTCTGCGATGATATCCTATTGCACGAGCAGAACAATTAGTACTAGATCATCCAATCGAGCTCAGCTACTAAGTGTACTTACTGCTTGTTCCCATGGCCAATTCGCTGACATGAAGTTGCCATACCGGCGTCGTGGCTGTTCCTCACCATCAACATGGACAAACTCGCGGTAGGGGACCTTATCAAATTCCTCTGCGATGTCCGCATTCCCGATGATGTGGTGAGCGACGAGACGCGGCGACTTGTACCAGACGTCATGTTCGGCAGTCATCCACGATGGAACATTCCCGTCAGGTTTGCGTCCTGAGTACCTGACCGAGAAAGACTGCCATGGAATGTCACCGACAGTTGTCGCATCAATGACGTTCTCGAGATCAGTGTTATCGGCGAAGGGTGGATTGTCGTCATGCTTGAGAAGGGATGCTGCCCAAAGGTTCATTAACTGGTTAATCTTCGCCTGCGGCATCTGACACTTCTTGTAGAGGAAGTTAGCGACCTCAAACTCGTTTCGGCTGTCGTACGGATTCCAGTTTGTAGGCTCGGGATCAAGCCACGGCGGCGGAGGTGCATCTGCTGGAAGGACATTGCCATCGGCGTCACATCCAAGGCCTTCGTACAGTGTCCTAGTCAGTGAAAAGAGTACGAGAAGACAGTGCCGATCATACCTGTCAGGCGCGAGTGGTACTCGCGGAAGTCAACAGGGCGCCGAGGCTCGCCTTCGTCTGGATGATCATTGTCGTGCCCAGTGGTTCATGGCCATGAAGGTGGTCATGCTGAGGATCTTCCGGGGTTTCCGAGCGACGGGGAAGGCGAGGCTGCCCAAATGACAGCGCAGGTAAATGAACAGCGTTGAAGTGTTGAGTGCGACCAGATGCGTTCATGGACATATGATTGCATGTCGGAATCGAACAAGCAAGGTGCCTTGGTTGGTGCTGACGGCGACGACTCGGATGCATCGTGGATGAAGAGGAAGGGTCTTGAGGGTGTACGGGCTTGGGTATAATCTGATTGCAGGTGCCCGAGACGACCTGCAGATCACGCTTTTATCTGCCGGAGTTCAAACAAATGCGGCGAGTTGCTGCCAGCGCATCTCGCCATACGAGTGTACGACATTTCTCCTTTCTCCCATCTATCTTACATTTTCCTTCGAACTTGAATCCTTTCACCCTCGCTACTTCTGCTGCCTGCAACGCTATGGTCAATACACGTCCCTCTAATGCTTCGAAGCATCCGGGAAATCCTGACCTCAAAAATCCACGGCGACCGTCGAGTGAGCTGGTTGCTGAGCGCCTCGAGGCCGAACAGGAGCAAGCGGCGGAGGCAGCCACACAGGCTAAGAAGCTTGTGCATGTTGCGAAACTACAGAATACTGCACATAAGGCAGAGCTGAAGCGAGCAAAAGTAGGAAACAAACCTAGTACTGCGTCCCAGTCGAAGACCAAGAAGCCTTCCGCATCGGGTTCCAGTGCTGCCAAGAGTACTAGTACTCGAGCTCCTGCAGTGACCCCTCATCAACCAGAGGTTTGTCTGCAGTTCTGTTCCAGAAGAGTTAATGATACTCACATATTGCATCAGAGCACGATCTTGCCAGTGAATCGTCAGTCATTGGACTGTACAGTATCAGCATCGATTTGGACACTGATGCACTGGTATCCTGTAGAATCCACGGACAAGCATCAGTCAGCGCGTAAGTCGACGAAACCGGGACGCGATGCTATTACCGAGACCAGAGAATTGTTGAGTGCATCGGGGCAGCAATCCCGCCGCACAGGTACAAGTGCGGCGACAAGTGCGAGTGGGAAAGGAACAACCGTTACGAGCGTCAAGTCCGCCGCCGCTGGTGGCTCAAAGCGCAAGGCGCCTGACAACAATGGTGCAAGTTCTGAGTCCGCACGTCCCAAGCAGTGAGTGTTGACATGGCTATATGCTCTGTGAGTGTCAGCGAATACTAGATACTCACTCAATCCAGGAAACCTGCGAAGAAGTCAAGGACGAAAGCCCCAGCCGGTGTACGACCTGACTGGAGTTCTCAAGCTCAGGCTGTCACTCCGTCTAAGGCCACCACTACTCCTGCCAAACAACAAGCCATCTCTCTTCCGAGGGCTGCTATACAGGTCGCGCGCGAGTGGTCGAAGTTGCAGCCACCTCAAGTCAAAGGAAGTGACGATGAGTCGGGCCCGCCAGGCGAAGTCTTGAACGGAGGATACGCAAGCGATGACGATGACGAGACGGCCGCTCCAGAGAAGGGTGACGTGCGTACTACAGCAGAGTACGCAGTCAATGAGCTTCGTCGTCTGTGCATACATGACAATTCGT
This sequence comes from Fomitopsis serialis, assembly GCF_022376445.1. Lineage (NCBI taxonomy): Eukaryota > Fungi > Basidiomycota > Agaricomycetes > Polyporales > Fomitopsidaceae > Fomitopsis > Fomitopsis serialis. The sequence goes on from NW_025954971.1 coordinate 6,695, forward strand.
CCCTTACCTGTAGGGAATTGTCACCATCACGCACAACTCGAGTGGCCTGGACAAGGGCGTCACAAAAGGCCGTAAACGCGTTGGTGTCTCGCACTACAAGAACGAGGATCTCCCAGCTGCCTGCCGCAAACTGTGGCGCAATACGTACGTTCCAACCATGTATGACATGTATGCTACCGGCAACGACCCTTGGGATAACACTGCGAATAACCGCATGGTCGGAAACCTTACGTATGTATGGGAGAAGGTATACAACACACCTGTCTCGTCGGAGGATATTCGAGGGCCAATTCTTGGAGTGGTAAGTATCGAATGTTTGCTGCGATGGCGAGCATGACTCACCTGGAACGATTATCTTCTAGATGAACCAACGCCTCGCCGAGTGGCGTAACAAACTCGCCGCCGCAGCTATCAATGTTGTTGTGGGACATTTCGAAGACGGCGGCGAACAGTATTCGTCGCCAGAGTCTCGCGCGAAGTTTGTGAAGTGGGCTCTCGGTCCCAAGAAGCTATTCATATGGCAGGCAACGACCCCGGTATGCAGTTACCTCGATCATGCAATCATATTGGTTGATCAGGCCCCCCAGAAGCGAACAGGCGCATTCCAATCTTCACTGATCATCAAGACCTTCGCAACGCACCTCACAGAAGTTCAAGGGACCGTCGGCTCTTTCTTCAAAGGCTATGAGCCACAGGGGGCACTTGCACTCACTTGTGTCGCGGTAAGCGCCATTCCAGAAGCTGATCAGTGGCATGTACTCACTTGGCTTATCATACAGCTTGAGCGAGCGTTGATGCTCTTTGAGACTGGTGTACACCACGTGTCGGATCCAGGCGATACCAAGCGACCCGAGTTCAATGCCAGTATCTGGTATGATGCAACAGATGGTTACCAAGGAACTATCGCACAACTCAAGCCCGAGGTCTGGGACGCGATCATCGCTGCCGCAGAACCATACGCGAAGAAGGGCAAAGCTCGGCGCCTTGGACATTCAGCAAGTTCCGACTGCGACATGGGGCCAGAGGATGATCGCGCCAGGCTTCTCGACAGCTCCGACTTGGAAGAAGATGACGGTGAGGTGGCTGCACATTCCGAGCCACCCAACGAGGACGACAGCGACCCAATCGTCGGGGATGTGGAGCCTGAGGCCGTCGACAACTCCATGGAGGTAGAGGAAGATACGGCGAGTATGTATGGGTCGGACACCGCTGCGGGTCAACAGTGTCATTCGCCGGTTGAATGCGAGCCATTCGAGGAAGATGACGGCGGTAAGTACCAAATGCAGTGATGCATACAATCGGATGCTGACGTCTTGATACAGCATCTATGCAGTCGGAGTGATCGTCTTGATTCCAGCGGCTTCATATCGCCACGTCCGTATACCCCTTGTCATGTTTTCCGAGTCTCTGTCGCAGCTGCACCCCGAGTCCCCGCCGACTGCATATTCAGATCTGGTACTAATCAACATACTGTCCATTCATTACGTTGTCATCATCATCGCCGAACTACTAATTTGCATACTGTACATGAACTATAGCGCGCCATCTCGGCAGTATTCCATGCACTGTACATTCACTAGACCGCTATCATGCGTAATGCGGCCAAAATTGGTTTCCGCACCTGTTCGTACGACCTAATGCAATGCTACTTCGTGGCTATTGACGCGTTTTGAGGAACTTGAGTGCCGGCTTATCTCCTTTACAATGCTGCTTAGAGCTGCTTATGTTGTCTTGATACTAGCTTAAGTCGTCCTTACTAAGGCCTATCAAGGCTCGACGTCTTAATCAAGAGAATGGGCCTTGTTGATTAAGCAGATCTCCTTAGCGTCTTACAGTGCTTTATCGACTTATTAAGGCGTGTAAGGACCGAGTAAGTGACCTGTACATTTGCTGATGCGGAAACGGAGGACCACTATTGGGTCGTAGAGTTGCCGAAAGCGAAGGAGGGCGCCGAGTATGGCGTGATGGACGAGAAGGAGACCGAGACGTTTGTCCTGTTTAAGGGTCTCAATCTCCACCAGGGCGACGTGATTCGCGGGCGTGCGACGCGCATTTGGAAGGCATGGTTAATCGAAGATTTGGTCTTGCCGAAGGAAGAACGTCGCGTGCGTCTGTCATCCTCACACCTCAGTCCCGCCTGACGGATGTGCAGCTGTTCATTGTGAAGGACACGTGGCGCGATGATGAGCGTCGTCCCGAAGGCGAGTTTTATATGCAGATAGGACGCGTCCCAGGGGTTGCGGCAATGCGGTCCTATGGAGTAGTGCGCGTCGATGGCCAGGAAGACACTGTCATGTCGCGAATCCGTCGCGGTCTGCAAGTCCACGCGAGGCCGCGCTGCATCGACATGTCTCAAAAGGATACCGATCCACAGACAAATCCCTCGTCAACACCTGACAGAACGCGGAGAAACTCGACGGACTACGGGTGTCTCGTCGACTACCTACCTCCCATCGATGCGCCGGAACGATCACCCCGAGGGCGGACACATTCAAGACTGGTCATGGAGACGTACGGATGGCCGATCAAGATGGCACTTACCCCTCTCGAAACAGTCCAGGCCATGCGTGACGCGCTCGCTGGTGAGTGGAGTTGACATCCAGTTATGCAGTCGCATCACAATTGCTCTGCTGTAGGGCATTGGACGGCATACAAGAAGGGCGTACTACACGGGGATATCAGTGACGGCAATATCCTCATCACAGGAAGCAAAAAAAGTAGGTTTCCGGGGCGTGGTCATCGATTTCGACCACGCGAAGACTGTTGACGATCGCACACTTGCTGACGATCCAATTTCGGTACGCTAATCTGCTTCACGATTGACTAGCGTGCCATGCTGAATGCTATGGTAGGGCACGCGACCGTACATGTCCGGAGAGATCCTCCGAGGTAAAATGTACTTCTTGAAGGCCCCGGTCAGCCAGCCCCGCGGTGCCAGTGAGCTCAACATTTTTGCGGCGAGAAGACGTGTAGTCGGGAACAAGCGCAAAGAAGATGTCAGCAACGTCACCCACAAACATACGTTCTACCACGACTTGGAGAGCTTCTTCTGGGTTCTCCTCTGGATTTGCATCTGCAGAGCTGGTCCGGCGATGCGACGGGCCGACCTGTGGGACAGTAGCAACAAGGACCTTGCCACTGGCAAAGAGTACACTGTGCTGTTTCGGGTTGCCGACATTGAACAGCTGGGTCTCAACAAGCGGACCATCATCAAACATTGGGAAGATTTCGAAGAATGTCTCGAGCTTGTGGCGGACTACTACCAGCCGCTCATTCCCCTTCTGCAGTGCCTCTGGACCATCCTTCACGACGGCTATGAGGCGCACAACTTCGACTGCGATGGGACCTACCAAGAATTCATAGACGCCTTCGATCAGATGGAAGAGTTCCTTCTCGATGAGCCTGAAGTTCGTACACCTGAACAAGAGGTGGCCTTCGACAAGGAGGAAAACGGCGCGAAGCGGATCGCAAGGACTGGGAGCGTACGCCCCGCAAGTTGTCAAAACACCGACTATTCCTGAGGTCGACGAGGCAGATGGATCCCGCGTCATTGAAGATCCAGTCCCTGCTGTACGCGACGACACCGGGACCCCAGACGGAAGTTCAGACGACGAACGAGACCCCTCACCTAGTCCCGCGCCACGCGGACCCAATGCGGTGGCGAATCCGAGTCCCGCTGACCTCGAGTTAAGGTCGGTGCCGCTTAGGACACGGCAGACCTCGAAGGTTGCAAGCACCGCCGCACGATCTGAGAGCCGTAGCTCGACAGTCCCGAGCACGTCGAACGCACAGACACCCCCGCCGTCAGACTCTGCGGGCTCTTCGCAGTTGATGCCGACGAGACAGACGCGTAGTGCAGGTCGTGGTCATGGCAATCAGTCTACGCAGGAGGGGAGTGATGTTGCGAGTGAGAGTGGTGGGGGGGCCGGAGGCCCGAGTCGAAGTCGGGGACGAGGAGGCAAGAGTCGCGGAGGACAAGGGGGGAGGGCCGGTCGTGGACGCGGGGCTAGGGGGAAAGGGAAAGAAAGGGAGGGTGGTCCGAAGCGGCGCTGATAGGTGTGTAAAGCAACAATACGACCGCCCTGTATGCATGATGTACACAGGCTATCAATGTCCCAGTTTGTTGTTTTAATTTGGTCTTGTTCACGATGCAGCGGCTGAGGGCGGCGGGTGAAGGCAAGGGCAGACACTTGCCAGACCTATCTGCTTGCAGAGCAAGCTTGACAGAAGCTTGAGTAGATGTCGGTACATCATCGCGAACATTCTTGATCTCCACATCTCACATTCGATCTCTCTTTCCGCAGGCGGTGTGACGACAGGAATGCGTGATTTTGCTTCCTGCGCACAGGAAGTCTCATGACCACCGATAAACCCGACAAAAGTGTGCTCATGTGAGGTCCGCGTCTGAGGCTGAGGGCCTCGCGCGCCCAATTACGGTTTTGCTTGGAGATCTCTCGACGTCAGTCAATAAGTAAGCGATCTGTGGGTACTTTTCTGATGACTCGTGAATTGTGTGCATGTCGATCAGGATGGCAGACTGATTCCTGGAGTGTCGTACAGAACATGCACTGCGCGGACCGTCCCCTATCGATACGTCCTTTCGTTCGTTTAGCTCGGCTCGTGGATCCTCGATTACTTGTTAGCAGTACGTGCTCCTTGTCGTGGAAGAGCTTCGCCCGATACTCACATCTAGGCGTCACACTGCAGTGGGAAGACGTGTAGATCTCGACTGTGACATCCATGCATCCGCGACGAGAGTACCGGTGTGGGATACGTCTGACAATGGACTCACCTTTCTCCATTGAAACCGCCCGGGCCGCGCATGCCAGTGCGTGCATTCATGTGGGTGGTGTTTTGAATGGAGTATCTGTACCGAGCCGGTTCCACGTCTTTCGCCTTCTACCAGTGGGAAACCTGCAGCCTACTGGTTACCACTAAGAATGCGATCTCCCCTGACTTACTATAAGCTGCTGCTGCGGACTGCTCGCCGAGCTTGGAAGCGAGTCTGCTGCTGGCGCGTCTTGAGGTTGGTTTGACCGTGATCGATCCGAGTCTCCCTCTCGTCATTCCAGTTCTGGTGGGCTTGCCCGTTGTTCGCGGACCTCTGGTTACCCGGTGTGTCTGAAGTCTCATATGATCTCGTTTACAGCACGCTCGTCTGGTGATTGAGGACTCAGTGCATGCCACTGCACTGATGCGACGAGGCATGTATGCTTGACCAAGTCTTGCACCGTAGATTCAGCACGTGTTATGAGGCCCACTATCACGATCAACTTCTCGATGCAGTCTCAAGTAGAGACTACGGAATACATGCATTCGCTTCATGATCCCAGGATATCTCACCAAATCAAACGTTATGTGCAAGGGCTCTTTGATGCACTGACTCTGTTGACCCAGACATGCGGATGCCATGCTGCGGGTCCGGGATCCAAGACATCAATATCATATCCAAATAGTGACAGGGAAAGCTACATTCGTCTTCAAATTCGTCTTCTGTACAGAAGATAAGATGATCGCCAAGTCATCATGGATAGATGATGTCTTACCTTCGAGATAAGGTAATATCGTACCCCCGCGCCGCCGTGAGGAGCGCCAAGCCGTTTCTCAGGCATTGGAGCAGTGACAGAATCTGCATTATGCGCACAGGGTGTCGGTAAGGAAAGTCAGGCGTCCAACGTTAGCTGTCTTGCAATCACAAGCTTGAGAAACATGTACCGTGTCTCTCACGAAGCAGGTCATCTGTGTTGGCATGCAGCATGAGCCTGGAACAACGTATTGGTGAGAACACATTACTACACGCACCATTCGCAAGTCGCTTCTCAACCTGGATGCCAGCGGCTGGCGCTGCAGCAGCCATCTGAAGCAGAGTGCAGCCGAAAAGAACGAAAAGAGAGGTGAACTTCATTGCTGGCTGGTTCCGATGTGGCGGACTCGGAGTAGGGGGTTGCAATAGTCAGGTCATACGATTAGGTTGGCCTTTAAGTACATACTGATGGTACGCCGCAGGCCATCGGTCAATTTGAACGAGCATAGCCAATCTCAGAGTACACCTCGGAGGCCCGAGTACGAGTTTGACATGGGAGTACGTTCTTCCATACAGATTGTCTCCGATCCATGTCGGCAAAGAGAGCCATTTCGGCGCGAGGCCTACTTATGCTGTCGAATACAAAGCCCCCCTGTGGTAGTATCATCACATGAACTATCCGAAGACTAGGAGGAGTCAAATCTGGATTGCATGTGAATATCAACGATAATTCTGGTGTCCCGCGAGACTAGGAAGGGCAACCCATAGGCGGCGGCTGGCCGACTGTGTAGTACGCTCACCGGTAATCATGATGCTCTCCATACAGATAAAAAGAACTATCCGTTGAAGATTACACAGAGACTCGGCGAGCAAGCAGCACTCCAAAAGCAGAATATCGCGAGATATCAAGCAAATAGTCGATCGCAGATTGGACGCTAGCGTGCTTGCTAGCGGCAGCCACGTCAAGGTCAGAAAGAGATTCTACGCACTTCGGTACTACACCGTCTACACGGTACCGTCATGTTTCCAAGAACGAGGTCAGAGGAGAGGGGCACATCGGCCTCAGCGCCACATTACATAATCGCCGCCTCTGCCTTCAAGCTCAAGCGCTCACGTCACTGGCCACATATGACCATCGCCCATGACATCGCATAACGATCACCGAACGTACACATAACGGCACTTATACGTGGCAGACCTGCACAGAAGAGCCGCAGGTTGTTGCTGACCCAGCAGTTGTTCGTCGAAGCAGCCCCTGCGCAGAGGCATTCCGAGCCTGAATCAGTCCTGAACGCGCGAAGACACTACTCAAGTGGTACGTCTCTACGCAATCTGGCTCAAGAAGCTCCTCCGAAGTTTGAAGCGGACGCAGATTGCTACTTCTTGTAGGACCTCGTGCTGGCGCTAGCTTGAGTCGCCGGAAGGCGTAGTACTACAGGAAACCTTGGATGGACGTTGGTTCCCCGATGGCGACGGTGCCACGTACTCGGAATGCTAACTTAGTAGTATCTCCTCTTGTTCAACTTTCAGCGTCTTACTCTGCCCTTAACTCATCAGAGCTTTGATGACTTGTCCGATGACCTTCGTCTGACGCGCGTGAGTGCCATGAGGAGCTGCGTCAATGTTCTAAACCTGACTCGGAAGTGTTCCTCCCACATTGTGTGTCGAGACATACCAGGTTTGACTTGGGCGGTTGTGAATTGCAAAATAACAGCCAAACTGAAGTTTGCCTTGTTAGCGCACTCTTCTACACTTCCGCCGCATACTAGCAACTTATCAGCATGAAGTTTACCGCTACATTTGCTCTTTTCATCTGCACCTTGATCGGGATCGCCACCTCTGTCGTGCCGATTCCTCAAGTTGAAGAGCTGCTTGTACGCGACGGCGATGTGGGTTGTGCGTATCCATGTTGAGGTCACTCCGTGGTGCCGATGCAGACCGTGACTATGGCATGATCATCCGACGTCGCTGGAAAGTCTGCGACGTGCTGTATTGACCCTCATTTTCTCAGTACCCGAACACCCCGGCGGCAGTTTCTACCAGACTATAGAAGGTCAGATTATCCATCCGTAATGTCCACAAAATACGTGCTGACCTTTGTACTGTACATGTGTGTAACAGATGATGACAACCAATGTATTGCTCGTTACTACCTACACTGCTGCAACATATTTACTAACTAAATCTGTCACACAGGAGCATCCATCGGCGATGTTCAAGCAGCCCACTTGGCGTCACGACTCGATGTTACCCGTTGAAAGTGGCCCAGCGGGGTTGGGTTGTGTGGCTTCTGCTTTGGGGGTTTGTACTTCGCTGTTCATGTGCAATCTCGTTGCTATTCGCCCGGGATAAACAGATAATTGCCCATAGCCTGTCAAAGCAGGCTCTCTCGCCAGACTTCGCATCGAGACATATCAATCGTACCAAGCTAAATGACTTTTGGAAGTGACTTCGACACTGCGCGCACCAACACTTGGCATAAATGTATCATCTCTGAGCGCTGCCAGTGAGCTTGGATGCTCTTAAATAGTATGCATGCTCAGACGGCGACTTGCCGTACATCAGAGCTTCAAAAGCACGCCGGTCGGCCAGTACCAGCCGGGTGAGTATACGCGTCTCAATGGCCGCCTCGTATGGCGTCGTGGCTATCTTTTGCTTTTCAGTTGATCTAACAGCAACGCTGATGAGTCTTTTGACAGATTTGATGAGGGCCATAAGTATTGCTCCATGCAATCATCATCCGCTGAAGAAGCGACTTTACAACAGACTGTTTCCACGTCCCTGGGATCGCCCGCTGTCACTTACGACATCTATCAGACAGAACATCACATTGTATTAGGGCCCCGCGTCCTCAAGGTGTACAGTATCATGTAAGTACATCGCGGAATATTGCCCGTCTCATTGGGATAAAACTGATCTGACAGTGCACCCGGCACATCACATCCTTCTGCTATACACGCCAGTCGTCACATCCATCACATGAAGTCTGTGTCAGCCGCGTTTATCCTTTTGGCTTGCGTTTTGGTGGAGGTCGCCACGCCATGCCAGCGGTTCAGGTCGAGAAGCGGCTCGTGGCTATGCCAGTGGATGGTGCGTATACTCTTTTCGAGCACATATCGGGGCCGAACGCCAGATCAGTCATAACATAACGCTGGTCATGCCAGGATGCGCAGTGACTCGCGTACCATTGAGCGTTACCAGTCCACTGTCCCGCGCATGGCATTCTGACTGACCTTACTTCGCAGCCCGTGGAACGAGGCGATGAGAGCTCGCATCGAGAAACGTTGCAATGCGAGGGAGGACTCCGCGCTCGATAAACGTTGTAATATCGCCGCCGTATATCTCATCGAGACCGGTGAAGGTGATTCGACTTGATTCTTGCACTGTTGGCATGACTGTCGTACTGACTGGCCTGCGTATCCAGATGCTGAGAAACGTGCGACCCTTGACCTCGAGGAGCGTGGTGAGCAACATCAAGTCACGATCGACCAGACAGTATCAGTACTGATTCGTGCTAGATTGAATGATTGTGCCTCTACGGGACGCCTTGAGTTGCAGAACTTTGTCTTATCAAAGGCCTGACCCGTAGGACCTAGCTTGACTCGAGTCTGATGAACCCCTACAGGTAGCACTCGTCCCGGTGTGGTCGTGCTCGAGAAAATCAAAATCGATGGGTCAGTGATTGACAGAGAATTCTCATTGGATGAGTTTACCTTCCATCACGGTAAGGTCCCGCTGAGTCTGAAGTTGTCTTGTATACAGCAGGACGTCTAGAACAACAATCGGACGTGAGTGACGTTGCGAGGATGGTAGCGCAAAGCATTCGAGAATACACACCGGTAAGTTCCACCTACAGTACTGATGTGAACCTGAAAAGATCAGTGTAAGCATTCTGCACTCACCGACGTTGGGATTTGGTGTGGATCGAGGAGGTCAGGTCCGAGTCAGCTCGTAGGCGCTTACGATCAAATTCGCACGTGGCAAATGTGGCGGTAACTGGGCCATTGCCTCCTCAGCGGCCTCCTGCCTTCTGCCTTCGTCACGCTCTGCACTCTTCAAGGCTTTGGCCGCTTTCGCAACTCATTCGCCTCCCTGGACGAGATGGATGGACCACCCTACTTTGCTTCGAGTTGTCGAATGTGAGGAGGCCGCCAAGATAGTTTGATAACATCCAGGCGGGTGAATCGGAAGGTTCAAGTTGCGGCGGCACCGATTCGGAGCTACGGAGACAGCAGTACGTGGTCACGACGACTACAATGGGTACGTCCTAGAATTGATTGAACGGCAGCGCGTCCTGGTGTCAGATATTCAGCGGTGACGAACCTCAAATAAGTCTTCCTCTCCCCCGAGTTCGGTGCTCTTGCGCATGCATACCGCCACCAGGGCCACATGCATCTGCACCGGCTTTCATCTGATCCCTGTTTCGTGCCACGGGCGAAACTATTTCCCTGTTAGACAGGCCTCGCCTTCCACTCGGCACCGCCGCCTGACTTCCCGTCATGACCTGTATAGAGCCCTCATACCGCCTACAGAGATTCGCAGCTTTCTTGGGCGACCGCGACACGCCCTTTGGACGCGTTCGGGCATCGCTCAACCCGAACGAGCGGTCGTCTGGGGACTTCGCTCTGTCAATTGTATACGCGGCATGGCTGCGTGCGACTCCGATGCTTTCTCTCAGCCCATCTACACTCCGCGAACGCAGGTGGAACTCGCAGAAAGCCTGCGTTTCAGCAGACGTTCGCTTTCTCCGTCGCACGTCCAACCTTGCTAGGGTATATCTACCTCTGCTGCTTATGTTGTGTTGTAATGAGTGCCAAGGGGTTTATATGCTCGCAGAGCGCTATCCGTATCTCTCCTCACCTCGAGGCGTTTATGCCGATCTCACGCTTGAATGGCCCAGATCCATGACGTACGGGCTATCCGGAAATGAAGCTTCCTCGCCACGAACGAAATTTACTTACGACGCATGCGGAGTCAGGCGGAATCGCACTACTACGTGACCCGATTCTCACAAGGTGTATCCTAGGTGCCGCACACGAACACGGCGCGATACATGTCTGATACTGGCCGTTCAACTCTTACTGCAAGCTCCAGGCATGCCATGCAGGGGTGTTCAGTCCAACGTTGCTTTGCACTATTCACAGACGATACGTGTCCTCCGCCTTCAGCTCTACGATCCGCATATACCACCGTCTTCCAATTCAAGGTGATTACAGTCAGCCTCAACTCGCTTCTGCGAGCGCTGGTGAACGGCGGGTGCCAAATATGTCGGCCCAAATTGACGGCGCTTTGTCGTTCTGTGGATCTAAGACACGTTGTACAGGTGTATGGGTGGCTTCGTGGCCAGATCCATCAACACGCGCGTACAACACGATCAGTGCATTTTTCTTCGGGCTAACCAAGGGCTAACATAAAGGTCGCGGCGCAAGACCCTTTTCCCGAACCCTCCGCACATCGTCTCTGCTCTGTACCAGCTCGTCCCCATGGCCGCTGTTGTCCGCAACTCCTGCTAAACGGCGCCTGTGTGGACGGCGGGTGCGCTTACAAGCACGATGTGCAGATATGCAGGCCATGCGGAGTGATCTGCTACAAGACGGCTTTCTACCAGTCTCACTGCGCTAGCCAGAAGCATATCAAGCGCGTCAACGGCCTCCTCGACAACTTCCATTGCTCAGTCTGTCAAACTAACGTTCCACAGTCGATGGCTGGGGCATCCACATTCAAGGCAGGAAACACAACCTCTCGCCCGACAACAAGGTGTAGACCCGGATGTCGAGCCGGAAGAGGCCAGCACGCTCCCTGGCACATTTTTTGCAATGTTGTAGTGGGCATTCCCAGCAACACTGGGGTCGCATATCAATTCGCGCTCGCATGGACGAAAGAGCTTGATCGCGTCGTATGAAGCGGCCTTTGAAGAAGCTGGCAAAAACAAGCACGGTATCGACGTTTCTCACGAGGTAGATGGATTGGACTTCGAGATCATTGATGCCGAGGACCCTCTGGGGTATCTCTTTGACCTTGACGGCTAGGAACACGGTCCCTACTCGAAAGTAGCTCTAGTAGGCGCCAAATTCTCCTCAACATCGCCGAGGTGAGCGAGGCATCATCACTAGTTCATACATGCTCACTGGCATTCCTCCAGCTTTACCGTGTCGTATGATGTCTCTGCCGATTGCTGTCATACGGGAGAGCATCACCGTACCGTCGTGTTTGCCAGCAGCACCGCGGGCGTTTCGAGGATCGCCTCGAGATGGTGTTCGAGGACACGACCCTCCGGCAGCGCTTCGTATCATCCGACCAGTCAAGGCAATAGTCGGCAGCCGTGCGGACTACGAAGCTCTGAAGCCCAAGTCTCCGTACGTGCCGCGCAAGAGGACACAGCGGAGCCCGAGACCGACGTCGTTCCGGGAGTAGCGCCCGGCGGTGAAGGCGTTCCATACGTCGGGCTGCTTCCGCACGCTCGTATTCCGCCGAACATCTCTGGAGCCCTTTCGCGAGGTCAGCCAGGACGCACGACGACTTTCTTCCGTAGTTCGATACTGCCACCTCAGCTGAACAGCGAGACACATGCCGGTACTACAAGACACTACTGTGGGTGAAGAGCACCGGATGGAGTAAGTCACTCACCAGATTCGATGTGAATGCTGAGTATCGCTTGTTAGAAACGACCTGCAGATGTATGACATCACGGATACACGGTTGTCGCGACACAACCAGTACTACTAGTGCGCACGCCCATTCTTCATGCATGCCGTGACTCTGAATCGCGTCGTAGCCTCCCTGTGCCAGGCCTAGCTGAGAAAAGACCAAGCGTACTCGTCGGTACGTCCCGTCTCCGTGTTGCTGTAGCGATCAGATGTTTAGTCTTGTGCAGGTGATATCATCCTTGTTCAGCTACAGGGTTCCGATCAGGGGCGTTGGTTTGAAGGCCACGTTCACGTCGTACGGAGGGACGAAGTCGGTCTCTGCTTCCACATCTCATTCAGGCAGCGGAGCACGACGGACCTGTACACCGTGCGCTTCAAGCTGAACAGGATTCCACTGCGTCGCCAGCACCAAGCACTCGATGCCGCGTTCCATCCAGAGCGTTTGCTCTTTCCTACTACTCAGACTTCGATGCCAGTGACCCGTCCGTCAAGCTCGACTGTTAAGCCGCATATATACAACAAATTGATCGTAGGGAACGAGGCGCAGTTACAAGCAGTGGCGTCCATCGCCAACCAAAAGCCGGGATCTGCACCGTTCGTTATCTTCGGACCGTATGTCACGACCTCTTTATGTGTGATGTGGTGTGTCGCTTACACGTGTCTACCTGCAGACCCGGTACAGGCAAGACGATCACGATGGTGGAGAGCATTCGCCAAGTTCTCCGCCTCAACCCGACAGCATGCGTGCTTGTATGCGCACCCAGCAACAGTGCCGCAGACCTTGTTATCTCGCGTCTCTCCATGCTTGGGAGCACACAGCTCTTCAGATTCTACGCGCCTTTCCGGAACAAGGACCTCGTTCCGGACTCGATCCTGCCTTTCACCTACCGTACTGCGACGGGGCACTTCTCCGTTCCTCCCATGGCGATCCTGAAGCGGTACAGAGTGATCGTCTCCACCTGCGTGTCTGCCTCGTTCGCGCACGGGATCGGTATGACTCGCGGACACTTCACTCACATATTCGTGGACGAGGCTGGGCAGGCGACGGAGCCCGAGGTGATGATCGCGCTGAAGACGATGGCGGACAACGACACGAATGTAGTGCTTTCTGGCGACCCAAAACAACTCGGGCCCATCATTCGCTCCGCGGTCGCGCGAGACCTTGGGTTGGAAAAGAGCTACGTCGAGCGGCTGATGGCACGTCCGGCATACGACGAAAAGGCGGGCTATGGCACATCGTGAGTATCTGCTGATAGGTGTTTGACAGTGCAAGTCATTCATGAGTGTAACATAGGGTTGTGAAGCTCGTGAAGAACTTCCGCTCACACGAAGCTATCCTCAAGTTCCCGAACGAGCGGTTCTACAGGAGCGAGCTGCAACCCTGCGCCGAGAACAGAGTCACGCACGCCTACATCGGCTGCCCGATCCTCGCGAACCGGGACTTCCCTATCCTCGTTCATTCTATCTCGGGCAAGGACGACCGCGAGGCGTCCTCGCCGTCATTCTTCAACATCGATGAGGCTTCCCAGGTCAAGGCCTACGTTCAAGCGCTCAAGGCCGACAGACGGTTCCGTACAAGTGAGTGGCGAGATGATGTCCAACTCAATCGCCGACTGATGGATGGTGTCCAAGGTGATTCCGACATAGGGATCATCGCTCCGTATCACGCGCAGTGCCTCAGGATCGTAGATCCTGGACCCATTGCGGACGAGATCAAAGTGGGCAGTGTTGAAGAATTCCAGGGACAGGTAAGACCGTATGTTGAAGTTCTGCGCAAATGATGCTTATGCCGTCGGTCTGCAGGAACGCAAGGTGATCATCATCTCTACGGTGCGCAGCAGCCGTGAGTTTGTGGAGTACGACTTGAAGCACACCCTCGGCTTCGTTGCGAACCCTCGAAGGTTCAACGGTATGTTGTCATTTCATATACCTAATACACCCTAATGATGTATCCCATGCAGTCGCTGTTACTCGCGCTCAAGCACTACTGATTGTCGTTGGTGACCCTAACGTGCTATCGTTGGATCCGTTGTGGCGCTCCTTCCTCAGCTACGCTCATGGGAGAGGAGGCTGGAAGGGCCCTCCGCCTTCCTGGGATACAGGTGCGGCAGTCGACAGCACAGGCGGGTACGACCAACGGGTGAGAGGAACCGCGCTGGCCGACATGAACGAGTTTACCAGACGTATGGAGTTGATGACTTTGAACGGTGTTGCGTCCGACGCTGATGATGATGATATTGACGCGAATGTCGATCGTCCGTGGCGCGAAGTTGAGTAGTTGGTATATACGTGACGGCTTGGCTACTGCATCTATCTTGTTTTGGGACATGCCGTTGGAGCTGCCCTCATATTTGTTTCATACATTGTTTGTCGAGATACGAACGGGCTTTCGCTTGGATCAATGAACTCGAGATAGTCAACGCGATGACACACAACTCGCCAAACAGCAGGAACTACGCTTTGCATGGCCTACATAGTAGTGTAGGTATCGGGACGTCCACGTCACCCAGTGGGATATGTTGTTGGCACCCGTGCATGTCTGTTTCACCGAAACTGCCGTTGGAGTAAGCTCTGTGAAGTGCCACAACTAGTCAGCATCAGGCAACGACGCGGACAATACTGCAGACCTCGGAATTGTGAACTTGAATGCTCGAGCTTGTCGGAAGAAGAGACAAGCGATGACCTTGTCTGGCGCCACGCCATATGTCTACGCCAGAATCTCCTTCGTCAGTACTCCACTACTCTTGACCGTTGCAAAATGTCTTCCGTCGGGAACAAGACATCGAATGTTAGCTCGTATGGGCCGCTCTGCAGATCAAATTCGGTGAGATGGAGCTCAGAGAAAGAGGATGCCATACTCACGTTCTTGCTCCGAAGGACGGTAGCCAGGTCTCTCAGCTTGATTGTCCCATCTCCGCGTTGCATCGCAGCCGACCACTTTGCGACTGGGTCTGGTTTCGTCGCTTGTAGACGCTTGAGTGTCTCCTCGAGCATCCGTTCGGCCTCGGAGTTCTTTGACTGGGTGGGCGTTCAAACGTCGGCCAACGCGAGGCATCCTGTTGCTTCTCGCCACCCATGGACTCCGCTAAGATGGGAAATGGGGCGACAGGGTCGTCGATGTCCATCAAGTGATAGACAGAGAACTCGGATGCTTGCCCTACGTCAGTTTCCATGGGGGTGAGTGGACCAGCAAGGTTTCCTCCGGTAGCGATCTAAACAAACGGCCGTCAGAGACGATGTAAAGGACAACGAGACAGTGAAGCGGACTTGGTATGGGTAAGGGACGTGCAAGAGGGCAATACGCAGGGTGTTGCAAACATTGTGCGAGGGCTTGGGATGGTGCTAGGACCTCTCCGAGAACACACAGCTCGTGGCCCGGCTTCTTGTTGGGCTCCAGAGGACCCATGACCTGTTACAGGTGAAGTCAGCCGCCATGCCTACTGTCAGTACATTGCGTCTGCTTACTCCGTTCTTGCCGTATACGTGAAACGCAATCTTGCAATCCTCCCCGACGAAGTTTGGGTTCATTTTCTTGGCATACGTCTCGACGAGCGGAAGGATAGCCTGCAGGAGATGATCAGGTGCGAGAAGTACGAAAGGGTAGGATGCCGCCCACATCGATCTGCCGAATAAGAGAACCGTCGCGGATCCCGCCCATAAAGATGGAGCGATAGCCGGTCACTTTCGCGCCCTCAAGCTTAACCTGGTAAGGCCGTTCTTTAAAGACAGCTCCTCGTACGCGGACAGTTCGCGGTGTCAGCTGCTCGTAAGTTGTATCTTGCAAGTCCAATACACCACCAGGTCCGGGTAGGAGATCCGGGCGAGTCTTCTCGTAGAGAGTATGTGCGGCGACGGATATGGTAGTGCAGCTTGAGTGCCGCTGATAGGTTCCAGGTCAAAGCTGTCGGACCGAATAGTAGCGAACATCATGGGTGTTTGGGCTCTGCGCAAAGACCGCCGCACTCCAGCTAAAGAACATGTTAGCCCATTATACCAGGCTAATGGCCAGTTCATTCGCGAGCTTACTATCTAAGACTCGTCTATCAGCATGGTCGTCTCTTGTTCAAGGAAAGAAAGTACCTTTCCCACATGCCAGGCTAGCCCTGCATTGATCCCCCGCTTCAGACATACGGCAGCAAATGGGGCAGGATCGTAGCTCGCCCACCAAGATGATGTCGAACCGGAGTGTCTGAGACAAAGCAGAAAGTACGGCTCAGCTCCCATTTGACCGACGACGACAGTAGTGACTTTGAGGTCGTATCTGTTAACTGCGCAACCGGTCCACAGGGAGAGACTTGCATCCTTCAACTGGTTCGAACTACTTCCATGTCGAATCGGAGTAGATCTTTGCGACGCGCAGATGATACCCGTGTTCGTTCGATAGCTCGCGTACGATGTCCGCGAAAAGGTCGACTTGGGCATTGGTTCCGGAGCCTCCACATGAGCCATGAGGACTGTGATGCCGTTTTGACAGACGCTAGCACGAGAGGCCCTAGGTCACGGACGTATGCCTTCGAGGGCACGTCGTTGTACCAAGTGCGAGTTTCTGAGGCCGGAATCAGTTGATCCAGAATCGCAGACGATTGCATGTGGGCGACGCGTAGCGCAGCATTGTAGAAAGGCCTCTGCGTCGTATCCATAGCCAAGCATGCCCTGCCTTCGCAAGGTTAATCATAAGGTCGAGCAAGGGAGTGACCAAGCTGCTTACGGGGCAATGATACGGACTTCGCGCTCTGGGTCATCATGCATCTCGTCCGAGGGATCAATGGGCGAGCGCTGCGGACAGCTGCTGGCTTAAGAAGGGTCCAGGGATCACGGTTGCACAGGTTCCCAGCGAGGTCCCTGCGCATGTTCCATATAGTAATGGTTACTTACTAAAAGCCGCAATGCCATGCTCCCGAGGTATCCGACCCGGATGCCCCATGCCTTTGCCGCGCAACCGTTGGTTTTCTTCAAAGTCCTTCCTCGTAAGCGGATGTTGTGTTGTGAGGAGTGACACTCTGCTGCCTTGCCGGGCTTGCGGCGCAATACACACGTCACGTGTCGAGCGGGTCACCGACAACGGCTCGAATCGACATAGGCCATTATTCTCGCCGTAACTCAAATTACACCGTTGGTATCGTGTTTGTTGCTCTGGTGCTTTGGTCGGTGCAGCAGAGATGATGAGATCTGTGAAACACATCTGAGTCTACATTGGCACGTTCTTGCCATTTTTACCACTTCCACTGTCATCGTTTCAGCAAAGTATGCATCCGCATCCGCTTCACCGATTCTCCTTGCCAACCATTCTCGGCGAGGTACCTGAAGAACTTCTCGTCCTCGACGGCGAGATTGACTCCCGTCATGTCCGGAACGAAGACATAGGTAATCAGGATACCGAGAACTCCGAAGATTGCTGCGATAATGAACGTCCACCTGGGTTGACAAATGAGTCAGTCTCGACGTCGCACTAAGAATGCAGACCACACCTCTGTCCAAGATTTTCCTGCATTGGTATGAACACTTGAGTCCCTACGACCGCCCGACCTTGCCCATCGCCGCTGAGATACCAAAACAGGTTCCCTACGAAATGTTCACGACGTAGAGCCTCTTCCGAAGTCATCACCTACCTGATTGAGGTTGGATAGGACCTGCATAGCGAGTCAGAACAGAAGGGAATAATGCACACATGGCAACATACTCAGCGCTAGCAAGCAGTGTGATATTGCCGGGACCCTGTAGATCATTGCTATTGCATTCGTTGAGCTTGTAGACATGATGATCTCGACCTACCAGATTGCTCATGAATATCATCAGTCCGTAACTGGAGCCAGCGTCAGCTAATGCAGCAAAGATGATCGCACACAGACATACAGGATGACAGGAGCGGCATGATGCTGGTGATCCGGTCATAGCCACACCCTATATCAGACCTAATCACTGCGCTTCAGCAAATCGCCTCACTCCTTTGTGCAACGTACCAAATATGACATATCCGCTGAAGCCAAGCATCATCTTGTTGACAGCATTAGTACATTGATAGCGACATATCGGAGGCTCACGTGTAGCGGCGTCCGAGAGGATTGACCAGGAATGCGCCGACCACCACGCCTTGATTTCGCGTAAGTCATAAGCCATTTTTTTCACACAGGATGAACAGCGCACCTGGAAGAGCAATGGCACCCAAGACCAGCTGCCATTCTGCCGTCTTCTTGAGGTCTCCGTCCTTGATGATGTTGGCAATGATGGTGGCAGAGAAGACGCCATTCGGATAATCGATCTTCGAAGTAGCCTGAGCCGTAGTCGTCGAGATGCACAATGTACTACGCACGAAAGCATATACAAAACTAATTTGTTGCGCATGAGTGATGGTACTGACAGGAGAGGTACAACGCACTAGGTTCCCGCTGTACCAATGAGAGTTTTCCAGTATCTCTTGAGAGCAAGCCGATATGGAACGCGACCTGTGTATCCACGCTACGATGAGCAGCTTGAATATGAAGCCAAAGACGTAACATCGACGTACGCCTGATAGCGCTTTCCCGGTACCTTGGTCCTCGTCAAAACCGGAGAACGATCGACTCCGAAAAGACCAAAACAGACATACAATTTTGACGTAACCATCCGCATGCGGAAGTAGAACACTGTCAGAGGCAGTATGATGCCTATGCCGAAGCATACTCTCCAGACAGTGTTAGATGGTCTTCCCCGGCGGCAGATAAGACGATCAAGAATATGCAGACGGCCAGGGGACCTCCGAACTGTGGTTCTCAGTGTTCCGTGAACACTTCAAGATTCGTTGATGCACTTACGCAGATGGGAAAGTCGGTGACCATGATGAATACTGATGAAATCATCCTTGAACGAAGTCGACGCTGCATCCAGTTTGGAACGAACCTGGGCCTCTCTGATGCGCGATTGCTTCGTTAGCCCCTTCACTCGCACTGGTAGACGATGCAGGATATTCTCCTCCGGCCCCCTGATGGTATATCGGCACACAGACCTTTACGACCGAGATAGCGACTGGCTCACCAGACCTGTGATACCTCTAGCGAATGTCATGAACCAGAAGAGGCCATGGGCACTTCCATGGGCACCGTGTGCGACAGTGCACAAGGTAGCACCTATGACAATGAACAGAGTCGTCAAGACGAGGCCCGCCTTCCGACCCACTCTGTCGCAAAGGATGCCGATGATGACCTGTCCGATGACCTCGCCTGTGACGCATGTAGTCCGTCAAAGAGACGGAGACAATTACACCAGCAGCTTACCAACTATGAGTGCGTTTGAAACCGCGTCGAGACGACCGACGTGTATTCCGACGGGTACAACCTTCTGAACACAAGCTATTCAAGATTGAAGGCTGTCACTGTTGACAAACGTTGTGATGCTCGCTCACATTTGTCATGGTCATGAGGTTGTTGTGGTCTGTACATGATCGCAACAAGTCCCGCAACTTCACAGACAAGACTAACTCACAGCCATCTGAGATCAATCCAAAAGCTGAAGCAGCAATGGCCATATACGCGCTGAGCGCGACCTTTCTGCTCATGGCGCTTGAAGTTCCTCGTGGGTGCGACACCGGAGATGCCATCTAACGTAGGGTCGACGACGCTGGAATCTGCTGGGTTTGGGTTTATCCATGAGATCCGAGGAGATTCAAGTAGCATGTAGACGTACAAGAGGTGCGTTGTGAGATCATTCTATATGTACATCCGTGTGTGGCCACGATTGGAGTCAAGGTGTGCCCTACGCATTCGGCAACCGGAGAGGCTTGGAGCATCTTCCACGGCGAACTCTCATGACATGACCCTGTGCAGAAGAACAAGGGTGTTCAGCGTGACTTGCGGAATGGGGAAGCGATATCGTAGATGGACATGCGAAGATGGCTAGATTCTGTCAGAAGAGTGTCTGCACCTCGTGTACCTCGAGTTCTCGCCGTTAAATGAACGTCGAAGGCAGACTAAGGGGCGAATACTGTGGGATGGCTACAGCAAACGAGCCATGTGCTTGCCTTGTACTGGAAGGCTTGGTCCCGGATCTACGGCTGGATACTTCAGAAGGCTCATGTCGTGTCAAGTTGGCAGCCTGGGAACAAGCAAGGCCCTTGTATGACTGCACTAGACGCTAACAGATAACATGCTGTGGAGGCGGCGTTCGAGCGGTATGTTCGCAATCGACGACTGAGAGCTTGCCTAGTCAAAGACACGCATGAGATCTTGTATCTTTCCGTGAGTTCGAGTGGGATGATCGGACACCTGTTCCAGTCAGCAAGAGTCACTTCAAGGAAGCGATTGCACACCACTGACATGTATTAATCAACCGAGCTTGTGTGCAACTGCCTTAAACCAGCGACAGACGCACGAGGATGCAACGTGGACGGGGAGCGGAAGTGCAAAGCAAGGCAAGAACCCGAGTTGGATCGTGGTCCTTCTTTGATTTTTGGCGCGGTTGGACGGGCGTCACAGTATACAGCTCTAGGCTACAGATGATGGGTATAGCTTACAACAAATTATCGTCTTGAAACGTCTTTTTTAGAACAACCATGGACCCACTATGATCAAAACGGAGTCGACAATCAGAACACTGGAACAAGTCGTTCGGCGAGTTTGTACTCACTGCGCCCCCTCGCGCCGTCCGGTCTGATCTGCAAACAGCTTTGGTGGATGAGGTTGAGCGCCTTAACAGCGTCCCGCGAGTCAATGACACAGGAGATGTTGATCTCGTTCGCGCCCTGGCTTATCATCTCGATGTTGACCTTTCCGTCCCCCAGCGTCGTGAACATGCGGCCCGCAATGCCGACCATGTTCCGCATCCTTTTGCCCACCAGAGACAGGATGGCCATATCTCTGCTCACGGTTACCTGTAACGCGAATCATTAACGGTCTAGCAACGTCAGCGCAGAAATCAACTAACCGTCCCGCTCTTTTGAAGCTCACGCACGACTCGATCGAGCAGCTTCTTGTCCAGGTTGTCCTCGATGGCCATACTGACGTACACCTCGCTAGTACTGATCAGGTCCACGACGACGCCATATCGATCCAGCGTGCCGAACACGCCTGCCAGGAACCCGTGCGACACGCTCTTGCGGTTCGAGTTCACGTTCAGCACGACGATCCGCTCCTTGATCGTCACCGCCGTCGGCAGCTTCCGCTCATCCCTCGCCGCATGCAGGTCGCCCACCGGGCGGAAGACCGTGCTCGTCCCGGGGATCGGTATCCCCGCCTCCTCCGTGTACGGCGCCGCGTCGATGTCTGGGTCCGGGTGGATGACCGTGCCCCCACCCTGCGGGTTTTCGACGTTCTTGATGCGGATCGGGATGCGCCGCCGGATGACCTGCTCCATTGTGAACGGGTGCACGACCTCGCTCCCGTAGTACGTCAGCTCTGCCGCCTCCTCGGGCGAGATGATCGGGATGAGCCGGGCCGTGGGTACCTTGCGCGGGTCAGCGGTGAAGATCCCGTCGACCTCCTTCCAGATCTGCAGCTCGGACGCGCCGAGCCCCGCTGCGAGCAGTGCTGCGAGGAGGTCTGTGTAGCCGCGGCCGACCTGCCGGAGGAGGGAGCCCGGGACGGGGCCGAAGTAGCCTGTGCCCGATGAGTAGCGTAATGGGGACGTGAACGAGGAAACACCTACCGGTAACGACGGGAACGCGCGGTTCGCATTGCTTGATGCGCTCGCTCACAGCTTCAGCGACTCGGTCGTAGAACTCTTGACCGAGCGTCTCTCCCGTGTACGACTCTTCCTCGGTGAGAGGAACAACGTTTTCAAGGCTGACATACTCAGCGTCGATGCCCTGTACCAGATGTGAGACAGGATCATGTATGCGATGCACGCAGGAAGCACGTACTCGATCCCTAAGGATGGCCGTCATGACTTTGCATGCTAATCGTTCACCAAAACCGATGATGGTGTCTCGCGATCTTGGCGAAATCTCGTCAATTACCTAGATGAAGTTCAGAGAGATGCTTTCCATGCTTCCGGTCATAACAACAGACACCCCCTAGATACTGTACTTACAGACGGAGTTTCGAGGCGACGCTTCGCCCGAGTCAAGCGCGGCTTTGGTCGTGTCTATTGACCGCATCACCTCGAGCAACGAACATGGTTGCGAACTGCACTCCAGTTGCGCACGACTCACGAAGGTGTCTATCGTTATGACATAAACAAACTCACCTGAGTCGCGAACAAAATGAGCGTAATGAGTCACAATCCCGCTCGATCTCCATCTCGAGCTCTCGCAGTAGCTCCGCTTGCGGACTGCCGATCGCGCGGCTGTGATGTGTTCTGAACGGATGAGGTCCACCGTCTCACTGAACGGAGGTGCCTTGGTGCTCATGGAAGACATGTTCAATGCCCCTCCAGGAGTAACGGGATCCATGCGAGGCGACGACGTGCTCCGCCCTCGTGGACTGTCCACTGGTGACTGCGCCTGCGAGGTTCTGGAGAAGAGTGCAGGAGTCATATGTCCTGGTGTCTCTGATGGGCTACTTGTGCGCTGCAAAGCTTCCTTCGCTGCCCGTAGAAGGAGGTTCGTGGTGCCCAACGCTTTGGTAGAGCCTGATCGCGCCGAGCAGACGATCGCGACCTTGTGCTGGTCAATGTACTCTCTGTGTTTCAGTTAGCAAAGGATTGAAACATTCAATACGTTTTCACCACGCACGCAATGATGTCCTCCGCAATCTTTGTCGCAAACTTCCCCACACTCGTCCCGCCAAACTTCTGCACTAGCCACTTCGCTTCTGGATCGATCGTGTTCTGGTGCATGTTCGGCGGTGTCCTAGGGAGACTAGAAGAGGCCATTGACGACGAGCGAGAGGACGATGAAGAACTAGGTGGATTAGACATGATGGGAGGTCGGGTGCTTCAGGTTTGCAGTTTGGACTCGGATTCCATGAGCCCGGGTATTTGAAGCTCCCTGAATATGACTCACCTCAAGTGCGACCAGGCCCAGTCCAAAACACCGGTTCGACGTTGCGAAACCCTCCAAAAGATGCAGGATGTCCATCGTGCGGAAGCAAGTCGTCCGCACTGCGAGGGGCGATGACTTCAAATTTTCCGGGTATGGAAATGCCGGCGGTATTCAATATTGCACTTCAGAAAGCCTTTCATGATGTTGACCACTGACTGGCCTAGGTACAAGAATCGCTAGGTGAAACGCAGTAACTAGCAAGCCTTTGCGTACGGTTTCCGCTCGTCTTGCGTAGTCGTCAAGTGCATGGTTTCTTTTCGCGTAGACGACATCCCTGCGAACTTGAACTTATGCGGCGGGAATTTCCCGATATGGACTACGCATTCCACGTGATCCTTTTTCGTTCGAGCTTCCGTATTCAACTTGAAGCTTGGGCTTGAGCTCCAAGTTGAAGCCCAATCTCTTGTTATATCCTCGTTAGCAACTTGAAGTAAGTATGCAGTGCGCATTGCGAGGTACTTGAACCTTTGAACTTATTGACTGGCAGCCATCCTGTGCGATCAAAGGTTCAGACTCCTGTAAGTAAATGCGGCGGCACCTAGCCGGAACACCTAACGTTCATTAAAGCTTCACTGAGGCTGCCACTGTACCAGTTACTGACCGCCGATAGATCATGTTTCCTGCCATCAAAATGGTGCAAGGTGAGTACTTTTCTGCGAAGATAGCTCAATGCTAGCTCAGAATATCTTCTAGGCACATCGACGCGAAGTCAGGTTTGAGGGGCCGAGGCCCAAGCCATACACACGATGGTCCACTGCCAGTGCGTACACGAGCAGTCAATTGTGTCATTCTGAATTCACCTTCTCCACAAGTGTTCTCAAGCCTGAAAGCCATGTGCTTTGTACCGTCATTCTGAACTTGTGCCACAGCACTAGGTTGTCAACGAAAGTAAGTTGGTGATATGTAGAACGCCGGGACTCTGGCAGAGGTTACTCACTCGCACCCCTTCATCAGATATATATCATATCATTGAGCAATGCCCGAAGTTGCACGATGTCTGCAATGACTTCATATCTCGTGCCGAGCACTCCAGCGGTCATATGAAGACACACTACTTCCGCCGCTATTTTGAGTTGACAGACCCGCACGGCTCTCCGCTGATGCGAGACTCGCACCGCTATATCCCGCGAGAGCTGTAGCTCTGCAAAGTCAAAACAGTGAGTACGTTGCCCAAGGTTATGTGCCACTCGCAACCTCATTCCTTGCTAACTCTGAGTCGGTCTACTAGGACAAACACATTGCGAGTGTTTTAACTTGACATTCTGAAGTCCGATTCAAGAAAGCTGATCTTCATAGAAGACGCCACAATGGTTGTTCGGCCCCTGACCCTGAAACCTTACTGCAGACATCTTCAGTGTGCGATAGGAAGTTCAAGAGCTGTCGAAGCCCGTCTTATATGGCTGCGAAACAGACGTGTCATTGTGCCCGTGGATTGCTCCCTCACTAGCACAGCACAATGGTCCTGACTCTCGTCTCGGGCGATAGCGATGCCGCTGCTTCGGCGGAGAAGTTACAAGCCACGGATGACGCACAGCAGTGCCGGGTGCCTCGAGATGTCGTCCTCACCCAACACAATGACAACAGTCGGTCAAGGAAGGCGAGGCTTAGCGCATACATGGCGATCGCTGCATCGGCCTTCGGTTTGATCTCAGACGGATGTGAGTGGAAACAATACAGTGTATCTGCGGCCTATATCTTGACTCACTGAACATTGCTTCAGATCACAACAACCTGATGACAATGACCAACGTAAGTGGCCTCATTCATTGTTGTCGATGTCACCCGAAATTTCAGACCTTTCCTCCACCAGGTCGTCTTCAAGAAACTGTACCCGACTGAATACACTCCTGACGTATCCACTCGCGT
Organism: Fomitopsis serialis; assembly: GCF_022376445.1. Lineage (NCBI taxonomy): Eukaryota > Fungi > Basidiomycota > Agaricomycetes > Polyporales > Fomitopsidaceae > Fomitopsis > Fomitopsis serialis. The sequence continues at coordinate 31,683 of NW_025954971.1, forward strand.
CTCGAATGCGATGTTGGTCGGTCAGTCCCGGGCTCAACATTACCGCGATCTGAGCGCTGACAAGAGTAAACTACAGGAGAAATCATCGGGCAAGTGTTCGTCGGCGTCTTGTGCGACAGGCTTGGCCGTAAAAGCGGGTTCGTCACGACGACGCTATTGATCATCATAGGAGCGATCCTCTGCACTGCCGCACATGGAGCGCATGGTAGCGTGCAGGGATTGTTTTGGTTCATGACTGTTGCTAGAGGTGTCACTGGCGTGGTCAGTTTGGGCAACGCGCTGCCAGTGTTAGTCTGTTTTGACCTTCTGGCGCAATCTGTGTATAGGGCGCCGGAGGAGAATATCCAGCGTCGTCGACAAGCGCGAGCGAGGGAGCCAACGAGACATCCGTTAGCAAACGGGGTCCAGGTGCGTTCGCCTGAAGGTTGAGGTTTATCACGATACCCTTTCTAATGACTTATTCTATGATAGTGTTCATTATGGTGACCGACTTGCCCCTAGTCGTACGTCACGGTGTCACAGCGTCCATCTCACAGCAATGCTCATCGATGAGACTCTAGTTTGGAGGTCCACTAGCTGTCTCCGTCTTCTTGATTGTCTTATCTGCAGCGGGGCAAACTCGTCTCGAGATCGTCTGGCGCATCTGTTTCGGCGTAGGAATTCTACTCCCGCTGACAGTATTCTACTTCCGCATGCGCATGCTGAACTCCATACTGTAAGCTACCTTCGCTGATTCTTGGTATTGACTTTGAGTCTGACATAGCTTTGCAGATATCGCGAAGGCGCAATCCAGCGTAAGCAGTCCTAGACCCATCTATCAAACATAATTGCACAGCAAATCGTGACTATCTAATGTAGGACGCGTCCCGTATTGGCTCTCCTTCAAGAGGTACTGGAAGACATTGATCGGTACGGGCGGTTCGTGGTAAGCTTAGGTTCTGATGGGCTGGTACATGACCCGCCGGGAAATTCGCTCTGACATTTCGGCATCAGGTTCCTGTTCGACTTCGTGAGTATTCATTGAACGTCTGACTGCTCGCGACCTGAATATCTGGCGACATACGAGATCTTCTATCCCAACAGCATATTCTCTGCATCGATCATATCAAGCGTCATCAAGGACGGTGACTTGAAAGCGACCGCCGAATGGCAATTACTGCTTGGGGCCATCGCCATTCCCGGTGCGTATAGCAGAACTGCACCGAAGAACGTTCTAATCCATGAGCCCTGTAGGAGTCTTTGTCGGAGCATTGCTCTGCAATCCCTTAGGCCGACGCAATACAGTCAGTGAAGGGCCTAGTATATTAATCGCGCCATGCTGATGTTTAAACCTTTTGTGACAAGATGATGCTAGGATTTAGTGGTTATGTCGTCTTAGGTGGGTCATGGAACCCTGAGTCAATCTGATGTTGCCAAGACCTCCGCTCTAGGGTTGGTCATTGGATGCGGTTATGACCAGGTCACGAGTATCGTACCGCTATTCATTGTGTTGTAAGCATCTTTTATCGTTCATGGCTACAGTACTGAAGCATGATCTATAGATATGGGTTGATGGTGTCCATGAGCAACCTGGTAAGTAGCAGCATACATACCGTTCGCGGCGGCCGTGGATGATTCCCACCGCTAGGGTCCGGGTAACATGACACTACTTACAAGTACAGAGTGAGTTGACTTCTTCACTGAACTTAAATAACCCACCAACGGCTGAGGCGCCTCATGTAGATCATACCCGACTCCTATAAGGTGCGTTCGCTGTCGGTTGAATGCATCAGCAATGCTTATAGTGTTTATGTACCAATAGGGGTACCTTTTTCGGACTCTCCGCAGCCCTCGGTAAGGTAGGAGCGGCAGTGGTACCGAGGTGTTCACGCCAATCCAGAAAAATCTCGGAAAGAGGTGCGAGTTTCTGTGTGACTTACTGAAATGTCGACCTTCATGGAGTCGCTTCTCGCTGAAAGGTGGACGTTCATCGTCGCTGCGATCTTTGGAGCACTCGGCATCCTAGTCGCGTACTTCTTCGTTCCGGATATGACGGGTGCTGACCTCGCCCAGGAGGATAGGAAGTTTTACAGTATCTCGCCGAGAACGGTTGGGATGGAGATGTTGGGCTCGATGGGGAGACTAGCAGTAAGGAAGGGACCGATTCACGTGGCTCAGATGAATTCATGATGTCGAGGTCATAGCTTGATAGCAACATACACCACTATAGTAGAGAGGCGGTGGCGATTACATGGCTTACATCTCAGACCGCAACCATTTCCTCGCTTTGGGGGCCATGATCATGCATCTGTCATAACCGCCCGTATTCGAATGTCCCACAAAGCCATGTCTTACGCGTACGCTTGGCAACACGAAACCTCACAGAGACTAAATGATGGTTCCACCTTCCGCGACAGACCGTGAATCAGACTCAGATATCCAGACCATCGAGATGTGCGGTCAGGAGCTTTAAAATACTAAACCAAAGCGCCTTCGGCCTTTCGCCGTGCAACTCAAGACTGCGTTCTTCGCCATTCGCCCTGCTCGCTTCATTTAATTTATCCATATCCTTGTTACGACACGTCCCAACCCGGCATCATGGTTCCTCTGTCACTCAATCTCGCCGTCCTCTTCATCTTCATGAGTAATACCCTTCTCGGCCACCGTATATATCAAAGCGCTGGAATCGACAGCCCAAGGCAGGTTACCATTTGAGCGCTACAAATGTTGCCTTATCCTGATTATACATCTTAGCAATTCGTTCGGATCAGCAGACATTCAATGTAACCGAGATGTACAGTGGGACTTGCGTACACCAGTCAGTTGCAGTGTAAGAGACTACCTTTCCCAGTATGTGGCCGGTCACTGACGATAGGTCTAGGATGGCTACGTATGCTGGACAACCGCGAACATGACAATGGAGTGCACGGAGCAGTCCGACTCGGAATGCAAAGTCGGCGTCGTCTGCATGCGTGATCATTAGGCGTGACCGTGAGACTTGTGATAGCATCAATGAGACCGGTCGTTGTAGTTTTGCGAGTCTGCGACATATATCCTCTACATAGCGGCCGGTCAAGCGGGAAGCTCCTGCAAAAACCAAGTACTGCAACAAGGGTGGATCCGAGTTTAGTAACTCGCAAGTTGGGGAATGCGGCGGAAGGTGGCAAGCGTTGCTTGTACTTGTTAGGATTGGAAGGTACTGGACAATAGAGACAAATAACATTGTGGCGTAGCCCCACTACGCCTGTACCTCCCGCGTATGGGTCCGGGGGTACTACATGAGCATCTCAGTAAATTAAAGGCGCGGTGCCACTGCACTCGAGACATTTGCTGCTAGTCGCACGCCGCTCATGGTAGGTACAGCAAACTTACTACCCGGTGGATTGAAGCGGTACGAACGCGCCGAAGTGTTTTGATGGTATCAATCATATGTACTTACGAGATGATCAATCCACATTTTTTTCGTCGTAACGCTTGCAATCCTGCGCAAAAACTGGGCCTTGCCGGGAATTGAACCCGGGACCTCCTCCATCCAAGCTTTTCAGGTTCAATTTGCGAAACCGGAAACATTGCCCTAAGAAGGAATCATACGACTAGACCACAAGGCCATATGTTTCGGTCCAATGCGGGTGCTCATAAGCGGTTGAGCGAGAACAAGTACAATGAACATGATTGTCAGTCGGGTTCGTGACATATAGAGTGCATCACATAGTGAGCACAGAGCACGAACACATGCACTGCCAGCGGGCATAACGCATCACATGCACATCGAGCCGAAGTTCATTCCATGGACGCTCATTCCTGGAGTCGAAGAATTATTCAAGCCACACTCATACATCATCCACGTCTGCATCCTCCTTGTTCTCCATCCGTACCTTCCGCTTCTGACCAGGCATCTCCTTCCCGGCGCCGTACCCAACGCCAGCTTTCTTCCGGAGCTCGTCAATGTCCGCCGCGCCATCTTCCGCATACTCCAGCACCAAATGGCGCCCAAGCAAATGCGTATGGCGGAGCGCAGCGTACGCGCGCGCGGCTTCGTGCGGCGACACAAACTCGAGGAACGCGAACCCCCGCGTGCGCCTGTCGAACTTGCGCGGCAGGCGCACGGACTTGAGCTGTGCGTGCGCGCCGAAGAGCTGTTGGATGTCCTTTTTCGTCGCCTCGAACGGCACGTTCTTCACGATCATCTTTGCGCCCTTCGGCTTGCCCTTCGCCTCCGCGCCCTCCGCGTCTTCGTCCGTGCCCCGCCCCGCCCACTTGACGCTCAGCACGTGCCCGTCGAGCACGAAGCCCTCCAGGCTCTTCAGACCACGATTCGCTTCGTCCTTCGTCTTGAACCCGACGAAGCCGTAGCCCATGCTCAGCCGCACACCCGGGCGCGCAGGATCCACCTTCGCCTGGACGCGCGCAAAGGCGAACCCGGGCAGGTGACGCAGCGCGATGACAAGTCCATCTGACGTCGTGCTGAATGCGAGATTCTTGACGAACAGAGTCGTCCCGGCCGAGAGCGATGGCTCTGTGGCTGTCGCATCTGCGATCGCGTCGATACTGACCGGAGCAGCAACCGGCTTGACCCCAGCGGCGACAATGGGTTCGGAGGTGCTCTCCTCGGCGAACATCCCGAGGGGCGCATTCTCCAGATACATAATCGAGTTTCCGAGCCTGCGATAGGCGAGCGCGCGGAAAGCCGTCTTCGCGTCTGCGGCGTGGTCATACTCGACTACCGCAAGCGTCCCCGCAGGAGGCACCAGTACACGTCTTAGCTCTCCATGAGAACCGAACATCGTGCGCAGCGTCTCCGCGGAAGTACCGTACGGAATGTTCTTGATAAGAATAATTGTATCGGAGCGTTGCGGCCGACTCGAGGCGAGGGCCTCGAGAATGACCCCGTGCTGCTCGAGGAAGGACTTCGTCTCGTTGATGATGTGCGTCTCCGCAAGAGCCAACTTGACAGCCGCGTTCTCTGAGTCAGGATTGAGTATGTCAGACTTCGTATGTTCATCCGATCGGCGATGGACGATGCGACTGCGTCCGCCTTACACACACCATCAGCTGGCGAGGGTACAAGATATATTGTCTAGTACGTACATTCATGTACAACATCGCCCAATTAAATTCTCGCCCAGCACCTGCCTTCCGCGTAGCCTCGCGATCCTCTTTCACCGACTTCTTCCTCCCACCCTCGTCAACCTCCATCTTGCCCTTACGATCCACCGCAGGGAGAATGTGTAGCAAGCGGCCTTGGAAAGACGTCTTATCCAAGACCTCATACGCTGCAAGAGCCTTCGCCGGCTCTGCGAACGTGACATAAGCGAGACCCTTCGACTGCTTCGTCGTCGGATCCAGTGGTATGTGGATCTGAGAAGCAGGGTTAGCAAAAGTCGAATAACGCAAGCCGAAGAAAGGAAATATCAGAACAATAACTATCAATTTCCCAGTTAAATCAACATGCTCGCAAGCGAGTCTGTTGTCCCTAACTATTTTGTCATCCGTAGACACCCGCCTCCAGAGCGGGAGAACAAATGAAAGTGATGCTCACCTGAGATATAGTCCCGTGTGATTCGAAGAGCTCTCGCAACTCAGCTTCTGTGCATGAAAAGGGAAGGTTGCGTAGGAACAAGCGGGATGTCTGCAAGATCGTAGTCTTGACGGGGTCCGGCGGCAGCTCCTCTTCCTGGGACTAGAGCACATTAGACTGGGGTCCCAGTCAAAGTAGCGAAGTATACACACCTCTTCGCTATCGTTGCCATCCCCGGGCCCTTCCTCCTCATCTGACTGCTCGAACACCCTCTCCTCCGAGGCATCCGGCTCTTCGAGGACGGCTTTCGTCCGCTGCTTGAACCAGTCCATGTCGGACACAGCTCCAGTAGCGTTCCCAGGAGCGCCTGGCGGATCGTCCGTAGCATTAGTAGACAGTTGTACAGTACCCTCCGACTTCTTCTCTTTCCTTCTCTTTTTTCCGTCTACAACACCGTCCGTGTCTTTACCACTGACGGCTTGGATCCCCCGCGAGCTGCTAGGCTGCGGGAGCGCATCGTTGTCGTTCCATGAAGGACCCTTCTTCGTGCGCGGCTGCATGACCTGCAAGTACTCATCGAGATGGGACTCCTTGCCAGCCTTGGCCTGGCTTCCTTCACACCGCCCTTGGTCGCTGACTTACTCGGCTTCTTCTGAGCAGCCTCAGCAGATACCTCCGCTGGTGAGGGGCCAAGACGGGGCCGCTTGTTCGGGCGGGGAGGCGGTGCATCTCTCGCACCCTTCACACTAACATCAGTCTACCAAACGAGTCGAGAGATGAACACAGGAACGTACATCGACAGCGTCGACGCTGATGCGCGACGAATCCAAGAACGTCCGGTTGAACCACTTTTTCGCACGTTCTGCCTCAGCAGGGGTCTTGTATCCGACAAATCCAAACCGGCGAGACGTCCCATCCGCGCTGAGGACGAGCTTCACATCAGTAGAGTACCACCAGGCCCGTCCGTTGCCTCGAAATGTTTGCGAAGCCTATCCTGTGTGAGATATGATGGTAGATTCTTGACAATGAGGCGAGACATTGTGCCTCTGAGATGAAGGGAAGGAAAACAAGTGCAACGAGAAAATGTGCCGCTCAAATACCCGTCGGCATTCCCCGAGCGCCCATGCGTCGAGCGCTAACGCGACCTGGCCTCGACTTGGCCTCCTGCGTGCACCTTGCCTCTTGACTCTGAGCATCTAAACCAACAGACCTACCGAAAGCAATAATCATGTCAGTCGCGGAGGGAAAGAAACCTCAAGCGCAACAGAAGAATCCACGCGGGATTCCTCAAGCGCCTTTCATCGTGAGTTGGACCGAATCTGTCTTGCGCGAGCGATGCTCAAACAGGGAGACCTTCAGGCCGATGTGGAGGAATATCTAGGAGCCAACAGGGAGGTCGAAACCGCACTGAAGGAGATCCAGGCTGCTCTTGCGTGCGTGCTCTGCTCTCTCGCGCCGATCGTGGATCTGAAGTCGCATTGACAGGAAATACCGCTATATGGACCATAACCTCGCGCAACGGCGGAAAGGCCTTGAGGACAAGATCCCTGACATCAAGAAGACGCTGTCCATGGTCGAGTTCCTGCAGCAGAGGCGAGTGAGTGAGTCGCCCGTCGGCGCAACTGCATTTCATTTGTTAACGCGGGCTCGGGTCTGCAGGAAGGCAAGAGCAAGGCCTCGGAGTCCGACGAAGACGATCTAGACGATGATCTCGACAATGACGCCGCCGAGGACCAAAAGAAGTCCCTTAGGACGACATTCGAGCTGAATGATACGCTCTACGCCGAGGCCGAGATTGAAGACACCGACACGGTGTACCTCTGGCTTGGGGTATGTCCCCGCCTTCTCTTCTCTTCGAGGGCGACTGAATTATGTTGCCCTTTGTTAGGCAAATGTAATGCTATCGTACAAGCTACCCGCGGCCATCGCGCTGCTCCGCTCGAAACTCGAGGCCGCGGAAGGGTCCTTGAAGACTGTCGTCGAAGACCTCGAGTTCCTTCGTGAGCAGATAACCATCATGGAGGTGAACACGGCGCGGGTGTACAACTGGGACGTCAAGCGGAGAAGGGAGCAGAGGGAGAAGGAGGCGGTGGAAGGGAAGAAAGAATGAGAAGTTAAGTGTACGTTATGCGATGCTCCAGGTACCCGAGGTGTTACAAGTGTTGTGCGTACCTCTGTCTCACCATTCCATAAACCTGTACCGGTGAGCCTCCTCGACACGTTTTATGCAGTCTGTCTTGGGCTCAGACAGTACTCTGGTTCGTCTGTCCGCTCATGCTCCCCTACTGGTCACGCTTACTCGGTGCACCCCGCCTTGCCCCACCAGGACTGTCAATGCAGATTAAGATCTGCCTTGCATCATGGGCGACACCTCGGCGCCTCGCACCCCGCGGGCAGCCAAGCGATGTCACTGCACCTTCCCGGACGCCGCAGCCTCGACACTGATCCACACAGGTGCTCATCAGCGGGCGCGCTGCTTGACATCTCAGGGCGAGCGCGCGCTACGGAGTACGCACCTTCGTCCGAGGACTCTGGCGCGCACCTGAGCTTATCACCACCGCCGCGTTCGCCCGCTCCCCGAGCACGTCTTCGTTCGTATCTCGAAGTTTGAGCGGGACACTGACGTACCTCCCCATCGGCTTTGGGGTCCGTGAGGAATCTTCGGATGTCTCCCGTAAGCCTTTAGGGTTTACACACGTTGTAATTGACTCAGAAAGGATTGGGGGATGGTGGCCCCCACGAAGACCTGTTGCACTGGCCGAGGCCATTCGACGACCAGACCGGCGCCGATACCAGCCGACCCTTCTGTATAGGCCGCACGTCTCGTTAGAGCTCTTGAATCCTCTGTCGTCCTTTGCTCGGTCGTCGTCCCCAGCGTGCAGTAGGGCCCCGTGTGTCTGAACAAGACCAAGTGGACATCGCGTTGCTGCTCCGGAAGAATCGGAGCCGGCCCCGCGCAGTCTCCAGGCACTGCAAATGCTGCCGCGGCGATGGGCCGCCATCTCGATCCAAAACGCGGCCGCGAAGATCGATCAACGGCGGGATGAAGACTGCGTCGCTTCTCCTCCACCCCTCCGCGCTCTGCTTCTCACAAATCTGCTCGCACTGGCACCTGCGGTGCCCACGTGCCTTTGCAGCGTCGGTGCATCGTATATCCACCAGCGCGTGGTGCTCCTGTCGTCCCACTGAGGACGACGATGCGGCAGGTGTGAGCGCGATGGCGTCACCGCGTGAGCCGGAAGACTATCAGAACCGATTTCAGAAATTCATGATTGGCCAGCAAGAAGGTTAGCTCCCGTCGTTGGGAACGCATGTCGAGAGTTCACTCACAGTGAAGGACCTCATGGCCGACCATGAATATGTGCTGCGCTCAACCCGCTTTCTGACCTGCCCTTTGCGCAGAAACTCATCGCCGACGATACAGCGCATCAAGGATCGGTGAGCAGGGCTGTCTGATCGCGCGTCCGCCCACACCACCCTGTTTGAGAATCATCCGGGGCTGGGGTGGCCAATCCGGCTAGGACAAATTGACGGGTCATTTGGGTCATGCGTGGGACGCCGAAGAGCGGGTTTCCCGTTTTGTGGTTGGCTCACCTGCGATCATGACTTCTCGGGCGCCCCCAAGGCGCCCCTCCTCTCTCCTCGGAGTCTCGTCCAGGGCGTGTCTCGTGTCCGACACACCGTGGCCGTCGGCGCTATATATGAGCACGCCGCCCCTGTAGCAATCCCCACTTCGTCTCTCCTGTCTGTATCTTGCTACGCCTGTCAAGTCTTCGCCGACGCCCATGTCGTCCATCCTCCTGGAAGGACTGACCAGCCTGCCCGTCGCGGCGTGGGCTGGTATCGCCGTCGCCGCTGTTCTCCTCGTGCACTTTGTGCCGTTCATTGTCGACCCTACCGGATCCGCTCGTATCCTGGGCCTTTCCTCGCGAAGATCTCGGACGCGTGGATAGGATGGGTAGCGGCGCAGGGGCACCGCTCAGAGGTCGTTCATGACCTGCACCAGAACAGGTGAGTAGTGCTTGTAGTGCTTTCGTGACGGGCAGTTGTGTGTCCCTGACACATTCCATTTTTGGTGGCTTTGTCAGCGCTCGACGATCCTATGCCCTGTTCTTCGACAGGAGGTCGCGCTGTGATCATTTGATGAGTACAGAATGGTGATGACGCACCGAGAGCCCTGTGTACCGTATGGCGATCATCACAGAGTAACTAACTCTCGACAGGGACGTTCGTCGGATCTCGCCCAACCACGTCTCCATCAGCGATCCCGACGCGCTGCAGGTCGTCTACGGGCACGGGAACGGCACGCTCAAGTCACCTTCTACGATGCCTTCGTATCGATCCAACGCGGGCTCTTCAACACCCGCTCGCGCCCCGAGCACGCGCGGAAGCGCAAGATCGTCTCGCACATCTTCTCGCAGAAGAATGTGCTCGAGTTGAGCCCTACACGCGGATGCACATCTCAAGCTGATCAGGCAGTGGGACCGCCTCTACGACCTCGCTGTGAAGGCGGCGCGGGCGAGGAAGGCGAGGGCTGGCAGGGCCGTGACGGCCGTCTCTGGCTCGACAGTCTTCCGTGGTACAACTACCTCGCGTTCGACATCATCGGTACGTGGACGTTTCATGCGCCGTGCTTCTACCCGAGTGAATCCAGGTGACCTGCCTTTGGTGCACCCTTCGGTATGCTCGACGCGTGTGCCGACGCGGCGCCGGTCGCCACCTCGCAAGAGAAGGCGATGGCGTCCTACGGAGACAACAACTCGCCCGAGATCACGTACTTCCCCGCCGTACAGATCCTGAACGACCGTGGCGAGTACTCCGCGTCCCTCGGCGTCCTCCCCCCGCACTGGCGCCCGTTCGTGAAGCTCATCCCGTGGTACCGCAAGGGCAACGAGGCCGTGCAGCGTCTGGCTGGCATCGCTATCGCGCAGGTGGCCAAACGACTGACGACGCCGACGGACCGGTCAGATCTGCTTGGCAAGCTTCAGGAGGGCAAGGACGACGAGGGCAACCCTATGAGCCGGGAGGAGCTCACCGCCGAGGCGCTCACTCAGCTCATCGCCGGCTCCGACACCACATCCAAGTAAGCTACTTCATCGGTACCATGGATTCGCCGAGGCTGACGCACCTTCGCTCAGCTCGTCCTGTGCAATCACCTATCACCTCGCCGCGAACCCCCTTGTGCAACAGAAGCTCCAGCACGAGCTTGATGAGGCGCTCGGCAGCGATGACGATCCCGTCTCGACGTTCGAGCAGGTCAAGCGCCTGCCGTATCTCGAGGCGGTCATCAACGAGGCCCTCCGTATCCACTCTACCTCTGGTATTGGTCTCCCGCGCGTTGTCCCTGAGGGTGGCATGACTGTCTTGGGCCAGTACTTCCCGGAGGGCACCGTCCTGTCTGTCCCGACGTATACGATCCACCGCAACACGGAGGTATGGGGCAAGGATGTCGATGCGTTCCGCCCCGAGCGTTGGTTCGAGCAGGACGAGAAGGCAATCCAGAAGACGTTCAATCCGTTCTCTTTCGGACCTAGGTGGGTTTCCGTATGCTTTATTTCGAAGAATTTGGCACTGATGCGGGAATGGCATCGTGTGCAGAAGCTGCGTCGGGCGTAACTTGGCCAGCATGGAGCTGCTCGTTATCATCTCGTCCATCTTGCGCCGGTACCACTTCGTCCTGGAGGACCCGGAAATGAAGGTGCGTTTGGCGTGTAGAGCAGCTGACTAGCAGTACACTGATGCACGCTGCCTTCCCAGCTCGACACCAAGGAGGGATTCCTGCGAAAGCCCGTTCAGTGCAGGGTCGGTATCAGGCGCAGGAGTGCGTGATGGGAGATTCAAGATGGTGGTTGCGCATACGTACTGTTTTCCCCTCCTCTTGTCCGACACGGTACATTTGTAAGATATTACGTGTGGTATAGCACTGCAGTAATGTGAGCGCATATCTGAGTATCCAATGATCTTTGATTCTTTGATGTGCTTGACTGCGTCGTGAACGCGTGAACTATCGAACGGCCGGGGACAGTCAGGGCGTCGGGGGTCGTCGTGGCTCGAAGTCAAGAATAAATGCCCATTTACTGGGCGGCCAGGTAGCATATATCTCGTGCACACGCATTGGCAGGTCTCAAGGTATGGCGGCGTGACTCGCGTTATAATGAGAGCGAATGAAGTTGGCCTGCCAATCGAAGTCGATCGTACATACATCGTCGCCCGATATGGCACTGGTATCACTTAGACAGAGAGTATCAGGGTCCTGGAGCTACAGGCCGCAATCGAGGTATCTGCAAGCTCATTTCCTCTGTAGATGACACACGGCGTCACAGCGGGGATGATAGAGGTCGGTACGACAGTTTCGGCGGGTACAAAGCATAAGTACACACTGATGCTAGCTATAGACATCGGGCAGGTGAGCATTTCTTGCAAACAGCCTACTTGCGCGCACAAACGACGGAGATATTGTTCTGTGGTGATCCGAATTGATCTATGTATGCTCTGCGCGGAAGCGCGTAGCTCACTTGAAGTTGGCGCAAAGCCAGTCGAAAACGATGATGCACGACTCATAGCAAATGCTATTGACGCACCACAGCATACCAAGGGCTACAGCAGACCTACTGCTTCCCCCCATCCGAACCGCTCCCTTTCCCCTCCACCTGCTTCGCCGTTGCCTTCTCCGCAGCGAGCTTCTCCCTGAAGTCACTCGGCCTCTTGACCCGCGCGAAGATGCCGACCTCGGGATCGCGGATGAAGTTCACGATGATCATGGGCCAGGAGGGATGGGACGGGATCGTGTCGTAGAACTCGTGCGCGAGCTTGCGCAGCGCTGGCAGCCGCGTCCAAGGCACAGAGGGGAAGTCGTGGTGCTCGTTGTGATAGCCGACCTACGGCGGATTAGCTGCCTGAAGCGATGCAACGTAGGCAGACTCACGTTGTATGCAAACCAATTGAGCGGGCCGTAGTATGAGTAAGTCTCCTGCTCGAGCCCATCCCATACGTAGTGCTCCGCGATGAAGTGGCCTGCCAGGGGATGCAGGCTGCCTGCGAAGAAGCTGGAGGCGAGTAGGTAGATCAAAGGGCGGACGCCGCAGGTCTTGACAAGGATGTAGTCAAAGGTAAGCTGAGCGAGCACGTTCCACAGATGCCACTGCGTTAACTGTTGCGTCCGTACGAGACCCGGTCGCAGAGCATAGAAGAAGATTTGGAATGTCCTAGACAATTAGTCAGACCTAGAAACGTAGTACGATTGTTGTGTTCATGCTCACGCGAAGAACACCTTCCCCAGGACGTTGTTGAGACAGATTAATTCGAAGTGGGTTGGGAGGTCCGTGTCTATCCCGTCTTCTCCGAGGTATTTGTGGTGCTCTAGATGGTATCTCTACAAACACGTCATCGACAAGCTCATTAGCACGACGCAGCATAACATACCTTGAATGCAGCTGAGTATGGAACGCCGATGGGCAGGTTCGCAAGCACTGCTAACGCCTTGTTTGCCTTGATACCCTTAAATGCCAGGTTGTGCGTGATCTCGTGTATGGCCAAGAACAAGTTATGGTTGGCCGTTGCACCGATGACGTAGACACAGAGACAAAACAGAGGGGACAACAGTTTCGTGTTCCGCAGCAAGTACGCCGTGATGAGCTGGAGAGAGACCACGCCGACTACCACGTACTTGGTAATGGGTTCGTATCCCATGAGCTTTGTGACCTTGTGCCTGTGTCAATTTCACGATAATGCAGTAATTCCCTGAGAACGTACTTCGGGATGAGCTTTCATTATGGCCATGCGTCGGCTGCGATGAGGCTCCTCGGTCATGATCCACAGGAAGTCGTTGGGATCCTGAGGGGGTGCGACATGCGACACCATTGTCTTTCTCTGTGGGAGACGCCACTGTCGTCCTGCGGGGAGACCTGCCCTCGGAGAGCGACTCGGCGCCACCGAAGTAGCTAAAGTCTAAATGAAGTAAGTTCCCGAGCCTATCAGTCCTGCGCTCGAAGTTCGTACCTACTCCCGCAGCCGCTGCAGCATCATCCTTTGCCAACATAGCTCCGCTACCCTCAGCAAGAGCTCTTCCTCAGGTGTCGCGAACAAGTCGTGAGTGGGATTGCGAAGACCGTGTGCTCGCAGGCGCGCACCTCGCTAACGGGCGCCGCCGCTGATGATGTTTGGCGCTGTTATGCAAAGCCGTCTGATCCTAACACAGCCAAACATAATCCAGACACTGTCTCCGCTTGGTCTCGCCCGTCTGGTCTTCGTCTGGTCACCACTCGACTGGCATAAGACACCAGAGGTTACACACTTGGCGTTGGAAGGACATTGGAGACGAGTACATAATTATTGAATTATCTGATCTGCTTCTTCGGACGGAGAAGGCCAGCGTCACTAGCTAAGTATGAACGCCGGGCTTGACTCCATCAAGTGACTCTATCGCGCAGCAGCAGGTACAACAAGGATAATAGACATCCCGGCAGCTAGAAACTCTGTTCTACTATGAAAGAAAATCTGGAGCAATTGATATCTTAGTGTAGATTGTACCGTGACGAAAACATATGTGACTCCTCCGAGCGTCACGGTGGTAGCTACATACTCTGTTTGTCCATGTTGTCCAAGAGCTTTCGATCCTAACATATGCAAACAACGATCATGGGGATCATCCCGAAAGTGTCTGCGCCATATCGACTTCGACTCTACCAAGTAGGATATTGGTAGAAGCTCTGACCACGGTAGCGTGCGTGATCAAGTCGCTACCGCCTTGCTCTCTGTGCGCTCTACATCATGGACCCGAATGATCCAGGGGGTCTACGCGCGCGTCCTTCGACTAGCGCCCGAAAAACTGGTGGTAGGTCTCACCAGGCGGCACCAGTCGTCAATGCACCAGCGCCAGTGCCGAGCACTACTGCAAGGAAGGAAGGTCGTCCTGGTGTGGCACCCCCGCCTGTACGTATGGCTCCACCAGTAAGGCGTCCGCCTGGGATGGCTACCAAGATAGTGGCACAACCACCCGGACAGCTAGGGCGTCCTCGTGCAGACAGGGCACGACAACCACCAGCTGTAAAGACCACAGCGCGGAAGCAGAGTGCGCCCGCACCGCCGAATCGCGGACAGCCCAATTTATCAGCCGTCGCGCCGGCGCAGGCTCCTGGGCACAGGACGACAAAGACAATTTTGTTGCCCCCTTGGCTAGACGATACCAATGTGTCCCTGGGCAACCGGCGTCGCCGTGATGCAGACGACATTGGTGGGCGGATGGGGCCTCGGATGGGCATCTCCAATGCCCTAATCGGAGGACATCGCCGCGTACAGGCGGGCCCAGCGATGAACCATCCATTCAGGCGTCAAGGTCAACAAGTTCCAGGAAACAACGGCTACTTTATCGGGGAGAATCTGACCGTCCGAGTTACTGGAAGCGACGAAGCGCAAAACGACCGTGACGATGGTGGTGATTATGGAAGGTATGCTAAAGCATGCTCGACCTCAAGTTAGCTTATGAGCAGAATTCCGTTGTAGGTACCGGCCCCAGCAAGCGACGAAGGGTGCACGCAAGCAAGTGAGCAATCCAATCGTCTCGGGCAAGGCCGCGCGTAAGACTGCCGGTGGGGAGGTACCTTCGCATGCCAAGGCCGCTCGAAAGTCCCAGATACTAGTAGAACCCGACGACGTGATCGACATATCCGACTCGGACGACGACGGCATTGACCAACTAGCCAGTGCGCTCGATGCACTAACGCTCGCACCGTCGCGCCTCCAGGAATTCAGGCAGCTCCCGTTCCTTCGGCGTAATCTATGTCAAGGATACAAGCATCACTGTAAGAAAGCAGGTATCAATACTGCTGAAAAGATTCCGCCGACAGGACCGGTCAGTGTCATCTACAGGTACGACTGGGACGATGGCGCAGCATCAGGGAACGAATCAGACCATATCTACGAAGAGTGGCAGGGAAGCATGGTGACATGGTCCTGTCCGCTCTGCCGCTTGCATGGCCACTTCGATACCCGCGAGATGCTCGCATACCATCTTCGACGCGATCACAACGAAGTCAAAGTCTGTGGGACCAGATCAAGAAACGTGAGGTCAGTACGTCCTGCAGCTGTTTTCATCCCGACCGAAACATTCTCATGTATGACTAAGGGCACAACCTGGCAAGTTGTGCTCACAATTCCCGACGCAGAGGATGATTCGAGAAGCTCGGTCGATGAGGGTCACAGCACTGACTCGGATGATGCGAGTGATGTCCCGCAAGCCGTCGCAACTCCGGAAAGGTACGCGTGTTGCCACTACAGTGAACATGCCAAGTTGCTTATGGCGCGACAGTCTGTCTCCGTCTCCCGTCCCAATGTCCCCCATAGTCGCACCTCAGCCACAGGTCCAGGAAGCGGACGAACAACTCGCGCCACAACTTCCCATACCTCCTGAGGTCGTTGACGAAGTTCCTCCAGCGCGGCCGCTCTCGCCCATGCTCATCCCAAAAAAAGCGTTTCGCGCTCCATCCCCAACGCCGTCCACCAGCGCACAAGCAACCACGCGGACGCGTTCAACGACCGGCCTTCCACGGAGACACCACACGGTATCTACGAGGGGCTCCCTGCCTGCCCGCTACCCCTCGCCTCCGCCTCGCTCCGAACCTCTCGGCCCCGCAGCGCAGTACCCGTACATACCGGAAGGCGACTACTCGTGCCGCCCTGGCGGCCCGAAGGTATATGATCTGCTGAACACGATGCCGCTCGAGCAGTATGGTGTCCTCTCGTGGATGATTGTGGATAGGGAGGAGGAGCTGTTCGAGCTCGACGATGTCCGGGACGAGGACAAGGTGATGATGGCGCTGTGGAACCGCTGGATCATGTTGAACCGGTGAGTCGTACATTCGGCCATAGACGTCGGACTGTCCGTCTGAGTGGGCTGGTCAGGCCCGACTTCATCTTCAAGGGCTATTCAAGGGCGTCCTTGCGTTCGTAGACGAGCACTGGCGGATGATCCACCGTGCGGCGGGTTGGGGGGCTTTACGGGCGTTTCTCCTCGTACGTATGTTCACCGTCGTGCGTTCCAGTTAAGCTGATCATATATACCACGAGTGAAGATGCTCGTGGCGAACAAATTCTTGACTGCTGCCGAGGTCGTCAAGGTCTTGAAACATTATGAAGCCTACACGGGGATGGATCATTGGTACAAGAACACTCCATCGGAGGAGCCGGATTGACCAGATACTGTGGTCATCCGCTCATCAGCAGTCTCACATCTAGCGTGTCAATCTCTACAATTGCATTGAGCCGGTACATCTCTAAGAGTCCGTGGTCAGTAGTCTTTACACTTCGGCTTTCCCTGGATCAAGAACATCATTCTCCCATCGCTGGACGCGCACCAGGCATCTCATCTTGCTCTGCCTCTTCACGCGATAAATAACGCCGCTGCTGTGCGGCACTAGGGCACTAATCTGCTCATTATCTTCCAGAATGTGGAGACAATAGACCGAGGGCGAGTCGGGTGCCGGTGAGCGGTCTGGGAGTGCTGCGCGAATGCGATACTGTTTGCGAGCACTTTGTTGCACACGGTCCCATCCGTCTTCGCGTTCTTGCACATAAAGTGTCCGCTGGGGTCCACGACGTAGTACGAGATATCCGCCCCGGTTGAGTATATTCTATGCAGGTACGGTGTAAGCAGTACCAGCAGTACCAGCGCACGGGATTGGACTCACGACTGCACCAGAGGTGTCACTACCAGCTCCGGCAACCAGGCCGGGTGTACCAGGTCGTGACGTATGAACGGCTCATCGTAGTCACTGCGACCCGTTCAGTACGGAGTCTGATCAGTTGGGATGCCAAAGAGCTCACTTACAGTCGGCCCATCACTTGCGGGGCATGCTCGGCGTTCGGGCTATCCGGCTCGCCGCCATAAGCCTTCGGGTGACGACTCGGGAGGCAAGGGATCAGGACGCAAATGCGAGCACGCACAAAGCGTCTGGCGTGGCGATAACATACGCTCGCTGAGACTATCACCCAGTCGCGATGAGCTGAAGTGGGTCATGCAGAGAAGTGCGGCATGCGACCCACACCGTTTCCGCCGGCGAGGCAACACTGGCGTGGTCTTGGACGACGATATTGGATACATGATGATGAGCTTGCTGGAGGCGGGTGGGAGAGAACGTTGAATGTTGAACGTGGGACACTGACCGCAATATGCAGTGTACTTTGTAGTCGGCGTCAGAGTGCCAACGCCCGGACACCACCGAGTGCCATCATGTCACGGTCAACGGTTCCCTACCTGAGAGCTCGATCGTAGCGCAGATAGAGACGATAGCCATCCACGCAATGAGTACACTGTAGCGAAACCAGAAACCTGTTTAGTTCGTTTGAGAACCCTCCGGACTGCAATATCAATGTCGCGTTAGCAAGTACCATTGAGTATGCCTGTATGTAAGGTGCTATAACACGATCTGAGCATGGTGAGCTAGCCGCCCCTTTCCCGCAAGGACCATTCTGACAGCGTGAGAGCTGTACTGTTACTTAGACCGTAGGCGCGGCGATCCTTCGCGTATGTAGATACGGAGTCGACCACTTGGATACTAAGCGTCACACAGCACGGCGTATACAGCTCGGCGCTCGGCGCTCAGCGCTTCGAGATGGCACTCAGACAGAGAACTCCTCAACTTCGGGCAGATTTCGCAAATAGGGTCCCACCCATACGCAAAGTAATAGCGTACAACTAGATAATGTAGTATCGCTGCGTAAGTCATATCGTCCTAGAGGGGCGCCAGACACGAGAGGAGCTCACACAGAAGGAGGACGTCTTCAACCGCGTATTAAATGACGACCGACGATGCATATACAACATATACATCTGTGCAAGTCGATCAGTACGGACCGCACTGGACCAACGCTTCACAATTAACTCACGGAACGAACACAGACACACGCGCGCTCAGCCAAGCGAGCACCTCCCCTCATTCTTGTGCCTCTCCAAACTGTCCCGCCTCGAGAACCAATCCCCACAGCCCTCGCACTGGACCTGGAACAGCTGCAGGTGCACCGTCGCGACGTGCTTGGCCAGCTGAAGCACGTCTTTGACGTCCTTCCCGCACCTGTCAGTGGGACTCCCGTCCTTATTCTTGCCTTCGTCGACCCAGTCGCAGACGAGCTTGCCCATGCGGTTCCTCTGGAGCTGGTGGAAGTATTCGAGATGGCGCTGCAAGTTCACCCCGGCTTCGAGTGCGACTGGGGCGAGGTTGGGGCACCGTCCACCGAAAAAGCAGATGATGGGCGCGGCTGTGTTCGCCGCGACGGGCAATTCGCTGTATGCCGGGGAGTGTGTAGGTTCGATGATGCGACGGCAGGAGTCACGAGGTACTCACGTCACGGCAGGTGGATGGCCGAAGGGAGCTTGCTCATCCAAACGAGGATACGTCTGTGCTGGGGCGTGTTGCGCATTCATATATTGAGTCATCTGCCACGGCCTATATGCCGAGAGCCATTAACGGGATGCTGTCTCTGATTATGAAGGACTATAGCTACGTACTGCGGTTGTTCTGCCGGCAGGCCGCTGATGAAGTGCGGGTCAGTCGTCGCCGGAACGACTGGCATGTAACCAGCAGTGTTTGCGTACGTCGCCCTGTGAAGCGCACATCAGCGTAAGGACACCTAGCTGTCAGGCAATGGAGCATTCACCCGTCAGCACCACCGCCCGGTACAGAGCCAGTGTATGAAGTCGTACTCGACGACGCATCATCCATGTAAAATAGTCGCGAACAAGGACAGCTGAAAGCGATAGCTTGGTTGTAGGTACAGTCGTATTCCCATGCCTCGATGCTGTTATGGTTCGGGCAAGACATGTTGGGATGGGTTGGGGGAGTTCTGTGAGGCCTCGACCCACGAGAGGTCCGCCGTAATGCCCGTCGAGCTGAGCAGGGTCTGCGCGCACCCAGCGAGCCCGGGAACCGTGAGTAAGTAAGGGGAGAGAGGACTTGAAAGCGTACCTCTGTATACGAGCCCGGGGAGGTAGCGTCAGCCGTGGGCGGAGAATACGAGCAATATAAAGGAACCGGAAGACAAACATGAGGTCGGAAGATGAGTGTATTCGAGTAGGACCCCGCCGCGGGCAACGCACTTGTATTTGGATTCGATCTTGGTGTGGCCATAAACCTACCAGATGCGTGCGCTGTCCGATATGCGGCCATACATATGTTCCGAACACCTCACGTATGTAGTGGATATTGGGGTTCTCCGCACACTGATGCGAGGAGGGGCTTGCTCAAAGATGTCTCGAAAGGCATCGATACTCGAGCTGACCCGGCGTCCGCGAGGACACATCGTCGTGTGAGAAGGCGACCTGCATCTTGAGCCTAGAAACCTGTTTACACTCAAGGCGAGAAGAGGTTGTTATGGTCGTGTGTTTTCCGGGGATGCCCATCCAAAGACACAAGGGTCGTGAAAGCTAGTGGGGAGGAGAGAGGTCTTATCGGGGGCGGTGAGCCACGACTCAGTCTCCGTGACAGCGCCGAGCGGGCGCCAGTTACCACATAATAGTAGGGGATACCTGGGGGAACGCAGTGCATGGCCACGAACACCGCGGCCGCAAATGCGCTCACCGTCTTCCGTGTGCGTCAGCGAGGCTTATCTACGACAGTTGGTGAACAGAAGTTCGCGGCGAGTGGTTCCCAGAATAAGTACATAACTGAGCAGAACTGAGGACGTAAATATGATGGAGGCTACTCAGAGGAACCAGCTGGGAACGGTCGAGCATCGGTCGAGAGATGGATCTGATCAATTTCGGTCGGACGCGCGCCCACAAAGCGCCACTATAGCTTAATTATGTCCGGCTCCTCCTTCTCTTTCATGCATTCATGTTCGGCGACAATGATGGACTCAGGACTCAGCCCCCCCTTCCCAACCCCCCATTTCGTCTCCATCCAATGCCCCAGATGTTGGGGGTGTGCGGTGGGTGCGAGCCCCTTCTATCGGATGCGTAAGAGATCACTGTTATCCGGCCTTCTATCACAACGATTGTACGTGCATTGCACTGGCATTCATCATTACAACTACAGTGTTTACACCGCCTTCCTCTTCTAAATACTTCCGATGGATGCAGCACGCCCGAATGCGGCGACGCTGATCAGGTTGAGTTGTAAGTCGGCTCCTTTGCAGCACCGGCCTGAGACTTCGATTGGCGCTGCACCGGATCTGATCAGGATAGCGTTGTACGAATCGCTGCAGTATCGAACAGTGCACCTTGGTTCGTGCCTTGGAGAGGTGAACCTCATTCTTGTGCCGTGTGAGAGCGTCCGTCCGACCGAATTCCTTTTGGCACGTGGAGCAGACATCGGGCAGATCGTGGCTCGCGGCGGAGACGGCAGACGGTGCTGGAGCAGAGATGACCGCAGGATTAGAGTCGCTCTCCCGCTTCGCTGCCACACCTCATTGCCTCCCAAGTAGACGTCTCGGCACCACAACACGAGACGGAAGGAGCAGAACGCAAGTCTACGAAGCAAGTACTTGACAGAACTCAAACTGCACCCTGGCGTCGGCGAACACGGTCAACCAGGAGGTTTACGCGCGATGCCCCGGCCGGGTCGAGCGAGCTGTGCATAGCAGGGGTTGATTTGGGTGGAGTTGCAGCTTCTACGTCATGAGTATGTCCACCTGCGGAAGGTGGAGAATATCCGCACCGTGTCGGACACGCCGGCAGTTGGAATGGCGGTGAGAGCTAATCGACAGTCTCGACGACAGATCGCACTTATCACCATCGATAGTAGGGGCCGAGGCCCCAGGCACGACGACACCAGGGGTTGAGGACATCTGGGAGAGCGAGCCTTTGTCGGTGAGTGACTGCTGTAACATGGATCTATGCCACGGCCGGTCAGTTTGTTATGATAGCAGTCGTGGCTGATTGGTTTGCGAACAGCACAATGTCGTAGCAATCGCAACTTGCATTCGCTGATTGGTGCCGGCGATGTTCCGTCTGCACCGGGGCTGCAGAGCATAATGGGTTCTGTCAAGGTTCTGTCCTCGAGTCCAAGTTCCGACTCCCCGCAATTATTTACGTGACCGCACGCTGGTTCTCGCCTACCTGTGTAACTGCTATCCAGAGATCTCTCGGAAGTCGCAACAGTCGCGCGTGAGCGAATGCGTCCTCCGCACCAGGCAGAGGTGCGCGGGCCTCGAATTCCCAATTGATCGAGATACAATCGTCGAGACGGTATCTTCCGCCCCTGCGGAAAGTGATAATGTACAACTGGATAATGTAACATCACTGCGTAAGTCATTTCGTCCGGGAGGGAGCGCCAGATACGACAGGAGCTCACATAGAGGGAGGGCTTCTTCACCCACGTATTACACAGCGGTCTTGAATGACACGTACATATCTTGGACATCTGGGCGAACCGATCAGTACGGTCCGCGCGGGGCCAGCGCTTCACGTTTAACTCACGAATACGCGCGCGCTCAACCAAGCGAGCACCTCCCCTCATTCTTGTGCCTCTCCAAACTGTCCCGCCTCGAGAACCACTCCCCACATCCCTCGCATTGGACCTGGAGCAGCCGCAAATGCACCGTGGCGACGTGCTTCGCCAGCTGGAACTCGTCCTTGACGTCCTTCCCGCACCTGCCAGTTCCGGGCCCGTCCTTATCCTTGCTTGCATCGACCCAGTCGCAGACGAGGTTGTCCGCGCGGTCTCTTGTGAACTCATGGAACGCTTCGAGGTGGCGCCTAACCCCGGCGACCTTCTGGAGGAGCATGTCTGCGGTGAGGTGGGGGCACGGTCCGCCGAAGAAGCAGATGATGGGCGCAGCATCAGGCGTGGTTGCAGCATCAGGCGTGGCTGCAGCATCGGGCGTGGCTGCATTTGTCGCGGCGGGCAGGACGGGCAGTTGGCTGTATGCCAGGGGGTGAGTAGGTTCGATGATGCGACGGCAGGAGTTACGAGGTACTCACGTCGCGACAGGTGGATGGCCGAAGGGAGCTTGCGCGTACACATCGGAGGAGGCCTGCACTGGGGCGTGTTGCACATTCGCCTTTTGAGTCACGTGTGGTCTATATACCAAATGAATCAGAGGCGGTCAGAGCGTTAGGTCGTGCAACGGCAAGAGGCACTCACGTCATGGCGAATGTGTGGCCAAAGAGAGACGGCCCGTACTCATGTGGAGGGTACGTCTGTGTTGGGGCGTATTGCGCATTCGCATTTTTAGTGATGTACGGCCTGGATGCCGAGAGCCATTAACAGGATGCTGTCTCCGATTCTGACGGACTACGTACTGAGATTGTTCTGCCGGCAGGCTGCTGATGAGGCGCGGGTCAATCGTCGCAGGGACGGCTGGCATGTCACCAGCAGCGTTTGCGTACGGCGTCCTGTGAAGCGCACATCAGCGTAAGGACACCTAGCTGTCAGGCAATGGAGCATTCACCCGTCAGCGCTACCGCCCGGTACAGAGCCAGTGTATGAAGTCGTATTCGACGACGCAACATCCATGTCAAGTAGTAGCAAACAAGGACAGCTGATAGCGATAGCTTGTTTGTAGATACAGTCGTGTTTCCATTCCTCGATGCTGTGATGGATCGGGCAAGACATGTTGGGATAGGTTGGGAGAGTTGTCATAGAGCGACCAGAGCGACGAGGATGAGCAGCGCATTATATGCAAATCTGAGCGCACTCACGAAGTGGACACCCACGTCCGTATGTGTTGAGCCAGGCCAGCCCACCCTCCACGACGGGGGGAGGTGGGTTCCCTCGCAGTGGACTTCGACCGGACATGGGCTGGGTGGTCCAACCACGAAGGGTGCAACGGAGAGCGCCGAGTCGGCTTCTGGTGGAGGATAGGAAAGTATGTTGCGACACACGTGAAACAATTGGCCCGCTCATGAGGGAGGGTCGGTGGTGGAGGTGGTCCATGGCTAGCGATCACGGAAGCGTACACGCCGTCCGTCATGAGCGGGTATGATACGGAGACCTTCTTCAGATCCGTCAAGCGGCATCGGCCCACCAGGATCCGAATGAGGAGGAGGAGGTGGTGATGGTGGTGGTGGTGGGTCGACCAAACACGGGCACATGAAGAGGAAGACACGCCAGCTGTGGACGCGTCTCTTGGGACTTGTCGTCGGCCAGGCGCGGTGGGCAGTCACACGGTCCACGACGGCGACCTTGCGCAAGCAAGAGCTGTAAGAGAGAGAGGAGACCGCATGGAGAACCGGTGGGCTGCAGGTTGCTCACTGACAAAAGGCAGAAGAGGTGGACCCAACCGGGTCATCCCGTTGAACAGACGACGTACACACGTCCACTCTAACACACCTCCGATGCGCCTGCACAGATGACAGCGAGCTGAGTCTTTAGTAGCGGCGGATGATGGGCTCGAAGCAAGCTAAAACAGCCTGCGTTCCATCTATGTAGCTGAGTGAGTTGTGCAAGCATACATAGATCTCCGAGTCAAGACTCACCGTTGCTCAATTCGCCCGGTCGCCGCGGAGGCTGAGCGTGCCACCGTCACGTGCAGATTGATAGCACTTAGACGCGCCGAAACCGTCGTTGGATAGCACGTACCCTGATCCTTTCGAGCTTACACCAGTCCTGGCCTCTTGGACATGCTGCTGCACCAATCTACGAGTCTAGATGGTAGATATAATCTTCAGGCTTTGCGCTAGCCATCCTCACGGATGCTTTAGGTACTTCTGACTGTTCAATCATCTAGGTAACGGCACACATTCCTTTTCAGATGGCTTCGGGACGGTCTGGGACATATGGCAGGGGAAAGGAAGAGAAGAGCTTAGCAGAACGTTGAGACATAGAACAGGCTGTCTCATACATTTACTGATCCCATTGGCCTTGACTGTTCCAGCCCGTGATTACTACAGGCCGGAGGACTGTCTGGAAGCGCGACCTCAAGCAGTCAATGATACCTCGAGCGGCATCACCCTTTGTCTATGGAGCGAGGTTCTGCGAGTCAAACATGTTCCGTAGAAATGCTGTTCAATCAATCTAGTGCGAAGTCAGTACAACTATCTGCCCTTCGTTGGCCGTGAATTCATGTAGCTTACCGCGCTCCTCGACGTCAAGGTTCGCACGCGCCTCAAGGTCTAAAACATAGGCCCGTCAGCACGATAGAAGCTGACAGTGAGTCCACGAGCTCACCTTCATCATCCCCGATGCCATATGCGGTGACACAACGTATACCGAGCGCAGAGGTCTCACTCGCCCCGCAACGTTTGTCGAGGTTGAACTTCTCACTGGCCTCATCCGCGCGAGCTACCGCGTACATGTCAGTCAGAATAACATTCGCGAAGTATTGGAGATGGTGGAAAGCTTGATAGTACGTGAACAGTTGCTGCGTATCGGTTGCATAACCAATGTCATGCCAATACCTCTCGACCTCGGAGGTTGACTGGGTCACAGGCTGAACCAGAGTCGTACGCACCGTCCATTGGCACGGTTACAAACCGCTTCTCGCTTGAACCACTGGCATAGCGGTGGCGACCTCGAGGCCAGCAAAACGCAGGCGAGAAGGACAAAAGCGCGGACGCAAACTTCATGCTGACGGAAAGTAACGAGTGGCGCTGTATAGCAGGCGGATGCGATGTGTCGCGGGCACATTGAGGTCGCCTTTATCCCTGCTTGACGGAAACAACCGCCCGCGATGTGCTGGTCTGATAGGTATGTCATATACTTTGAGAACACGGGGTATAGGTCTAATGCCGTTAATGGCAGCGGACTCGGATCTTGTGCCGAATTACTGTACTGTATTCCTACAGCGGAGCCGTCTGTGCCGTCGCTTCTCCGACGCATGATAAGTGCGTACATGAGGCATTACTTATGGCTTTCTGTCATTAGATCCGGGTCTGTCGGAGGACATGAGCGTTATTGCTAAGGTCACCTGGGTGTCGAAAGGACGCAATGGTAGCATACGAGACTGCAACTGCGACGGAGGCTTTACCTGTGTTTCGTGCTCATCTAGCAAGTACCTACTGTTCGGTGAGTGACTCGCCAGCTTTGATAGCACCAGATGTCTTGAAGTGTTCTCGGACACGGCCGCGCTCTCTTTGCGACCGACATCCGAGACAACTTCCTGTATGGAAGTATGAACTGAATTCATGTCAAACTCGAATACATCACAGACGGGCCTCGATTTCTCTAAAACCCCGATTGCATGAAAGTCCACCTAATCGCGCTACCTGACTATCGTACTCCTCTACCTTGCGACATCAGTTCAACGTGCCAGCAATGAAGTTCACCTCTGTATCCATCCGTCTTGCCTGCACTCTGTTGCAGATCGCCGCTGCAGCACCGGTCATCCAGACTGAACAGCGGCTTGTAGGCACGAATGGTACGTCTACTACCGTCACTGCCCAGAGGTCATACCAGGCATTGTGCGAGTACTGACTGGTACGCGTCGCGGCATGAGATATTGTTGGAATTTTCGCTCACCTTCCATCATACTGGTACCTAGAACTTAGGCTAGAAGGCGCGCCAGGAGAAGACGGTCCTGTCGTAGAAGTTGCGTGCGACTTACAGCCCATGGGCATCGGTGACTGTCTGAATGGATGTAAACTGGGTTCACGGGCGATAGAGTGGACGCAGGATACCTATACTCCTGGACTACGGGTATGACCCAAGTGGCTATGAGCCTAGCTGTGGGAGTGCGAAGGCGGCCTTCAGAATGTAGGCGAATGGATTAGCTAGTATTGGTGTATGAGAAAGAGTGTATACTGTTGCGTATAGGACGTACTTCGAAATGATGAGAAGCGAGGGTCACATAATCTCAAGATTGCCGAGGCGATGTCTACGAGGAACACGTCAGGGCAACCAAAGAGGAAAGCCGGGAGCCACAATGCGCCGTCCTCCCATATCTCGTCGTTTGAGATGAAGCGTATCCCGGATGCTTCATCGACTGATCAGTGTACTAGATCCTGGATGATATCGTCGGGTATCTGTGTGATCAGCGAACAATTCAGTATGCATCTCTTCGACCCCGTCCAACGACGACGTCAGTTGACATCGTCCCCGAAGAAAGAGACAAGCTACGAGACGACATTGCTTATTCTGTAAACATGCCGTCAAAGTGATAGACCTCGACGTGAGTGGCTTCGGTTGTCTCAAGGGCCATGAAGAACAGCGTGACGGTGCCTCGATGCTTGAGTTTGATTATCATCTCAGCATTCTTCTGCGCACGGACACCACAAGTAAGGGCCACGGTTCCCAAGACACTGCGCACGGACGGAGACGTTCCTTCAGTGCTCGCACTGCTGCTTTAGTCCCACCGAAGTCATCGTAGCTTGGTGCAGACTGTGAGTAGCGGAAGATGAGTGCGTGCAAGGCAACCTACAGTCCTTTCCAAAGCACTGCTTCTTGAAGCCTAGCAAGAGCTGTCTGTACAATGATCAGCGCTCTTTGGATGCCGTGACAGAGGCGAACTCACCTTACTGACCTTGTTATCGAGGCATTGCCGATAGGTCGAGACAACGTAATCCGAACGACGACGGCGTAGTCTTCTGCAGGTTATAGATCAATTCTGAATGTAGTTCGTCCGAAAAAGAACAAGTGCCAGTATCAAATTTCACTGACTGTATGAGTTTGCCGAAAGACACCCGCTCCTTGAGTTCGCCTCCAGACCTCTCCGTGTTCTGCCCACGTGCCTGGTCGAGTAGTACGCTATTCAATAGGATGAACTCGGCATCACTCAGACCCCGCATGCGCTAAAGGGCACGATCTTCATCACGAACAAGTTCGGTCGATGTGATTCTTACCGCGGTTACAAGGCCGACCCTACCTGCGAACTCCCACATCCGCCGCAATTCCATGATTCCCTCGAAGAAGAAAACCAGCTTAGTAAACGCATTCTGGGCGTTAGTGACGCCATCAACCGGATCGGTCAATGGGTAGGGGAGATTACGATGTATGAAGCTGGATAGAGCACGCCTCGTCGAGTCGTCCTGACGGATGCACGCCAGCAAGGATTGGTGGCGAGACAGGGCGAGACCTGCGTAGCAGCTTCAGGACTACGCGTTGCAGCGGCGTTGGGCAGACGCTGTGGACGTGGCAACTACAAATTGCCATATCGGGAACAAGGTCGCGCACACGCGTTTGATCCGCGTGTGGCTGCACTGTGGTCCATCAATCTGAGATGTGGCTCCGTCCCATTGTTCTCGTCCCAACGTCGCACGCGTCGACTCAGACTGCCCCGTATTGGGAAATCTGTGCGTACGCTGGCAATATTTTGGGCTTGGATCTGTGCAAAAGGTGCGAGATAACCTACCGATTAGGAAAGGTAAATCGTTTCGGCCAGCAACAACAATGCTAACCCGAGAGAATAATGAAACAGGCGTGGCTCGTGGCCAACAGACATCGTGGCTCTCTGAGCTGGATATAAAGCGGACGCGTCTTCGCCCACTGCGTAAGCCCAACACTCATCTTCCTCCGATGGCTACTCCCTCTGACACTGCGCCTAGTACCGTTGGAGATTCCGAGTGTGGCACCTCGCCTCCTGCCACACCCAGTCAGGCTCAGGAATCGTAAGTCGCGCTACTCATTGTCGTGGACCGGTTGGCTGACGGTCGTGCCAGTGCACCGCCAAGTCCGTCCGCCACTGCGGTACCAGAAGAATCGCCAGACGCGACTCCGTGAGTAATCCTCTTGTTCCACTTCATTGCTTCCGCTGAATCTGTCGACAGTGGGGCTTCAACCGGTCCGACAGTCGCATCTGAGAGCACCGAGTCCTCGTAAGTGTCTTCGTATCTCTACGACGTATACCTCCAACGTAACCTGGAATAGTGCCTCGGCCGCCACTCCTGAGACCGCTCTTCCAATAACGCCGCAGGATACGACGCCCCCCGACGGCGAGAAAATCCATAGCAGCCCTGTGCAAGCAACGTTCTCGACCAAACTGTTATCTGTCAACTCAGTGACTGGCCCGGAGGCAGTGATAAGGAGGCGAGCGCTATACGCACGCGAGATGAGGTCGAAGCTGTGTGAGATGAAGTTTGAAGAATTCTTGGCTCTGTACATGCCGGCCGGGGACCATGATCTGCCAGAGTCCGGGCTCGCGATCCCAGCAATGGACGGTACGACGCTCTTGGGCTCCAAGGAAGGACCTATCTGCGATGAACTGGTGAGTACGCGACCTGTCTTGACACGAGGCCGCCACTCAACGAGTGTTTGCGACTAGTGCGAGGTCGCGCAGGCCATCTTCGCAGGGTGTCTGCACGGGGAACAGAAGCTTGTTGCGAAGAACACGAGAAATCACTCGGACCCCAGTGATAAAAACGACGCTGCGGAAATGCTGAGAGTCGATCTGTCCTTCTATCCCGACCACGACGATGCGAAGTCCGACTACGAACTTCCGAAACCTCGTAAACGTGCGGAGGCTCGTCCACAGGTGAAGGATCAGGCCTCGACTCGCTGGGCGTGGATCTCGCTGGCGATCGAAGTGAAGACGGACCACGCACACTGTGCGTTCGTGTTTGATAACAAGACACCGACGAAGCAAGACGGCGAGTCCAAAGGTGCGGCGCCCCAGCAGCATGCCAACGATGCTCCGGCCAGCCAGCACAAGAAGGCCGACAAGGCCAACGCAACACCCAAATCGTTCGTGCGCTCAGGTCCCGGTGCGGATGGGGGGCTAGGGCAGCAGGCGGAGTATGTTGCGAAGCTCTTCAGACGCCAACCTCGTTTGTACTGCTTCACGATGCTCGTCTTCAAGGGGCAGGCTCGCGTCGTGCGTTGGGACAGGGCGGGCGCCATCGTGTCCACTCCTATCGACTTCGAGAAGGACCCGTCGTTGTTCCACCGGGTGATCTGGCGATACGCGTGCATGACCGAGGCGCAGCGCGGCTTTGACCCGACGGTGAGACGAGCTACCAAGGAAGAGGTAAAGCAGATGCGGGACTGTCGCCCGCCGAACGAGTGGGCGGACAAGTCCCGCAATGCAGCCCTTGATCAGGACGGATGGCCGGCTTATACGATCACAATGCCGGTCAGCCATCACGTCGACCAGACGCACTTGCAACCCATTGCCCCTAGGTCCCCTCGTGAAGACGCCTCCGTCAACAAGGAAGCATATGCGAACAGTTCTGGAGCTAAGTTTGTCGTCGGCAAGCGCTACTTCGCCAGTAGCTCTCCTACCGGGCGTGGCACCAAATGCTATATCGCATATGAAGTCGCTCGCGATCGCTTGGTCTTCCTCAAGGACTACTGGCGTGCCGACACCAAAAGTTCGCTACAAGAGGGACAGGTGCTGGAAGACCTCAGAAAGGCTGGCGTTCAGTTCGTGCCGACGCCCTTGTTTAGGGGGCATGTGCGGAGCGGCAACGACGAGCAGGAGACGTGCACGCAGGCCTTCTTGCCGGAAAACCCTCGGTTGCATATCAAGCCTGCCGCTATGAAGCACTACCGCCTAGTTGTCAAGGAGATCGGGCGTCCTCTGGAGGAACACGAGAATGCATTATATCTAGTAGGCGCTTTGCTTGATGCCCTGCAAGGTAGGCGTTGTCGCCCGTTACGTGAATGATGATGCTCACTCTACTTTCGTCGTAGCCCATCAGCAAGCATGGGTTCAGGTGAAGATCATGCATCGCGACATGAGCCCGCGGAACATCCTACTCTTCGCCTACATCGATGAAGAGGGCACCGTATTTCATATTGGAGTGCTGATCGACTGGGACTTGTGCAAGCACGAGGATTATCTCGGCACGGCTATGAATGTCGGTCGTTCGGTGAGTATGACACGATTGAAATCTAGCTCGCCAGACGACTGACCGATTCTATTACTAGGGTACGTGGCCATTCATGTCCGCTGGGCTTCTGCGCAATCCTACGAAGAGGCACGAAGTCGCAGATGATCTGGAATCCGTCGTCCATATCCTTGGGTGGACGTGCCTTCGGCTTTATGAGCACAGCATGTCAGACCGGCCCGATTCGCTGAGGATGCATATTCTCGGCATGTACGACGCGCAGGATATCGTAAACGGAGAGACAGTCGGCGGTGACCAGAAGCATCGCTTCCTGCTTCTCGGTAATCTAGGAGTCGACCTCGTCCCCTCACTGGCAGGAACCCCTTTGGCGAAGCTTCTGAGCGACCTTGGTAAAATCTGCAAGGAACACTATCTGGCGGTGCCAAAACTTCCCAAGGCTAAAACTGCAAATGCGATCGCAACGCAGGAGTCCGCCAATGACGAAAAAGCCATGGACACACTTCAAAGCCGGTACGCAAGCTTCGCCAAGTCCCTGCCGCCACCCCGTAGTGTCGGGGAGGCTCCGGCTCAACATATCCTAGTTGCTTCGCGAAATTCCACCTCGCCGCCCCCCTCGCCGCTCAATACCCATGATGCGATCATAAATGCTTTCGTCGAGGCCGTTTTGTCCGAGAGAGAGCTGTGGAAACCTCTGAAAAAAACGCCCGACCAATTCGCAGCCTTCAAGAATACGACTATTGCTCAGTGCAGCATCGAGCGCTCAAGCCAACAGTCGTCCGGTTCGAAACGGACGCTGGAGGTCGAACCGGAGGAACTTGCGAAGCCCGGTCCTTCGAAACGAGCGAGGGCCGCGAACACAGGAGGACTCGAGTCACTGCCGGAGGAACCTGCGGCGGAGCCGGTGCTGCACGACGGAGAGGACTGATCTGCCTTTGCCGCTCCTTCGCGAAACTGTTGTACGCTCGTTTTCTCCTCTTATAAGCTGACGCAATACGCCTGGGACTATGTGTTACGGAACGGAATCTGCGATGATCTAACATGGTGTTCTATATCTGTACTATCTCGTCTCGTATGTATGATCGTTCGCTCGGTCGAATGAAGATCTTCAGTTATTCCACTACGCGCAGAGCGCGAAGGACGAACTGGCGCAGGCGCCGCACAGTCTAAGAGTCCCCTCTGGCAGCCAGT
Source organism: Fomitopsis serialis (assembly GCF_022376445.1). Classification (NCBI taxonomy): domain Eukaryota; kingdom Fungi; phylum Basidiomycota; class Agaricomycetes; order Polyporales; family Fomitopsidaceae; genus Fomitopsis; species Fomitopsis serialis. The sequence goes on from NW_025954971.1 coordinate 63,020, forward strand.
CACAATATTGTCGTACCCTGCTACTCTGAAAGCCTCTGTGTGATGATCAATGATTAACTCGATACCTGAGCGAGCGCCGTCCGTGTCGCCTCGTCGCACATCTGTAATAAGGCTCCGGCCGATCGTATGGAACTCGTCGATACGCCTGACATATAGTGCCTACGGCTGCTGCTCCATACCGTCCTGCAAAGACCTGAGCGAAGACAGCCGATACCAGACTGACAGTCTGCACCCGCACTCGGGCCGCAACGTCTAATTGGGCAGGAGTGACGACGGCTGGGATGTAAATCCAGTTCGAGTTCCCGCCGTCATACCATTCCGCGACGCCAGATTAGGAGGCGGGCACCAGGGAGGAGCGAAGGTGGTGAGTCGCATTGTGATGTGACCGGGCCGTTGCCAGTGAGCGACTCGAACATCATCGATTCAGAGGCATATACGTGAAGTAGCAACGCGAGAGCGCTCGCAAGCTGCCAGGGCGACAGCAATCACTACTCATGTGAGCTACGTCAGCCCCTCGCTTCCGACTCCGCGCGGCGTACGAACCTAGGTTGACCGCAAGTTCCCCGCGGTGCTGTCAGTCAACTCGGAGGGCTCATCCTGGAAGGCCGCAGAGTGGTAGTAGGAAGAATCGCATCGCATCGTGAGGAATGCAGCGCATCCGAGCTGCCATCCGTACTAGGTTCCCAGGAAAGTACAGTTGCACCCGCCTGAAATAACGGGTACTCGGGAAGGAGGGAGGGCTGATGGTGGGAATGCCAGTCCAGAGCGCGGACAAGCCTGCAGCGTGTCGTTCGTGGCAGTCCCGTCCCAAATGTCCACGAACGTCACGGTGACAGCGGGTTCAACCCCCCACTGGCAGGGGAGATCACCAAACGCGGCAGTTCCAGACGCGTAGTATCTCGTCGGCCACTGGGTGATGCAGTCACGGTCCACCGCGAGTCGTGACGGCGCTGACTCGTTGTAAGCCAGAGGAAGTCGTGCAGCGGGGCACAGGTCGATGGGCGCAACGGAGGAGATGGTCGGCCTGGTCATGTGGGCAGCCTGAGATAGCGTCCCGATTCGAGTGGGACGCTTGGCTGGACGACAGGGAAGGATTCGGAGCGAGTCCGGAGGCTGCCTGAGAAACTTGAGTCGCTCCGATAAAGATATTAAGATGGTGTTCAGATAGGCCGACCCCTGCCGGGCAGGACAATAATGACGCATAAGAGACATGAAACCAAATATACCCATAGTGACGACCGTTGAAGAGCCGAATAGCACAGCTATACGTCACGGGTCCGAGTCGAGAGATCGGGAAGCCCACTGAACCGCTACCTCGAGAGCTTCTTCCCTTCGATCTTGAACCGCGACGACCACGACTTAGGAATGAAGTTGCAGATGAGCCCTGCCCCGAAGGCAAGCTGTTAACACTTGTGTATCGACGATCGTACCGAGTGGCGACTCACCTGTTTACCGGGACACCGGCCCTTCTCCTTGTGGCGCTTGAGAGCGTCTGGCCTAGAGAAGACCTCATCACAGCCCTCGCAGCGGATGTTGAAGAGCCTCAAATGCACGGTGGCGATGTGCTTCGCCAGCTGTTTCAGGGTTCTAACCTTCCTGCTGCAGTGTCCGTTCTCGTCATCCCATTGGCAGGCGAACTTCCCACAGTCCGTCACGAGTACGGGTGTTGGGCCGTGACGGTGGTATTCCAGAAGATGACTCTCTACGCCCGAGGTCTTCCTCAGCAGTGCGTCCGGGTCTAGAAAGCAGAACGGTCCTGCACCGAAGCGACATATGACGGGTATCGCCGCGATCACGCCTCCCGCGACAGTCGATGCTTGGTCGACGTGCGCGGGCGCTGGCCCGGGCTCACTGGATGTATGGTCAGTATGACCGTTCCCGACATCAGGAGGTGCTTCAACATCGGCTGATTGCTGATGCGACGCGGACGCCAGTTGCTCCGCTTCCGAGGCGTATTGTAGGTCGTACCTGCGTGCTGGTCAGCGACGCAACCGACGATGACAGCGCTGAGCTACGTACTCGAATACTTCTGTGTACGGGCCGCTGTTAGGGTTGGCCCGGGGGTAGGAGAGGTCGTTATACAGCCCGGGGTCGTTGTTCAAGTACCTGCCGACATTGGTGTGTCAATGGAAGTCACTCAGCCTAGGGAAGTTAAAGAGTAACTTACGGAGTCCTCTCACATGGCCCGTATCCAGGAAGATACATGCCCATGGGTGTATCCATGTCTTCGACGTCGGGGGGCAGAGAGTAAGGAATATCGATGGAATGGTTGGCCTCTCCATGCAACAGGTAGTAGGCAACCTCGTCGGAGTAAGGATATATGGAAGACATGATGAGTCCGGCCGAAGGGGTGTCCCATGAGGGGGAGGAGGGGTGGTTTTTAAGTAGGAGGCAGAACATGTAGGCACGAGGCGAGAGACGGGCGGGCGTATATAGCGGAACGTACATGGTGGAAAACCCACCCGACGTTCCTGAGCCCACCTTCCACTTCCAGTGCGCGCGAGGTGTGTTGCCTTCCGTCGGGTGGAAATGATCTTGGACGTGCATGAAGGAGAATAGGCGCGACGGAGGGCATGCCACGGTGTATCCGCAGGGCAGGACCACCCACCAAGGTTGTGGGTGGCTTCGCTGGAGTGAATTTCGTTGGTGGATCTTCACAAAACCAGCTCGGTATGGCACCTGCGCGGTGATCATCAAGGGTCTGGCAGTCGTGGTCCACGCTCAAGTTGGTGGGCTGGCGGATGGTGGGCGCATCCACCTTCCTTCTTTCCACCGCGCCCTATCGATCCGTAAACGAGGCCTGTTACATTGAAAGGACGCGAGCAGATGCTGAGACTTCGGCGCGCAGGCGTGATAGTGGTGGACATACCATTCTCGCCACGACATCCTCACCGGCACCCTTTGCCCTCGACGGTGGATGCCAGTCACATCTGTCACACTGCCGAGTCCGAGTCAGAGGAACTCGGGTGATGTGAGAGATGGGATGACGGAGCCGGTATATGAGGACGAAAAAGGCTATCGAATGGGTCCCTAGTGGTAGAAATGGGTCAGTGTATGAGAAGCAGAGAAGGCTGTGGACGATAGCTCGAATCTACGCAGTCACATGCATTGGCAGCACGCACGCACCCGCGCAGGACAGCGCCTCGCTCTGCAGCCGCCGTCGCTTCAACCCTGCCTTGACGCACCACTCGATTCGAGTCACTTGCGCAAGCTCAGGGTGCAACTGAGGTGCATGGCGACTTGAACCTCCATTTCCCACAGACTACACGGGACTTACTACTTGCGCACGGAGCCTCGCGGACGAGGTTGAAGGAGACCAAATGGAACCCGGGAGTCTGTAGAGCAAGCAACAAGTTGTCCTGTGCTGTCATGTATATTCTACTCTTCCGGGAACGCACTGGCACTTACACTCTCCAGGATGATCTCTCAACCAGCAGATACTACTACCGGAACCAGGAGGATCGGCGGAGGCAGATAGCCTCGTTGTTACACGGAGGCACGCAGCAAGCACGCAGCAGCCCGGAGCAGACCGACGGTTCGCGGGACGATTTATTTCATATCCGCGACCCGCCTAAGCTACGGCGATCAGATTATCGGGGTGCGCTGAGCCTGGAATTGATCTAGATTGCACGGTGCGCGAAACCGTGACGGTCGGGGAGCGCATCATGATGCTACAGCCTGACTGTGATCACGACAACTTGACCATGTCAGAAGAAATATATGTTGAGGCGCGCAAACGGAGGACGGCGAGCGCTGTAGCCTCTTCAGTCGAACTGACTCGAACAATGAACATTGCGTTCACCGAAACGATTGCACCCTGATGCCCACCACCCACCATCTCGGTGGCTCTGTTCTATCGCGCTCCACCAGCCTCAAACGTCCATTCTCCCTCATGGAGGGATCTTCTTCGGGTTTCAGGCCCAGGATCGGACGGGGGCAACGCGTGTCTGTCACACACCGGGGGTTGGAAGTATTTCCACGCTTCCCGGCGAACTTCCTGCAAGGTGGAGATGGGCGGGTGTGCGGGTGGTCCGGTGGGACGAAACGAAGCCTGATTCTGCCTGAATGGGCGCACGAACGACGGGGGAAGGAGCCGCACGGAGAACGAGGCGGGGTTGGACGGATAGATCGGCTACAGTAACGGGGGAAGGACGCTTCGATTGTTTGACACTAGTGCGCAAATCGGTACGCTGGTCAGTATATTTACCCTCTTTCGGGACGTGGTGGTCCAATCCCCGACTACTGTATTGCGTCGACATGAACCTCCACCCGCACGGTGGGCATACATCAGTCGTGCGCGCACCGACCTGAACGCGGTGGGTGTCGGATGTGACGAAAGCATATACTGCAAAGGCACAGTGCCAGCACGACACCGATAGAGGTACAAGATCATACAACACATCATCAGCCGGCGACCTCGGGCTTGTCCACCCCTCCGTTCACCGCGTCCGTCTCCGCAGCGTTCCACCGAAGCGCGGCCTGCGCGGCGGGCGACTTGAACACGGTGGACCGCTCGAACCGGCCGTCGCACGCTGTCCTGAACTCCTCCACCCTTGATGAGCCGACCACCTTCAGGAAAGCGAGCGCGTCGAGCGCAGTCTGGGTTCATGGAAACGGTGGAATGAGCACGGCATGCGGCTGAGGTCATGCGGATGGACTCGACCTTGATATCAAGCGACACGTCCGGGTTGAACACACTGAAGACAGAGCCTCGATCTGCTCCACAGGCGCACTCAGCAATCGCGAGACCTTGGCGGAGGCGAGTATCGCCTTGCCGCTCGAAGAGTGCTTCTGCTGATATTGCGCGTTGAAATGTTCCAAGGACAGTTCGTCCGGGAGCAGTTTTGCCAGCGCATCCTTAACGACCGGACCCATGGGCTCCGGCGGTAGTTGAGATGCGGAAGAGACTACAGACGCCGCGTCCGTCATGGCGTTACGACATGCAGATGCGGAGGACCTACGTGTATGTCTGAAATGTGCCAGACGAAGGTGCAGCTCCGGGTGCTCCGGGTCCAGGGCATGCGCGCTGTTGAGAGCCTTCACTGCCTGCAGGTATTTCTCTAGGAGACAGCGTTCAGCTGAGAACATCGCACTGTGCGCCACGGACTTACTATGTCGCACCGCCACGTCGTAGGTGGCTATCCACGCGTCGACGTTGTCTGCAGCAAGCGTGCGCAGAGGCGCCACCAACTTCGCAGCTCGCTCGAGAGGATCTGACGCCTGCAAGAGCTTGTCGCCGTCGGATCGTCATCCTTCGCTGGCTGTGGCTCCAGCCCCTTATCTTCGCCCGATGTTGTCGTCGTGGCTAAGGATCGGCCATTAGCGCGAAGATAGACGAGGCGAAAGGATCAGCGCGAACCCTTCTTGACTTCCTCCTGAACCTTCTTCGCTGCCTTCTTGGCCTTGTTCTTGGCCTTTTTCTCCGCGTCGCTGACACCAGCTGCTTCCACATCAGTGGGGGCACGTCAGGGTTGGTGAGCGAACCGTACCTCCTGCGGATTTCGACCTTGCTATTGAGGGGTCGTCGTACAGTTGCACCCATATCTTGATGTGCAGTTATGAATCACCGGACAGACGTTGGGCAATAGGAAGCAGGCGAACCTTAGATGCATTAATGGCTGTATGAATGTACGCAGGATGGGATCGCAGCCGATCTTCCCATGAGATCATGCTGATAAGCATGTTCAGTGCGTAGATCACCGCCCAAGTGACTCGTACGTACTCGAGGTAGACGTTGATGGTAAATCTCCTGAGCGAATATCCGTGGAAGTCAAACTGGTCATCCTCAAACTCGTTGAACACCTAACCATCGTGACAACAATGTAAGTCGCCGCAAGGAGCGCGAGACGGCACACGTACTTTTTGAACGACCAAGTACTTCTTCAGCGCCGCGCCGAGGTTACCCTTCCGCAGGTGCGCGTCGGCCTCTTCGCTGAGATAAAGGAGAGACTGCATGTCCTCCAAATCGGCGCCAGGACTTGCGGCATCTTTCTATGCGCAAAGGTTAGTGAGCCCGATACAGCCGACACAGTAGATCGGTCAGCGAAGGCAAGCTCCAGGCCTTTGACCTCACCTTTGTGAACAACCCCAGAATCTCACTGGCCTCATCAACAAAGCCCGCCCTGAGCCGGTACTTCGCGCACTTCGTGTTCAGGAAGCGATCTTGAAGATCCAGCACGCGAGACTCGTCCAGGCAGAGCGCGGCACCGAACGGATCCCCGCATCGCTTGAGCACCCTGCCCTTGAATGCGTACAGTTCTGGTAGCGTCGGCGTGTGTACGATACCCAGATCCAAAAGCTCGAGCGCACGGGCGTGGTCAGACAGGATGAGTAGTGCTGCGCAAGGAAGTACAGGGTCCAGAGATAAGTGGTAGGTTCATGACCTTTTGGTGGCTCTGCAGTAACGGAAAGCTCTTCGCGCAGACCCTCAACGATGTCTTGTATCGCTTGCCGCTTCGCAGAGTCCCGGTACAAGGCCTTCACATCGGCGAATAGGGACGGGACACCCTTCTCCAGAGCTGCGGTGAGATAGGCTGTCGCAAGCTCCTTGAACCGATCACCTTCGTCACCGGTCAGAATGTTGATGGCATGAATGGTAGCGAGCCGACGAACCGTTGGCAATGTTCAGCGCTAGTCGCTTGGGAGCTGCAGCGCGAGGAAGGGCAGTCGAAAACTCTTCCAGTGTTTGCAGCGCTTGGTCGCGGGTCTCGTCTGTAATGTCATCTGCAGAAGTATTCAGCGCCTCAAGACAGGCTCGGTTGTCTCATAGGACACCATGGTATACCTAGATCTACGCCGTTGTTCAGCAGGTAACCTCTATAGTACGCGTAAAAGTCCGGATTTTGTTCAATGAGGTCCCGCCATGTATTGTTGGCTTCAGGCATCTTCAGCTTGGACATGAGGCGGGCTGTACAACAGTCACTCGTGACACCCTGTAGTACTTGCAAACTTGCGCACCTCTGTATTCCATGATGGTGATTCTGTCGACGATTGCTCTCGATTTTGAGTTGGCATCGAGAAACGCGAGCGCTGCACTTGTGTCGCCTATTTCTTCCAAGAGACGGACATGATAGAGTAGGACCTCCGAGTGTTCTACATCGTAGTCTGGAACATTCTGGGTATGCATGGAGAACTGCGATCAATCTCCAACAGGTTACTACACACCTTGAGAACCGCCTCATACTGCTCCAACACTTTTCGTGCGTCGGGGAGATTACCACTCAGGTGATACGCCACTGCAAGACCGACCCAGTTCTGCCGCAGAGTAGGCCTGAGTCGAAGGAGGGCATGTCGCGTGTCGACGAGGCCGTCATATAACCGGAGCTGCGTTTGCAAATGCGCTGAATCCCTCAAGATGTTCAGGTTCTCCTACATCGCATACACATTGAGAACATGCTTCTTTCAGGGGATCGAGACATCCCGGGACGCACTTTGTCAAACCTGAGTGCTTGTGTGTACGACTTGAGAGCCTCCTCGTAATTTTTCTCTCCCTTCTGGATCAGACCGAAGACGTGCCAGCAGATGTGCGATGTCAGGTCCGACCGCATGCCCTTCTTGACCAGCTCCAAGCCCTCCTCTCGCCGTCCCATGTGCGTAAGGATGAGACCCTTCATGCATAGCGTCTCTGTGCGAACCGTAGGGCGTATGTTTCGGAATCGCAAGGCCTCCGAGGTGACGTCTGCGTACCTCCGTGTTCGGGGAACTTTTTGAGGATCTGGTCAGCGGCCTTGAGGCCATTCTTGAGCTGGCGATTCTCGTAAGATTGAGCACCTCCCTAAAAAGCTTGGCCTCTTTTGTAGCGAGAGCACGGTTGGCTGCGGGGGGCATGGTGGTAGCTATTAGAGATCCGAGGACCGACGCAGTGCGCAGGCGCGGACGCGAGCGCGTACTGCACGCGACTTATTGGGAAAACATGTCCAAACAACGCGAACGCGCCTCTCCTCCTGCCGCCATCATGGTGGCCCAAACTCGCGGCCAGATTTCTCCTCGCAAGCTCAAGTTTCAGCAGAAGCTAGGCGGCCGCGGTCAAACGACAGATGCCCTCCAAAAGAAACTCAAGACGCTGCACGGTGAACTCCGGGACATGGACCAGGAGCAGGTCGACGTGAACTCGTTGTCTGGCGTCCGCAAGGAGCTCATCGAGGACACCGTTCTCATGCACAAGGACACCGGAGTCAAAGCGTACGCGGCATGCTGCATTGCGGACCTCCTCCGCCTCTATGCACCCGACGCGCCCTACACACAGCGCGAGCTCGAGCGCATCTTCTCCTTCTTCTTCCAGCAACTCGCACTCTACCTCAAGGGCGGTGACTCGCCGTACTACGAGGAGTACTTCGATCTTCTCGAAAGTCTGTCGACCGTCAAGAGCGTTGTGCTCGTCTGCGACCTCCCGGATGCCGACAGACTCATGAATGAAGCGTTCCGCAAGCTGTTCACAATTGTGTGCCACAACCCGCCGAAGAAGATCGAGCTCTTTGTGGCCGACATTCTCATAGCACTCATTGACGAGTGCCAAAGCCTACCTAATGGTGTATTGGAGTGTCTGCTGTCGAAGTTCATGGTTGAGGATCTCGTGCGTACCCTTCCTTCACGCGTTCACGCTCACCCTAACCAGACCGCAGCGTATGGAGAACCCTGAGTATCGTCTGTCGGTACAAATATGCAATGCGACGGCGGACAAGCTACAACGGCACGTATGTCAATACTTCACAGAAGTCGTTGTGGAGCAATCTCGCGCGGAGCAGTTCGACGAGGTGGCCAAAGCGCACAACCTGATCAAGCGGCTGAACCGGTCATGTCCGGCTCTGCTTCACAACGTGGTACCACAGCTGGAAGAGGAGCTCCGCGTGGCAGAGAGTCAGTTACGAATTATGGCGACACAAGTGCTAGGCGAGATGTTCGCAGACAAAGGCGGTGCGGACTTCGTGCGCAAGTACCCGACGACATGGAACGCGTGGCTCATGCGGAAGAACGATAAATCGGCCGTCGTCCGACTGACTTTCGTCGAGGCGGTCAAGGGCGTGCTGAGCAACCTTTCCGACCAGCAGGAGACGCTTGAGGAGGTGATACAGAGCAAGCTCTTTGATCCTGATGAGAAAGTGCGTGCGGCAGTGTGCAAGCTGTACTCTCAGCTCGACTATGAGACAGCATTGCATCATGTGTCTGCGGGCATGCTGCGCGCTGTCGCTGGGCGCGGTCTCGACAAGAAGGTACGGTAGTTCCGTGTCCTGCAATGACGCACGCCTCAACTCTTGCCAGCATGTCGTCCGCGTTGAGGCTCTCACTGCAGTCGGTCGGTTGTACAGCTTGGCGTACCCCGAAATGTGAGTCTGTCCCTCCTTCGTCCGCTCGTCTCTCATGCATTGTAGTGAGAACAACGATCCGGCCGCAATAACACAATTCTCATGGATCCCAGAAGCAATCTTGCACATGGCCGCGACTACTATAGAAGTGAAGTCAGTCATCGCCCCCTGATGAGCTGTGTTCCGTGCTTACACTCGCGGGACTTATGAAACAGATCCATCGCAGAGCAGATAGTCGCTGACTACATCTTCCCTCTTCCTTCGCCACCATCCAGCTCATCGTCGAAGAGTAACGGTGACGTTGACGAGGCTGCCTGGACGGATCGCTTGCTCTATGTTATGACGTTCCTGGATGAGCAAGCCATCAACGCCCTTCTGAGCTTCTCCGGAATGAGAGGACTGTGAGTGTGGCCAGCCCTTCCTTTGTTGCGTCTAATCCTATCGATGTATCAACAGGACACGCCCTGCTACGGAACGATTCGTGCAAGCCTGCATCGATTATAACGTATGTGCAAGTGTGCTCCTTGTCAATACCGTTCACTCATTCTGTCTCCAGGGAGGTGTCATAGACGAAGACGAGGAGAAGGTCACAGAGCACCTCAAGCTTTCCGCAAGACGGGTCGCAGGTATGTTAGACAGATGTGCGTATAGCTATCTACCTCATGTCGCAATTTGTGCCTATCAGGTACCTTCCCGGACCCCCAGAAAGCGATGGAAGATCTCCACGCCTTCGCAAAGCTCAACGAGGGCCGTCTGTATAAGCTTCTGAAGACGTGCATGGACACACAAGTGGATCTGAAGAGTCTCGTCAAGTCCACAGTGGGTCTCCTGTATCGTTGCTCACTGCAAGCACTAATCCGACCATGGTGTAGAACGAGTTTCTCCGCCGAATGGAGCAATCATCGTCCTCTCTTGTTCCGACAATGACGATCTTTCTTCGTCGCGCGAGCCTACGACTTGTGAACCAATCCTCCGTACCCACACTCATCAAGCGCGTGCAGAAAGGCGACTCTGCAGACGGAGTAGGGTCAAGCCAAGGGGATGCACTTGCCCAGAATGCACAGATCTGGATGAACCATATCGCCAAGCACGGCCCTGCAGTGTACAAGTCCCATGTAGGGGAGCTCTCGAAAGCTATCGCAGACGAGAAGAACGCGAGGCTCGTCGAGGTGTGTTTGCAAGGTCTTGCGGCGGTGTCGCAGTTCGACAAGAAGCTTGCGCCGAGCGATAAGTGTGTTTTGTGGGTAATTGGTTAACGGCCTGTTCACTGACAGTGTTGCCCTGTAGGAGAACGTTGGACAGAGTGATGAAGTTCGTCATGAGTTCAAATGCTCGTCACGCCAAGTTCGCAGCACGCATCCTCGCGCACTGCAAAGATTCAGAAGAGGCGTGTGGGACAGTAGTCGAGGTGAGATGACAGCGTGTTCATGTTCAGCCATAACCGCTAACCGCTTACACCTAGTCTATCGCTGACGTTCTCCCGGAAGCCGAGCCCGATCTTCTTGCCGCGCATATAGTTGTACTGGCTCAGCTGGCGCTCAAGGCACCAGATGCCTTCGAACAGAAGAGCGACGTTGTCACGAGCTTCCTCATCAAGAAAGTGCTCATGAAGAGCCAAGACGAAAATGTGAGCGCTCACGCTCCATATTGGCCTGTTCGCTGACAAAATACAGGATGAAATGGATACGGAAGAAGAGTGGGTCGAAGACTCTGCGATGACGCCGCTGCTCAGAGCGAAGCTCTACGCGCTGAAAGTCTGTCGAAATCGGTGTCTTGCGCATGCGTCTTCCGAGACTGCTGTCGAGATCGCGCGACCGGTCCTAAAGATGTTTGTCGCATTGCTACAGCACTCTGGGTCGCTAACGGCGGATGGGCATGACAAGTATGTAGACCTCCTCTTGAAAGTTGATCGCGCGTATTGAGGTGGTTGCTTTGCAGTGCGAAGACAAAGGCACGGCTCCGGTTACAGGCTGGCATCTCCATGCTGCATCTCGGCACTGTGGAAGCGTTCTCCAACGAGATCACCGTCAACTTCATACTGGTTGCCATTACTATTCAGGTAAGCCGCCCAATTTTGTTGCCAGATCGCGCTTGACGGATCTGTAGGACCCTTGCTATCAAGTCCGTATCAGCTTCATGGACAAACTGGTTGGCTTGATGACCGCACGGAAACTGGGACCTAGCTACAATGTTATTCCTTTCCTTTCCGTGCATGACCCGGAGGCCGATGTGATCAACAGGGTGAGTCATACTCTTGCGCGTTATGGACGACATCCGTGACTGTACTGCGGGTTAGGCAAAAGCATACGTGACGGCTGCGTTGCGTAGTATGCCCAAAGGTTCGTCTTGAGTATTAGGTAAGGGGGCTTCCGTTTGCTCATATTCCTTCCAGCGTTCCGCCTGCAACAGTTCGAGATCATCTTCATCCGCCTACTCCACCTCGTCGCCCACCATCCAGACTTTGCCGTCAATTCAGAGACATTGCCAGACCTTGCGAAGTCCGTAGTCGCCTTCAAATGTGCACGCTCCTCCGGCTGATGTGTGCCGCAGATACTTTGACTTTTACCTGGAACAAGTCGCTAATGCAGAGAACATCTCGCTGTTATATCACCTCGCCATGAAGGCAAAGACAGTGCGGGATGCCCACTCGCACCAGTACAGCGAGGTGAGTTCCCATGAATGCTGCGCCTGAGCGCTAGATCAACGTCTTCCTAGAACTTGTATGCTGCGAGCGAAATGGCGCAGCACCTGATCAAGGCTCGTGCGAAGCAACATTCGTGGAGTCTGGAGAGCTATCCGGGCAAAGTTCGGTTGCCGGGAGACATTCTCCGGCCGCTGCCTAGCGCGGAAGCGGCCAGCCAGGTACGTACGCATGACATGACTGCATCTCGACCATTTGAGTAACGCGTGCGTTCATGGACAGATCATCAAGACGGTGTATCTTCCTGATGAGACCTTGGCATGGCTCAAGGAGCATCACAAGACACAGCCGAGAGCCGCCCAGGAGCCCAAGGTAGCTTTCAACGGCCTTCGAAGACTGTCCTATGTCTGATCGTGTTATAGCAGGAGAAACCTCGTGCCGAGCGTAAGACGACCGGCAAGCGAAAAGCCCCTGTGGCGAAAACGAATGGAGCAGCCAAGTAAGTGCTAGACTCCTTTCCTAATGATGTAATCGATGTGTGACTGCTGCTGCAGGCGGACACGAACAAGCGCAAAGCGCCGCAAGGCTGATGAATCTGACGAAGACGAACCTTCATCCTCGTCACCATCGGATGAGGAGGACGAGGGCAGTGCAGAGCGTGCGACGGAACCCGCCGATTCAGAGGGTGAGGCGAATGGCCACGAATCTGAAGAGAAGGAGGAGAAGCTGAGCCGAGGGGCGAGGACACGGGCCAAGGTACGTTCAACTTACCACCTCGCAACTAAAGAACGAGGGCTTCATTGGTCGTCTTCAGGCCAAGATTAAGCAGCAAGCCAAGAAGCCTACAAAACGGAAGGCGAGGGGCCATTCTCCGAATAAATTGCTCCTGTAGATGTCTCACGACTTTTTATGAGGGTCCCTTGTCTGTACCACGTGGATGCCGTTACGATTTTTCGAATTGCTTCCTCTGCTGTAGCGTTGCTCTCTATCTCGCTGTCTATGCACTATATATCGTACCCATATATTACTCAAGTCGATCAGTATGCTCTGTGTTCTGACGTTTATTCTGGAATCCCTCTCATACCAGGATCGCAATTTAGTTCTCACCTGTAGCAATGTCTTGCGCTCAGACACACCTGAGAAGCACATCCACCAACGATGCTTTCGCAGAGCACTGGACACGGTCGCCATCTGCGCGTCGAATCGAATCCACGACATCCAATCACAAGGTGGCGGCGACGCTGGCGTTCAGTATAATTTACATATATGGAAGGGGTGGCTGAGAGATGGCAGCCACAGGGATCGGAGCTTGAACCTTAACGAAAAACTGGTTGCCACTTCGGGGACTGCCGCCCGCGTCAGTAAGCCGAGGACCATCGCCCCGCCCAAAAGTCACTCACCGCCGCCGACGCCCTCAAGATGGTCAACGTTCCCAAGTGCGTGCTCGCTGATGTTCGCGTATTGTGGTGCTGACTGACCAATGCACCCGTAGGACACGACGAACCTGTGAGTAACCTCAGACTGAAGCATATGGAGACTTCATGTTGAGATCGCGTCCGGTGCAGACTGCAAGGGCAAGCAGTGCAGAAAGCACACGTAAGTTCAGGCGCATAGTGCGTGGAGAGCTCTTGTTGAGATAGTATGTAGGCCCCACAAAGTCACGCAATACAAGAAGGGCAAGGACTCGTTGGCCGCACAGGGAAAGCGCCGCTACGACCGCAAGCAGTCGGGTTATGGTGGTCAGACCAAGCCCGTCTTCCACAAGAAGGTGCGTCGTACGCAGTCGCCTAGTATGCGCTTTACTCAACGGACTGCGGATCATTAGGCAAAGACGACCAAGAAGGTCGTGCTTCGGCTAGAATGCACTGTGTGCAAGTACAAGATGCAGATGTCGCTCAAGCGCTGCAAGCAGTACGTTGACCTGGGTTCAACGCTCTCTTTGATGATATCTAATGGTTACATAGCTTCGAGCTCGGTGGTGAGAAGAAGACGAAGGGTGCTGCCCTGCAGTTCGTGCGTACCTTCCTGTTGTTCAGGATTCCTTCGTACTGACTTTGTACTCAGTAAGCGCCCTTCCTTTGCTCCGTCTTCCTTCTCCCTGCGTCTATGTTGTTGTCGCCGTCGTATACGCTATACTGAGTTCCATGTGACATGCACTCCTACCATGCATATGCCATTTCCAAAACACTGTACACTAAGAGTGGGCTTAGCCCACGGCACATGGATCGATGGTGGAACGCTGCACGTCAACAGGCTTAAAGATACAATCGTCGTCAAGACCTATGGAAGGGTCTAGTATTCGTCCTCGATACCATCTATCGTAGGATTGCAGAACAACCCAAGCCCGACTCGTCATAGTCTCCGTTGCAGACCATAAAAACCGACATGCGTAGACTCGTCAGTGATAGATATCGATCGCTCGTGAGTACCTTCTTATGTCGGTCGAGACTGATGACAATTAATAAAATGCTCACTGCGACGGAAACAACGAACTGAATTGCTGGTAAGCAACAATATTAATAGTACACTACTTACACTACCTGTCCAACATGTAACTTGTGATGAGAGTGCGTATGCGGCATTAACAATGCATGATGCGAGGTAGAGAGGAAAACAACGACGAGAAAGCTGTAGATGATGTCTTTATGAGCGGGGATCCAGATCTATTCAATTGCCAATGCGAGCGCGACTCAGCCGTAGTTCAGCTGAGCGCCCCCGCCATACTCGTGCCGCAGTGAACTTGGATGGATGCGCCTGGGAGGCATGGATGGAGGTGGGTACGGCGGCATTCCAGACGACGGGCCGCTAGGCGGCCACTGGCCCATCCCTGGCGGTGGCTGGCCAGGGCGAAGGGATATGGGGGAAGCGCAGTCGGCTGGGGCGGCGGCCCTGGCGGCTGGTAGAACCGCTGCTGTGGGTTGGAGTATCCCTGGGGTGCATGCGAGTGTGCTCCGTAAGACGAAGGTGGGATACCATGGTTGGTCGGAGGAGGGAGGCCGTGGTTGGTTGGTCCGAAGCGGAACTGTTCGCGGGGCGGAGGAGGACGCCGGTACATGGGCTGGGGCGGGCCTTGGGCCATGGGTGGCGGGAGTGGTCTTTGATTGGGGCCGCCGACGAAGTAGGAGACCGCGGGCGGCGCTCCTGCACCTTCCCGTCGCCCGCGTTTATCGAACTCGTGGGAGGCCTCGTACTTCGGTAAACTGGGTGAGTAAAGATTAGCTTGGATGTTCACCACATGAAGATATATTGTTACCTTTTCGGGTCAGCAGGTAAAGGATCCGTCCAGAAGTAGTCGTGATCGAGGGCTTGCTCTGCCGTCAGACGCTCTCTAGGGTTGCAAGCCAGGAGCTTGTCGAGCAAGTCAACCGTCTCGTGACCGATCCTGACATTTGAAGTAAGCCTCGTGCTGGACTGCAAGGAGGAATGGCTCACTGTTCATAGACATGCCTAAGCCGTCGATTGTAATTGTTCCATGTTCGGACTCCCTCGCAGCCAGGTAGCAGGTCCCATCCCGGCCATGTTGTTTCGTTAGGCGTGCCGCACAACTGCCAAATTTTCTCGAGTTGGTCGATGTCCGACCCGCCAGGGAGAATGGGTCTCCGCCAGAACATTTCAGCCAACACACATCTACGGGGAATGTCATCAAGTTCGCTCAAGATCAAGCTTCAAAGCGTTCTTACCCGATGCCCCACATATCTACCTCACCGCCGTACTGGCGCGCACCGAGCAGCAGCTCAGGCGGACGGTACCACCGCGTCACAACGCAGTTTGTGTACTTGCGCTCCTTCCGCGCACATCCTCCTTGACCTGCGTGATCCGCGGGTCGAATGCGCGCGCTAGGCCAAAGTCAGCGATCTTGAGGCTGCCATCGTTCGAGATGAGAAGGTTTGCCGCCTTCATGTCCCGATGGAGGATGTGATTCTGTGGATGCTCGATGAGCGGTTCGCACAGAGACGCGGAGAGCCTACCCGGTGCATGTACTCTGTACCCTCGATCAGCTGCTTCATGTATAATTGATCTGGCTCGGCGTGAATTGACACGCTCGTTTTCGAGGAGACCCGCGAGGTCGTGATCCATGTACGGGAACACCATGTAAACTGAGAGAGGCTCCTTGCCGCTACCTGGTAGGGATCAGTCATCGACATGTTAGGCTGGCGAGAGGGCGGACACGCACTCTTAACGACAACATATCCTCGATGTCGATGATGTTCGGGTGGTGGAGTGACTTCAAGATCTTGATCTCGCGCAGCGCCGTGACGGGCATGCCCTCCTTCTCGTTGTGCATGAGAATTCGTTTGAGTGCAACAGTGTTACCCTTTTCACGGTGCATTGCCTTGTGTACCTCACTGGATCCATTGAGTGAGTGCAATGGCTTACCACGCAAGAGTACGTACCCGAACGTCCCCTCACCGAGCTTAGTGAGGACGTTGTAATCGTCCTTCCGGCCACATCCAACAAACATTCGCCGTATACTGCTGCTTCTTCTTCACGCGAGCGCAGCACCGGCTTCCGTTTCGCTCGATGTTGCACTGGTGGGGGCGGTGGGGCTTCTTCTCCTCCACTTGCCCCTCTTCTTCCGACTTTGGCTTCGGCACCACGTCCGTTTTAGCGGCAACCTCAAGAGACGGAGGTGATCGTACACGTAGAGGTGATGGCCCTTTCCTTGCGGTATGCAACGCGAACTTGATTGTCGCATGAGCACCGAGTAGGGTCTCGTCCTTTCTCGCTGTTTCTCCCGCAGGCGGTCCGAGGTCCGAATGGGATGATGGCCAACTTGGAGGTACACCAGGAGAACGCGGCGGCGTGTGCGGTGACTGAGGTCCGGAGGGACCCGCTGCAACATGCGAGATAGGCTGGTGGCCGCGAGGCGAAATAAGGCTGTAGTTCTCCTCCCTCCGCCGGCGGCCATCGCGGTCGTATCCATCGTATGCTCGGCCCCTGCGGTCGTAGTCATCATCCCAGGCACGTCTCTGCCTGTCTTTACTGCGGCTGCGGCCCCTACTGTGGCTGCGACTTCGTGGAACAATGCTGCTCCCCCTGTCACGGTAGTAACCAGCGAGTACATTCGAGGACTCGGCTTCTCGCCGAGTAGGTAGGCGATGCGTCTGCTTCCTTGCAGACGCCGGTGAAGGCGACCGTGACCGTGGTGTAGAGATTGACCTAGAGCGTGTAGGAGAGCGTGTGCGCGAGCGCGAAGGAGAGGGAGGTCGTCTGCGAGGTGATGGTCTGCGTGGCGAGACACTGCGAGGAGAGACGGGGCGTGGTGGGAGGTCGTACAGCGGTCTCTCGCGCTCTCGCGACCTGCCTCGCTCACGATCATGGTAGTGACCTCCATAGTTATCTCGGCCTCCCCGATGGCCGTACCTCCCTGCAGATGGCTCCCAGCGGTCTGCGCCGCGGGGCGGCACAGGGCGCGCCTCGTGCCGCATAGGTTCGGCTACTGTCCACCGACGGTCCTCATACCTATGCCTATCATCTTCGCGGCTGCGTTGGTATCTGGAGCCTATGGGTTCCTCCTCGCGCGTAGGTGCCTTGCGCTTGAACGGAAATGGCACCTTGGCCTTTGGAGGCGGGGTCGCCTGGCGTGGTGGCGGTGGCGAGTCGTCTACTTCTCCCTCCTCGGGTGAGGACGGTGCGTGCCGCTTGTTCGGTCTCCCATCTCCTGGAGATGCCGAGGCTGCTCGTTTGGGAGGTGTAGAGTACATCCTCCCGGAGGACGAGGGTGTGGTAGTAGAGACTAAGAAAGAGTGCTAGCACGACGTTGCAGCCACACTGACAGTCATTTACCACCTTGGATTTCCTCGTCGGATCAATTACGTAATTAAACTCACTTCGCGAAGACTTATCCCAAAACTTTACGAACAAGCACTTGGGACTTGCTTGGGACAACCGCGCTACGGCTAGGCAAAAAAAAATCTCTGGGAGGGCTATCTCTCCTGGATGCTCGTAGATGCGTTGACTGTAATCAGAGGATTCGTCGAACAAAGTGCCTTTTACCAAATACAGACTGAGGATTCTTTCAACTTTGATCGAAATTTGATATCTTCCCGCCTCCCAACCTGCAGCGAACATCTTCTCCAAAAATGACAGCAACGCTCGAGGGCAACGCTCGCTTCATGTTTGGAGTCTGTCTTGGAGGTATCGTAGTTTACAAGGAGTTGTTTGAATAATGTGCAACAACGGTTTCCATATATGGCCTAAGCGCATTCGCCGCTCGCGTACTGTAGCTTCGGCGCCACACGCGAACTTGAAGTTCGCGGCCTTCAGCCTTCCTTCCAGTCAGTGTACTTCTGCCTCACTGCTCACTGCATAGACTAACTCGGATTATCGGCATCGGTAGTAGCTTCCTGTGAGAACTTTGCTTTACGTGGGTCTATGGGTGACAAGTAACCATCAGCTAAATTCACTAGTCAGACGTATGAGCAACTTGTTCTCGGCTTGCCGTTGAACTTGAACGGGCCAGTGAGTGCTTCAATCTCTCGCCTAGGCTCCCGTAGGCAGGCCACAAATGTGATCTCTTTGGCGCGAGCTGGAGGGGGATAGGACGATCCAAAGTGCCTCGCTCGGAATGGACGCCCGCGCGATTGGCCGATTCTTGGGGATCGTGTGATTCGCTGTCAGCGGTCAGAACATCATATAGCTGGTGAGTGGCATAGCCTCCAGTCTACATAGTACTGACCATTCATATTAACGCCCGACTGCGACTGCTCAGACAGCTCGAAGATGGTTCAGATTGAATACACCGTCTGTATTACTAGTTCTCTGCGGTGGTGGCGTTCTGTTGTCAAATGCGGTCCTGATCGTGAAGCCGACTTCACACACCGCCATTTGAATACTACAGCCTTGAAGATTTCCGCTGCCACCGCCGCATGGTGAGGCTGCGCAGAATGGAGACCCTGGTCAGCGTTAGTATTCCGGGGCTTACAGCCAGAACGGTACTACGTCATACGTACAGCGGCGTAGACGCATCGCTGCAACTATGGCATTAATGCGATAGGTCAGTCCTGCCCGAGGTCCGATAGAACAACCGCATGCAGATTGTGCTGACGCGTTATGATAGTATGTGGCAGAGTTCGTGCGTACTTAAAGCAAGATGTGTTTCAAGGTGTAGCCCGGTTTTTCTGCTGTCTCTCAACGTGCCCTGAAGTTGAACGCAGACTCTGGCCAACTCTACACATGTCGTGCAATATCCACCCTAACATCGGGGTCTTTCTGCATGCACACTGGGAGACCGCTGGATACGTCCCTATGCGCTGCTCTTGTCCTGCCATAGTGCTGCGAGCATATGGCGTTGCGACACAGAGAGGCCAGTCACAATGGCAAAATGTCGGCATCCCGGTTGCTGAATCGTCATCGGCGGGGATTTCAAGTGTCTTCAGGTCGAGTAGATCTGCGGTTCTGAGCGTGCCAGTGCATGACTTAATTGTTTACTTCACAGGTCTGAGGTACTCAACGTCACTGGCGTCGGGGAGTTCTGTGTCTACGCTGCGTACGCTTCATGGTGAGTGCCTTCTTGACCATCAGAGCCGAGCAGTTGGGTCATTCGAAGGGCTGTGCAGCGGCGGGGGCTTTGCTGGCAGTGGACTCCCGCATCCCTCACAAGTCAGTGGTGCCGATGCGCGGAGAATGCAGTCAGCAGCAGCAGACGCACCAGAGACCGAGGTGCCCTCTGTCGTCGTGGGTCAATAGTGCGTGCCACGCCCTCTGGCATTTGTACCTGTCGTAACCTTATATCCGGTTTGTCAACCCAGCACTGGTCCACTAGAGGCCGCACAAGAAGCGAGGACGGCTGTACATGCCAACGCCACAATCGGCGATTTACGGAGTCAGACGACTCTGCATGCCACGTCAGTCAGTCGAAGTTACGAGTATGAGGACTTATCCGATAACAAGCTGTCCCTGTCAGTGGCGACGTCCTGAACACGATGGGAGAACCGCAGGCTATACCGGAAGGACAGGCCACACTGAACTTGCGGGACAGCGGAGGCAACGGCACCGTGCAACAACCTGCGGACAATACTCCCGCAGATCCGCGGGACACGGTCGTTTGCATGGAATTGAAGGACGGTATGGCGTGCAACAAAACATTCCCCAGCCGAACCTCATTGGGACGCCACGTCCGGAATGTCCATCAACAACCTTTCCCATGGGCCTGCTCCAAGTGCGATAAGACGTTCAGCCGAAAGGATGCGCTCAAGCGACACAATGAACGCGTGGTCTGCTCGACGGCGTACCCTGGCGGGGTTCGACATGGCCATTCGAACGCTCATAATTTCGGTATCCCTTTCAGTCCGCAAGTCGTCGCAGAATAGATATGATATGTGGCATGTTTCTCTGAGATGTGTGTAGCCTACTTCGCTGTTTTCGCCTGAATACGGTCATATGGCGTATGATCAACTGTCATGGCGATGCTCTGTGACTTTACGAAACAGAAGCTATGTTATGGGTATCTGAGAGTCTATATATGCATTGCATTAACACCTCAATTGCTCCGTGAAGAGGGTGTTCTAGCTGCCCTCGGTAGGATTGGAAATTCGGTTCAGCTGTGTTGACCAAGACCGGTGCTCAAGTCGTCGGATGGTGCAAAGCCGCAGAAAACCTAATACGCACCATACACTAGTATGTCCGCGAATGACGTGTCTGGATTGAATGGAGAGGCTCAGATCGGAGGCGCCATGCAGCCTACCCTTGGCCCTGATCCATTTACGGCTCTCCGCGCGAAGATCGTGGCGACCTATATTGAGATTTGACAGCCTCGGGGAGGCTTGTTTGTCATGTGAACGAGCGTACATCATAAGGTGCCTGAGCGTTTCGCTCTAAACTACCGATTGGAATCGAGGGGCTTGCACATACGTACCTCCTGTACTCTCACAGATCTGTTGTTACCTTGTCGTCAACACGCCCTCATAGTCGAGATCACCTGTTTACCTCCAGTAGTTTGCGTCTATCTGTGGTGCCTAGCCTGCTGTGAGCATCACGCATCTTCGGTATCGCATTCTATTCGGAGTAGTACTATACCGCCGTCATGACGGTGCGGGCCCTGGACCGGGATCCGGATTCCGGAAGGTTGAACGAGCTATAACGCACGTTGCTTTCTCTTGGCTGCAAGATATTTTTGGATAACAATCAACGCGCTGGTAGCAGCGTGGGGTTGAGTACGAGTCGAGCGAGCCTACACTGGCGAAACGAACGACTCGGACTCCGCCGAGCCGCCGACTGGTCCCGAATTGTCCGGCAACCACGTTACACGTGGGTAGGCTTCTTTAATTGCGATCATGATCGACATCGAGATTAGGGGCGTCTACTCCCGCGCCCCGCAGAGCGCGCGGCGAGTATTGGGCGGGGAACGCACGTGTCTCGGTGCAAACCATGAGGGACACATCGCACGGGCTGGAGGCTCTATCGCCTCTGCCCTGCGCCATTCCTGTGCAGCTGTGGATAAGAGGCACAACTCTCCAGGCGCACGACGCTGAGACCCCTCTTCATCACCACCGCCTCGGGCCTGGTTTCACGCGTGTGGGGATAAAGGCTCTCCGGTGCGGATCCCATCAAGTAGTCTTCGCTCTCAATCCTGGGTCTGACGATCTCTCTCCCAGACCTCTGATCTCGGCTTTCGACCTTTTCGCTTGACGGTCAACTGCAGCGTGTGCGGTCTGCAAGATGTCGAACACGACGGACGAGAAGCGGGATACAAGGGAGACCATCAGCGCGGTGCCTGCATTGCAGACACGGAGCACGAGGGAGCCACAGGAAAGCTCGATGGGCAGGAAGGCCCGGCTCAGCGCATACTTTACCATCGCTGCGGCCGCGTTCGGGCTCATCTCCGATGGCTGTGAGTCTCTTTCCCCATCCTCTTGCACCCTTGTCGTGTTGTACATTGCTGACTCCAGTCTGGCTTGACGCACTTGCTGTCATGAAGATCAAAACAACCTCATGACGATGGCCAATGTGAGTCACTCGCTGCATGGGAGTCCTCGGAGGAATGCGTCGGGAAATTGACGGTAGCTGACGGTCCGCTATGTGCGTCTGTTGTAGGTCGTGTACAAGAAGTTGTACGCAGCAGAATACACGTCCTCCGTATCCACCCGCGTCTCGAACGCCCTTCTAGTCGGTGAGTGATATCAGCTTCCTTCCCGACGGGCGAAGATCGCATCGTCGGTGTCTGTTCCAGCAAACGAAATCTCGAAACAGTCGTTTGCATGACCATTGTCGCATCGTGTTTTCTGTGTATGAGGGTGGCTGTGGTTGCCCGCTTCGCATTTGCCACGGCGCAGAACGACCATAGCGCCGTTGGGGCGCCGCCAGCCACAGAGCACCGAACAGTGACGGGAAGTTCGTCGCTGCGCGCGTGTGACAATCGTTACAGTATGCAAAAGACTGTACAGGGGGCACTTTTGCGAAGGGTACGTACAAGTATCGAAACGGGTTTGGGCATCGCGACTCCCCGCACGAACACAGTATTGGAGATGCCCCCGGCTTGCCGGTAGTGGCGCGGACGTCATTCCGCCTACGCGTGCACACCGAGTGTCCATCGATGTCATTTGCTGTCGTTCGATCTACGATTAACGGATTCAATGCTACAGGCGAGGTCATCGGGCAAGTGTTTGTCGGCCTCATTTGCGACCGCGTTGGGCGCAAGGCGGCACTGGTCCTCACGACGCTGCTCATTGTCATCGGCGCGACGCTCGCCACGGCTGCACACGGCGCACACGGGAGCGTCAATGGTCTGCTGTGGTTCGTTACCATTGCACGCGGGATCACTGGCGTGGTGAGTCTTTCGTATATCAGGCCCTACGTGCTGCGGGCTGAGTTGCGCTCGATGCATTCCAGGGTGTAGGTGGAGAGTACCCCGCAAGTTCGACGAGCGCGAGCGAAGCCGCGAACGAGTCGATGGTCAAGAATCGTGGGCCAGGTATTCCCGCTCTCTTCCGTCGTCCACAAGCCTCTCGCTGACACCGACCACTCCGCAGTCTTCATCATGGTCACGAACTTCGTGCTCAGCGTACGTTGTACCTGCTCCAGCGAGCATCCGCACCACCAAGCCTCTGATATTGTCTTGTACAGTTCGGCGGCCCACTTTCGGTAGCTGTCTTCCTTATTGTGCTGAGCGCCGCGGGAGAGAATCATCTCGAGACTGTCTGGCGCGTTTGCTTCGGCATCGGCATCCTCCTCCCGCTCACCGTGTTCTACTTCCGGATGCGCATGCTTTCGCCTAAGCTGTACGTCCCTGCCCTCCTCACTTGCTCTTGGCTGACCCTCGATGAACCCAGGTTCCGCGAGTCCGCGATCAAGCGTACGTAAATGAATTACGTCGTCCGAGAATGCGCTGATGACCCCGCCGCGTGTAGACCGCGTGCCCTATTGGCTTGCCATCAAGCGCTACTGGCGCCCGCTCATCGGGACGTGCGGCGCGTGGTTCCTCTACGACTTTGTACGTCACCCGTAGCCCTCCCCTTACCAGGCTTCTCTCTGCGACGTGAACTGACTTTGCGGCGCGGCCTGCAGGTGACCTTCCCGAACGGAGTCTTCTCGGGGACGATCATCTCGAGCGTGATCCACGACGGCAGCATCAAGTCGACGGCGGAGTGGCAGCTCCTCCTCGGGGCGATCGCCTTGCCGGGTGCGTGCCCTTCTTCACGTCACTCTGAAGGCACCCTGTCGGTGGCGAGGGGGGCGCTATCTTGATACGTGTATGTGGAATGCTGATCCACGCGGTACAGGTGTGTTTGTAGGCGCAGCCTTGTGCAACCCGCTCGGTCGGCGGAACACGGTGAGTCCCTGTCCCTACGCGGATTGGTGGAGAGTGCTCAATCAGGGGTTGAAGATGATCCTCGGGTTCAGTGGGTACCTCGTCTTCGGTGCGTGTGGTCCCCAGTCTGAATGTGTGGGTGTCCGTGTGGCTGACTGCGTCTGTTTGTCTTGAATCGCGTGCCACGCATCGATCGTCCTCGCTTGTTCGTCGCTGCCGATGCCGATCCGTGCGGTGGTTGTGTGCGCGTATGTGGCGATCGGTTGGCAGGGCTGATCATTGGGCTGTCGTACGACAAGATCACGAAGATCGTCCCGCTGTTCTCATCTTGTACGTCCGTTTTCTCCGTGCTGTGCCCTAGCTGATCTTGCACTGTTTTCTTGTAGCTATGGCCTGATGCAGTCCTCTGGAAACATGGGCCCGGGAACATGCTCGGGCTTGTTAGTGCCGAGTACGTGCTCCTGTTCAGTATGAAGGAAGTAGTTGGTTTGACGAGCCTCGGCTTTGATCGGTAGATCGTACCCCACTGCAATCCGTGGGACATGCTACGGTCTGTCCGCCGCCATTGGGAAGACGGGCGCAGCGATCGGCACGCAGGCGTTCACGCCGATCGAGAACAACCTCGGCAAGCGGTGCGTTCATCCCGCTTTCACCTTAGCCTCCTTTCCTCTCACACGGGCATGCACTGACATAGTTGGACGTTCATCATTGCCGCGATATGCGGCGTCGCCGGCGTGCTCGTCACGTACTTCTTCGTGCCAAACCTGACCGGCGCCGACCTCGCGCTGGAAGACGAGAAGTGGCTCCGCTATCTCGCGGAGAACGGGTGGGACGGCGAGGTCGGAGATGAGGGCGGCGAGGTGGCGCTCACCGAGAAAGTCCGCGCGGGGAATGAGGACGATAGCGTAGATGAGAAGGCATAGGCGCAGAGCGATCACGGGTGCTGTACGGTGGGGATTTAACGACACTATTAATGACGTGACGGGTTTGCGCTTGCTGTTTTGGTTTGTTTTATCTTGTGCGCTGTTGTAGCATATCGCCGAGCAGATACCAATTTCTTGCGTTGACATCAGCCTTTCGGGCATCTGCACTCAAATGACCTCCGCTCAGCGAGCGCCGGTTCGACTAAGTTCGTAGCGCACATTTAGAGGTGACATCATGATGCTCAAACTTGGAGTTGGACATATCATAGTAGAGAAGAAGCTTGACAGACGAGCCAGCGTCCGCCAAAAAAATGGAGAATCACGATTTAGGTCTACTGAATCCCATTCGTCTATTTCTACACGCTGACGCACGGTGAGGTGGTTCTACGAGGAAACTTGGGACGACGACAGCGGGAGGCACATTGGAACCGGAAACTACTCTGAGGCAGCGCCAGGATCATACCAGCACATATATTTGTACCGTTCATGATGCCGCGTGAGGACCATTGCTGCGAAAAGGGCTGACCGCAAAAGCGCAATGGACCTCGTAGAGCTTGAGATGCGTAGTACAGACGTGCTTGGCTAGCTGATGCAGGTCGGAGACGTCCCGACCGCACGCTCTGCGGTCCACAACCCATTGACATATATGCCTCGTTCCACCATCGCGCTGCTCGGTGACGAGGTTGTGCCAAGTCTGAAGGTGCTCGAGCACGCTCTTGATATTCAGACCGTTATCTGTCTCTGTGAGGGAGCTGCACGGAATACCGTAGTAGCATGGCACTACGGTGACTGCAGCTTGCAGTGGGTGGAGGGAAGAATCTGTCCACTTGGAGAAACACCAATATCACTACGTCTCACAAGAATATATATGTTATGACCACTTACATGGGATGAGCATGCCCTACGTTGAGATGCTGGGGCATTGCATATCCTTGACCGTATGTCTGTGCTTGCACGACTGGCGAACTGCAAGCCGTCAACGCGTCAACGATCCGCACAGACCATGCCCAGCAATAACATACTTTGGCATGCCTCCGTACGGATTACCTCCTCCTTGATAGCTGTTTTTGCCAGCTGACATGGTGATCGGGCTGAGAATGGGAAACAATATCAGTCAGCATGGGGAAGTGCCATGTTTCACTCACGGAACAACTTTTGTAGGCGCGTAGCCAGCGAGAGCATTCACGCCCTGTGCTATGGATGCGAAGAGCGGATTCGGGTACTTATATAGGCCAGAGTGGATGCGAAGAGCGGATTCGGGTACTTATATAGGCCAGAGTGGAATCGGATAGCTGTGAGGGTCGGAGGGTCACCTCGATCTCACGCTTGTCAAACCCTACTACCCAAGTAGCCCGGA
Source organism: Fomitopsis serialis (assembly GCF_022376445.1). Classification (NCBI taxonomy): domain Eukaryota; kingdom Fungi; phylum Basidiomycota; class Agaricomycetes; order Polyporales; family Fomitopsidaceae; genus Fomitopsis; species Fomitopsis serialis. The sequence goes on from NW_025954971.1 coordinate 88,992, forward strand.
ATGTTACCCCATTGACCGGAGTCGTGTCCTCATGCAGTCACTTTCCACAGCCGCACCTGAGAATATGCACCATGAACATGAATTCGGGAGCGCAGTGTCGAACGCGAGTTTTAAGTCACAATTGATTCCCAGCCAAGCCTATCATCGAACGCAGTATATTTCTATCTTTATACCGCTGCCTAAGCTGCACTCAGAATCAAGGCAACATTGGGCTGCCCGGCGGTGAAATGGTTGATCGTCGAACGAGACAGAGACATTCCGGATTGGCCAAAAGGAGGTTAGGCGGGCCCACGGAGACTCAATTGTAAAAGAATCGTCAAAAGGGTCACCGACATCGGATCTTGCAAATGAGACACTCACCTGGAGAGTACCGTACTGGTTCCGCAGGAGCGAACCGCACGCCAGTTACAAGATCCGCGGATCTAAACGCTGTGACTAGGTCATCACGCTCGTTCTCCCCAATTCATCGGCCCAACACGCACTGCCATGTTCAATAGACACCGACAGTCAGAAACGGACAGCATCCCAACGGGATTGCGATCTACTCCGAACTCTCGTGCTCTCGTATTGCGACCAGCACGAAACACCAAGGAGACACCACGACTCTGCGAATACGTCCCGTCTTGAACACGGAGGTCAGTAGCTGCATGTAGCGGCGACGTGGTCTTGACGCGACGTGCGGTAGCAACCCACTACATTATCAGTCGAACCTTAGACATGCAGAAGCGCACGATAAGTGTCGGTGCCCACCTGAAGACCCACACAGCAATGTTTTGAGCGTCGTGCCAACATATCGACAGGCTATCAAACGTAGATGGGCTTCGCAACACTCGCTCTGCTACCCATCTGCTAGGGTTGCAGAGAACCGGTGTTGAGTATATGGTCGTTGCATGTCTCGCCGCCGAGCGAGCGATAGGGTGATACTCTTGGAATTATGACAGAGTGCAGCGCAGCCTTCTAGAGTAGTCATGAGAGTGTCCACAGTATCATGAGAGTAACCACATTCATCGGTGAGCGAAGGTGAAAGCCGTGAGCGTTGGCGAATGTGATGATGGTCGTCGGAATGAAGTGGCTTATTTGTTTGGCCCAACGTCGCGCCCAGACGCGCCACACCGGTGACCGTGCTGGCGTTGGGCGCAGCACGTACCACGACAACTTCGAGACCATCTCTACCGACACTGCGCCGCAATGGCGGATTCGGCCTTCAGAGACGTTCCGGAGATATTCGAGGTGCGTCCAAATCTCTCATTGCACAGGATAAGCGACACTGAGCGGCAAGACAGGTCGATGTTGGCGAGGCGTATCCGCGCGCACAGAGGCTCTATGTCGGTACCACTCGTGTTCTTGGCAGCGCTCGGAGGTTGACTAGCATTGCGGAAAATGGACAGCGACTGGAGAGAGCTTGGACCCCAGATTTGTGCCATGTCGTAAAGAGCACCGGACGGAATGGGCAACGCGACGTAAGTGGCCGGCCTCGTACCACACCCGTACTGCCTCCCTAACCTCTCCTTACTCCAATCCTACACCCACTCGGAACTGCTGACGGTAGCTCGGATCATACCACTACGTGTCCGGTGTTGACGCGTCGTCCTCCGCATCTCTCGCTGCATACATCAACTCCCTAACATACGCTATCGAGGACGACTCGGGCTGGTTCTCGAAGGGCTCAGCTTGGAAGGTTCGGAATGGTTGCTATTGGTGCGTGTCACTGCCTCTAGGAACCTGCACAACAAGAGAATAATGGCTCCCTAGCTGTTTCAACGCGTTCTCGCGCGTCGACGTACGCGTCGATGTTAAGATACCCGGTGGCGTGAACGCGTACATTGTCGACCTGCGTGGCGAGAGGTGAGCGAGCGATTAGTTCTCCAATTTCGAAGCCCTGTGCTACGGTGGAGGTCTAATCTTGTCTGGACACGATGTGGTCGCTCGAGGCGCTTGGGGTTCAGGGTGTCTACTCACCCCGGTCGTAAGGCCAGTCCAATGAGTGCAGTATGGCTGGGCTTGACTGTGGTCAAAATCCCAGCCACTCAAAGGACCTATGCGTACTTCCGGAAAGGCTAACGCGCAGTCCGCACGAAGCGATTATGTCTGGTTGGGTGCACAGGTTTGTCCCAAAAAGACAGGGCGTCGCCTCCCATCATGTGGACGAGAAGTTCAGAAAGGGTGACTTCCGGATTGGGTCTCTGTGGATAGGGTTCCTTGATGGGCACGGCAGTGTTCTGCCCAGCGTTCTCCTTGCTGACACGCGCAATACAGACATGACCTGACTCAGGACATGCAAGACATGTGGCAAGAGGTCTACCTCTCTGCAATTCTACGATCAATCCTCTACTCCGACGACTCTGCGTATTGGCTCGACGCGTATCGCAAAGTCGACCCGATCACAACTCCGGAAAGCGAGCTGCGCTTCCTGCAGGCGGCGGAGGCCCTGTTTAACAAAGGTAAGTTAGGGCTCGGAAGACATGACGAGCGCGGCTAACGACGATGGGTTAGGTTGGCAGGTTGGCTCGGAACCAGAAATCCAGGTCGCGACCGTCGTCTCCAACCACCTCACGTCTGCTATTATGAAGTACTTCGGTGACAGTGGGCGGTTTCAACATGCCGCCAACCTGTTCGAGAAGCTGAGCGCGAAGGAGCCCGAACTATCGTCTCTCCTTGCGCGGAGTTACATCGGTATGAGTACGTGAATCTTGAATCCCCCTCACATGTTCCTCACTCATTCCGTGGTAGACGAAGAGGTGAAGGCAGTGCAGATCATGGCAGCAGCGGTCAAGCAAACACCACAATCGTACACCCTCCTGCACGCGCAGTGCGACTTCCTCCGCTCGAAAGGCAACTACGAATGGGCACTGAAGCTGGCCAAGCAAGCTGTCAACTGCGCGCCCAGCGAGTTCGTGACGTGGGAGAAGCTGACCGAGTTGTACATTGATCTCACTCAATATGAATCAGTAAGTGCGGTCCTACTGGTAAAGAGTTGCCGATCTGAAGTTGTACTTAGGCGCTTCTGACATTGAACTCATGTCCGATGTTCACTTACAACGGCCGAGATGCGCATCGGAATCTGACCGCGGCACGAATACACCTTCCCCCGAAGGGCCAGATCGTCGAGATCCTTCCCGAGCGTACAAAAACAGAAGACGACGATGTGGGTGCACCACCTCCATCAACGCTGGAGCTAACTGACAGTTCTTGCAGGCCGACCCCGCGCTCCTCCGCCTCCCAGCACCAGGCCTCCGCGGCACCTGGGCCCGCGCGTACGCACTCTTAACGCGCCTCGTCTCGCAAATCGGGTGGGACGAGCTGCTCAAGACGCGGAGCTACGTCTTCGTCATGGAGGAGGAATACCGCATGCAGAAAGCCCAGTCCGACATCCGCACGCACTCACCCACCCCGACGCCCACGACCGCGAACGGCGCACTCCCGAAGCGCGAGGCGTCCCTCGCCGACAGCGCGACGCTGGTTTCGAAGGTGCAGGCGGACGACGACGCGTCGACGCGCGGGATGGTGTCGCCAGGACACTCGCAGAACGCGTCCGCGGTGGGCGAGCCGGAGGGACTCGCGGCGAGTCCCAACGGGATCCCGCAGATCCGGATCTCAACGGAGAGCGATCGCGAGCGGGCGCAAGCTGAGGCGGCTGCTGAGGCAGAGGCAGAAGCAATTCAGATTCGGATGCAGAGAACGCGGGGGAAGCGGAGATCGCGGTGAATGGGAACGGAGAGGCGCTGGAAAACGGGATGGGCCACGCTGCGGGCGAAGCGCTGGAAAGGCCTGTGCAGGCTGCGGCTGGGACGGGCGAGGGTGCGCAGGAAGGTGAGCCGTCTGGGGGTCCAGGCCAGGAGGCGTTCTCGTTCAGCAACAAGCGTCTGTGTGAGCGATGGCTTGACAATCTCTTCATGGTTCTCTATGAGGTCGGTTACCGTCGTGCTGTGCTCATCAGCGCTGGGATTGACGGTTGTGACTCTAGGATCTGCGCGTCTGGACGATTTTCCGCGCGGAAGTCGCACACTTCAAGACACAGCATGTCGCGTACAGGAAGACAGCGCTTGAGTGGGAGATCCTCGGAGACCTGGGTTCGCGCCTGCAGCACAAAGAGGAAGCTAAGGAGGCGTACACGCGTTGCCTAGACTCGCCTCGATACTCGTACAAGCCGTGGTCGAAACTGCTCGACATGTATGCTGAGGAGGGCGACATCCAGAGGACGCTGCAGGTCGCTATCCGCGTCGCTGCGTACCAATGGGGCGAATATACCGAAATGACGGTGAGTCCTGAGACATCATCTGTCATGCATGCCTTGATTGACGCGTGGTACGTTCTCAGTACCCGACGCAAATAGCGCGCTGTCTCTTCAAGCTCGGCCAAATACACGGGCACGCCAAAATCTCGTACACGTTGTTGAGTATGGGTCTTCCTGAGGGGATCGCGAAGATCATGGAGGGGTATCTGAACTACGGGAAAACGTTCAAGGTGGAGGGGTACGATTTCTAATCTCTCCAGCTTCTGCAGGTTGTACATAGCCGGTGCTCCTTATTTAAAGCTCCTTTCTTTGACTCTGACACCGAAGTCACGCGGATTCTGTCTGGACTGGGCGACTGGGTTACCGATGACGGGGAGTCATCAAGACGAAGACACCCCTCCTCCTATCTTGTTGTGGGACGGGATACGTCCGCCTGTTGCAGCGATGTACTGGCTTCGCGAAAAGATGGCCAGGTACTCGGACTCGAGCGCTCGGACCTACGGGGCGACGAGTCCATGAGATGCGGTCTGTCCCAAGACGCGGGTACTGATAGTAGGTGGCAAACCTTGTGTCGATAAGGGAAGAAGCGGACGTGCATAAGGCAAAGGTACGTAGCTCTTCCTGGTCAGCAACGGAGGCTGAAAGGTATCATGCACGCAGTGTCGCTGTATGAGCCGGAGTCGCAGGAGATTGGACCCGCTCAGAGTCTAGGTAAGTATTCTGTTGGTGTGCTGTGCAACACTCCGCTGGCTGTCGTACTGTGCGGGCCGCGCATGCATATGTTCACTCACCGCCAATTCATATGGCCGCCCGGATGAGGCGTTGTCCTGCGGTGGCAATCAGCGTCTCAACTCCGATGAGAGCGGAATAAAGGCTCATTCCATCGTTGGATTCCATGTTCAGTGGTTCACTGCAATGCAATGATGGCGCTCTGAATCGGGGCTGCATCGACTAAAGCCTATAGCTACTCATGGTCCATGGATTCCTAGCACGGTCAGTCCATTACGAGCTGCACGTGTTGTGAAGTGCTGCGGCTCTGCATAGCCTGCCCTGCTCCGGATCTCCATGGAGTGCATTCACGAGGGTGCTAGACACGCCCGCTGTCAACGCTTCAACGCTGGTTGCTGCCAACAGTGAATCAATGTGGTCACAAAGCGGCATATCTGACCTCGCTCGGCCATGGATGATATGATCACATTCAATATTATATACTAATCGTGCTGGAAGATCTCCATGGTCTCTTCATTTGTTCTTTGATGCCGTTGCGCATATGGGCCGGGCATCCCTTGTTCCTACATGACATCAATTAATTGCCTGTAGCTGTGTGGAGGAGCAACCCGTCACGGTCGCACGTCGGGTTGGCATCTCTTCGCGTCACCACACTCTTACAATACAAACTCAATCTGTTACGCAGATGATGGATATTCTCGGCTCTACCGGCGCATTCGCGACGAACTGGAAGGTGGAGACAGGCCGACCGTAGGACAAGACGGGCGCCGCCGAATCAAGTGCCGCACCTGCGAGGGCTCCTGAGGTTGCGATCGTAAACAGCATCGTTCGCGAGCTGCCAACCTCGCCCCGAGACTATGGCCCGCCGTTCAAGCCGGTTGAAGGGGACTCAAGGGATGTCTGTTGCCCGGACGGGTCTGCTGTACGATGTTTTCCGTATATGGCCACTCCTTCCTGATCTGTCAAACGATCGCTCGTATTTCACGCGTCACGCTTTCTTTGGACCCATCCAGTTCCTCTCGCTGTCCGATCTCGTCCTACTACTTTTTTATGTTGTGTTTATACCTCTTCCGTGTTCCAGAACTTCTCGACTGCTTGCATGTACTTATACCGCGCCTGGGTGCCCGTCCCCCATCAAATCTCCCCGCTCGACGCTCTTGCTTGCTCGTCCGTATTGCACGCACTTCCGCCCATGCGGTATCATGTTCGCGCCCTCATAACCTCAAGTCTACCACTGCGCTCTGAGACGCGTGAACACTTCGTCATCGAGATTAGTAAGTTAAGTCGTACGCCTCATTGCTCCCGTCACGCGCCTTGTTCCTTCCGCCATTTGACCGGTTGACCATTCGCGCGACGGGGACACGGCGTCGCTGACATAAGTAGGTGTAATTGATTACAGTGGCTCCAAGTCGGCTCGACCTGTGTACCTCCGCGATAGCCCTCACCGTTGAGCTGGTCTCCGACGTGCTCGAAGCAGCAACGCGATGATACACTGCTCCCATGCACACACGCATTCGTATGTTTTCGCCGCCAAACAGACCGTCACCAGTGGCTCCGAAGACGAGGACGGGTTCGGTGCTTCAGCTTCGCCGCGAAGGTGGTCTTGGATGCCAATCGTGATCAGGCACAACACACCGAGCCGCGCCGCCGCTGCCGCGGAACGTTCAGGCCCAGACGCCCGGCACTCGGCCTCGTGCAGATCCGGCGGCGCACGTCGGCCGGCGGTCTGCAAGGCGCCCGCCCGAGCAGCGGCGAGCAGCCTCCGGACGACGACGGTCGGTGGCCCGCGCACGCCGTCCATCACGCGGCGCGCGGCGGGCGGAGGCGGGCGGAGCACCAATCTCAGAGGAATGGACTGATGGGGGCGTCTGATCTAGGCGCCGGATGCTGAGCGCAAGTATTGATGGCGTCCCCTCTCTCTCCTCCCATCACCTCTCCCGCCCGCCGTCTCGCCTGCGCTCGACGCCGCCATGCCTGCACGCCAGCCCGCAGACCACGACCCCCTCGACGCCATCTTACGACCCCCGTTCGACGAGACACCCGAGGAGAAGGCGTCCCGCGTCGCGCAGGAGGAGGAGGCGCGCCGCGTCAGTCTCGCCATTGACGACAGCATCCGCCAGGATCGCATCCAGAGGAAGAAGGCGAAGGTCGTCAGGCTTCTCCTGCTCGGCCAGAGCGAGTCAGGTGCGTAACAACGCGTTCGCGCCCTCTTCGTCTGCTCACTCCGCGCAGGCAAGTCGACGACCCTCCGACGTGAGCATCTTTGTCTGTCTGCCGCCGCTTGGTCTTGATGTGGCGCCTCAGAGTTTCAGCGGCTTTACACGCCGTCTGCCTTCCGCGAGGAGCGCATTCACTGGCACTCCATCATCCAGCTCAACCTCATTCGATCCGTCCACACCATCCTCGATGCCCTCGCCGACGTCCGGCCACACGAGCTGCCCTCCGCCCCGCCTCCCCCACTTCCTCGCCGCCCCTAGCCCCGCGTCGGCTCGCCCCGAGCCTGCACTCCACCGGGCACAGATCTTACGGCGACTCTGCGTCTGCGTCTGACACTGACTCGGCCGACACGCCGCCCGTACCTGCGCTGCCGGGGCGCCTGAGCGAATTCCGCGCCCGCCTCGCGCCGCTGCGCCACGTCGAATCGCTCCTCGTGTCTCGTCTTGTGCCCCCCAGCGAGGACGCGCCGTTCCTACCGACGCGGCCGCGCGCGGACACCACCGGCGAGGTCTTCGTGCGCCCGGGCTCATGGAAGCGTGGCTGGCGGATCGGCCCGTTCGGTAGTGGTGGGCATGGGCCGGTGGGCCAGGCGGAGAAGGAGCTCGCGGAACAGGTGCAGGGCATACTTTGGCGGTGCAGCTCGGACTTGATGAGTCTGTGGTACGACCAGACGGTGAGAGCGATCTTGAGGAAGCGGAAGGTCCGGCTGGAGGAGAGCCCTGGATTGTGAGTGCCATCCGCTTTACGCTGTATTCTGTCTTCAACAGTAGGCAGCTTCTTGAATGATTTGCCTCGAGTCACGTCGCTCAACTATTCACCGTCGGACGGTAAGCGCGTTCGTAGATGTGGGTTGTACTGGGGATGCTCACTCGGGTGATATAGATGACGTGCTGAAGCGCGACTCAAGACGGTCGGCGTGTCTGAATACCGGTTCGAGATGGAGGCGGGCTCTGAGAGCGGCACGCAATGGCGGATCATCGACGTCGGCGGGTCGCGAAGCCAGGTACGTACCATGCCCACCTCTCTCTGTGACTCGGATCTAACATCTCCTGTAGAGGCGTGAGTGCTCCGAGCTGCGTGATCGCCAGATCGATGTACTGACGGATGATTTGCAGAGTCTTGGGTTCCCTTCTTCGATGATAGTACGCAGATCTCTGTTCTTCCTCTTCTCGAGGTGCTGACCGACGATGGCAGTCGATGCTATCATCTTCCTCGCGCCCATATCTGGCTTCGACCAAACTCTCGCGGAAGATCGGAGTGTGAACCGGCTGGTAAGTAGCCTATCCTTCCAGCCGTCCTGTGAACAGCTTCGCATATTACGATGCCCCAGGAAGACAGCGTCCTGCTGTGGAAGGCCGTCTGTGGGAACAAGCTGCTCGCGCGGGTCGACCTAGTGCTCTTCCTGAACAAGTGTGATATACTGGCGTCGAAGCTCAGCTCGGGCGTGCGGCTCGCGAAGTATGTGAAGAGCTTTGGAGAACGGTCGAACGACGCGGATACTGCGGAGAAGTGTAAGGGGATCATTTGACTGGAGTGCGAAGATGACGGTGCTGAGCGTCGATGTAGACTTCAGGAGCAAGTTCAACGCGATACATAGGGAGTACTCGCCGATCCCGCGCAAGTTTATGGGTTTTGTACCTCCGTTACCGTAGCGCAATGCTCCGTTGTTCATAGAAAAGTGTTGACGATGATTTGAAGGACACAACAACTACGGGCGGCATCATCGCAGTGGTACGTGCTCGAAATTGTAGATCGCATCGGTGAGGTTGACCGATTCTAACAGTGCGAGACATGGTCGTCCGTGAACACCTCCGTCGGTCAAGACTGCTTTGAATTTATTAGTCTTGTCGCCGCCGTCCCGCTTCCTTCCCGCCTCCTCACCACATGCCCTCTACCATGCGGCACCCCATCGATGCGCTGCTCTGTCTTGAGTCCTGACAGCGCCGCGGCCCCACCGGCCAGCGGCTACGTGACGCGCTGACTGTTATAAGTTACCAGAGCTTTTTGTTTACAGCTCGGACCCATGCTCTCTTGGATAGGCTGTTATGCTTCGCGGCGTTGCTGCTCGCTCGAGGCCTCGAGGCCACCTCAGGAATCGCCTTCATATTAGCCCTTGGGTGGCTGTATATCCGAACAGTGAAAAGGTCGGACGATGTGTCGCGATACCGGCGACTCACTGACTCTGACCGGTGCTCACGCGCCCAACCGTCCCACTACCCTTCTCTCTCCCCCCCATTGACTCCGCATGTTGCCACCCCTTCACCCCCACGGCCCACGCTGTTACCCGTCTAACTTGGAATTCTCGCGCATCATGTAATTTCGACTCTCCTTGCATATAATCCCACCACCTACTCACTCGTCTCGTCGCTTGGGCGGACGGCTTTGTACATAGTGTACGCGCATACTTATATGACCCGGATCTCGAGCATTGTTGAGGTACTCTTACTTAGATGTCATACCACGGCCCGTTATCTGTGTTGGAGGATCTCGTGTACTTAATTATTATTCGCGTCTGCTGAGAGGATTACATCCTGGTTCTGGCTCGTGTATTTCAAGCTCGAGTTTGTGGGTTTGGGTGTGTATGTTGGGAAGCTGGCCTCGGGGTGCGCGCGGTGAGTTGAAGACGTCGTGACGGTGTGTGAGAATTGTCTGGGGTCATCGTAGGGCAAATCAGGTACGTTCTTGGTTTGACATCGCTGCCACAAGCTGATGGGACTATAGTTTTCGCAGAGTCCGGAGACACCCAAGATTGTAGACCGGGAATGCACGCTGTTCGGTCGTTGCCTTGTGGGATACAGGTGAGGCCGGGCTAAGTCAAGACTCAATAACCCGCGAGTCAGTACCACGCAGAGCGAGCGCGCACGATGTAGGACTGTTATGTTGGCATGAGTGGGTGTCTCCACCGCTGAAGCCGTCGAAATGGCCGTCGGTGCAGTGAAACGCAAGTTTGTCATAACGTTATGGCACGCCGTGTTCAGTTGTGCCATCAAGTCTTGATCCTCTACTCACATACCGCCGGTCACGCAAGCCGTCTAGCTCAAATTCAACTATCACACTCTCCCTCGGGGAGGAAGAGTGGTCTTGTACAAGGTCAAGACGACGAACCCGTCCATTCTGTTCATGACGATTGTCGCCCACTCCTGCAGGAGCCTGGCAATGGGGCCGCTGAGCATCACGTACAAACCGAGACGTAAGTAGGTTGCCCCTACACTATAATTGATCGCGCATTAGTGTGCCTGTTTCATGATCAAGACTCAAGACAGCAAGTCCGAATAATACGCCGATCCGTGCACGAGCGTCGATCCCGATTCAGTTGCTACTGATATATGCTGCATGGTGCTAGTGGGTTTACCCACAATCCGGAGTGTCGAAACTCCCAGCGGTGCAAAGAGGAATAAGTGGACTATGCGTGTTCGAGCTAATGGTGTTTTTTCACAGATAACTGCTGGCAAGGGCGCAAAGGACGAGAAATAGAGATTCACAACCGGCCGCGAGGTCCTGATGTCATTCAACCACGACGATTTCATGCATTGAAGCTGAGTTTTGTCAATCTCGCGCAATGGATTGACTGACGAAATCGCGTAGAGCACAAAAATTCCTTGACTAAGCAATAGGTTCCATCCCAGTCCTGAAAAGCCTTCGTTCAAGCCTACGTGGATATACACCGATGATCTAAGAAACATAGAACGGTGCGGTTTGAGCGTATATGCTGTTCTCGGCGCTGTCATAGCAATTAATGACGAAGTAACAGGATGAATCATGGAGGCACTCACGTCACATTAGCTGCGTTCAAGACGTAGAGCCTTCCGTGCCAACGTCGTCAAGTGCTGCTCTGACTAGTGCGATAGATTGAAGGCTTACCCGGCGTTGACATCGGGCACGATGATGGACACCGAACCCTCGTCAGTCGGGACATCGGCAGCGAGCGCTAAGGCTTCCCCGTGTTCTGTCGATGCGAGCCACAAGGAGAACCTGGCAGGGTCTCCGGACTGGCTGTCCAGCCCTCAGCGACCGTCTCTCCGGGGTACCACCCAGAAGTCGGACTATCGAGTTCGAGGGCATTGGCGAAGGAAAAGAGCAGGATCAACGAGCTGTACAGGTGTCCAGTGTGAATGTTCAAATGCCTACTGATCACTGCAGTGATGCTATCACGGACCTCAGAGCCAGCTTCATTGTTCACGATGAGAGAGGTGGTTGTGGGGGTTGTGCTTGCCTGGCGTTCGCACCTCAAGTGCACGGTTTATATACCCTTGAAGTGGACTCCGCCCAGTCATCATTATTGGTAGCTCGTCGAAAGCAGCTAAGAGTGGCATCGTGAGCGCGTATACACAGGGAATGTTGCCCTATGCCCGTACTGGCTGCCTATGCCACGATACTACAGTAGTCGTCTGTGGGTGGAAAGGCCGCATGAGACCGACCTCAAGCCTGAGGATCGTGTACGCTAGATGAATGTAGGACACGACGGACCGGGGATTCATCTCCGCGACAGATGCACCTCCATTCACTTGCAGCGCCGCCAAACGACATAGACTATTGAGCTGGAATAGCGTCTATCTGTCAGACAGACGGGAGAGTCCTTTGACCGTGCGATCTTCACCCACGAAGGCTACGACGCACCATTCTATTGTACTATGAATAGTACTCACCCGCGGCGGTTGGCACTCGACACCCTCTAAGAAATGGTACCATATCGCCGTCGCCCCGGCGGCGGTTCACTTGTCTTGATCAAGGCTTGTATGTCAGCAAGACGAGTCGGACTGCGGATTCGTTGGGGCTAGGATCCTCGGCATCAGCCTGAAGGTCCGGGCTGAGGAGGAGCATGCGTTCCACTCTGGGACCTACGCATCTCCGGCTATGCAAAACGCAAGAGCACACATTCCGTGAACAGCCTGGCTACTGGCAAATATACATACCAGCTGGATCCTATGTTGCGTACAAATGAAAGTTTCAGCCCCCTGTACTCAACAATATCCATAAGTAAGCTACCGTGCCATGGACGTCGTCGATCTTCTGCTACTAGTACTCATTCCTGTCCTCAAAGCGCCGGATCTCGATCAGGATGTGGCTGGCAAGGCTGAGCGGCAGTGCGCTGCGACGCATTCAATGCAGGTTGTCGATCGTTCACCAATGTCTGCGAGCGGGATCTGACAATCAACATATCAGCCTCCATCTAGATCATGTCCTATTTACGCTCAAGTACTAGAAGCATAATCCGCAATGGCCAGACGCGGCGGCACCGACGCTGGCAGCGGCCAGAGCGCCGGTTTGCGGAAGTGGAGGTATTCGCCTAGTCTTATGATGAATTGATGCATGGAAGCCGAGTCACGTAAATCTCACGCAGCGGCTTGACCTCACTTGACTGACAAGATTGCGCAGAGCACAACCATAAAATGATCCCTGGTCTAAGCAACAGATTCCATTCAAGCACCGAAAAGCCTTCGTTCAAGCCTACGTCATATACCGATGATCTAAGAAACAGAGAACTGCGCGGATTCGGCGTATATCTCGTTCACGTTGCTGTCATAACAATCAATAACGCAAGTAATAGGGCGAACCATGAAAGCACTCACGTCACATTAGCTGCGTTCAAGACGTATTGCCTTCCGTACCAATGTCGTCAAGTGATGCTCTGACTAGTGCGATGGATTGAGGACTTACCCAGCGGCGACATCGGGCACGGTGATGGACACCGACCCCTCGTCAGTCGGGACATCGGCAGCGAGCGCGAAGGCTTCCCCGTTCGAGTCTGCCGACACGAGCGTCAAGGAGAAACTGGCAGGATCTCCGGACTGGCTTGTCCAGCCCACAGTGACCGTATCTCCTGGGTACCACCCAGAAGTCGGACTATCGAGCTCGAGGGCATTGGCAATGGAAAAGAGCAGGATCAACGAGCTAAGTACATGGTTGTTGAGTGTGAGTGGTCAGATGCCTATTGATCGCTGTAATGACGCCACGTACCTCAGAGCCAGCTTCATTGTTGACGATGAGAGAGGTGGTTGCTGAAGTGTGCGTGTTGTGCTTGCCTGGCGATTGCACCCCGAGTGCACGGTTTATATACGCTTGGAATGAACTCCACGCGTTCGGCATTATTGGTAGTTCGTCGAAAGCAGCTAAGAGTGAGATCATCATAGGCGGGGAACTATGCCCTATGAGCGTACTGGCTGCCTGTGTCACGACACTGCAGTACCATCTGTGTGTCGTTGTAGGGCCGCATGAGACCGAGCTTGAGGATCACGTACGTTAGATGGATGCAGGACACGACAAGACCGGGGATTCTTCTCCGCGACAGAGGCACTTCCATTGACTTGCAGTGCCACTAAACGACACAGACTATTGAGCTGGAATAGCGTCTATCTGTCAGACAGTCGGGACAGTCCTTTGGCCGTGCGATTTTCACTCACGAAGGCTACGACGCACCATTGTGCTATAAATAGAACTCACCCGCGGCGACCACTAGACACCGTCTGAGAAACGGGACTTGTATGTTAGCAAGACGAGTCGCCGACTCGAAATCGCACCAGTGCGGATTGTTGAACAGTGGAAAGTGTAAACTGGGGTTATTGGACCGGCCCATCCTCGCCATCAGCAGGCTGACTCGGATTCTGGTCCTGGTCCTGGCTGAAGGTCCAGGAGGAGCATGTGTTCCACTCTGGACCTACGCATTTCCGTATACGCGGAACGCAAGAGCAGACATTCCGTAAACAGCCAACACACATACCAGCTAGATCCATACACTGGCCGTGACTAACTACCTGTACCTGTGTCCATGCATGAATGGCACGCAGACCATACATAGATTATGCATCAGTCATGCATGAGCGTAGCGCTCCTATGCATGACCTGATATAGCCTTCGCCTGCCATTTACGGGTCGCCCGCCGGCCACTGCGCCGTCGCCGGCTACCTCGCCCCTAATTGGGTGCTTGTCGTGGCTCTTGACAGCACTGTGCCCGATCTGCGATTGCGGTGAGATACCGATCCAACGTGTGCGCACTCACCTATCCCGAAGTAGCGAACTTGGCCAGACCAGGCACCGAGCTGTCAAGTCACCGTCACGGCTTATACGGATCGAAGTCCAGACGCCTGTCGTCGAGCTCGCTCAGTATTGTATGAAGTGTAGACGCCCTGAGACTGCCGTTTTGGCTAAGTCCTGAGTGCTGTGCAGTAATGTACTCGGAGAAGGAGACGGAGACGGAGACGTCGTAGACTGACACATCGTTCTTTGTGTCATAGTTGAGTTGTAGTCTTAGTGATTATGCAGTCACACAGCATCTGAGTTCGTATGATCACCACATTTTATTCTCGATTTGTCAGGGTACGACACAGGCAAGAACAGCCACATCAATGACACAGTACTACTTGGCGACGGCAGAGGTAAGCTACGATACGACACGGCGGGGACACGTTAGGATATCAGGCAGAGCACCGTGCATGGTAGTCACTGCGAATCATGTATGAGAGTGCACACTGGCAGTGACCACTGCAATTCATATAAAACCCCTTTGTTATGGTTACTGTAGTTTATGCATGGGCCTGCCAGGAGCTGGTGAGGGTTGATCACACGAGGGGCACGTCTTGCGGCTGGAAGGCTTGCGTTGGTTGACCGCCGGGTATTCTCAGCGTGAGCACACCGTCTTCCATGATCGCGTGCACGTCGCGAGGCTGACGAGCAACTGCCTCAGCGATGGTCGTCCATTGAGATACGGCACCACGCACCTGGGTCTCTGGCGGTACGCCGATGCTTTTGGAGAAATCACCAAACTTGCGCTCCCGGATCGTGTGCCCCCGCTCCGTGCCGAGTGCACTGCGAGACGTGCCGGACACCGTGAGCTGCTTGACGCGACTGAACGGGCAGGTTGCGATGGAGATGCGGACGTCGCTCTTCTTCACGCCCGGGAGCTCGAACATGGCGATCACGACGTTCTCGACGGTGTCGAACTGGATGTCGGTGCAGATGTTGTAGCGGCGCGGTGCCCCTTGTGAGCTCGCGCTTCGGACGACACGGTCGGGGTCGTAAGCGCACACGCGAGCTGCAAGTAGTCGCATACGCACCTGGTCCCCGCACCGCCCGCTGCGCTCTGTCTCAATACGCGGTCCCGCCAAAGACTCACTGCAGGACATGTCACGGACATTGACGCCGCCATGGCGGACGTAGTCAGCGTGCTCGCGTTTGCAAAGGCTGGACGCGTCTGTTGCACATGCTGCGTCTGCATCTGCGGGGGCGGAGCCATCTCAGGCTCGCGGCCCTCTGTAACACGATGCGAGCGGGACTCGGGGGCGGAGGACACCCTCGGCGTGCCTCTGCCCGCCGCCGCCGAGTGTGGGCGGCGATATGGGTGTGCGCTATGCGCGATGCGTGTATTCCTGGCAGGACCGACACTGCTCGGTCCTGCGCCAGACGAAGATGCACCGGGGCTCTCGCTCGTGGAGATGTGCAATGGCGGCTTACTCGAAGCACGCCGGCTACCAGACGTCTCGGCCTTGCGCTCATCACTCGTGGGTGTCTGTTGCTGGCGAAAATCTTCCTGCGTGATGTTGTCGAATCGATACTGCGCAGAATACGCTGGCCGCTCTTGCAGTTGGATTGTCGTCGGTTGCTGGTATGTCGGTTGCGGCTGAGGCTGAGGCTGGAGTTGAGGCTGGAGTTGAGGATGCAGTCTGAGCTGAGGCTGGGGCGGCGGCTGTTCAAGCTGTTGCTGCATGAACGTGAACTGTTCAATCTGTTCTTGCTCTTCGGGCGTCGTGTACTGCGAAACCAGCGGGGTCATCGGTTGCGGGGTTGTGTCATGCTCACTGGTGGCCATGTCCCAGGTGCCAGCGAAGTACTGGGGTGTGGACGGGTCTGAGTGGTCGTAGGGGTAGTATGCCATTAGGTGGGGCGAACGGCGACGCGGTCAGCGGGGGCGTCGGTATATATCATGGCAGCGCGCTGCAATGAGGCGTTGTGATGGGACACCGCCTGACTCGTTCGTTCGGGACGGTCCCGGGGGCGGCGATACCATAAGAGGCAACTGGGGCGGCATGGCGCTGTTCGCCGTTGCCTTTTATGGTAGCGCGGGCTCGGCGGCGGTGATGCCCGTGGGCGCGGGCGGCCTAGGGCGGTCGGGAGAAGTCTTCGCACACACGTTTCTCCCACCGCGCCATGGGATCGCGCCATATCTGCGATAGCGCAAGGAACAATGGCCATCCCGCTCATTGTGGCAAGGATAGCGGGCAGCACGTGTGCTTCGAATTCTAAGCTACCGCGGTCAGACGGGAAGCGCAGGGTGTAGCAGCGTACTCACTTCGTGGACGCGAGGCACGCGTTCTGCAGAGCGTCTTTGCCTATTTGATCATGGTGTATGTAGGAGGATAGTAGTCAACGTTCGGGGTCAAGGAGGGTGGGCCGCTTCCGGAGCTGACGCACATCTTATATATGCTGGCTAACTACTGTGGTGCGGTCATCGGTGAAAGGTGAAAGGTGAAGAGACCGTTTGAGATGTTCCATCACAGAAGTCCCATTCCAAATGCGGAAACGGACGTGCTCTATTAGGCAGGTGGCGGAGTGAAGTCTGCTGGAATGACCGCACACAACTCGACGTTGTGTCTGTCCTCCCGACAATGACCTCACTGTCATCGAGCTTATGACGTCGAGTTTCGTTTTGACAGTGTCTGCTAGTACATCCGAGTCCTGGTCATGGTGGCGGTCAGGTTGTTTGCATGTGTTGTCCAATGCCTTTGGATTCTAACACAACCAAACATAGCAGTGGCGATATCCAGGATAATCTTGCTGTCGACGGTTGCTCCGAGTCAGTGCTTTCGGGAGCTTATGGTTGTTCCTTACCTTTATCATATCTCCGTCTCCTGAGCCTGCTGAATTCATCCAAATCCTGTTCTTCAGCACCCTCATCCAGAAACTGAAGGAGAGACTGCCTAGTTCGCCGCGCCCTCACCATGATATAACATCCGAGTCGTCGCAATATCTGCGTCCACCCGGAACTTCCACACTGCATCGGTGGCTAAAGCGTGCAAAGCGTATGAGCCAAAATGCAAGCATCCGTGCACATTGCTGGCGAACCGAAGTTTCCCCGGACCGCCGGCAGGGCCCTGCCTTCGTTTGAAGATGAAGTCGGGACGTCCAGTGTACCAACAAACTCGACGTCTAAAGCTTATATGCTACACTCGAATGATCCAAGTGGACTGCATCTGCAGGTATGTTTTCGATCGTGGTCAGTCTCCTTTGTGAACGCGCGCGTCGCACAGATGTCTCGAATACCTCAACCACTTCTGGCGAGTGCACCTTCCCTCCGAATGGCGATTATCCGGAACTTTCTCATGAATATTAGGTTCTTGCGAATCACGATCAGCTTACTACCACGAGAACGAGCTAATATTAAAACGCGATGCGCGAATCGCCGTTTCTAATTGTCACACTGACTTTTTACAGCTCGATGGCCGTAATAGACTCGAGGGTGGATCACCGACGGCGACATATTCATTCCTCGCATCGACCCTAGGATAGTCTACACGTGGTCCATGCACGCCTTCTCACATTAAGTATTTACGTGCGAAGGGTGAGTTCGACGTTCTCTCGCTTCGGGCGGCCGCCGCCCCGCGCCGCGACGGCTTGCAGTTCGGACGCTCCCTGGCACGATGCGTATATAAAGCCACCTCTCGACGTCCTTGCAGCCAGAGCCCTCACGGACCTACTGGCGCTGCGATGCCTTCGATGGCACTCTCCCTGTTGACTGCCGCCCTCGCGCTCGTCGCTCCCGCTTTCGGGGACATATCACGACGCGCCGAGTCTGGTGCGGGCTTGACCACCCTCTCGAACAACTCGGCGGCAGCATGGCCAGGGCGTACGTACCGTAATCTGATGCATCCTGTACATGTACTCAGTGATACGCACCAGCCAGCGCCAACGGAGGGTATGCATGGGCGAGCGCATTCTCCCGCGCACAATCCCTCGTCTCGCAGATGACGCTTGAGGAGAAGATCACACTTATTACGGGCCAGCCCGGTCGTTGTGTCGGTATGACTGGCGCTGTCGAGCGACTCGGCGTTCCCGCGCTTTGCCTTGAAGACGGTCCGGCCGGTGTGCGCCCCGTCCAAGGTGTCTCTCAGTTCCCTGCGGGACAGGCGGTCGCGGCGACTTGGGATAGAGAGTTGATCTACCAGCGCGGATATGCGATGGGGAAGGAGTTCTTTGACCAGTACGTAAACTTTGGGCTTTGTTTGATCGTGATCGATGTTGATGGTCTCCTTAGGGGTGTCAACATCGCTCTGGGTCCGGTAACGGGCGGACCTCTAGGACGGAGTCCACGCGGTGGCAGGTGAGTCGCTTCATCTGTGAAGGGCCACCGAACCGAACGGCTGATCTTACTCTCAGAAACTTTGAGGGCTTTTTCGACGACGCCTACGCTACCGGAGAGGCTGCATACATGACTGTGAGAGGTATGCAAGACTCCGGTGTCCTGGCCACGGCGAAGCATTATATCGGTTACGAACAGGAGACGTTCAGGTACGAGTGTGTGGCCGACTTGACGCCCCTGCCCTGACGTGCAACATACAGGGACCCATTCAACCAATCGGAGTCCTACGACGTCTTCCCTGTGAATGAGCAGACGCCCATTTCCTCCAACATCGACAACAAGGCGTTGCACGAGGTCAGCATGTTCTGAACTCTGGTGGCTGATATTGACTGCTTGCGAAAGTTGTATTGTGGGGTTTCGCTGAAGCCGTCCGCGCCGGAACAGGCTACGTGATGTGGTAGGTATCCATGGGTTCGGCCCATCTGCGTCCGGGAGCTCACTTTGACTGACCTAGCTCTTACAACGAAGTCAACCAGACACACTCGTGCGCGAACGCGTATACGTTGAACAACCTGCTCAAGGCGAGGTTGGTCATTGAGCCGGTAAATCCAACGCTTATCAAGCTCATCGTGGTCTCACAGCTCAACTTCCAAGGAGGTGTCATGTCAGATTGGGTAAATGCGCCCCTCGCGATCGCGATCAACTGTGCGCTGAACATCGCGCTTACAGGGTGGCGATTGGGGTGACGCGGATTTCATCAACGGCGGTCTCGACATGAGCATGCCAGGTGTTGGGTTTGGCGGCATCTTCGGCCCAATGTGGGGTCAAGGGCTTATCCCCCTCATCGAGAATGGCACGATCGCAGAGTCTCGAGTGGACGACGCCGTATGCACCTTCCTTCCACTTGCATAACTGACCATTCCACTGACCTGTATGTTCGGCAGGCAATTCGTACCTTGACGCCCTGGATCTTCTCCGGCCAACCAGCATACCCCCCTCCTGCGGTGACGTGGAACGCAGATCCACAGTACTACGAGACGGAAGACGCGTACTGGCGTGACGTCCGACAGGTCGAGACGATGACGCTCATCAGGCAGATCGGCGAGGACTCCGCGACGCTGCTCAAGAACACCAACAACGCACTGCCCCTCCGCGCGCCGAAGGTGATCGCGATCGTCGGGAGCGATGCTGGTCCGAACGAGTTGGGCGCGCTGGACGGCGGAGGCTCGAACGCGTTCCCGACGTGGAACCTCAACGGTACGCTGACGTTGGGCGGTGGCTCGGGCTGGGCCATCCCGCCGTATGTCGTGACGCCGTACGAGGCTATCAGCTATCGCGGGCGCACGATGAATTCGCAGGTGTACGCGATCTTCAATGACACGGCGTATGATGCGGTCAATGTCACTGTACCAAGCGCCGACGTTGCGCTCGTGTTCGTGAGTGCGTTCACGAGGGAGGGTGAAGATCGTGCCACGCTGTATCTGTACGTTGCTGTGCTCGTTGAGTGCTGCTGGGATTAACGGGCTGTAACAGCGACAATGATGACGACACGCTGATCCAGACCGTCGCGGCCAATTGCAACAACACCATCGTCGTGATGCAGTAAGTCCGCCAATCTCCCGCAGCACGTATACCTCGTCTTGCTGACGAGGCTCACAGCGCTGGTGGTCCCGTCCTCGTCGAGGCATGGATTGACAACCCGAATGTGACTGCCGTCATCGCTGCGCACTTCCCTGGTCAAGAGGCGGGCACAGCCATCACCAATGTGCTCTTCGGCGATGTCTCCCCGAGCGGCAAGTTGCCCTACACCATCGGGTACTCCCTAGACGACTACGCGCCCGATACGATCGTTGCGACGCCAGTTCTCCAGCCCCAGGCGTACTTCAACGAATCGACGCTGATCGACTACAGATGGTTCAGTGCGAACAACATCACCCCGCGCTTCGAGTTTGGCTACGGGCTGTCGTATTCAACCTTCGCGTACAGCAGTGTCTACGTCCAGAGCGTCTTCTGGCCGGACACTACGTCAGTCCAGCAGACGCACGAGCCATTCGAGGCCTGGGACGGGAGCAACAGTATCTACGACGTCATTGCGCAGGTGACGGCACAAGTAACGAACACCGGCGATGTTGTGGCTTCCGAGACCGCTGAACTGGTGAGAGTGTCTTTAAGAACCTCTGCGCTGACTCAGACGTGTTGATGATCGGTATGTAGTACGCCACGCTTCCTGGTAGCCCTGGGATCTGGCTGCGGGGCTTTGACAAGCTGAAGGCTATGGCGCCTGGTGAGACACGCGCAGCGACGTTCCCGCTCCGCCGGAAGGATCTCTCGCTTTGGAGCACGGAACGCCAGCTCTGGTATATCCCCGAGGGCGAGATCCAGCTGCAAGTTGGTGCTAGTTCCACGAAGTTGTACTTGGTACGCTCCCTTCAGCTCGCTTGAGGAAACCTCGTATTGACATGTGTTAATAAGACGACTTCATGGTCCCAATGAGGGAAAGGATTGCCAGGACTAGTAGTCATTGGTTCAAAGTTTCCGAACGTTGCATAAACGTTGTGATGGAGCCGCACGGCGAAAATAATGAGAAGCTGATTCTCATGGCTCATCTTCTCGCTCTGTAGGCTGATCAAGTACATGGAAGTTTGCTGGATTGATGGTCTGTCATGCATCAACATTCGAATCTGACGAGCAAATGGTGATGCCTGTCCCAGAGGGGGAGGCCTATGCATCTTCAAGTTGACCGGAACTTCTCATTGTCGGGTCGTGCTACAGTATGTACCCTATTCGACATCCTGGCGCTACTGAGAAGCCTAGACATGCTCAAACTCAAAGTCTAATGGATCGTTCACTCCCGCATCCAGTCGATACTTATCTCAAGCTGGTCGGAGCACCTGATGCTTCAATGTGATGGAACAGGCATTCGCAGTTTGATGGGCGCATGGCTGTTGAGCGCTGACCGGGGCGAGACCGTACTGCTTGGTTGATGACGATTGATACGTTGGTATATATACGTGACCGACGTATGCGGCGGACACCGTATCGCACTCGACGCCATCCATCAAAGCTCCTACGATCCTCAGGATGGCCTCCGTCTCATTCGTGCCACGAGTAGCGCTGATCACAGGCGCTGCTAAGGGCATAGGCCGCGCTATCGCCCTACGACTTGCAGACGAAGGACTGGACGTCGGCGTCAACGATGTTGCGTCAAACGCAGAAAGGCTATCAGAGGTGGTTGAAGAGATCCAAGCACGAGGAAGACAAGCATCGTCTGTGATAGCAGATGTTTCCGAAGAGTCTCAGGTCAAGGACATGATCGAGGCCGTCGTGGAGAAGCTTGGAAGATTGGATGCGGTGCGTCATTCTCAATAGGGATCAAGCTCATATAGCAGAACTACATCGCATATCATAATCTGTATAGATGATAGCCAATGCTGGCATCCCCTCTAAAGGATCGTTGATAGAAAGTACGCACGGACCAGATCAATGCTTATTGTAGTAAGTCAAGCTATCGAGATTGATAACTTCCTCGGCGACAGCCAGTGTAGAGCATTGGGACAACGTGATGAAGGTCAACGGGCGGGGCACTATGCTCTGCTACAAGTATGCTGCAATGCAGATGATCAAACAGGGAAACGGTGGCAGAATCATCGGTGAGTAATAAGCATCATGTTATCTATCTCTGAAATGCTGACGATTCTTCGATATTTTGACAGGCGCATCGTCCATGATAGGAATACGAGGTAGGATTTGACTCATCTGAGATGGCAAGACTCGGATGTCAGATACACATGAACGCACTACTAGGCGCACAAAGGCTGGCTCCCTACTGCGCGTCCAAATTCGCTATCAGAGGCCTTACACAAAGTCTCGGTGAGCCATGCCAGTCATGAATGTTCTTCGAGAACAACTCAGTTCGGGTTAACTTGACAGCACTTGAGCTGATGGAGCATAACATTACCGTGAATGCGTACGCACCAGGCCTCATCCTCACAGACATGAGTGAGATGTTTCATGCATATGTAGATGACGCAAGGTCGTGCTGACCATACATCCCTTGTACAGCCGCCAATCCTTTGGATGCGGCGTTCGGTGGTGCTCATGGTGCTACGTTGAAAGCGGTCAGTAGGGCAGCAACAACGCATACTTGACGTACCTGACGTGGATGTTGCGACACTTTACAACAGCTACTGAATGTCCCTCTCGACTCACCCGAAGCAGGACCAGATGTCGTTGCAAGCATTGTCGCCTACTTGGTCAAGCCCGAAGCATACTTCGTAACTGGTGCGTCGCTCGCTGGGCTGGTGCATTGCGGATTGACGAACATGTCTTGATGCACGACAGGTCAAACGCTTTCCGTCGATGGTGGACTACTTCCTCGCTAGTCACTGAGGCTTGAGGCCCTTGTCGTGAATTCCATCTTGTCCATTCTTTGGTCAGCGCAAGGAGACTATTCTAAATCTTGACATGTAACACACTCACGATGCAACTGACGAGCCGATGTCAAAGGCAACTTGGATGCAATGCAGATACAATCCCTGTCTTCCGATTGGACTCGGTGCTATGTCGGACAGGAGTCGGTAGCACTCACAGATGACGCATTGTCCTACGGTGTTCCATGAGGAGAGATATCGTCGCTAGTAAGTTAGGCTAGGAGCCAGACTTACTCTTACTATAAGCCTCAAGTCTTAGTACCCACTGTACAGTGGGTGTTATATAAGCTGTGTTGAGTGCATGCTCGCGAACAAACTTCCTTTTCTGGTAACTTAAGTATAGCGACGCGGTGTAAAATGCGGGGTTGGCGCCGACACTCATGTCTCCCGCCCAACATGTCTGTCTCCCCGCCCATCTACCGCTACTCGTCGACCAGCTCTAGTAGTCGTGAGGATCTCTCAACCAGTACGAGGCGGAGGAAGAGCGCATCATCAACGTCCTCTCACGAAAGCTCGAGCGGGTGCGTCAGTTTCGTGGCCGCAAGAAGTAAGTCGTTGACCTTTTCGCAGCTTCGAGAGGAGAAGATTGCTCTCGAGAACACCCTCGAGGCCGAGTCTGAAAGTCATGTAAACAGACTTTCAAGGGAGATCTCCGTATTGCGCCTAGCGCAACAGCAACAGGCACAGGTCAATGGCAACGGCAGCGGTAGCATCTCCCCGGTAGACACACGGTTCGGGATTCAAACGTTTCTGGGCTATCGGAACCCCACCGAACCGAACACAGAGATGATGCTCGAGGCGATGCGCAGGGAGAACGAGCAGCTGAGGACCAGGCTCGTCGACACCGAGCGCGACTACATTCGCATCACCCGGCTGAACGAGATATATCGGGAGGAGTTGATCGAGCACAGGAGACGGGTGAGTCGCAGGGGCCATCCTTTCGAGACCGCTTGACTGATGAATCATCATTCATAGCTTGGTCTACCTGTGGACAACCTCATAGGCCTTGCATCTCCCGATCCCTACTCTCAACCTACTCACCACCGAACGTCTTCATCGGCCTCCTCTCCGTCGACCTCAATACCGATTAGTCCAAGCCCCCAACGCTTGCAGAGTGCTCGTCCCACTCCAGTCCCGATCCCCCGTCCGCCATCACAGATTCACCGTCCAGTTAACGCGATCTCCGAGGCCAACACGCCACTGTCGCATTCGCCATCATCCGTGTCCTCCTCCTCACCTTTCCCTCTGTCCCCGCCGTCTGCCTCGCCTATGCCGACTAGCTATGCGAGCGCACACACCAACGTGACGACGCCGCCCTCTTCAGCATCTCTCACATCCAACCCGCCTGCTCCCTACCCAGGCGCAGCCACGACCCTCTCGTATCCTTCCGTGCCGCCACCATCATTGTCGTCCTCCTTCGGCTCCCCATCCACGATGTACCACATAAACACCATGTATCCCAGACGGGATAGCATTGATAGGCGAGTTGCGGAATCCGGGACTTTCAGCCGCAGTCAAAGTCAGGGCCACAGTCGGCGGGCGAGTGTCGAACGTGGTGCCAGGATCGCAGAGACGGGGTCTCTTCTCCCTCGGGGACGCACGACACGCGAACAGAGCGTGCAAGAATCGCCCGAGGAGACGAACGGCGAGACGAGTTCGTCATCCAATGGTGGAACTGTCCGACCACCGAACGGGCACAGCTGACTATCCGCTCGTCTCTGGTGATGACGGTGTTGTGAGTGACGAACGTAACGATTTTCGTGGCGATCGACCACGAAGCTCAAGGACATGGGTCCCGCATTGTATGAATTAGCCGCTGTAACTTTCCGACTGTGAGGCCTAGACCCGGACAAGATCTGTATTTGTATACGAAGCATCGTCGCCACGTCTCGTTACCGTAGCCCAATGAATAATGTTTGTTTGCCATGCCTCAGGGAGATTCCGCATCACTGCTTTACGTCGTACTCATTCATTGCAGCGTTAACGTTGCAACTCACTGCAATGAATTGTCTCAACAGCTCGGATTCGGTAGGTGATGGTCTCTAGCTGTAAGGGCATTGACTGATGGTAATGAGGTAGGCTTTGTTGACGAGGAACGACGCAGGGCTCGCCAGGACCTCGGGAGCCGGTGCAACGATCACCTGAGCCCACGATCAGCAGCTACACAGCGCGTCATCAATGATCATGACCCCCGGATAGAGCTCGGTAAGTACGAGCGTGAGCGTAGGATTTTGTGACCCGGCCACGAGAAGAGACTGAATGGTCACTCGTCCTTCGCGCTCTGCACGCAGTAGGACGACTAAAGATCTTCATTCGACCAAGCGAACAATCATACATTGAACACGACATAGTACAGATTCAATCATGTAAAGATCCCAGAGTCCGTTCCGTGACACCTAGTCCCAGGCGTATGAGAGGAGAAAACGAGCGTACGACAGTTTCACGAAGTAGAGAAGACAGATCAGTCTTCTCCGTCGTGCAGCATCACCGCCGCAGGATCCTCCTTCGCCAGCGAATCGAGTCCTCCTGTGGTCCTCGCTCGTTTCGAAGGACCTGGCTTCGCAAGATCCCCCGTTTCGACTTCCAGCGTCCGTTTCGAACCGGACGACTGCTGACTTGAGCGCTCGATGCTGTACTGAGCAACAGTCGGATTTCTGAAGGCTGCGAATTGGTCGGGCGTTTTTTTCAGAGGTTTCCACAGAGCTCTCTCGGACAAAACGCCTCGACGAAAGCATTTATGATCGCATCATGGGTATTGAGCAGAGGAGAGGGCTGCTTGGTGGACCGCGAAGCAACTGGGACATGTTGAGCCGGAGCCTCCCCGACACTACGGGGTGGCGGCAGGGACTTGGCGAGGCTTACGTACCGGCTTCTCAGTGCGATCATGGTTTTCTTGTCATTGACGGACTCCTGCGCTGCGATCGCATTCGAAGTTTCAGCCTGGGTTCTGGCACGCCAGATAGTGTTCCTTGCAGATTTCACCAAGGTCGCTCAGAAGCTTCGCCAGAGGGGTTCCTGCCAGTGAGGGGACGAGGTCGACTCCTAGATACCGAGAAGCAGGAAGGATGCTTCTGTGCACCGCCGACTGCTTCTCCGTTTACGATACCCTGAGTCTCATACACGTAAGACATGGCCTCAGTCCTCGGGCGGTCTGACATACTGTGCTGTAAAAGCGAAAGCATCCACACAAGGATATGGACGACGGATTCCAGATCATCTGCGACTTCATGCCTCTTCGTAGGATTGCGCAGGAGCCCAGCGGACATGAATGGCCACGTACCCTAGAATAGAATCGGTCAGTCGTCTGCGAGCTAGATTTCATCGTGTGTCATTGACTCACCGAACGACCACATTCATAACCGTGCCATATTCTCGTCTTGCACAAGTCCCAGTCGATCAGCATTCCAATAGAAATACGGTGCCTCTTCATCGATGTAGGCGAAGAGAGGATGTTCCGCGGGCTCATGTCGCCATGCATAATCTTCATCTTGACCCATGCTTGCTGATGGCTACAACGAAAGTAGAGTGAGCATCATCATCCACGTAACGGGCGACAACGCTTACCTTGCAGGGCATCAAGCAAAGCGCATACTAGATAAAATGCATTCTCGTGTTCCTCCAGAGGACGCCCGATCTCCTTGACAACTAGGCGGTAGTGCTTCATAGCGGCAGGCTTGATATGCGACCGAGGGTGTGCCGGTAAGAAGGCCTGCATGCGCGTCTTCTGTTCGTCGTCGCCGCTTCGTACATGCCCCCTAAACAAGGGCGTCGGCACGAACTGAACACCAGCCTTTCTGAGGTCTTCCAGCACCTTTCCCTCCTCTGGCGAACTATCCGTGTCGGCACGCCAGTAGTCCTTGAGGAAGACCAGGCGATCTCGAGCGACTTCGTATGCGATGTAGCATTTGGTGCCACGCCCGGTAGGAGAGTTACTTGCGAAGTAGCACTTTCCGATGACAAATTCAGCTCCAGACCTGTTCCCATATGCTTCCTTGTTAGCGTAGGCATCTTCGCGAGGGAACTTAGGGGCAATGGGTTGCAAGTCCGTCTGATCGACGCGATCATTGAGCGGCATGGTGATTGTATAAGCCGGCCATCCATCTTGATCAAGGGCTGCATTGCGGAACTTGTCCGCCCACTCATTCGGCGGGTGGCAGTTCCGCATCTTCTTGACCTCTTCCTCGGTAGCCCGTCTCGCCGTCGGGTCAAACCCGCGCTGCACCTCGGTCATGCACGCGTACCGCCAGATCACCCGGTGGAGCAACGACGGGTCTTTCTCGAAGTCGATGGGAGCGGACACAATGGCGCCCGCCCTGTCCCAACGTACGACGCGAGCCTGCCCCTTGAAGACGCGCATCGTGAAGCAGTGCACGCGATGTTGCCGCTTCAGAAGCTTTGCAACGTACGCTCCCTGTTGCTCTATCCCGCAGTCCATCGCGAAATCCGAGCGCACACGCGTCTTAGGCTCTGAGTGGTCACCCTCTTCGTGGCTGGCTTGAGTATCATTGAGCTGCTGGAGGTTTTGAGAAGCGTCCCCAACCTTTCCATCAGACATCTCTAGCTCCTCTTCGGACTCGAGTGTGCGTTCGTGATCTGTCTTGACTTCCACCGGTAACGAAACCCATGCCCAGCAAGTCCGCCCTCGGAACGCCGCCTGCCTTCTACCTTGCGCCGGAAGCGTGTAGTCCGACTTCGCATCTTCGTGGTCGGGATAGAAGCAGACGTTGACCTTCTCCTGGCCTGCAAAGTCGAGTCGATCGCTGACGTCCGGATAGCCACACGTATTCTTCGCAACAAGTTTCGAGTCCCCGTGTGAACAACCGTCGAAGATGGCTTGCGCCACCGTGCACTAGTCGCAGACACTCTTTGAGCGATGACCTCGTGCTGAGACAGGTCGCGGACTTACCAGTGCACGGCAGATAGGACCTTCCGTAGAGCTGAAGAGCGTTGTCCTGTCTATTGCAGGAATCTGGAGCTCCGACTCCGGCGGAAGGTCAGGACCCGGCATGTACAGTGCTATGAACTTGACAAAGTCCATCTCTGCCACTTCGGACCTCATGTCTCGTGCGTAGAGCGCTTGAACTCCGTCGCGATGTTCGAAGAGCGTGGGACGGAGGACGCTAGAACTGTCTACAGCATTCAATGTCAATAGTGCCAGTGTGAGCCGAAGTAATTCAGACGGAAAAAATGACATGACATGGCTCACGTATATTCTTTGATGCTCCCGTTGGCGGGTTGGCTAAGTAGTAAGGGACGACTAGCCTGAAGCCAAATTCAACTGGTTGACGAGGCGTAAGACACGTGACTTGAGAGGTGTAGTGCGTTCTTCGTCTCCAGTTAGTAAACTGTGCGCGATGTCAGAGGGAAACGTGTCGAAGAATGACGAGCAGGAAAGAAGCGACTCACGAGGAGATGGAGAACGCGTTGGCTTCGTGGCTATTGGCTGAGAGAAGCCCGCGGCTGTATTACTTTGACTTCATTCAAGTTCCTGTGAAGGAGCCTGAGTGCGGCAGTGAAATGACTCACTCTGAGTACTATATCAAGGAGCCTCTTGACGACTACAATGTTCTTTCACGAATCTACGGCTTTCAGAAAGTGGTGGCGGATGAAACCAACTTGGCCTTTATTGCGTGACACGACGTTGGAACGAGAGTTGGCCAGATCTCCGATTGATGCAGCCACACTGGTACGGAGACTCCGACAAGCGCTGTGGATCATTCTGACCGCGCTCGTGCCACGCTCGAGCTTTTGGACTGGGTATCATACACACGCCGACGCTACCAGAACTGTACGCATTCAAGGGTAGGGTGCTCAAGCGATGCGGGGACCCGTTCGGCGCCGCGCTCTGCCTGGACGAGTCTCGGGTGCTGGACCTTCAAGATCGCTTCCTGAACACGAAGTGCGCGAAGTACCGGCTCAGGGCGGGGTTCGTTGACGAGGCCAGTGAGATCCTGGGGTTGTTCACCAAGGTGAGGTCAAAGGCCTGGAGCTTGCCTTCGCTGACCGATCTACTGTGTCGGCTGTGTCGGGCTCACTAACCCTTGCGCATAGAAAGATGCCGCAAGTCCTGGTGCCGATTTGGAGGACATGCAGTCTCTCCTTTATCTCAGCGAAGAGGCCGACTCGCACCTGCGGAAGGGTAACCTCGGCGCGGCGCTGAAGAAGTACTTGGTCGTTCAAAAAGTACGTGTGCCGTCTCGCGCTCCTTGCGGCGACTTACCTCGTTGGCACGATGGTTAGGTGTTCAACGAGTTTGAGGATGACCAGTTTGACTTCCACGGATATTCGCTCAGGAGATTTACCATCAACGTCTACCTCGAGTACGTACGAGTCACTTGGGCGGTGATCTACGCACTGAACATGCTTATCAGCATGATCTCATGGGAAGATCGGCTGCGATCCCATCCTGCGTACATTCATACAGCCATTAATGCATCTAAGGTTCGCCTGCTTCCTATTGCCTAACATCTGTCCGGTGATTCATAACTGCACATTAAGATATGGGTGCAGCTGTATGACGACCCCTCAATAGCAAAGTCGAAATCCGCAGGAGGTACAGTTCGCTCACCAACCCTGACGTACTCCACTGATGTGGAAGCAGCCGTTGTCAGCGATGCGGAGAAAAAGGCCAAGAACAAGGCCAAGAAGGCAGCGAAGAAGATTCAGGAGGAAGTCAAGAAGGGTTCGCGCTGATCCTCTCGCCTCGTCTATCTTCGCACTAACGGCCGATCCTTAGCCACGACGACAACATCGGGCGAAGATAAGGGGCTGGAGCCACAGCCAGCGAAGGATGACGATCCGAACGGCGACAAGCTCTTGCAGGCGTCAGATCCCCTCGAGCGAGCTGCGAAGTTGGTGGCGCCACTACGCACGCTTGCTGCAAACAACGTCGACGCGTGGATAGCCACCTACGACGTGGCGGTGCGACATAGTAAGTCCGTGGCACACAGTGCGATGTTTTCAGCTGAACGCTGTCCGTTAGAGAAATACCTGCAGGCAGTGAAGGCTCTCAACAGCGCGCATGCCCTTGACGCGGAGCACCCGGAGCTGCACCTTCGTCTGGCACACTTCAGACATACACGTAGGTCCTCCGCGTTTGCATCTTGTAACGCTATGACGGACGCGGCGTCTGTAGTCTCTTCCGCATCGCAACTACCGCCGGAGCCCATGGGCCCGGTCGTGAAGGATGCGCTGGCAAAACTGCTCCCGGACGAACTATCCTTGGAACATTTCAACGCGCAATATCAGCAGAAGCACTCTTCGAGCGGCAAGGCGATACTCGCCTCCGCCAAGGTCTCGCGATTGCTGAGTGCGCCTGTGGAGCAGATCGAAGGCTCTGTCTTCGGCGTGTTCAACCTGGACGTGTCGCTTGATATCAAGGTCGGTCCATCCACATGACCTCAGCCGCATGCCGTGCTCATTCCACCGTTTCCATGAACCCAGACTGCGCTCGACGCGTTCGCTTTCCTGAAGGTGGTCGGTTCATCAAGGGTGGAGGAGTTCAGGACAGCGTGCGACGGCAGGTTCGCGCGGTCCACCGTGTTCAAGTCGCCCGCCGCGCAGGCCGCGCTGCGGTGGAACGCTGCGGAGACGGACGCGGTGAACGGAGGGGTGGACAAGCCCGAGGTCGCCGGCTGATGATGTGTTGCATGATCTTGTACGTTTACCGGTGTCGTGCTGGCACTGTCGCCTTTGCAGTATATGCTTTCGTCACATCCGACGCCCACCGCGTTCAGGTCGGTGCGCGCACGACTGATGTGTGCCCACCGTGCGGGTGGAGGTTCATGTCGACGCAATACAGTAGTCGGGGATTGGACCACCACGTCCCGAAAGAGGGTAAATATACTGACCAGCGTACCGATTTTGCGCACTAGTGTCAAACCATCGAAGCGTCCTTCCCCCGTTACTGTAGCCGATCTATCGTCCAACCCCGCCTCGTTCTCCGTGCGGCTCCTTCCCCCGTCGTTCGTGCGCCCATTCAGGCAGAATCAGGCTTCGTTTCGTCCCACCGGACCACCCGCACACCCGCCCATCTCCACCTTGCAGGAAGTTCGCCGGGAAGCGTGGAAATACTTCCAACCCCGGTGTGTGACAGACACGCGTTGCCCCGTCCGATCCTGGGCCTGAAACCCGAAGAAGATCCCTCCATGAGGGAGAATGGACGTTTGAGGCTGGTGGAGCGCGATAGAACAGAGCCACCGAGATGGTGGGTGGTGGGCATCAGGGTGCAATCGTTTCGGTGAACGCAATGTTCATTGTTCGAGTCAGTTCGACTGAAGAGGCTACAGCGCTCGCCGTCCTCCGTTTGCGCGCCTCAACATATATTTCTTCTGACATGGTCAAGTTGTCGTGATCACAGTCAGGCTGTACATCATGATGCGCTCCCCGACCGTTTCGCGCACCGTGCAATCTAGATCAATTCCAGGCTCAGCGCACCCCGACAATCTGATCGCCGCAGCTTCGGGCGGGTCGCGGATAATGAATTAAATCGTCCCGCGAACTGTCGGTCTGCTCCGGGCTGCTTGCTGCGTGCCTCCGTGTAACAACGAGGCTATCCGCCTCCGCCAATCCTCCTGGTTCCGGCAGTATCTGCTGGTTGAGAGAACATCCTGCGAGTGTAAGTGCCAGTGCGTTGCCGGAAGAGTAGAACATGACAGCACAGGACAACTTGTTGCTTGTTCTATCACACCTGGGTTCCATTTGGTCTCCTTCAACCTCGTCCGTGAGGCTCCGGGCGCGAGAAGCAAGTCCCGTGTAGTCTGTGTGCAATGGAGGTTCAAGTCGCCATGCACCTCAATTGCACCTGGGCCTGCTCAAGCAAGTGACTCGAAGTCGAGTGGTGCGTGAAGGCAGGGTTGTAGCGACGGCGGCTGCAGAGCGAGGCGCTGTCGCGGGCGTTCTGTCAATGCATGTGACTGCGTAGATTCGAGCTAATGTACATCCACAGCCTTCGCTGCTTCTCGTACGCCGACCCATTTCCACCACCCGTTCGAACCGTCCCCAAGAGCCTTCTTCGTTCCTCATACACCGGCGACCGCCATTCCCACCTCTTCACATTGCCTAAGCCAGCGGCTCTTTCTCTGTGGACTCGGCAGCGTGACAGGTGTGACTGCCATCCACTACCGAGGGCACGTTAATGGTGAGGATGTCGTGGCGAAATTGGTATGTCCCACTGTCACGCCTGCGCGCCGAAGTCTCAGCATCTGATCGCGTCCTTTCATTAATGTACAGGCCTCGTATGCGCGGCGGAAAGAAGGAAGGTGGATGCGCCCCGGGCCACCATCCGCCAGCCCACCAACTTGAGCGTGGACCACGACTGCCAGACCCTTGATGATCACCGCGCAGGTGCCATACCGAGCTGGTTTTGTGAAGATCCACCAACGAAATTCACTCCAGCGAAGCCACCCACAACCTTGGTGGGTGGTCCTGCCCTACGGATACACCGTGGCACACCCTCCGTCGCGCCTATTCTCCTTCATGCACGTCCAAGATCATTTCCACCCGACGGAAGGCAACACACCTCGCGCGCACTGGAAGTGGAAGGTGGGCTCAGGAACGTCGGGTGGGTTTTCCACCATGTACGTTCCACCATGTACGTTCCGCTATATACGCCCGCCCGTCTCTCGCCTCGTGCTTACATGTCCTGCCTCCTACTTAAAACCACCCCGCCTCCCCCTCATGGGACGTCCCTTCGACCTAACTCGTCATGACTTCTGAATATTTTTACTACGACGAGGTTACCAACTACCTGTTGGCCAACCATCCCATCGATATTCCTTACTATTCTCTGCCCCCCAATGTCGAAGACGTCGGTACGCTCATGGGTATGGTTCCTCCTGGATACGGGCCGTCAGAGATGGCTCCGTAAGTCATTCATCGACCACAAGCTGAGTGACTTCCATTGACACACCAATGTCGGCAGGTACTTGATCGATGACCCTGGGCTGTATAACGACCCCTCCTACCCCAACCCTAACAGCGGCCCGTACACAGAAGGATTGGAGTACGTAGCTCAGCGTTGCCATCGTCGCTTGCGTCGCTGACCAGCACGCAGGTACGACCTACAATACGCCTCGGAAGCGGAGCAACTGGCGTCCGCGTCGCATCAGCAATCAGCCGATGTTGAAGCACCTCCTGATGCCGGGAACGGTCATACTGACCATACATCCAGTGAGCCCGGGCCAGCGCACGCGCACGACGACCAAGCATCGACTGTCGCGGGAGGCGTGATCGCGGCGATGCCTGCCATATGCCATTTCGGTGGACTGTGCGGCTCTCTGGACTCGGACGTACTGCTGAAGAAGACCGCGGGCGTGGAGAAACACCTCCTGGAGTGCCACTGGGCAACATCCGCGCTCAGCACGATGAAGGACCGTTATGGGAAGTTCATCTGCCAGTGGGACGATGGGCACGGTCGGTGCGGAAAGGACGTCAGTGACCGGCGGCAGATGGCAAAGCATATCGCCACCGTCCACTATCAGCTCTTCAAGACTTGGTGCGGAGGTTGCGAGAAGGAGTTCTCCAGGATAGACAGTCTTAGGCGCCACGAGCGGGAGGGCCGGTGTCTCCGTGGCCAGGTGAGTGGTTGCCCCGCCGATGATCGTCGATGAGTGCTGAGCAGCTCGGCGCAGGGTTCATCTGCAACCTCAGTCCTAGCGCGCGGGTCGTCGCAGTCCAAGAGGAAGAAACTCGAAGTTGAAGTATCGGGACAGGGGGCCGTTCCCGATCTCATGACTCGGATCCGTGACGTATAGCTGCGCTATTCGCCTCTTCAACGGTCGTCACTATGGGTATATTTGGTGTCACGTATCTTATGCGTCATTATTGTCCTGCCCGGCAGGGGCCGGGCCTATCTGCACACCATCTTAATATCATTCGGAGCGACTCAAGTTCCTCAGGCAGCCTCTGGACTCGCTCCGAATCCTTCCCTGTCGTCCAGCCAAGCGTCCCACTCGAATCGGGGCGCCATCTGTCTGCATGACCAGGCCGTCCATATCCTCCGTTGCGCCCACTGTCGACCTGTGCTCCGCTGCACGACTTCCTCTGGCTTACAACGAGTTAGCGCCGTCACGATTCACGGTAGACCGTGACTGCATCACCCAGTGGCCGAAGAGATAGTACGCGTCTGGAACTGCCGCGTTTGGTGATCTCCCCTACCAATGGGGGGTTGAAACCGTTGTCACGTTCCTCCGGCATTGGACATCTGGCACGAAACCGTCACGAACGACACGTTACATGCTTGTCCGCGCTCTGGACTGGCATTCCCACCATCAGCCCTCCTTCTTGAATATTTGAATACCCATCGTTTCAGGCGGGTGCAATCGTACTTTCCTGGGCACCTACAGATGGCGGCTCGGATGCACTGCACTCCTCACGACAGTGCGCTGCGATCCTTCCTACAACCACTCTGCGGCTTTCCAGGATGAGCCCAGTCTAATACAGCACCGCAGTGAGGTCAACCTAGGCTCGCGCGCCGCGCGGAGGTGGCAGCGACTCCTCGGGGCGGGCGGCTGACGTACTAAGCTCACATCAGTAGTGATTGTTGTCCCCCAGCTTGCGAGCGCGCCCGCGTACGTGTATGCCGCCTCTGAATCGATGATGTTCGAGGCGCTTTACGGCAGGCCGGTCACTGGCATAACTTCAATGCGACTCGGACTCATCTCCTTCGCTCCTCCCTAGTGTCCTGCCTCCCAATCCGACGTCGCGGAAGGGATTTGAATCGGATCTCCACCCCGGCCGTCGCTAATCCTAACCGAAATATTCGACGCTGCGGCGGTCAGAGTGCGGGTGCAGGCCGTTAGTCTGATATCGGCTGTCTTTGCTCAGGTCTTTGCAGAACGGTATGGAGCAACAGCTGTAGGCACAATATGTCAGGCGTCTCGACGACTTCCATACGATCAGCCGGAGCCTTAGTACAGATGATGTGCGACGAGGCGACACGGACGGCCCTCGCTCAGGTATCGAGTTAATCATCGATCATCACCCAGAGGCTTTCAGAGTAGCAGGGTACGACAATATTGTGACTGGCTGCCAGAGGAGACTCTGTGCGGCGCCTACGCCAGTTCGTCCTTCGCGCTCTGCGCGTAGTAGTGGAAGAACTAAAGATTTTAATTCGACCGAGCGAACGATCATACATACGAGACGAGATAGTACAGATATAGAACACCAGGTTAGATCATTGCAGATTCCGTTCCGTAACACATAGTCCCAGACATATCGCATCAGCTTATCAGAGGAGAAAACGAGCGTACGACAGCTTTACGAAGGAGGTAAATCAGTCCTCTCCGTCGTGCAGCACCGGCTCCGCCGCAGGTTCCTCCGGCAGTGACTCGAGTCCTCCTGTGTTCGCGGCCCTCGCTCGTTTCGAAGGACCGGGCTTCGCAAGTTCCTCCGGTTCGGCTTCCAGCGTCCGTTTCGAGCCGGACGACTGTTGGCTTGAGCGCTCGATGCTGTACTGAGCAATAGTCGAATGTTTGAAGGCTGCGAATTGGTCGGGCAACTTTTCCAGAGGTTCGTACAGGCCAACCGAGGACATGAAGGCCGTGCAGAAAGCACCTAAGATCGCATCATGGGTACTGAGCGGAGAAGGCGGCGGCGGCCCGGGAGGAGGGGGCGGCGACTGGGAGGGCGATCTTGGTGGAGCAACAGCGATATTAGGAGCCTCTCCGACAATACGGGGTAGCGGCGGAGACATGACGCTTGCGAACCAGCTTTGCTGTGCGATTTTGATGTTCGTGCTCGTGTTTGAGTCACTGACGGATGGCTTCACTGCGGTCACCTGCGCAGGTTCAGCCTCGCGGCCGACCACCAGATAGTGTTCTTTGCAGATCTTAGCAAGGTCGCTCAGAAGCTTCGCCAAGGGGTTGTCTCGATGCTCGAGGTTGACTCCTATGTAACCTTCGACCATGAGGTCATACTTCTGGGTGCCGCCAACTGCTTCTCCGTTTACGATACCCTGTGTCTCGTATACGCCAAGGACATGCGCCCTCAGCTCCTCGGGTCGGTCTGACATGCTGTGCTTGTAAAAGCGAAGGGTCATCCACCGAAGGATATGTACGACCGCTTCCAGATCATCTGCTAGTTCGTGTTTCTTCCCAGGATTGCGCAGGAGCCTGGCAGACATGAATGGCCACGTACCCTAGTGATAGAATTGATCAGTCGTCTGGCGAGCCGAATCGCGTGTCAAACTCACCGAACGGCCGGTATTCATCGCTGTGCCGAGGTATTTCTCATGCTTGCACAGGTCCCAGTCGATCAACATTCCAAAAACAAATACCTTTCCCTCAGCATCGATGTAGGTGAACAGAAGGATGTTCCGCGCGCTCATGTCGCGATGCATAATCTTCTTTTTAACCCATGCTTGCTTATGAGCTGCAAGGAAAACTGAGTGAGCATAATTCACTCAACGAGCGACAATGCCTACCTTCCAGGGCTTGAAACAGAGTTCCTACTAGATAAAATGCATCCTCGTGCTCCTCCAGAGGACGCCCGATCTCCTTGACAACTAGGCGGTAGTGCTTCAGGGCCGCAGGCTTCATATACGACCGAGGGTTCATCAGCAAGAAGGCCTGGGTGCACGTCTTCTGCTCGTCGTTGCCGCTCCGCACGTGCCCCCTAAACAAGGGCGTCGGCACGAACTGAACACCAGCCTTTCTAAGGTCTTCCAGCACCTGTCCCTCTTGTAGCGAACTGTCCGTGTCGGCACGCCAGTAGTCCTTGAGGAAGACCAAGCGATCGCGAGCGACCTCGTATGCGATGTAGCATTTGGTGCCACGCCCGGTAGGAGAGTTACTGGCGAAGTAGCGCTTCCCGACGACAAACTCAACAGGCCTGTTCGCATATGCTTCCTTGTTGACGGAGTCGTCTTCGCAAGGGACCATAGGGGCAAGGCGTTCCAAGTCTGTCTGGTCGACGCGATCGCCGACCGGCATCGTGATCGTGTAGGCCGGCCAACCATCTTGATCAAGAGCTGCCTTGCGGGACTTGTCCGCCCAATCATTCCGCGTGTGACAGTCACGCATCTTCTTGACCTCCTCCTCGGTAGCTCGTCTCACCGTCGGGTCAAAGCCGCGCTGCGCCTCGGTCATGCACGCGTATCGCCAGATCACCCGGTGGAGCAACGACGGGTCCTTCTCGAAGTCGATAGGAGTGGACACGATGGCGCCCGCCCTGTCCCAACGGACGACGCGAGCCTGCCCCTTGAAGACGTACATCGTGAAGCAGTGCACACGATGCTGCCGCCCAAGAAGTTTTGCAACGCACGCTGCCTGCTGCTCCATCCCCCAGTCCGTCGCGAAATCCGAGCGCACGAGCGTCTTGGACTCTGAGTGGTCATGCTCTTCGTGCTGGCTGGCCTGCGTGTTATCGTCTTGTAGGTGACCCTGAAGAGCATCCTCGGACTTGCCCTCAGGAATCTGCAGCTTCTCTTCAAACTGGGACGCACATTCGCGGTGGTCTGTCTTGACTTCCACCGGTAATGAAACCCATGCCCAGCAAGTCCGCCCCCGGAACCCCGCCTGCCTTCTAGTACCTTGCGCCGGAAGCGTGTGCTCCGACTTCGCGTCGTCGTGGTCGGGATAGAAGCAGACGCCGACCTTCTCCTGTGAGGCAAAGTCAAGTCGATCGCTGACGTCCGGCCCGGGATGGCCACGCGTATCCTTCGCAACGAGCTTCGGGTCCCCGTGTGGACAACCGTCGAAGATGGCTTGCGCGACCGTGCACTAGTCGCAGACACTCTTTGAGCGATGACCTCATGCTGAGACAGGTCGCGGACTTACCAGTGCACGGCAGATAGGACCTTCCGTAGAGCTGAAGAGCGTCGTCCTGTCTATTGCGGGAATCTGGAGCTCAGAGTTCGGCGGAAGGTCAGGGCCCGGCATATACAGTGCCATGAAGTCGTCATAGTTCATCTCAGCCACTCCAAGTTTGAACTTCATAACCGGTGCGTAGAGGGCTTGAACTCCGTTGCGATGTTCGGCCTGGTCCCAGATTTGACGGAGAGCGTGGGATGGAGAACGTTATATGGTAGGACGTCGCGGGGCTTGGTAGTATCTTGGTGATACCGAGGGAGCGGTCGCTGCAGCGCGCGAAGTGCATCATGTGGGATCATTGGCTGTTGTAGAGAACGGAGCCACTTACATTGTTTCTGTACTGTCAGAGGCGTTGGAAAGGACCGTGGGCAGCACACCTGCGGTTCCCACACTACCCCATCAATTAGGCCTGACACATGATACCACGTGAGCGCCCTAGTTAGGCTTCATCCACCGCGATCGCCTTACACTGCGTTAAACAGCGCGTTAAACCTGGGACTTATCAAACGAGTCCCCGGGCCATCCGGCTATTCCGGGTACGTCCCGTGCGAGCGCTTGGCCCCTGCCAGCGAGGCAGGGCGCCCGATGCCATCGGGTCCCGTGATGGACGTCCCGTATGGTTCCTCGCCGGATATGGCAGTGCCTCCGGCCTCGCCACATCATCAGGCGCGCTCGCCGTCAGCGCGCTCCCGCCACCCGCCCTCTTTCCCGTTATGGACAGCGACACGTGACTGCCCATCTCGGTCTTCCCGCGTGATCCCGGATCGGGGCCCCGGCGCTCCGCAGCGTGTTCGCTGGCCCGTGCGCACCGGCGCCTCCCCCCTCCTTGCTCACCGCCTTCACCGTCGTGCTCGCCGGCGCCTTCTCTCCCCTCCTTGCTCGCCGCCTCCACCGCCGCGCTCGCTGCTCGCCCCGCCCGTCCTACCCCAGCTCCTGGCCATGCACATTGGCGGTCGCCATGCCCGGCGCTCCCCGTCGTGGTGTGGCTGGTGCCAGCTCATCGCCGTCGCTGTCGTCGTCATGCCAGCTGATCGCCGCCGCCACCGCTGCCGTCATCATCCTCGCCGCCGCCTCCCCTTCGCTTACTCACTGCCCTTGGCATAGCACTCGCTGTGATCACCTCTCCCCAGGCTGGTGCGGCGTGCCACGTATGCTGCACTACCGGGCGCCCCCATCGCCGCGTCAGCCCATTGCCGCCGCCGTGGTCGTGCTCGCCCGTCATCGTTGCAGGACAGCGCGCACGATGGACAGCTAGCATGACATGGCCAATGAATGGTCGGCGGGCGCATGTGTGAAGCACGGGCATCGGCGAGCAACGGTGAGTGCAGGTGCACATGAGTGAGCATGCTGACCATGGCCACAGGACGCGGCGACGTGCACCGCAATATGTGCGTCGACCGCGAGCGCGCAGGGCTAACGCCCCGCGTGCAAACGCAGCCGACGGGCGTACTGCGGACACGGGCGTGATGGCGACCGGGTCAGCAGGCGGGCGGGAAGGCAGACGGGTGGGAAGGCGGATGGGCGGGCGAGTGAACGGGTGAGTGAGCGGACAGGTAGGAGACCGAGCAGACAGGGAAGTGGGCAGGCAACAGCACACGCCCACCGCGAGTGCGCTGCGCTTTGGGCGAATGCCCAGCGCGCAGACGCAGCCGAAGAATGCGCTCGCAGGCGGGCGAACAGGCGCGCAGGTAGGCGAGTGTGTGGACAAGTGGGAGGGCTTGCGGACGAGCCACGAGCGAGAGGATGAGCGGCAGGGCAGGCGGACGAGCCGGTGGGCAGGCGAATGAGCCGGCGGGCAGACAAGCAGGAGGGCAGACAAGCAGGAGGGCAGACAAGCAGGAGGGCGGATGAGCAGGTGAGGAGACGAGCGAGCAAGGAGGCAAGCAGACCAGAAGTACGCGGGAAAGCGGGTGGATGGGCGAGCGAGCGAGGGCGCAGGTGGGCGAGAGGATCAATGAGTGAGAAGGAAAGTGGGCAGGCCCAGACTCACAACGTAGATGAGCACTACACGCACGGTGACCGCGAGTGTGCTGGGCAAATGCCCAGCACGCAAGCGCATCCGACGAACGGAAGTGAGCGAAAAATGGGTGACCGCGACGGCGGGCAGACCAGGGGCGCGTACGACACGCCGATCACGACGGAGTGCACAGGGCAACTGCCAGTCGCCCCTGCACGCAGACGAAGTATTGAATGGAGATCTAGTATGAGTAGTAGAAACATATTGTATATATGTACAGACCTAGTGATCGCGACCAATCCGTATGAAGTGGACCATTCACGAACCACTACTCAGAGAACCTCACCAAATTGGGCAACCCCGATGTGCTCGGGCCATTCCTGGCCAATCACAATGTGTTTAAAGGTCCTACTTAGACCTGCAACATATCGGCGACTTGGGTTCTGGCCGTTTCGCACTTTGTATGAACGTCCTTTATGCTACGATAGGAATTAGATACATGTTCGGTGACTTCTGCTGAAAGTATACAGCACATGAGGTGCAGTATAACACATGAGCCATTCTCGTGTATGGCAGGGATATCTACCTATACTAGTGTACTGGTTCTCTGAGTTGTGATTCGTGAATCATCCGCTTCGGACAGTATGGCCGCGGTAACTCTGTATATCTATACAACATGTTCTTACCATCATTACTAGATCTCTCCGTACAAACGTGTATGCGTGCAGCAGGGCACATTGAGTTGTCGGGCCAAGACAGTGTGCCGCACGCTTTGACATTACATTTGCTTTGACGCAATTGCCACACAATCGCTCGGACCTCACGCTTTTGGTGTCAGATATCCTTTGTACTCAATGTCTCTCGAATCCCTATGTACAACAAAGCTCCTGTATCTACAGTATGAATATGACACCCTACGACCCTACAAGCCCTATGATACCATCCTCTCGTCGCAGTGCGAAGTCCCTGTACTACAATAGGGCAGTCGCCCTGTGTGCTCACGGACGGCGCGTTGCGCGCACCCCTGCTCTGCGCATCGCCGCGGTCATCTGCTCTTTGCCCACGCGCCCGCCTTCAGTTCATCGGCCGTGTTTGCGTGCTGGGCATTTGCCCTGCACGCTCGCGATCGCCGTGCGTGAGGTACTGGTCCGCGCTCTGTGCCCAATTGCTCGCCCTCTCGCCCTCCCGCCTCCTTGCCCACCCACCACTTTTCCGCCTGCTCGTCCACCCGCCCGTTCGCCCACCCGCCCGCTCGCCCACCCGCCCGTTCGCCCACCCACCCGTTCGTCTACCTGCCCGTTCATCCACCCGCCCGTTCATCCACCCGTCACCCGCCCGTTTGTCCGCCCGCCCGCTTGTCCATCCACTTGTCCGCTTGTCCATCCGCCCTCCCGCTCGTCCACCCGCCGCTCATCCATCTGCCCTCCTGCTCTTCATCTGCTCGCGTGCCTGTGTCTGCACTTCTCGGGTGCGTCTGCGTGCCGGGCATTTGCCCAGCACGCTCGCGGTGGGCATGTGCCGTCGCCTGCCCACTTGCCCGTCTGCTCGATCTCCTACCTGTGTGTTCAATCTCCAACATGTCCGTTTGCTCACCTATCCGCCCGTCTGCCTGTCTGCCTGCACACCAGTTCGCCTTCTCGCCCGTCCGCCTTCTCGCCCGTCCGCCTGCCTGCCCGCCTGCTCACTTGGCAACCCTCGCGTCCGTGTCCACGGTCCGCCCGTCAGCTACGTTTGTATGCAGGACATTAATCCTGCGTGCTCGCGGTCCACGCGCGTGTTGTGGTGCACGTCGCCGCGTCCTGTGGTCACAGTCAGTTTGCTCGCTCGGGTGCGTCTGCACTCACCGTTGCTCGATGCCAGCCCTTCACAACCACGCACTCGCCTTCTATTCGTTGGCCCTATATGCCTCCTGTCGATCATGCGTGCTGTGCTCCAACAACGACGGGCGAGCACGACGGCGGCGGCGGCAACGAGCTGGCACGACGACGCCGGGGGCTACGAGCTGACACGACGATGGGGGACCGAGTACAGTGGCACACGTGGCACCAGGCTAGGGAGAGGCCAGCACAGCGAGCACGGTGCCAGGGGCAGTGAGCACGCGAGGGAGAGAGAAGGCGCCAGCGAGGATGACGACGGTGGCGGCGATGAGCTGGCACAATGTTGCGAGCGCCGGATAGTGGCCGTGAGCTGGGGTAGGACAGGGACGACGGGGACGGCGAGCAGCGAGCGCGGCGGTGGAGGCGGCGAGCAAGGGGGGCAGAGGAGGCGCCGGCGAGCACGACGGTGAAGGCGGTGAGCAAGGAGGGGGGAGGCGCCGGTGCGCACGGGCCAGCGAACACGCTGCGGAGCGCCGGGGCCCCGATCCGGGATTACGCGGGAAGACCGAGATGGGCAGTCACGTGTCGCTGTCCATAACGGGAAAGAGGGCGGGTGGCGGGAGCGCGCTGACGGCGAGCGCGCCTGATGATGTGGCGAGGCCGGAGGCACTGCCATATCCGGCGAGGAACCATACGGGACGTCCATCACGGGACCCGATGGCATCGGGCGCCCTGCCTCGCTGGTAGGGGCCAAGCGCTCGCACGGGACGTACCCGGAATAGCCGGATGGCCCGGGGACTCGTTTGATAAGTCCCAGGTTTAACGCGCTGTTTAACGCAGTGTAAGGCGATCGCGGTGGATGAAGCCTAACTAGGGCGCTCACGTGGTATCATGTGTCAGGCCTAATTGATGGGGTAGTGTGGGAACCGCAGGTGGGGCAGCATCAAAGGCTCAATGTCAACAATTTGAGCGGAAGTGATCCAGGCGGACAGGATGGCGTGGCTCACTGTTACCGGATTGGTTAAGGAATGACCAGCCAACTGGTTGACGGCGCGTGCGGCACGCGACTTACAGTTTCTAGATGTGTGGTGCCACAGTCGCCTCCAGCTACTACACTGGGCGCGGTGCCAGAGAGAGATGGGTCGGAGA
This sequence comes from Fomitopsis serialis, assembly GCF_022376445.1. Lineage (NCBI taxonomy): Eukaryota > Fungi > Basidiomycota > Agaricomycetes > Polyporales > Fomitopsidaceae > Fomitopsis > Fomitopsis serialis. The sequence goes on from NW_025954971.1 coordinate 131,625, forward strand.
AGGATAAAGGATGAAGGTGTGACTCACGAAGGGAGGCAGAACGCGTACGCTCTGTATCTATTGAGAAAACCGCGACCGTCCGTTAACTACTGCACTGCCAGTGGCAGACCTTGCACTGGCACCCCTGCTCAATTTCGTCAATTTGCGGAGGAGTAAGATCATCATTTGGCTCACTGTACTGTATGGATAGACCTCGACGCGCCTGCGATCCTGTGTTCCAAGTTATTTGCTTCAATCACTGGTGGTGGCGGTCTGAATCAAGGCGTCAATGAAGTGGGAACGAGAGCCTTGCTCCTGTTGGCCAGATCTCCGATTGATACAGCCACAACGGTACGATGACAAGCGCTGGAGAACCACTGGCAAAGATCTTGTTGAACCCGGTGCGTTGTACATGTCCATGGGTGCGCCGCCGGATCGGATCCGCTTCCCTACTACTAAGGCCGCATACAAATCGAACGAACTGGAGTCGTGATGCCAGTCAAGGCGTGCAGGGTGTGAAGCAGGCTGCTCTGGCTGCTGACCTTCTTTACGTCAAAGAGAACCTGCGTGACGGGAGCATCAGTTCGTCGAGCTCAGTGTGTTGACCTAGATCTTGAACTTGTTGCCGCTCGGAGTCACTGTTGCTGGCCACGTATGTGCCGTAAATGGCGGGGATCGTGAGCAGATCGGCGAACTTCAAGCTTCAAGTTGCGAGCGAGCTCCACCGATTGGCAGCCGCTCTGGGACGGAAACTTGAAGTAAGGCTATGCGGCAGCGGGTGAGACTACCGCCAGTGAGTTAGATAGTAAGGACGAGCAGGGCGGCCGGAGGCAAGCAGGCTGCGAGCGCAGAAGACCGCCGCGCACTTGTTCGCACGAAACAGCCTCACGCTCAGTGACATCGAGTTTGAGTACTACTTGAATTATTCCGAGCGCCTCGCACACAGCCCGAGCCCGAGCGACATTGAGAAGAATCTGAGAATGTCCATGACAATAGACATCGCGCGTCGTGCAGATCATTGCTACTGTCCTCACCGTCATGACCAATATTTGGCGTGCATCGTTCCATCTTATCCAGCACGCTCGGTTTCCAAAGTAGACAGCAGTCGTATGATGTTTATATCGCAAACTTGGGGCCCTGAATTTTACACCAACACTCGAACACATACGTGCACAACAACTGGCCATTACTCGGGCAACGACACCAGCCCGCCCGACGCCGTGGTCTTCGCTCTCTTCGAACGACTAGACTGCCCCTCCTGTGCTGGACCCTCCAACTCTCGCTTTGATCCCGAGGACACTTGGCTCGAGCGCTCGCGATTGCGTTGCTGTACCGGGGAGTTGTAAAAGGCGGCGAACTGGTCCTCCGTCATCTCCAGCGACGTCAAGGACTCAGCTCCCGTTTCCAGGGCGTTACCAACGATGATGAGGATGGCAGTGTGATTGGAGAGCTTCAGAGACGGCGTTGGCTGGGCTGACGGCTGGGCTTCAGGGGCCTCCAGAACTGTAGGATTCTTACGGACGCGGGCGAATATGGCGGCCGACATGGCGCTATTTGTGACGGACGCGGAGTGTTGCTTAGGCTTGCCTTCCTGGGCTTTCAACGCCAGATAGTGTGCTTGACACATCGAAGCGAGCTTGGCCAGGAGCTCGCCGAGGGCACTGTCCTCGGCGTCGAGGAAGACACCGCTAGATCCGGTCAGCATAAGTGCGAGCTTCCCCTCGCCGCCGATGTCTTCGTTACTCTTTACATCGTCGTACACCTCGTACACATTGAGTATCTGTTGTCGCAGCTGTTCAGGCTTCTTGGTGGTACGGTGTTTGAAGAACCGAAGGCACATCCAGCACAGAACGTGTACGGCGGACTCGATGTCGTCTGACACCTCGTGCTCCTTTTTAGGGTTCGCGAGGAGTCTGGCAGACATGAATTGCCACGTGCCCTGAGAGCGGTCAGACTGTTAGCCACTCTGTACCACGACATGATCGCCTCGACACTCACTGAACGCCCAGGACGCGATATCGTTTTTAAATAACCCACGAATTTGCATAGATCCCAGTCGATCAAAACGCCCAGAAAATGCCAATTACCGGCCTCGTCTTGGTAGTCGAGGATGAGGATGTTACCCGCACTGATGTCGCGATGCAGGTATTGCTGCTCCCACGCCTGCCTATGCGCTGCGATGATGATTGAGTACAGGGTATAGACTTCGTGACTGACAAACATGAAACCGACCTTCGAGCGCATCATAAACAACTCCGACCAGTTCGAGTGCGTTGGCAAGTTTGTCTAGAGGACGACCGATTTCCTTGATGACCAAGCGATAATGATGTTGCACCACGGGCCGACGCTTGGTCTCTTCGTCTTCTGGCAGCAACTCGTGAGTGAGCGTCGTTTGCACACAGCCCGACGTTGACAGCACATCCCCTTCGGCTATAGGCGTGGGCACATTCTGCACGCCAGCGGCCCTCAACTCCTCTAACACCTTGCCCTCAGGTTTCGTCGACGGGGTTTCGGTACGCCAGTAGTCCTTCAGAAAGACCAGGCGCTTACGGGATACCTCGTAGGCGATGTAGCACTTCGTCCCTCGTCCTGTGGGGGAGTCGGTGGCAAAGTATCGCTTCCCTACGATGAAACACCCTTGGTCCCGAGACTTGGTTCGGCCTCCAGTGTCGGAGTCCTCATCCTTGCGGATGTTGTCTGTGATGGGCTTCAGGACGCCTTGGTCTACGAGGTCGTCGGGCTGCATTTGGATCTTGTAGACTGGCCACCCACGCTGATCGAGGGCATCGTGACGGCGCATGTTGGCCCACGGATTCGGTGCGCTGCAAGTCCGCATATCCTCGATTTCTTTCTTCGTGGCCGGAACCACAGTTGGGTCGAAGCCACGTAGCTCTTGGCTCATACACGCGTACCGCCAGATGACCAGGTGGAGCAGCGATGGGACCTCTGCGAAGTCAATTGGCGTAGAGACGATGGCACCGGCGCGGTCCCAGCGAACGACACGAGCCTGGCCCTTGTAGATGAAGAGCGCGAAGACATGCAGCCGGTGCTGCCTCCGAAAGATCTTCGCGACGTACTCCGCCATCTGTGCTAGGGCCTCATTCGCGCCCGACCCAGAGGGAAGAAACGGCCGCGGTACCGGCGGCGTTGTATTCTTTTTGCTGGTCGACTCCTCGAGCGGCGCGGTCTCGTTGACCGGTGTCATCGGAGAATCCTCGACATCAGAGTCGTCACGGGCGTCGGTCGCCTTGCCCTTGCCCTTGCCCCCGGTCGTCTTTCCCCTGCCCTTGCCCCTACCCCGTCCTCGTCCTCGTCCCCTTCCCCTCCCCCTGCCTCTACCCCTGCCGCCTCCACCGCCCGTGTTCGCCCTTGCTTTTCCCTTGTCTGCAGCCCCGAGCTCCGCAGGGTCGTCGTGGTGCTCGGCGACGCCGTCATTGCCTTCGTTGTCGTGAGGCTCCTCAGAGTCACCACGTTTCTTCCTGCCATCCTTGTTGACGAAATCGAACGCGCATTTGTCGTGCTCCGTCTTGATCTCTACCAGCAAGGAGATCCAAGCCCAGCGAGTGGACGCCCGAAACTGCGCCAAGTTTTTGCTTCCCGTAAGCCGGTAGTCATCCTCAGCACGGCCGCCCGCCGGGTAGAATGAGACGTCGACTCTGTTCTGCTCCGCGTAGTCGTTGCGATCGCTGGAGTCTGGGTGGTCGCGCGTGTTCTTCGCAACCAGCTTCTCGCCTTCGTGACTATTGTCGAAAATTTCCTGAGCAACTCTGCACTGTTTACAAAAGCGTCGTGAGTGATGGCCTTGAGTGGAGACAACGGTCGTACGTACCAGTTCAATACAGACATCGTTCTCCCTTCCCATAAGCTTATCCATGTCGAAGTCGGGTATGTTAGGCGCGGACGTCGACGGGACGTCAAGTCCCGGCATGTAGCGCGCCATGAACTCGTCAAACTTCATCTCCACCGTCTTCGACCTCATCTCTTTAGCGTAAGGAGGAAGCTGACCCTCGGTGTTCCCTTGTCTGTTTGGCTTGGAGATAGAATGAGGCTGGCGCGATGCCTTCACAGGGGTGCTGTTGAAGACTGTAGGGGATTGCTTGCTCTTGGAGGTTGCCTGAGCGGATTGCGCTGGGTCTGAAGCACCCTGGGCCGCTGCACTATTGCCAGGCTTGAGCGGAAGTAGCCACAGAAACATCACGAAATCGCTTACGATGTTTTGGTACTTGCACGCGATGGGGTCGGGAGAGTCGAAGCTTCTCTGTGTCTAGCGTTAGCCGAGATGACGTTCGTCGAGAGAGCGATACAACTTACGTCGATTCTACTGACGATTCCCGTGTGGCGGAGGGACTCGATGGTTCCCTGACACGACAATCAGGACAGTGGACAGCCACGAGAACTGCGCGCGACTTACGAGCCTTCAGCTGTTGTACCGGGAGGTGATGTAGCACGACGAGATTCAGCAAGGCTGGGCCCGGGCGAGGGTGAGGACGACATCTGGAGAAGATGAGGGTTGGGCTTACGCAGTGGGCGAAGACGCGTCCGCTTTATATCCAGCTCAGATAGCCACGATGTCTGTTGGCCACAGAACACGCCTGTTTCATTATTCTCTGGGGTTAGCATTGTCGTTGCTGGCCGAAATGGTTCACCTTTCCTAATCGGTAGGTTGTCTCGCGCCTTTTGCGCAGATCCAAGTCCGAAATATTGTCAGCGTACGCACAATTTGCCCAATATGGGACAGTCTGAGTCGAGGCGTGCGATGTTGGGACGAGAACAATGGGACTGAGCCACATCTCAGATTGATGGACCACAGTGCAGCCACACGCGGATCAAACGCGTGTGCGCGACCTTGTTCCCGATATGGTATTAGTTACCACGTCCACGGCATCTCCCAAAGTGTGGTCGCTGAAGCGCGCAGCCACTCCGATTGGCGGCAAGTGCTGGGCTCCGCCTGCTGCGAGACCTCAGGCAGGGATATTCATGCAATCGCGGGACATTGACTGACGAGCTTCAGTGAGCCATGGCTTCAAGTGCTACCGACGTGCCACCTGGGCTTCACGCGGATGGTCGACTCTCTGTCTTGGCCGAGTCGGGGTCCATGGATTGGATGCCCTTCGAAAAGACGAAGCTCTACACGAACGCATTTGTGAGGCAGGATAGTAAGGTTGGTGAAGTGGCAAGGCCTCTGCCACGGCGTCCAAACAGCGTTGACAATTGCACAAACAGCTCCTGCTCGGCTTCAAGAAGCGGGGCCTTGGAAAAGGACTGTAGGTTGCGGCCTTGCTCGCACTTCTCGTCCGCTACTCACCGTCCGCGCCAAGGTACAATGGCTTTGGTGGGAAGGTAGATCCCGGAGAAACGCCCGCTGAGGCAGCAGTGCGGGAGCTCAAGGAAAGTGCAGTGTCTCGCAAATCGCGACTATACTTACGATGTCTGTGCACAGGAGGAAGCTGGGATAACAGCCAAACTCGAGCACCGAGGCACGCTGTTCTTCATGAGCCCTGAAATCGCCGAAGCCGCTCGCATCGAGGTCTATTATGCCGAAGACTTTGACGGCAATATTACAGAGTAAGCAGTAGTCTCTCGTTGCTCGTCTGGTCGTCCAGAGACGACGTTAAACTCCTTGGATAGGTCCGAAGAGATGCGTCCTGAATGGTTCGCTATCCCAGACACAGATGCCCGACACCATCATATCATCCAGAACCCGAGACAAGTCGATGGAACGTCCGGGCTACGGTTCATCCCGTACGACGAGATGTGGGAGGACGATGCAGTGTGGTTGCCAGCTTTCCTTTCCGGCCGCCATTTCATCGGACGCGCAGACTTCGGGACAGCTGGTCGTCTGCAGAAATGGTGGTTTGCGTTGAAGTCTTAGCAATTTCTCGTAGACATCGCCTCGGTCGCTTGAGATCGTGCTTCCCTTGCTGCTCGTTGTTACGAAGCACGTCCTATATGGAATAATATGCATTCTTCTTCATACAACACTAGCGAGCGCGTGCTCCAACATCTCTACGACCGCCTTCGCACTTCCTCAGATAGGCTCATGGCCACTTGTGCCGTAATCGTAGTTTAAGAGCATAACGGGTATCTACATCGTTAATCGTGCCTTAAAGCCCCATCAACATCCTTGAGCACATACATGCACAATAACTGGTCACTCCTCGGCTGACGACGATATTTCTCCCGACGTCGCGGTCCTGGCTCGTTTCGAACGGCTAGACCTTCCCTCCTGTGCTGGACCCTCCAACTCTCGCTTTGATCCCGAGGACACTTGGCTCGAGCGCTCGCGATTGCGTTGCTGTACCGGGGACTTGTAAAAGGCGGCGAACTGGTCCTCCGTCATCTCCAGCGACGTCAAGGACTCAGCTCCCGTTTCCAGGGCGTTACCAACGATGATGAGGATGGCAGTGTGATCGGAGAGCTTCAGAGATGGTGTTGGCTGGGCTGACGGCTGGGCTTCAGGGGCCTCCAGAACTGTAGGATTCTTACGGACGCGGGTCAATATGGCGGCCGACATGGCGCCATTTGTGACGGGCGCGGAGTGTTGCTTAGGCTTGCTTTCCTGGGCTTTCAAAGCCAGATAGTGTGCCTGACACATCGAAGCGAGGTTGTCGAGGAGTACGCCGAGGGGGCTGCCCTCGGCTTTGAGGATGAAACCAGTGGATCCCGCTAGCATGTGACCGTTCTTCGTGGCGCCGCCAATCTCTCGGTTATCCCTTCCAATGTCGTATCCCTCGTACATAGCAGCCACCTGCAGTCGCAGCTGGTTAGGTGCACCGGTAAAGCTGTGTCGGAAGAACCGAAGGCACATCCAGCAAAGAACGTGTACGATGGACTCGATGTCGTCTGATACCTCGTGCTCCTTGTCAGGATTGGCGAGGAGCCTAGCAGACATGAATTGCCACGTTCCCTGAGAGCGAACAGACTGTTAGCTACTTCGTACCGCAATATGACGCCTCGAGACTTACTGCGCGCCCAGGACGTGATATCCCTTTGTGATAATTCACGAACTGGCATTGATCCCAGTCGATCAAGATACCCAGAAACTGCCATTCACCGGGCTCGTCGCGATAGTCGAGGATGAGAATGTTATCCACACTGATGTCGCGGTGCAAGTATTGTTTCTCCCACGCCTGCCTGTGCGCTGCGTGATGATTGAGTACAGAGTATAGAATGCGTGACTGACAAATACGAGACCGACCTTCGAGCGCATCATAGATAGCTCCGACCAATTCGAGTGCGTTGGTCAATTTGTCTAGAGGACGACCGATTTCCTCAATGACCAAGCGATAATGATGTTGCACTGCGGGTCGACGCTTGGTGTTTTCGTCTTCCGGCAGCAATGCCTGCGTGAGCGTCGTTTGCACACAGCCCGACGTTGACAGCACATCTCCTTCGGCCACAGGCGTGGGCACGCCTTGTACACCAGCGGCCCTCAACTCCTTTAATACCTTGCCCTCAGGGTTCGTCGTGTGGGTGTTAGAGCGCCAGTAGTCCTTCAGAAAGACCAGGCGGTTGCGCGATACCTCGTAGGCGATGTAGCACTTCGTTCCTCGTCCCATGAAAGAATCAGTGGCGAAATATCGCTTCCCAACGATAAAGCATGCCTGGTCTGAGGATGCACTTGCATCGCCGTGATAGGCGTCCTCAACTTGTTGGATGTCGTCGATGATGGGCTGCAGCTCGCGTTCGTCTACGAGGTCGGCGGGCTGCATGCGGATCTTGTAGACCGGCCACCCAGGCTGCCCGAGTGCGGCGTGACGGCACAGGTCGGCCCACCCATTGGGCGCGTTGCAACCCCACATACCAGTGATTTCTTTCTTGGTGGCCCGAACCACAGTTGGATCGAAGCCACGCTGCTCTTGGGTCATACACGCGTATCGCCAGATGACCTTGTGGAGCAACGACGGGTCCTCTCGAAAGTCGATCGGCGTAGAGACAATGGCACCGGCACGGTCCCAGCGAATGACGCGAGCCTGGCCCTTGCAGATGAAGACCGAAAAAACATGCAGTCTGTGCTGCCTCCTAAAGATCTTCGCAACGCAGTCCGCCATTTAGGCGAGGACCGTGGCACTGTCCCCGACTCGGACGCAGACGGTTCAGCGTCCTCGGCGGCGTGGCCGTTGCCTTCATTGCGCTGCTCAGAATCGCCAGTTTGCTGCATAACATCCATGTTGGCGAAGCTGAAGGCGCACTGATGATGCTTCCTTTCGATCTCCACTAGCAACGATATCCAGGCCCAGCGAGTAGACGCCCGAACACGTCTTGCCCTACCGCGCGTTCATAGTCTTCCTTGGCATCATCATCCGCCGGGTAGAAGGAGACGTCGACTGCAGATTGTTCCGCGTAGTCGTTGCGATCGCTGGAGTCTGCGTGGTCGCGCGTTTTCCTTGCAACCAGCTTCCCGCCGTAGGGGCAGTTGTCGAAAATCGTCTGAGCAACTCTGCACTGCTCATGAATCCCATCAGCGATCGCGTTACATCAAGACAAAAATTTTCCGCACTACTTCAGTGCAGACGGCGCTCTCCCTCCTCATAAGCCTGGCCCTGTCGACATCGGGTATCTTGAACACGGATTCGGAGGGAAGGTCAGGACCCGGCATGTAATTGCCATAAACTGTGCAAAGTCCATCAGCACCGTCTTCAAACTCATCGTTTGAGCTCGTTTAAGCTCCAGTCTCGCTTGGCCTTAGGTCTAGTTGGCTTGGACTTGGGAAGTGAGCCCAGTGGGCGAGACGACGACGAATCTTGAGTTGAACAGCGCAGCCAGATCTCCGATCCGTGCAGCCACAGTCTGTCGCCGTGGCGGAACGCCTCCGCCACAGGCTTAATCAGGCAACTCGCGACAAGCGTTCACTGGCACTGCCAGTGGCACTGGCAGAAAGCCACACTGCTCCGCCCTCATCAAAGCCTCATAGTCCTCCCCCTCATCTCCAGTCTGGCCGTAGCGAAGATTTTGAACCGGCATTGAGCCGGACATTCTAGTTGTGCCCCCTCGTGCTGCCGTCCAGCGTCAGGGCCAATCGGCGTCGCGAAGTAAGTAGTTGTGATCCAAACATCTTGTGCGCCGCCAATGCGAAGTCTTGCGCGCATTGAATACTCGGTGATCGTCTGCCTGGACTTAGAGGGGGTGGAGGTGCTTGGTAACTGGTTTGCTGTGTTTCACTCAGGCTCCTCGGTCGGGCGGACACGGATGCAGCAGTGAGTCAGTGACAGGCCGGGTCTCTGAATGGTGCGTCTGCATCCTTGAACGAGCTCTGGACGAGTCAAAAGTGGATTCCGGCCCCTGGTCCCTGTGCGTCTCGGGCTCACACCACCTCGACATCGCGAGGGCATGCCTATGCCGGCGCTGTGCAGGCGCCGCCGACACCGGGAATTCCATGTCCTCACTGATGGATGGTGAAGCTCGTGACATCGCGACCTCGACCAGCCTGGTTTGCGATGACCTTTTCCCGACTCTGTCCAGTCTACGGCCCTGCAAGTCTCGTCGCAGTCGAGGCCTAATTAGCGCTTCAATGGAAGAAGTGTTTGTCGGAAGAGCATTTTTATTGTCTATCCTGAGTCCTGACCGGAATCACAACGTTCTCCACGAGCATAGTCGAGCAGTGTGATTGGCTGACCGGTGTGCATAAAGAGGATGGTAAATCGGTGCGGTAACATCACCGCATCGGTCTACCAGTCACCTCGCCTCCCATCTCATATTTTCATCGACGTCAGACGGGCTATCGCAGGCCATGTCCTTGACCCCGGAACAAGTGCAAATCATCAAGGCGACGGTCCCGGTGCTCGTCGAGCATGGGACCACCATCACTACCCGCTTCTACCAGAACATGCTCACGGCGCATCCCGAGCTAAACAACGTCTTCAACAACGCGCACCAGGTCAGCGGGCACCAGCCCCGCGCCCTCGCCATGGCGCTCTTCGCCTACGCCTCGCACATCGACGACCTCGGCGCGCTCGGCCCTGCCGTCGAGCTCATCTGCAACAAGCACGCGTCGCTCTACATCCGCCCGGAGCACTACGACATCGTGGGCACGTACCTCCTCGCGGCGATGAAGGAGGTTCTCGGGGATGCGCTCACGCCGGCGATCCACGACGCCTGGGCTGCGGCATACTGGCAGCTCGCGAAGCTCATGATCGACCGGGAGGAGCAGCTCTTCCAGGCGTCGCAGGGCTGGAGAGACTGGAGGGACTTCAAGATCCAGAGGAAGGTGCGCGAGAGCGACGAGATCACCTCGTTCTACCTCGTTCCGGTAGACGGTGGCCAGCTGCCCGGGTTCCTGCCCGGCCAATATATCTCCGTGCGGATGGAGGTGCCGGACCTTAAGGCCTTGCAGGCGCGGCAGTACTCGCTGAGCGACGCGCCAGGCAAGGCCTACTACCGTATCAGCGTCAAGCGGGTATGCCTCCTCCTCACTCTCAAACTCTCTCGTTGACGACGACCGTCTCAGGAAACGGGCCTCAACATGGCTGACCCCGGCTCGGCTGCGTACCCGGGCTACGTCTCGAACCTTCTGCACGACCACAAGCACGAAGGCGACGTCCTGCAGGTCTCGCATCCCTACGGCGACTTCTTCCTCGCTGCACCCACGGACGCGCCCGTCGTCCTCCTCTCCGCGGGCGTTGGCCTCACCTGCATCATGTCCATCCTCAACACGCTCACAGAGTCGGGGTCGCCCCGCCCGATCGCGTGGATCCACGCGGCGCGCGCGCAGAAGATTCGCGCGTTCGCAGCGCACGTCGCAGACATCGTGCACGCGCATGAGAACGTGCACACGGTGCTCTTCACGTCGAACCCGGCGGCGGAGGACGTGCGCGGCGTGCATTACCACCATGAGGGCCGGATGGACCTCGCTAGGCTGGATCGCGAGAAGGACCTATTCGTCGGCGATAAGCGGGCGCAGTACTTTGTGTGTGGGCCGACGTCGTTCATGGTGGATATGGAGAAGGCGCTGAAGGGATACAGCGTTGAGGACGAGCGGGTGCACTTAGAGTTGTTCGGGGCGGGTGGTGTACCGAAGGCTTAATGAGTTTTCCGATTTCCCCCCGGTAGAGTATGACCTCGACGAGGCTGTAATGGGGCTTATGTATCTGTAGACATCTCAGGGCGCATGTATCATTACATCTCAGCAACGAAGCACTTCTCCGCTCTCCACCGACTGCTCACGACGGCCTCGATCCTGCTTGATGTATCAAGGCTACGCCCCATGCTCAGTTATCCGCCTTACCGGCCAGAGCATTCTCGAGGAGGCTGACTGCGACATCCGCAGAGCCCCAAGAGCTCTCATAACCAGAGCTTCCGTGCCTGCAACATGACCCCGCAACCAGTCAGCCAACAGCAGTCCTCATGGAATGTGGTCGCACACACCCGTAGTTGAACACCATCGGCACCTGTCTACCGTCCTTCTTGTTCGTCACCCACTCCACGTCCAGCCGAAGGCCTCCATCGCGCGCCGGCCGCAACCCGCAGCCCACCTCGACGATGAGGGGACGGAGGTCGTCGATCGTCGGGGCTCGCTTCGCGCGCACTTCCGGTGGGGCGAGCTCGGGACAGAGCGCGAGGCACCGAGCGAGAATGTCCTCCGTCGTCTCGGGTCTGACAATAGGATACCTATGCGCACAGTTAGTAGGTCGTCGACGCGTTACTCCCAGTGGACTGCTCACCAGTCATCCACATCGCGCGTTCCGCCAAGGACAACCTGGACACAAGGGATGCGTCAAGATTGGAGAGAACGACAGTCTGTGGCCGGAGCTCACGTTCCCGTTCCTCCTCGGAATGATATAGGTGTCTCTGCCCGGACTTTCCTCGAGGCCAGCGGCCTTCTCGATCCACGGTGCGTGGATGAGAACCCGCTGCCCCCGGACAGGGTGCATCGCCTTGTCCTCCACGCCGCCGAGCGCCCGCGCACCGAGGCCGGCACAGATGATCAGTGCATCCACCGGTCGCTGAGCGGGCTTTCCAAGAGAGAACGCGTCTACGCCTCCCTCGATGATCTGGTTGACGTGTTGGACCGATCCCTGGCGATAGTCCCGCCCCGACTGAGGAAGCGAGCGAGGAGGTAGTTGAGGTAGGGCGTCGTGTCAATGGTGTAGGTGTCGAAGATGTAGCCGGACTTCGCTTTGGGATGCAAAGACTCCTTGGGCAACGGTTTTGGCTGCAGACGACCGACGTCACCTCTGTCTGCCTTCGTACATACAGAACCAGAACTTACATGGAAGAGACTTTCGTGATTCGTCGGAGTGATGTCTTCGAGGAAGGATTCGACAGATTGCAGACGGCGGAAGCAACCCTCCGCAGCACCCCCAGGAGCGGACAGCTCCAACATGACCTTCAGTGTCTCCTCGCGGATGGCTGCATCGTAATGAGTTAAGACTATCTCAAGACGATCGCATGTTGACTCTACGCACATTTCTGTCGTGGGTCATCCCCCAAGTACATCACTTGGTACGCACCCTGGTATGTCTCTCGGTATACCATTGTTACGATGGAACAATCAATGCTCACCGCCCACGGGCTGGTATACTTGATTGATCTAGGATCGGTGGGGAACGACTCAGCAATTACAGAAACGTCGTAACCTTTCTCAAGCAGTCTTATAGCGGTACTGAGACCGACAACCCCTGCAGTTCACCAGCCGATATGTCAGCATTGAAGACACAGGCCACAGAGTTGCGATCCGTACCTGCACCCAACGCAATCACGTCTTGGCAGATTCCGAACTTGACATGTACTAGGAACGAGCTATACGTGGCGAGCTGCAGGTTTATCCGGTGGGCCCAAGTTTATATACGCACGTATGCTTCCGCTAGCTATCTTATCCACGGTTTAACTCACTGCTTATCATGACGGCGGAAGGAGCATATGGAAGCCATGGGCAGATCCTATTGGCACAGAAGACGGTAGACGGCCATGCTATGTCGAAACCGGACGGCGCATTGTTCATGACGCCCGGGAAGCGACTGCAAGGAGTATACACCAAGGATCATCCTCGCGTTCTTCAGTGAATGTGCATCTTACAGCTCCCCTATACGAGTCACGGAGTCAGGTCTAGTCAGGGATTAGATCTTTAGACGCGGAGTATGACATCAGTCTTCCGTTAGGCCCTCCTCGAGCATATCGATCACAGCTGCAGCGCAGGCCCATGACGTTACGTAGCCCTTTCCAGCGTGTCTGCCAGCGCACGTCAGCATTCGAATCACACTCGAGTCAACAAGCGCACCCGTAGTTGTACACCAACAGCGTCTTCTTGATTCTATCATCCTTGGAAGGTTGAACCCATTCGGATTCTAGCCGGATCCCGCCCTCTCTAGCAGGTCGAAGCCGCATCCTGCCTCCACGATGAACGGGCGCAGGTCTTCAATGGTACCCGAGCGTTCCGTGCGGACCTCCGGCGGACGAGCTCGGGGCAAAGGATGAGGCAGCGTCGGAGGATATCATCTGTGACCTCGGGACGAACGATAGGAAGCCTACAATAAAAACAAAAATGGATAACACCGTCAACGAGTCTCGAAGGTTGCAGCATACCAGTCGTTCGGAGATTTGGTGCTCCCCAGCGAGACCTAGACGATACCCTTCAGTCATTTCCAAACATTCTCGGCGGGAACTAGCTTACCATTCCATTCTGCCGCGGAATGATGTACGTTTGATCACCTCCAGTCGAGTCACTGATCCGAGACGCCTCGGTGATCCACGGGGCCTTCAAAAGAATGACTTGACCCCTGTTGGGATAAACTGACTGGTCTTCAACGCCACCAAGGGTCCGTGCACCGAGGCCGGTACAAACTACCACGGCGTCGATGGGTGTTGCAGACGCAATGCCGCGGGCAAAGACGTCGACGCCGCCTTCTAATACCTGGTTGATGTGTAGCACCTTCCCTCGCACCACGGTTCCGCCTTGTGCCAAGAAGCGCGCCAGTAAATAGTTGATGTATCGAAGAGGATCTACGGTGTAGGTGCTGTAAGAGTAGCCACACTTGGCGTCAGCCACAAGGGAGTCGGTGGGGATCTGCCGGAACTCCACGGGACGATCAGCTCGCTATGACGATACGCTGAATGCCAGTGGTTGTAGGCGCACTTACGTTGGGCATCCAGTGGGCCTGCATGTTCAGCTCGTCCCGAAAGTATTCACGCTCCGTGATACGGCGCAGGCAGTGCTCCGCAGAACCACCCTGTCCTGCAAGCTCCCACATCACCTTGAAAGTATCATGTTCGAGCCCTAGACATATTGTCAACGTACATTCAATGGTGTGCGGATGAACTTACGTTGATCTCTCTCGTCTTTGCCTGTGTGCAACGCCTGATGCGCTCCCTGAGATCTGCGTGAAGAGCCTGTTAAATACAGGATATGGCACAGCGTACCGCCCAAGGACTCGTGTAGTCTGGTCGTTTGGGGTCACTTGGAATGTCTCTGCGATCACAGAAACCTGGTAGGTAGCTTTCTCTTGGATCGCGAGCGCCGTTGTGAGACCTGCTACTCCTACCAAAGTGACGTTGCCTGTTTCAGTTCCATTTTCGTCATCGTGAGAGGACGTACCTGCGCCAAGAACAATGATATAGCGTGGTCGTTCGCCGGGCATTGCTGAGCTGGGATCCTGTAGGCACCGGAATGCAAGCTTGCTGCGACCGCAATGAGGGTCTCGAAAGGCGAGCGGAATGTGCTTCGGTTACTTCTCGAGATACACACAAAGGTGGACTTTGCCGTTCCGCGATACGTGCCGACGGGATGTCTATTCATGATAGAGAACTTGCAGTTCGAATCATGCCGCAAGAAGCAGGTGACTACGTCTAGCTCATAGAATACGAGCGAAGCCATGTTCAGTCATGCTTATCAGACGTCTGGCTCTTCCAGTGTCTCATTTCCGCCGTCCGCGCGAACAGCGTACAACTCAGACTCCTGGCTGCTTCCACCGTTGACCCGCACTTGACTGAAAGGTTACGTACTTACCAGCATGATTTTTGGAGGTCCTGAGCTTCTGCGCATCCTTCGAAGCCATGCACAAAGATGCTGAAATTGTAGGAGCGGCTGAGGCAAGGTCAACGAGTTCTGTAAGCTGAGAAAACATCGTGTCAAGCTTGAGACGACCATACTTATATGTAGTTGGCTGTGAGAACATTTGAGTAGTGACGCAAACTTGAAGTGGCTGCTTCGGCAGGTTCCGCACGCTTGATGGAAAGCCTCTCCGAGTCCCTCACGTTTACAGTCGAGGAGACGAAGCAAAAATACGCCTATTCAATTTCGAGGCTGTCAGTGGAATACAATCAAGATGAATAATGGCCTACAGTGGTTAAATCGGCATAAATACCTACAACGAACATAGCATCTATGCAAGAACCTAAGGTATGAAGTCACAAGCACAACGTACTACTAATTACTCGATTCATACTCATACAGAGGGCCCGGTTCAAATCTCGCGCCTCTCCTACATGACTTCTCCAGCTCCACGAGCATGTCGCAGACACGGTCGCGCGAGTCTTCCAGAGCAACGGCGAGCTCCTCGTCCTCGAGCCGCCCGCCACTCGCGAACTCAAATGCTCGCGAGCCGAGCGCTGTCCGAAGCGCCATGTGCAGTGCTGCGTTGCGCTGTGATGGTGATGGTGGAGGTGAAAGGATGAAGGAAACGGACGTGGAGCAGGCGGGGAAGGAGGAGGGGAAGATGCGTCGGTAGATGATAGTCGCGCTGAGGAGAGACCGGATCTCCGCCTCATCCTTGCTCGCGAGGTCGTGTGCATCCTCGCAATCCGCGTCCTCGTCATCCTGGTATCTGGGCAGGACGTCCTCATGCATGCAGAAGCCGGTGTCCCAGATACGCTCGAGCAGCACCGCGAGCTCAGCGGTCCGCCCGCCGATCGACTTGCCAGCCTGCACCGTCTCCGTGCGTTCCTGCTCCTCACGATAGTCCTTCTCCGCATTGTACACCAGGCCCTCGCCCTCGGCGCACTCGTCCGCGCCTGCACAGGCGTCGTTCCGCACGACCGTGCGCACAAACAGCGCCGCAGCGTGCTTCCGAAGACGCGCGCGTATGAGGATCGCAGCGAGGACGCCGAGCGGGGTGCGCTTCTCGCATGCCGCGCAGCGACCCTTGCGCTCCGTCTCGTGCCAACGCTGCCACTTCTCCAGCCATTCCGCCGCGTCGTCCACGCTCATGTTGTCCAGGACGATCTTCTCGTGCGGACGCAGGAACTCGCGCTCCGCGCGGCATCCCAGAGCGCGGTGGCCTTCGAAGAGGAAACAGGGCGCACGATCATCGCCAGAGTCGAGAGGTCCGTGGTGGACGCTGCGAAGGTCGAGATATGCCATGACATGCACCAGTAAGTCTGCATACGAGTCGCCTTGCCGACTTTCCCTACGGCAGGATTAGCGCCAGGGATGTGCAAGAAGCGACGGAAGCTTACCATCGAACGCGACGAGCTCGCCTAACCGCACCCAGGCGCGCTGCTCGAGTTGGTTGAGCTCAATGCCTCGGTCGACCCTACCGGCCTTGATGACACCCTGCATCAGCCCGAGGACGCCGTCCGACACACCCAGAGCCCGGCGCAGGAGCACAGCCTCGTCGGGCGAGCCACGGCACGTTGGGTGCAGCGCGTCGAGGAGAACCTTCATGAGCGCAGCATCCCGAGGAGCGCGGGACTTCGTGACGCGAACCGTCTCGACGATCGTCTCCGGCGCCGGCTCAGCGGGATGTGCATGCACGGCACGAATCCGCGAAGTGATCGAGGAGAGCACAGACAAACCGCGGGCACGTCGGAGCGCGCCCGACAACCACGGGACGATGACGTAGAAGAACACCAGAGTAGAGACCAATAGATGGACGCCCTGCACGACCTCGTTCATGCCGAGGCTGCTCACTGTAGGCACAGAGGGCGTTGGGAATGCCGGCTGGGAGTACGCAGGTTGGTGAGGGGTCAAGACCGTCCCTGGTGCGCGTGGCCAGTATGTGTCTGCGTATAAGTATGCGTCCGGGTAGCAAGCGGGTTGTTGAACACGGAGAAGAACGCAAACGCGGCGAGCAGGTACTGCTGCGCCGGCGCCTGCTGCGCGCTCTGTTCTGCGGACTGGCCCGTGCTGTCCTCCATCTTGACGTCCATGGGGAATACCGGGGGCACAGTCAACGCGACGGGCGCAGAGGCAGCCTGGATGGCAGCGGGGATAGGGGGAAGCGGGTTCTTGCGTGGGCGGCCGCGCTTGCGCTTCTCTGGTGCTGCACCTGGGACGCCTGGCGCAGCAGCGACAAATGGTAGGAGTGCGAGTACGGGCGCGGGCGCGACTGCGGGACGAGGCGGCTTCTCCTTCTCCTTCTTCGCAGGCTTTGACACCTTTGGCTTCTTCCTCGCGCGGCCTTCCTCGTCATCGCTGTCTTCCCCATCCCCATCCTCGTCATCACTGCCGCCCGCCGCCCCCTCATCCTCGATCTCGTCCTTCTCCTCGCCGCCGAAGCTCTCTCGCCATTCACGTTCCCACTCCTTCAAAAGTGCCGGACCGCCGACGAGACCCGCAATGAGGGACTTCAGCCCATCTTGCTCCCGCTTCAAGCGCGCCTCACGCTTCTTGAGCACCCTGGCAGGCGTCAGACACAATGGGACGGCATCATAACTCAGATAACACATACTTGATGTACTCAGCGGCCTTTCCCAGCACGTTGGCCTTGCTCATCTTGCGCGCTACCTTCACGCCATCCACAAAGCCGCGCGAGTCCACAACGTCGCTGAACGGATTCTGGGCGTTGTTCGCCTTCGCCTCCAGCACGCGCAGCGCAGGCACGGCTTGCTTCAAGCCAGTGATGCGTGCGTTAAGGTTCGTGCGGTATCTCCGCTCGATCGTCGTGTGACTCGTCTTTGGCCGCCCGATCACGGACTGCACGGGTGGCTGCTGCGGTAGCTGCTGCGGCTCCACGGGCGAGTCGCTCTTCGGCGAACTCAGCGACGAAGACGAAGAGTCCGGGCTCGGGACGCTCTTCGGCGGGCTTTGCCTACTGGGCACGGACAGACTAGGGCGCGGGAGCCTCGGAATAGGAAGCTTGGCTTGGCCGCCTGCGACGAGACAATTGTCAGTACGATTCATGAGTGTACATAGTGCAAAAACAACAGCAAATCGGCGCTGAGCAAATGGCGACATGGATGGCTCAACTGTCCCAGGCTAGCAATTGTCTCTAACGCAACACATGCGGCTTAATGCACATTTTTCTGCGTCTGCATGGTGCAGTGAAGAATTGCCTGTCGCCCTCCTCATACAGAACCATCTGCAACCAAGGTTGGTGGGCAACTACGGCAATATGCTGCGAGTGGTTCGCAGGGAACTACCATGTTCGTGAAGTTGTGTTCCAACATGTTTAGCGTGACAGCGTGGTGGACGACGAACATCCAACTGCACGGCATCCAAAACGCTTCTATGTGATGGGGCCCATCCTCTATTGCTCTCTCGGACGACGAGGGAAAGACGTATGCAACACGTCAAAGTCCAGCATCAAGCGTCTCCACATTGGATATTCTGTTGACATACCTCCTCTGCAGGTCACCGCTGCAAAGGAGATACGCAACTCAGTGCGCGCTACTGTACCTGCTGATGCAGGACACACTGTGACCGGACACCCCCTATCGCAAACGGGGAGCCGTGAACGGAGCGCACTGGTATCGCCCCATTCCGCTCATTTCCCGAATCACCAATTTCGTGATGAGCGCAATGATGGGGAGCCGAACAGGTAGGGAAACCAGCAATGGGCCATCCAAAGGCGGATAATCCAAGAAAACGGTGCTCGTACGATTTACTCACCTGCTGCGGCCATTTGCTGCACCTGTGCGCTGACGGGGACAGCAAGTGTGACGCCCGCCATCTGGCGCACCTTATGCGCGAGCTCCTGTGCCGGGTCGCTGAGATAGCTCTCACTCGGTGGTGAGCTGCTGGCCGAAGCGCTGCTGCTGACAGATGCGTTGTCCATGACCGGAGAGAGCGAGGCGCCAGATGAAGAGGAGGATGTGATGCTGAGTCGCCGGCCAGTCTCAGGCTGTATGTGCTGCTGTTGAAGCCAATCCATGTCTTCGGTTGTAGGGTAGAGCAGTCCCTGGTTCTGATCAGAGGCTTGTCCTGAATACAGGTTCTCCGGGGCCATAGCGAGGCCCTGGTCGAACATAGAGCCAAAGTGCAGTGCGCTGGGGTCAATTGCCATGTTTGGGTCAAAGTCTAGGTCCATGGGAAGTGAGAAGTTGAAGTCGCTGAAGTCAGGCATCTTGGTGTTATTCTCTGCGCGCGCCCACGCCGCGAGCTGCTCCCAGTCCGGCGGTGTGTGTGCGGACGACTCGTCCGAGGCCGTATCCGAGTTTGTATTCTGAGAGATCGTCTGCAGCAGAATGTCGAGGGACTCCTCGGAGCTGAGCTGGGAGAAGTCAATGGTCGGGGAGGACGAGCTGGTCGACGACGCGCTCGACGACGCACCCGACGAGGCGGAGGTCGAGGAGCAGAGGGGCGGCGTCGACATGGTGGTTACCTGGCAGGATGGGGAGTTGGGGTCGCAGTCGCAGGGTCCAGGGACGGCATCGGCCCACTTTCGATTTCCTAATGAATCCCCATCGGAGCGCCCAATTCAAACTCCACAACGCGTCCATCTCAATCTCAGATCTCTCCTTCATTGCTCGGCCGCACGTGCCTCTAAACAGCTCCATCCCTTGCTCGCACGAAACTTTATCGAATCCGCTTCCAATGATGGTTTAAAAATGCAGCCTAGGAGACAGCACGACTGGATCGGCATATGCTCCTCGGGATGCGCTGACTTCAGACACAGGCAAAAAAACCGGACACGAAAGGCTGTGCTTCTCCTGAGTCCAGCTCCGTGGGTGGGAACCCACCAGAAGAAGACCAGCCGAGGCTGTTAAAGACGCACCTTCCCCGCAAGTTAGATACGCAGTAGAACCGCTCAGGAACATTAAGCGCTACCTTCAATGCGGTAGCCTTGCGTAGTCTATCATTTCCGTGACGCTGGGAGGCACCAATGACGTTTGACGGCCAATCTGCGGGTGTAACGAGACTCCAGTTGTACCTATCGCAAGGATCTATGGTTAGAAATCTTGCTGCTCTCAATTCAATGGATCTAGGGACCGCATGGTATGCGGCAGACAAAGCCTAGTGACCGCTGCTGGTCAGAAGAAGCATAGGAACGTAAAAGCAAGGCTAGACACTGTACCACGCTGCAGACGCTATGGATGCGTCATATCAGGGCCAGTCAGCACGGCACACCGATAAGAACTCTGAGCTCGAGCCCGAACACTGTTTCGAGTTGCCTCTGGTCAGAGGTCAACGGACACCTTCAAACAAGATAACAGAACCTGTCGCACACCATGAGATGACATCGATGCCGACAATTGATTCGTGGTTGTATCTGCCGAATATGCTATTGTGTAGCTGGTCCAATGTTGAGCTTGTAAGTATAAGACGAGCTAAGAGCATACCTCGGCAGCAATGGTTCATGTGAAGGTACGCCACTAACGCTCGAATACACAGACCCGTCGAACGCTTCTCGGACACCTGCCACAGAACGATGAGCTCAAAGTGATCCGGGTGCATATCTTAACGCGACGCACACCGAGAGGAACGGACTCTCGGGGCGAACGAGTGCGTATGATCGCCGAGAACAGGCGACCTGACGGACATGTCATTCAAGCTCATGTTCGAAGCGCTAACGCGCACGCCACGGTTAGATGCTGTCGACATCCGTTGTATGCACTGGGCGATCGAGCCTGTCAAGACTGGTATGCTTCATCAGCGCAGAAGGCTATGTTCACGACACACCAAGGAGCAGACGCACGCACTGGTGATCATTGGTTCTGCAGACGAACGCCACGATCAACCCCACCCATGAGAGAATATATGCTCACCACCTGCCTGTCGAGCAACCTAAGCTCAAGCTCAGTGCACCAAGTCATTTAGCCACGCACCATTTCCGACGAGTACGGTTGGTTTGCCCATAAGCTCATCTTCTCTATTTTGCAACTCCGTGACGGTCACTGCACCTGTAACATAAACGCATCAGCGAGTGATGTACACGAACTAAGCTTGCAGTCCCTCGGCGTATGCAAAGGATGGAGCCGGGAGAGTCAATACATTCGAGAGCGGCGTGGGCAGAGGTATTACATCAGTTAATACAAGTAACAATACAGCAATCTGGGAGCAATACACCTGATCAATCAAAGATTACAAAGAGAGTCCAACACACACTAGCACTGCACGTTATCATCACACAACTTCCACGAAGTTCGCGGGGAAGATGCCCTCCCGGCCCTCAAGCTTCCCCGTCCACCACGTATTCACGTCGCCGCTCTTCTTCGTCACAGTAATCACCTGTCCCTTCGTAAACGAAAGATCGCCCGGCTGTCGGACGACACCCGCCAAAGTCAGATACGCACTACCCGCGCTGATTCGCCGAGAGGACACACCTGGACTGCTTTGAAGTTGTACAGGGCAATAGCGCGGGCGACGCCCTCCTGCGGCTTGAGCGGCTGTGAGAGCTCGGCCTTGGGCGCAATTTTCGGCGTGAAGCTGATCTTCGCCGGCCTTTCGCTGTAACTGAGATCGTCCAGGTCGTCGCGCGACTCAAATGGATCGCGCTGTGAGTGCGACTCGACGCTCGATAGCGAAGACGGTGCGTAGGCGCTGAACACGCGCCGGTGGCTCGTGGTGTCCAGTCCGCCGTTCGAGCGCGATCCACCGAACGGATTTCGGTCGTGCAAGTCGTTGTCGTTGTCGCCTGATGACCTCGCTGGGGCCTTACCGGACACGCTCAGGTTTGGATGCCGCCGCAGCTGCTCATCCGATACATAGTCCGAATCAAATCTCGTATCGAAGTATCCCGTCGTCGGGTTCGACCCACGGTTCAGTTGTGATGGTTGGTCCTCCCAAGCACGCCGGCTCCCTGGCGAACTGTCCAGCGCTCCCAAGTCCGATGGCACCGGCGCGCGACTCGGGTCGTGGAAGTCGTTCTCGAAGTACGCGCCCGATGTCTTGCGTTTTCCCCAGCTCGCGGGCGGGAACCCGAAGCTGCTGTTCCGCGACCGATTCTTCGCGCTTGGCCGTGCGCCCACGCCGAACTCCGTTTGTGGCGAGCCCGCACCGGAGAGCGCGTCTGCCCCGAGATCGAGCGGAGTGGGGTGCTCATTACGGGGGCTCTCGATGCCATCGAACGCGTACGGGGTATCGCGCGAGCGGAGTTCCTCGACCCACGGCCTGTTGCCTGGCATACCGGTGCATGCCTCGAGCGTCCTAATGAGTGGCATTGCCCACTCTGGGGGGGTGATCGCGCCGCTGAGCAGCGACTTGGCCGAGACGTCTGAGTGATACGCTTGTGCATTGGCGTCTTGGCGTTCGACGATGACTGAACCCTCTATCGATACGCCACCGAACAGGCCTCGTGTTTTTGAATAGCTGTACCTATGGCAGACGTTAGGCATACACTACACGGTCAGATGATCATACTTACATCGCAGCCATCTTTCCGCTGGAGTTCACGGATCCGATCGCCTCGCCATTGCGGCCTAATGGGCCAACAGCAATGCTCATGTTGCCACCTAATGTGAGTGACCCAGCGGACATGAACGTCCTCTAAGACTTCGTGTCAGCATCGTGCTCGCTGCGAGGATGCACAGAATGCATAGTCAATCATAGAACCCCATGTGTATAGGGCATGCGTAATGGCCGTTTTTGTCATAATCAAGACGTGAACAGCAGGCGCGTTTCACACGACGAGCTATACAGCAGTCAGTAGCACACGCGCATAGGCGTCAAGAATAATGCTAGTGTGCTGCTCTTCGGTGAGCCAACGACGCAACTGTCTGTGGCCGAAGACGCAGAGTTAAGGCCGCCAACTGAAGGTCTGTCTCCCTTAGGAGCATGCACTGTGCTGTCCCCGTCGTCCAACAGGCTCGAGGACTCTGCCTTCGGCATTCCTTCGGCGCAGCACTTCGCAGAAGGGAAGGCCGAAATGACAATGACTCGAGCACCACGACCGACGGCGCCTGATTTGCGGAATAGGGACCAGGGTTAATCCTAGAACACGGACTTCGACTTACCACTGCCTATAGCACACGTCAGACTGGCCATGCACATCCAGCAGACGACAGCACTCACAGATCTCGAGTTCAGGACGACCAGGAAGTCCGTCATCTCCGCACCCGCCTGCCCTCCAACACCCAGACCGGCGGAGCCTATCGCGCTAGGCGCTGACCATGCTGCGGAAAACGGTGAGCGTGCGAGCGCAGTGGTACGAGCGCGGCGACTCACATCCGTCCTCAAGTCTCGCGATCACGACGCCTGTCCCTGCGCGGGCAGAGAACAGGAAGCCGGCTTTGAAGATGGTGAAAATAGCGAACCCCTTCGCGTTCTGGAGCACATTCCTCGGGATAACCTGGAGGTTGCTTCAGCTGTCGCTTACTTCGCCTTGCGCAAGGGGTGACGCACCCCGTCAAGACCATTGTTTCCGCTATCAACAAACGACTTGACTGAAAGCACGAGGTCGTCAGTAAGGCATAGAGGCATGAGTAGAGGCTCGTACATATCTTCGCAGCCTTTGCGCATTCCTTGGGAAGAGGTTGAGGTAATGGCGTGTTCAGCTTCATGGTGGTAAGAAAGGAAGAAGTAATTTGTATTTCAGTCAGTCTCGGGGTGAAAAGAGTGGCATTTCATCGAGAACCATAGTCACATGCGGAGGAGACGGGAGAGGAGTACTGGATTGCCTCACAGCCACCGCAGCGCCACTCGGCCGAGGCCATTTTCCGTCTCCGTCACAATCTTGATACCCTTCCGCGGTCTGCCGGCGACTGGCCGACGGACGGAGTCCGCGTTTCTGACTCCGACAATGGCTATAGGCGTCGCTTCGCGCCACTTGTTTTTCTTCTCCTGCGCCGACACCTTATCACCTCCTCCCATGCCTTGCTCACTGGGAAGAGGCCATTTGTCGATTGGCGTAGACATAATTGGCTCCTCTTTCGCTAGCAGCTCTAGGTTCGCTCTGACGAACTCGATGATGGATTTCTAGATAGTAGTGAGAGCCACATTCGTATCGAATCTGTGTTGATGATGTCGCTTTCACCGCAATGCATCCCGTTTTACTCATGCCTGTCTTCAAAATCAGGAAGTTGACTGTTGGCCTGAGGGCTTTCAGTCGATCGCGATGGGCCACACGTGAAAATGTCGATTCGGTGGTACTGACATCCTACCACAAGGGCAGAGGCAGCCTGGAGGCGATCGCAGACACATTTTCGCAAATCAGTCCGGCGCTTTGCATCGACTTTGGCAGGCAGAGAGCCCATGAACCGCACAGACAGCTATTCAGATTCGTAGAGATAGCCGCTGCTATCGCAGGTCATCCTTCGGTCTCGAGCGTCGAGTCAGCCCACGGCTGGTATATATACCCTGTTGAGAGCCCGGTGGGTCAATCTATCCCCACACTAATTCGTCATGGCATCTCATCTCAATGCAAACAAGAATGTGGTGGTTTTGGGAGCAGGTGCGTGCTGCTTATCCGTATTGTAAGTGCTCTTGTGCGGGCGCTGATGGTGTCTGTAGGCGTCGTTGGTCTCACCACCGCCGTTTTGGCCCAGGAGAAGGGCGGCTATGACGTGACTATCATTGCAGAACGCTTCCCTACCGACCCAAAGTCCATCGACTACTGCAGTGCGTGGGCTGTGAGCACAACGTTCCCATGATATCCGAGCCTCACTCACCGATGATGGCCAGGGAGGTCATCACGTCAGCTTCGCCAATGGCGATGAAAGGATGCAGAGTATGAGTGATGTGCCCATTTGGTGGCTCAGTACTGATGTGCGTCGTGCAGAAATCGACTCCGCGACGTTCAAAAGGATGTGGGAGCTCTCAGAGCCCCGCGCTGACGCAGAACATTGCTTCCTTCGCATTCAGGAGACCCAATTCTTCTATGACGGCCGGGATGGTCATTACGAGTGGTATCCCGACGTACGTGACTTGTTTGGTTCTACGTGCGCGACAGATGATCCACTATGCACTTCATCCAGTATGACCCCCTGCCCGAGGACTCCCTCGTCAGCGTTCCAGGTGCGAAGACCGGCTGCACGTTCAACACTCTAACCTTCGACGCCCCGAAGTACGTCGCCTACCTACTAGCGCGCTTCCTCTCGCGCGGCGGCTCCATCGTTCGCGGCAAGGTCTCGCACATCAGCCAGATTGTAGAAGGCGGAGTAGACCTGTTCGCGCGCGGAAAACTATCGACAAGGCCGGTCGATGCCGTTATCGTCTGCGCGGGTCTAGGCGCACGCACACTCGGAGGTGTAGAGGACCAGGCGGTGTACCCTGTGAGGGGCCAGGTCTTGCTCATCAAGGCTCCATGGATACGATTCGGAAGGACTGCGAGTCATAACGAGGACGGGCTTTGGACATATGTGATCCCGAGACGAAACGGCGAGGTGAGGTGTGTCAGTACTGTATTTCGACTCGACTCACACTTTTCGCACATCCAGGTGATCATCGGAGGAACGAAGATGGAGAACGACTGGTGAGTGTCTTCTGGGTAGCTACCAATGCGTCTGCAAAGATAGACACGCGACACAGGTATCCCGCCGCGCGCCCCGAGACTACGGAAGACATCTTGCAACGTTGTCTGGCATTCTGTCCAGAGTTAGCACCGCCTGAAATCCGTGCGCAGCGTGCGCCGACAGTGGACGATCTTCGTGCGCTCATCCTGGAGGCTGGAGTCGGGCTCAGGCCTGCGCGCAAAGGAGGTTTACGCTTGGAAGTCGAGTGGGTAACCAACCCCAGGGGCAACGTTAAGATACCGATGGTCTTCAATTACGGGTATGCGTTCTCCAGTCACTCAGGGCTGCTGAGGGGTCGAGTCTCACTGTTGGACTGCCCTTTTACAGACATAGTGGGTCCGGTTTTCAGTCGTCGTGGGGGTCAGCGGAGGTTGCGTTGGAACTGATGGAGAATGCGTTTTGCGCTGCTTGAATTGGATTCATGATGTATGGTATGCGATGTCACCCAAGTCAAAATTGCGAACACATAGCCCTCAGTCCTGCGATCTCTCAGATTTAGCTCACTGGTCCATGATGTGTAACCTCTCAGGCCTGTAAGTGAACACCCTACCAGAGCCAGATTACTCGTATACTAAAGCAGATCCGGTGAATTCGTTTGCACCTGTTTGGACCAGCGCTTCTGTCTACGTCTGTGGCTGAGTAAAACTCGATGTGGCCGATGCGCCGTTATGCCTCGCGCCATTTGCATTAGCCGTTACCAAGCTGCAGTAATCTATGTCTTTTTTCTGTGTTTTATGCAGACCATCGCTACCAATTGACTGTAAGTCTGCGGAAGCGCGACGCATCCCGACTGCCTTCCCGAATACAGCAACTGGCTATTGCCTCATTGAGCTGCTTTGTAACACTACCGCCCTCCGACTCGGATCCAATCAAGTCGCTGTCCCCGCCCGCTCAGCGCATGGCTACATGCAGTGTTGCACGACGCCCTTCCCCTCTCTGCGTCTGTACCTCCTGTGTCATGCATTCTGTGCCTCTACCCCTGTCTTTGTGTTTGTCTCCCAAAATGGTAAGGCTGCCTGTTGTCTTTGTGTCGATCAGATCTAACGTGTTATTGTTATGCGTTCCACTGTATTTCTGCCCGCTGCCTGCCCGCCGTTTTTGACGTGCTGTCCCGCAACTCCCGCGATGACCAACCTTCTTCTCTTCGGCTTTGTATCCCTCATCGACGGCCGTCGTTCATCACTTGAAGCGCTAACCGCCAACGCGGTACTTCGACGTTCCACAACTACTATGCCACCTTGATCGAATGCTCGAACGGCAGCGACATTCCGGCTGAGCTGCGCGTGTACAGCCCTCCAAACGACACTGTCTTAGCTGACAATACTATTGCTTACGTCATCGCGTGTGCCTACTGTCCTTCTGCCGGCATGGCTTTGCTTGATGCTATCCAGCTCACACCTTTCTACGGCGATCCATCTCTCGGGGACGAATATGATCAGAGTGTTCTGTCCTTCCCGCCCACCATCATTGGCATCGGAACGGTTGCGTCCGCGTATGATGTGCTTGCAGACGGCCAATCAAAGTCATTCCCTGTTATCGCCCATGAGCGCGTGCGCGACGAAAGTAAAACATCTACTATTCAGTAAGTGTAATTACAACACTGTCTTCGCGCTTTCATTAAATCTCCCACTTATTAGGTGCATATACGACGCTTCGCCGCGATGGGCTACCGTTCCTGCTCCTGCCCCCAATTCTACCATATCTTTCCACGGCCGATGCTCGCGCGTGAGTTCAGATGGTGTGTTGGGTGTCGACCTTGAGCTCATTTCTATCAACTTCAGCCCCTCTCCTGTCGCTGTCGGAGGTGGAACTCTACCCGGAGGCAGTCGATCATCGACTGCTAACACTCCTTGAGCTCGCCCACATGGTTGATGCTATCGGTGACGGTGAAGGTCCAGAAGTCTCTCTGCACCTCCTGCAACATGTATCCGACGACCAGCAGCTGATTGACTTCGTCTTCCCGACACATGTACTCGCCAATCCCATCGCCTGTCTAAAACATTCGATGCTTGCTCCCACCAATAGGCAGATCGACCAGTACAACAGCATTGTTCTCAGGCTCAACCACATTGACGAGACAAGCAGGACATACCTTGCGGCCGACTCTCTGAAGGAGGCAGACGACGCCGGCATCGACTCCCCCGACAGCATATCTGACTACGTCGCCCGCCAGAATCCCGCAGGTTTTCCTCCCCACTCGTTGACCGTGAAGGTTAACGCCGTCTAACGCTTGCTGCGCAATTTCTCCCTTGACCGTGGTTTGGTCAAGAACATTTGCGTTGTTGTCATTGCGGTCGGCCCCCGTCTCGTCACAGTCCGCATTCTACGGGGTATTGCAGGTGTCAGTGTCATCGATGAAGAAGACGTCCTCATACCTCAGATCACATTCTCTACCACCCTTTCCTCGGGCCATACACTCCTCCGTCGTCAGTTTCCTCTTGCGCTGCCGCCGGCATATGCAATGACATTCAACAGCTACTTACCAAGGGCTAACTCTTGACGCAGTGGGAGTAGACCTTATGAGACACGTGTTTTCACATGGACAGCTGTACACCGCCCTTTCGCGCATATGTCACCGTGATCACGCAAGAATTTTGCTCAAACACGACGAATCCACTACTATCAATGTCACCTATGACGAACTTCTACTATGATGGTTTATGACTTTAATTACATTGATGTTCACTCAACCGCCGGAGCGTAGCGATGGCGTCCCTTGTCAACAATGATCTGTCGCTGACGCCCACAGCGGCCACGCGTACCGCACCAGTACATAATACCAACTCTACTCTGACCTTCCAGCTCCCGCACTCAAACTGCTCACGCAGAAGGTGTCTTGGTCGGGGCTGACCAGCCTGACGCGTTCATGAGGACGCCTGTACCACAAACTCACAGGCTCAGCTGACCGTGACTCTCGCAACGTAGCGACTCGGACCAGGGGCCTAAGCTCAGACCTAGAAGCCTCCTTATCTGCTGTCCTCCTTTATATAGTCTCGTTCCCCTGCCTTCACTCCTTATATATTCGACATCGATATGCGCAATGCCGAGCTTTGCGCCGGTGACGGGAGCCCGGAGGCAACAGCGATAAGTCTGGGGTCGTGCGCATTCGCTGACACGCTTCCTCTTGACCTCGCCGCCATGAAGACAAAGGAAGTAGTGGTCATTGGAGCTGGTACGTTGACATACGCGTCTCGCGCATTCAGCTGAACCCAGGATGTGCCCCGCGTCTTCGCAGGTGTCGTCGGCCTGACTACGGCGATCACAATCCAGGAGAAAGGAGGCTACAACGTGACGATCATCGCTGAAACATGGCCCAGCGACTCAAAGACGGTGAAATATACGAGTTTCTGGGCGGTATGTCAACCTTATGGTGTTCAGTGACCAAGGTTGACCTGATTTGAAAGGGAGCATCTCAAGGCGTATACAGAGGCCCCGATCAGAATCTGAGAAGTGCGTACTACATATCTGCTCGGGGTATGCTGCACGACTCACTATGTGTCCCTTGTGCAGAGGTTCGGCAGGACACCTTCAAGGTGATGTGGGAGCTGTCCGCACCTGGAGGTCCAGCGGAAGCTTGTTTCCATCGCACGACGGAATACGCCTTCTACCACGATGGCTTAGGCCAATATGCAGACGATATGCCAAACGTGCGTTACGTTCACCTATCTGCGTCAGTTCCCTGCTATAACCATATCAGCTCGAGCGCATTCCGGAGTCCGACCTCCGCCTGGGGGCCAAGGCTGGCTACAGCTTCAGCTCCTACGTGATCGACCCGCCTGTGTACCTCAACTATCTGCTATCCCGCTTCATTGCGCGTGGTGGGCATATCGTTCGAGGGACGGTGCAGCACATCAGCCAGGTCATCGAGGGCGGTGTTGGGATATGGGTGAACGGTAAGCCGTCGGCTGCCCCGGATGCACTCGTCGTATGCAGCGGTCTCGGTGCGAAGACACTTGGCGGAGTGGAGGACGCGGAGGTGTATCCGAACAGAGGCCAGAACGTCATCATTCATGCGCCGTGGGTCAGAGACGCGATGAGTCTCAGCTCGCCTGAACCGACGATTGATACGTACATCTTCCCCCGACGAAACGGTGATGTGAGCGTTCGTCGTTCGACACCCTGAGAGCACATAGTGATCGTGAACCGTCATGCCGCATAGGTCGTACTAGGCACCGTGCGAGTGCCGAATGACTGGTAAGCATCGCAACGCGGCAATAACAAAGGTGGTCGAACTAGCTCACCTTATAACATTCAGGTACCCAGTGAGTCGCCCGGAGACGACGACACAGATCCTCGAGCGCTGCCTGGCCTTGTGCCCCGAGCTCGCCCCTTTAGAGATCAGAGCGCAGCGGACACCTACCGTTGACGATCTTCGCCCTCTCATTGTGGAAGTGACGTGTGGCTTACGGCCCATGCGTATCGGTGGCATCCGGATGGAGGTGAACCAGATTGATGGACGAGAGAGCGGAAGCACGATCCCTATGCTCCTGAACTACGGGTATGGCCCAAGTGGCTATGAGCCTAGTTGGGGGAGCGCGCATGCGGCACTGGGGATGTTGGAACACGCGTTGGCTAGCGTTGCATGAAGAAGTATGTATATCAAATCATCTAGACGTACTTCAGCACTGTGGGCAGCAAGGGAAATATATCAAGCAATCGCCGAGGCGATGTCTACGAGAGAATTGCTAATACTTCAACGCAAACCACCATTTCTGTAGACGACCATCTGTCCCGAAGTCTGCGCGTCCGATGAAATGGCGACCGGAAAGGAAAGCTGGCAACCACACTGCATCGTCCTCCCACATCTCGTCGTACGGGATGAACCGTAGCCCGGACGTTCCATCGACTTGTCTCGGGTTCTGGATGATATGATGGTGTCGGGCATCTGTGTCTGGGATAGCGAACCATTCAGGACGCATCTCTTCGGACCTATCCAAGGAGTTTAACGTCGTCTCTGGACGACCAGACGAGCAACGAGAGACTACTGCTTACTCTGTAATATTGCCGTCAAAGTCTTCGGCATAATAGACCTCGATGCGAGCGGCTTCGGCGATTTCAGGGCTCATGAAGAACAGCGTGCCTCGGTGCTCGAGTTTGGCTGTTATCCCAGCTTCCTCCTGTGCACAGACATCGTAAGTATAGTCGCGATTTGCGAGACACTGCACTTTCCTTGAGCTCCCGCACTGCTGCCTCAGCGGGCGTTTCTCCGGGATCTACCTTCCCACCAAAGCCATTGTACCTTGGCGCGGACAGTGAGTAGCGTACGAGAAGTGCGAGCAAGGCCGCAACCTACAGTCCTTTTCCAAGGCCCCGCTTCTTGAAGCCGAGCAGGAGCTGTTTGTGCAATTGTCAACACTGTTTGGACGCCGTAATAAAGCCCTTGCCACCTCACCGACCTTACTATCCTGCCTCACGAATGCGTTCGTGTAGAGCTTTGCCTTTTTGAAGGGCATCCAACCCATGGACCCCGACTCGGCCAAGACAGAGAGTCGACCATCCGCGTGAAGCCCAGGTGGCACGTCGGTTGCACCTGAAGCCATGATGACGAACGAGGGCTCACTGGAGCTCGTCAGTCAATATCCCGCGATTGCACGAATATATCCCTGCCTGAGGTCTCGCAGCAGGCGAAGGCCAGCACTTGCCGCCAATCGGAGTGGCTGCGCGCTTCAGCGACCACACTTTGGGAGACGCCGTGGACGTGGCAACTACAAATTGCCAAATCGGGAACAAGGTCGCGCACACGCGTTTGATCCGCGTGTGGCTGCACTGTGGTCCATCAATCTGAGATGTGGCTCAGTCCCATTGTTCTCGTCCCAACGTCGCACGCCTCGACTCAGACTGTCCCATATTGGGCAAATTGTGCGTACACTGACAATATTTCGGACTTGGATCTGCGCAAAAGGCGCGAGACAACCTACCGATTAGGAAAGGTGAACCATTTCGGCCAGCAACGACAATGCTAACCCCAGATAATAATGAAACAGGTGTGTTCTGTGGCCAACAGACATCGTGGCTATCTGAGCTGGATATAAAGCGGACACGTCTTCGCCCACTGCGTAAGCCAACCCTCATCTTCTCCAGATGTCGTCCTCACCTGAGCCCGGGCCCAGCCTTGCTGAATCTCGTCGTGCTACATCACCTCCCGGTACAACAGCTGAAGGCTCGCAAGTCGCGCGCAGTTCTCGTGGCTGTCCACTGTCCTGATTGTCGTGTCAGGGAACCATCGAGTCCCTCCGCCACACGGGAATCGTCGATAGAATCAACGTAAGTTGTATCGCTCTCTCGGTGAGGGTCATCTCGGTTAACGCTATACACAGAGAAGCTTCGACTCTCCCGACCCCATCGGGTCCAAGTACCGAAACATCGTAAGCGACTTCGTGATGTTATTGTGGCTATTTTCGCTCAAGCCTGGTATTCCCAAGACCATCCGCTCGTCTTTCTACCCCCAAGCGCACACAACCTCCCTCAGACACCGACAGCACTCCCGTTCACGGCAACTCGTCCGCTCTCACTAATCTGACCGTTAACAAAGTGACCAGAAAAGACAACACCGGGGCTCAGCTTCCACCCTTCGCTTGAGAGATGAGGTCGACAACGGTGGAGATGAAGTTTGAGGAATTCTTGGCGCGCTACATGCCGGTACTTGACCTTCCGTCGACGTTCGCGCCCAAGATACCCGACTTTGACAAGGATAAACTTATGGGAAAGGAGAACGATGTCTGCATCGAACTGGTACGTACGACCGTTGTCTCGACGCAAGGCCATTGCTCACCTTACTCTCGTGAACAGTGCAGAGTTGTTCAGAAGATATTTAACAACCGTCACGAAGGCGAGAAGTTGGTTGCGAAGAACACGTGTGACAACCCAGACCCCAGCGATCACAACGACTACGCGCAGCAATCCAGAGTCGATGTCTCATTCTACCCGGCGGGCGGCCGTGCTGAGGATGACTACCGGCTTACGGGAAGCAAAAACTTGGCGCAGTTTCGGGCGTCCACTCGCTGGGCTTGGATCTCCTTGCTGGTAGAGATCAAAACGGAGCACGACAAATGCGCGTTCGATTTCGTCAACAAGGACGGCAGGAAGAAATGTGGTGACTCTGAGGAGCCTCACGACAACGAAGGCAATGACGGCGTCGCCGAGCACCACGATGACCCTGCGGAGCTCAGGGCTGCAGACAAGGGAAAGGCAAGGGCGAACACGGGCGGTGGAGGCGGCAGGGGTAGAGGCAGGGGGAGGGGAAGGGGACGAAGACGAGGACGGGGTAGGGGCAAGGGCAGGGGAAAGACAACCGGGGGCAAGGGCAAGGGCAAGGCGACCGACACCCGTGACGACTCTGATGTCGAGGATTCTCCGATGACACCGGTCAACGAGACCGCGCCGCTCGAGGAGTCGACCAGCAAACAGAATACAACGCCGCCGGTACCGCAGCCGTTTCTTCCCTCTGGGTCGGGCGCGAATGAGGCCCTAGCACAGATGGCGGAGTACGTCGCGAAGATCTTTCGGAGGCAGCACCGGCTGCATGTCTTCGCGCTCTTCATCTACAAGGGCCAGGCTCGTGTCGTTCGCTGGGACCGCGCCGGTGCCATCGTCTCTACGCCGATCGACTTCGCAGAGGACCCGTCTCTGCTCCACCTGGTCATCTGGCGGTACGCGAGTATGAACCAAGAGCAGCGCGGCTTCGACCCTAGCGTGGTCCTGGCCACCGAGGAAGACATCGCACATATGCGGAATTGCAGCACACCGTATCCGAGTGGGTGGATTGACGACTGCCGCAACGCTGCCGTCGATCAGCCTGGATGGCCTATGTACAGGATCAACATGCGGGCCCAGGACCACATAGATCAGACGAACCTCCAGCCGCTCGTTGATTCCATGCGGAAAGAGTCCTCGCCATCGTACCCGCTGAACGAGAAGATCAGTTTCATTGTCGGCAAGCGATACTTCGCCACTGACTCGCCGACTGGGTGGGGTACTAACTACGAAGCCGTCGACCCTCTCCCCAACTTGAAGGCTCAACCGAAGCAACGCCGAGAGCCGATGATGGACGTAAAAGCGACTTTGCCAGTCGGCATAGAAGATGAAATGGAACAGCTTGAAGCACCCTCAGTGAAGGCATCTGCAACGCTCGCAAATCACAACAAGATAATCTATGTTTTCCTCAAAACACTTCAGCAGCCCCTGGAGGATTGGGAAGATGTCGTCGGCACACCGGATCAATTCCAGAGTCCTGCGTTCAAGGACTCCGTCGTGTACCAGCATGGTATTCAGCGATCCAAGATGAAGTCGTCGGGCTCGAAGCGAACGTTGGAAGGCGAACCAGCGGATTTGGAAAAACCCGGCCCTTCGAAGAGATCTAGACGTGGGACGACTGGGCTGCAGTCACTGCCGGAAGGGAAGACTGGCTAGACGCACGACGGGGTCGAGTTATATCGTCTCCAAAGTATGTCTGTCTGGTCTGTGATTGACTTTGATTCGGATGTGATACTGTGTTGTATGTTTGGTCATATTGTATTGTTCGCCATTGTCTACGTCTATTGGTCGGGCTACCATCCGAGTCTGACTCTGAGGACGCGGACGATTAGCGTCACATTCAACTATACGTTGTAAGTGCCTGCAGACCAACTGCTCAAATGCGATGGTCGTGGTCTCCTCGTCCACCACTCACACCGTAGTCACGGACAATGGATTTGATTCACCTTTCCGATGATTGATGACGTCCGACAGGCGTCCGATCCGGAGTAGACGCTGACACTCTTGCGTCAGTTCGCGACTTTCCGCTAGCGTAGGTACGTATATAGACTGCATGGAGACGTCGGTCAACATCGGTTTTACCTCCCACGAGAATACTACATTACCGCACGCAACAACGTAACTTACAGACATGCTGCAACAGCAACTTGCGAAGAACGTCGTCGTCCTGGGAGCCGGTACGGTGACCTGATCTACCATAGAAATTGTGCTAATAATGATGGGCCTACGACAGGCGTCGCTGGACTGACAACGGCACTGAAGCTCCAGGTTAGAGGTGGCTACCAGGTCTCCTTGATTTCCGCAGTCCTCCCAACAGACTACCCCAGGAAAGCGGAGTACTCTAGTCCATGGGCGGTGAGCATAGTGCGCGTGCATGGGGCACCGTCGCCTGCCTAACGGGAACCACAAGGGTGCGCACCATATGCTATACACCGGACGAGATGCAAGAGAGAAGGGTGGGGGCGTCATCTTAACCACCGAACGTCAATGTCTGATCACTGTAACACAGAAATCGAAGCGGAGACCTTCAATACCATGTGGGAGCTCTCCGCGCCAGGGGGCGTTGCCGAGCACTGTTTCCGCCGCATCAAAGAGACGGAGTATTATCGCAACGAAGTCGAGCTCCAGGTCAACTGGATGCCGGACGTACGTTCACAACTTGCTCGCCTAGAAGTCATGCCGCACTGAGTCTCTTTCCTACGTGCAGCTACAGCCCGTCGCGGAGAACTTGCTGATCCCGGAGGCCAAATGCGGTTATTCATACACGACCTATAGTGTCGATCCCGTGCTCTACATCAACTACCTCCTTTCGCGCCTGCTGGCTAGCGGCGGTACGGTCATCCGCGGCGATGTCAAGCACATCAGTCAAGTTATTGAGGGTGGCGTCGACCTGTTCACTCGCGGACGTGCAGCGACGACGCCTATCGATGCGTTGGTGGTGTGTCCCGGAGTCGGGGCCCGGACGCTCGGAGGCATCGAGGACGAGGCGGTGTATCCTAGCAGGGGCCAAGTAGTTATACTGAACGCACCGTGGATTACGCAGGCGATCAGGTTGAGCGATTCAACTGGGGCTGGCGCCCAGACGTATGTGGTGCCACGGAGAGATGGGACGGTGAGTCAAGTAGGCTAGCCAGCTAAATTCTCATGATGAAAAACTGGAGTAGGTCGCGCTGGGGAGTACAAAAGAAGCCGGTGATTGGTAAGTCAGTTACCGACTGACAGAGAGAACAGACCTACGATGTCGCCTTTCGATACAGGTATCCCGCGGCTCGTCCAAGGACCACAGACGACATCCTTCGCCGTTGTCTTGCTTTATGCCCGGAACTTGCTCCACTGGAAGTCCGAGCACAGCGTGCCGGTACGACTGACGACCTTCGTCCACTTATCGTCGAGACTGGTTGTGGCCTCCGACCTGCAAGAAAGGGTGGCATGCGCCTCGAGTACGAATGGGTCAATGCAGGAAAAGATGGCAGGAAGATACCGCTCGTATATAACTACGGGTATGCGTGCCTTTACCTCTCGAATGACTCCGCCGTGACAAACGTCGTTCTTTAGGCACGCAGGCGTTGGCTTTGAGATGTCATGGGGGTGCGCTGCGGCCGTGCTCAAGATGTTAGAAAACGTCAAGGCCTGAGCTATGGATTGAGGTGTATGCTGTAGAAAGTGTTGACGGCGTAGTCGGACCGAAATCGAAAGCCTTTCATGAACCTTGAATACAGTGAATCAAGGTTGCTGATGCCACCACATAGCTGAGGTGAGCGCAACAACAATTCAAACGTTTTCAGGCCGTACAGGACGCGAGAGACGGTAGACGACCGGGACATAACGGTAGATACAAGTGTCGCACCTCTAGGAGATCCCCGACCGCGTCAAGCAGTGCCGATGAACGTCAAGACCGCGAGACAAACGTGATGCCTCGTCGTAAATCTGGCGACACTCGGCGCGAGTAGTGTATTTCTGAATCTGGACTACAGATTCTACAGCGCATGGCGTTAGCCATCTGTTCAGAGTCCGTGAGGATCACATCCTCACCAGTGTTGCTATCCATATCAGTCCAACCACAGATATTCACGCATTTTTCATCCATCCGAGAAGAGACTCACTCCAATAGCGCAGTGTTCGCCCGCCCAGTAATATCGAATAGATGGTTTGGTGTCGCAGTCTGGAGCCGTCCTAGCAAATGTGGTTGTTCCGGAGCATGATAATGTGTTCTGTAAGTAGTCGCTCTTGTTAGGCATAAGAATGTACGTCGAGAACCCTTGGAAGGTCCAGTAGCAAGCAGTCAATGGGTGAATTGCGAGCGCTAAGTTGCTCAGACCTGGACACACGCGCTTACTGGGATCACGTGGACCGTTAAGGGTAGGCCGTGGCTGAATG
Organism: Fomitopsis serialis; assembly: GCF_022376445.1. Taxonomy (NCBI): domain Eukaryota; kingdom Fungi; phylum Basidiomycota; class Agaricomycetes; order Polyporales; family Fomitopsidaceae; genus Fomitopsis; species Fomitopsis serialis. The sequence goes on from NW_025954971.1 coordinate 168,276, forward strand.
GCAAGTTTGAGAGGCGACAGCGCCGAACACATCGTTGTCGTCGGGTCCCACCACATCCACCTCAAGACACCCGATTCAAGATGGTGAGTATCGCTGTAGGCTGGAGCCATGTTCCGACGTGCAGTAGAAGATCCAGAAATCATCGCAGGATGGGATGGATGGCGGCACTGCATCTCGGATGACGACTCAGCCCGAGTTGAAGCACATGGATTCTGACTGCGTGTTTTCTAGACTAAGAAGAGAAGAAATAACGGCCGCAACAAGAAGGGACGTGGCCACGTCAACTTCGTTCGCTGCTCGAACTGCTCGCGATGCGTGGGCAAGGACAAGGCGATCAAGCGCTTCACAGTGCGCAACATGGTGGAGAGTGCTGCTGTCCGGGACATCAGCGATGCGAGCGTTTACTCTGGTGCGTGGTGTACACCCCCTGCTACCTAGATTGGTGTTCACGCTATCATTCTACACAGAGTACGTTATCCCCAAGCTGTACATCAAAATTGCCTACTGCGTCTCATGCGCTATCCACTCGCACGGTACGTCCGTCTTACACGGCCTCGTATCGACTTATCCATAACCGATTGTAGTCGTCCGTGTCCGCTCCCGCGAGGGCCGTCGCAACCGTGCACCCCCGCCCCGTGTACGGTGGAAGGATGGCAAAAAGGTCAACCCCGCTGTCGCCGCGGCCGAGGACGCCAAGGCGGCTCAGGCCCGCGCTGCTGCATAGGCTACGTATGTGCGGACAATATCATGTTTTCTCCGCCGCATCCGTCTTGCATCCACCTCATGCTGTCACCAAATCCGATTGACACTCCCAGCCTGTACCACTACGCAGAGCGCGATGTACTGCCCCCTATTTGAGAGAATGGATGCACTTGGGTGTTGTCCTGCCCTTTCATCTCACGTGAGGACCGTTACAGAGGACTCCAGATCATGCACGAAGACCAGAAGCTTGATCCGCACCTTCTAGGACCCCTAGCCTTCGCGCGCATCTACCTGACAGCCTGGTATGCCCTGCTACTATTTGCGAAATTAGCACCTACTTAGTGATCGCCCGGTGCACCCAGTTAGCCTCTTGAAGGGTTGGTGCCGTGTTGAGTCCTTTGTTGGTCACGTCCCTTACACATGAATACCTGGGCTACTGGCGTGTTGTCTGGATCCTCCGGCGGACACACGAACTATATTGTTTGGACATCTCGCCGGCCTTTTCCCGCGATGATGGTTTGCAACTGTTGTCGGGGCGAAATCAACGCAACCCCCATCCGGAGCGCACAGTATCGTCTTGATTCGTTGCTCAATTCCTTGCTGGTGCACCACTGACTGTAGGGCCTTGGTAGGGGCCGTCGTTCCCCTTACTGTACTTAAGCCTGCCATGATTCGTGAAGCGCGCTCAAATTTCCAGGTGAGCTCAGGTGGCTAGGTCACGATATGGATTGCTTTGGAGCGCCCCGCTCCGCTGCGTCTGGACTGACGTCTGGCCGTGGGGCGGGTTTGGAACGAACGGCTTGCATTAGCGCGTCAGTGAGTCACATCTGTCCGCCGTTTGTCCGTTTTATCTCTGTTTATCCGCGCATCATCTACTGCGCTCGCGCGTTACTTATATTGACACGTCGCCGTGAGATTCGGCCCTTCTATGCTTAGGTGGCTTTCTTCTCCATCTGCACCACACAAGATGAGAGCAGTGGTATGTCCTCGTGCGCCCATCGCGCCCTCCGAGCTCGTCTACACGACCGACCATCCAGAGCCGGCATCGAAGGAAGGCCATGTCCTGATCCGCGTTAAGGCGTACGGCCTGAACCGTTCGGAGCTCTTCACGAGGCAGGGCCACTCACCTGGGATCCAGTTCCCGAGAGTGTTGGGTATCGAGTGCGTCGGTATTGTGAAGAATGCGGGGGGCGGCTCGAAGTGGAAGGAGGGTGATGTCGTCGCTGCGTGTATGGGTGGCATGGGCCGTCAGTTCGATGGTGGGTCTGTCCATGATCTGCGTCCTGCGGATTACTGATATTGGGGATCGTTAGGTGGCTACGCGGAGTATGCCTTGATCCCACATACGTCCGTATCTCCCCCGATCAAGCTGCCGGAGCAGATGGGCTGGGCCGAGTTCGCAGCCATCCCAGAGACGTACCTCACAGGTGAGCATCCGTTCAAAGCATCCTGACGACCGGCTGTCTGACTCGGACAAGCCTGGGGCACGCTCAGCGAGTCGCTCAAGCTGCAGAGCACGGACACGCTGCTGATCCGCGGCGGCACGACGAGCGTCGGGCTCGCCTGCGCGGCGCTCGCGAAGTCGTCGCTCTTTGCACCGGACATCAAGCCGACCGTGGTCGCGACGACGCGGAGCGCCGCCAAGAAGGCCGCGATGACAGCCGCGGGCGTGGACGTCGTCCTGGTCGACAGGGACAACTCGATATGCGCGCAGGTGAAGGCGGCGACGGCGGGCAGGGGCGCGCAGAAGTGCGTCGAGCTCGTGGGCGGGACGACCCTCTCGGACTCGTGCAAGAGCCTTGCAGACGATGGCGTCGTCTCGATGATCGGGTGCGTCTCGGGCGAGTGGACGGTGAAGGAGTTCGACCCGATGACGGCGCTGTCACCGTGGAAGGTGCGCTTGGTGATCATTATGTATGGAACACTGTCTGATGGAGCTTCTGCAGCGCCTCACTGTGTGCTCGTCACACCACCTTGATATCTCGAAAGCACCGCTGCAGTGGATCGTCGACGCGATCGCCTTTGGCGAGCTGAATTCGAGCGTGGACAAGGTGTTCAAGATGGAGGAGACGGCGAAGGCGCATGAGTACATGGAGGCGAACAAGGCCGCCGGGAAGGTTGTCTGTCTCGTCGACTCTGAGTAGCTCCGCCCAAGCGTTCGACGTGCCGTGTTAACGAGAGCCGACGGTTACTACGCATTGGCACGTACTGCATTCGATGTACTTATAGGCAATCGTGACTCACGAGATGTAACAACAACACAACAGCAACTGTGCATGCTGCGAACGTGCAGAATGAAAAGACGTCTACGTGCCCGTTCATGTGTCCGATTTTGTTCCCTGTCATTGTCAGATTGCACATCGGTGCCTTCAACTGTACTCCGAGGGAAGCGCCGAGCGATCTGGGCGGCTATGTACGAATGCTGTCGCGCGACGCGAGCCTCGGTCCTCCCATGCCAGTTAACCTCTGCTTCCATGACAGTTTTCAACCCACACGCACATACGCACACAGTGGTGAGTACCACATACGAGCCTTGTACCGCGCAAGCATTTGGGCTCAGGCAAACAAAGCTGCGACCCAGTTCTCCTCGGAAAGCCTAGTAAGACTTACACAGGGTGGAAATGTTGCGCTGAAGTTTTTATGCCGCACAGTCCCTGCATCCTAGTAATGTGCCTGTCCACTACGATGTTTCCTATGAGTCACCGGCTTTCCACGAGACGGCTGCACAAGCCGTCGGCCAAGGTAGGGCCGATCCTCGTTGCCTGCGTATAGGTTTCCTAGTGTATGAAGAGCAGCTGCGCCACACTTTACATGCTTTACTCAACTGTTGCTAGCCTATTCGCACTCAGTGCTGCGGCTGTGCGCGCAGGTATATGCCGCCGACCTAGACTGCATCGTGTCGGTGAGTTGTATCCGCGTGGAATGTGTGCGCCGAGAAGGTGGATCGTGAGACGGTCATTGGATGGGCATCTCTATCTCCGTGCAGCGTGTCCGTAATCGGCGGTTCTTAGTTGTTATTAGTGGTCAAGTGAAGGACACATGAACTGCGTAATCTGTTTCTTATACAGTTTACTACAGGCAACAGAGCACTTTTGCGGCGAAGAAAACGACACAACTTCAAGTGCAGTCGGACACGAAATGCAGATGCGAACTCTATCGTGACGTGCAGCGCGAGTTACAGTAATCGGGAGGGAGCATACCGAGAATATCGCAGAACAGTGCACATGTCAGCGCTAGACATCCAGGTATGGACTTGCAGTGGACGTTGGTGGCCCATCTGACGTGGGATTCCCGTATCATCAAGGTATATGCTTCGCTCTCGCAGTCGACCGCTATAACTGGAGCAGCGTGTGTGCCTGCTGGCCAGCCGACTTTCCTCTTTCATGTCTGCAGTTCCTCCTACCTTGCATTTCCCCGCGCCCATTGGTGGTGTTCCTTCCCATGATGATTTCCCTCCTTCACTGTTATTCGAGATCCTGTATGTGATGTTGATTCCTCTCATCGTATTCAGATTTGCTTCCAGGGCTTCGCGTACCATGGCCATCATCAATATCGTAGCGACGACTACGGAGCGGTGCGTGGACGGAATACAGTCATCTATCCTGCAACCGCTGAACGCGCGATGTCTTGACAGCGTCGTCAGCTTTGCTCTCCGCATGGCGGAGGCTAACAATCCGGCCCTTCGGATGACGAAGCTCTTCGTCGATTGGCTCCAGGGCGCATACATCGCGACGTTCATTTCCATAGGAAATGACATCGTGCACATCGGCCGCGCGTACCTCGTCAGTACGACGCTCGGCGCAGAGCCAGAAATGTTGGCGATGACATCGCGGCTCCCGACGATAATGTGCAGGGTATGTGCACCATCCAGCGGACGTTAGGACTCGACTCGATGGAGCTAGAGCAGCCTGGTGGCAGCAGTGCCGTAGAGACGAAGGCGCCTTCAAAGCAGGAAGAAGTGGACATTGCGAGCATAAGCATTCTTCCTGACGAACCTGGGAGGCGACGCCGCATCCGGGTTGTCTGCACTGCCATAGCAATAATTCTCGTCGTCGGCGGGCTCACGGCGCCAGTGGAGAGCGCCATGTATTACACATCGATGACGGATCCATCCAAAGTGAAGCCTACCCAACTGGTCAGGTACGTGCCCGCGTAGAACCTCCGCTTTTCTCGGTGGTCATTGAGAACCATGTCGTCAGAGTCATCGGAACAATCCTCGGGTTAATTGGCCTGCAGTCTATGAACATCTTCATGCTCCACGCTTGGATGACACGCCCAAGACGAGTGCAATTTCAGCGCATCCTTTACCTCTGTTGTATCTGTTGCATCCTTGTGAGTGACTCTCGGTAGGCATTGCACATTGCCTTACTGACTTCGCCTCACAGACGATCACTGCCGTGTACCGTCTCGCGGTTATGCCGAGCACGACCACCTCTTTGCTGCCCAGTGCCCCGGACCCGCTCAATGGCCCTATAGCCAAGGCTCTGTTTTACGTGTTCCACATCGTCCCGGAGTGGCTCGCGGCTGTTTTGGTGCTCTGTATCAATGTCAGAGTGGTCTATAACACCGGGTTCGGAGGCGACTTGCGTGTTAAAGACAAGATGTGATTTGGGAGAAACGACGTGCTAGGTTAGAATGAACGAGTAGAGCGGAGGGCATTGATTGTACTTGCATCTTGGCTCGGACATGTCGTTTGTGGTGTATTATCAGGAACAGCCGGCTCTTAGACCACGCCTGCAGGACATCACACTGATGAAGGTAGCATAGCATGCAGCAAATACTCACATTCAACCTCCTGAATACTTCCACGAATGTGCATGTTTTTGCTGCCCACTCAAGATCCGCATTGTGGCGTGAGTTGATCGTCAGATCGAGGCCGTCATCGGTCAATCTCCGAATTGAGGCAATCTCGCCCGATACCCTAGCTTTGATGCACTAGTGTCTAGTGCCAAAGGCCCGTACGCGGAAAATCCGGCAGCTTGCGTATCCTTGGGCAATGGGAGGTAAAAGTTGCGCTCTGACATGGGGCCATATATAATATGGGTATGCCGGCGTCGCCGGATCTTCTGTCGGAGACATGTCAGTAGTAGCACTGTTTACTCGAGCTGTTGCGAGAGATAGTGTGTCTGTTGAAGACCATGAGTCAATGTCTCTAGACAAGTGCACACTTGCGTATAGCAAAGTAGGCAATACGTGGGGACCGGTGTCTTCGGGACCAATCTCGCCGATGCAAGCTGCGACGCGTGAATATTGAAATGTTGAAGTAAAGAAGCACCGTGAGCGGTCCTAACAGGGGTTGAAAGAGTATACATGTGTACATGGATTCTTCTGACTGGTAACAGTTACTTTCTAAATGTACTGCATGCACAAGGCATGTAAGCATCACTCGTCTGGTTTGAACCAAGCCATCGACCACGCACCAGATCGCTTATACACTCCTTGCGCGCCAATAATCTGGAGCTTATGCAGACCAAGCTTAGTTGAAATCTACACCTCCGTCTATATTGATCGATTGGCCTTTCAGGAGTGATCAATAAGAGCCCGCTAGATCGACATGGTCGCGGGACTCACCTGTGATAAAGTACGCCTCGGGCTTAACCAGATATGACACAAGACTGGCAACAACCTCCGGGCCTGCAGCCGGGCCGTCCGGCGGAAGCCCACATACCTAAACCCGCATGTCACGTAAATCCGCACACGGGAACGTTCACTGTTATCACTCACCCACTTCGTGGCAGTACCATGACCACCACCCTTGGCTTCGTCAAGAGCGCCCATATCAGCTGATCGCACCGTCAGAAATGATCACAGAAAGCTTGGAATTGGCTTCACTCATGGCGGTGAGGATGACACCAGGAGCGTACGTATTGACGGTGATCTTGTGAGGCGCGAGCTCAATAGCTGGGGGAGTGTGGGTGAGGTGTTATCATCGTTAGCAGATTCATTCCCAGCGTACCGAGACACTGCGTGAGACCTCTGATAGCGAACTTGGGCGCGACGTAAGCAGCGGCAGCAGGTCCACCTGCCCCATGATCTGTGAGAAGCGATGCGACAGCTGTCAGACTGAATTGAGGACATACCGCGTTTGCCAAGGATTGAACCAGCCCCTGTCAATGAAGGATTTAGCATATATAAACATCATCCTCTACTGCGAAATCAGTGACGTACCAAGGATTCGTCCGCCGTTGCCTTGCTTGACCATCTGCTTCGCTGCGTACTTGTAGCAAAGCATAACTCCTCGAACGTTGATGGCCAAGGCGCGATCAAACTGTTTCACGTCGACTGTTCGCGGAATTAGAAAGTGAAGCTGTAATGAACAGACCTAGTACTCACGATCGACGATCTCACTTATGATCGCGACAGCGGCGTTCGCTACCATCTAGTTATCGCGGATCAGCGTCGCATTCTCACCGCAATGTGGGCAATAGTGAACTCACTACGTCGAGCCTACCAAGGACTTCGACCGTCTTCTCGACCATGGCTTTGACGGTGTCATCTTCGGAGACATCACCCAACACGGGCAGCGCTTTGCGTCCCTTGGCTTCAATCTCCTTCACCACAGAGTTCAAATTGTCGGCATTGCTCGGTATGTCGTTGACGGCGACATTGAAGCCGTCATCCGCGAGTTTGAGGGCGATCTCTCTGCCGATTCCTTGGGCAGCCCCGGTAATGAATGCGACGGTGAACGGAGTTGCCTGCCCTGGAGCCATCGCTGAATGTATGGGGAAGACGGGTAGAAGAAGGCAGAGACGGAGTAATTCTCTGAGCCTACACCAATCTAGTTCGTGGGCCACCTCATTATATCATGGATCCTACCCGAGTCGCTGATTTTACTTTGAGACCTTTCCCGAGTTTCAAACCCCGTCATCCATTGGTCACTCCTACGAAGGCCCATTCCTGGTTAGTACGTTCCTGCCGCGTAGCTGGCGATCAGTGCTGCTAGAAACATGCAGGACGTACATACCATCGCCAGATGGGCCACATGCGCGTGCTAGTGGGCAGTGAGAAAGAGCCCAGGCGGTACCCTAACGTGCTTCGCCGAGCAGAACGGCCGTCCTTACTAAGTACAGGGTTGCCTTATTGGGAAGCCACATCCCACGTGGCTGTGCACGTGTAGGCGTTGATCCCGTTGAATCCCGTTGAATTGGCAGCGCCACCGGTGCGCGGGTCAAGCAGCAACGTTCAGACCGACTGCAAGTTCACTGCAACAGTGAAGACTTTCGACAGCTGCGTGTGGCATGCCTGCGGAGTAGAGCTCTGCCATACTTTTGTCTGAGCCAGTGCGTACAATCACTCTTCGCTGGTAGGAGAGAACGATCTGACGAAAGACTTCAATTCAGAGCCCAGATAATGGAAGATGTTTTACATACCCGTTCATCCCGCTGCGATATGCAGCGGAGCATGGTAGACCGTAGGACAAGATGCCCGACTACAAGTCAAGAAAGGACATTTTGATCCTCGGGCTCGGCTTGACCTGCCATATACTCACTGCAAGACCGTAGTACCGCGCCCCTATGCAGCCGACGGAGCGTGCCGACTACCCCACTGCAATAAGGCGTCGCGCGTGGTCTGTCTCAGAACACAAGTTTGACATTCTAGACGACGCATAGCGTACCCGTTCCTATTGATCAAGGTACGGCAGCCACTTCCCCCGAGTCGACGCCGTCGGTCAGGCCGGTCAGGGTCCGTTAGAGCCTGTGGCAACATGCAAGAACACGTCAAGATCAGTCGAGCGCAACAAATAACGTGGGTATATGCGCACTTTCTATCGTGCGGCAGCTTGGATGGAGCTTGGACGCGACCGGCAACACGACCACCAAGCACGGCGCGGGTGCGACATTTCGTCAGCAGCAGTTTGTCGGAGGGCGGCATGCTCGCTGCCGACTTATCGGTCCTTGCAGTAACGCTTGTCTATGATCACTAACGGATGGGCTTCCCGACGACTCTGGTCTGGGTCGTGTCTGGAGAGATCTCAAGTCGCTGGATCCCGTGGATACGGCATCGACCTGGGCTCTAGAATGCTACTCTCCACTCCACGGCAATGGACGGGACCGAGGTAACGACTCTAGTGAAACTTGTGGAGTTGTGATGTCCAGGAGGATCGAAACGTCGACCCGTCCGCTGTCTGCTCTGGCATAGTCGGTGGGTGGCAGTCGAACCCAGGCCGTCGCGAACAACCACTCACCATGGTGTCGTTGACCCACTAAGCAGGACACCTGACGTGGCCGTCTTACGGACCACAAGGCGTGACACTCTGTCATCCGTCCTCCCAATACGATCAGCATCTACTGCGCAGAAGGGGCTCGCGTCTGGTCAATGTTGAACGGGAATACACGCCAAGATGACAGCTATGTGCGATACTTCTGTTCTCCGTACCTCTGCTTCGCCCCGCCAAGTCTCCTCGGAAGCCCTCTATCTGGCAAGCCGACCGGATGCTCACGATCACGCCTGGGATTATGCAAGCATTTTCGAGCATCGATGACGCTGCGTGAAGACAAGCTCCCGCTTTCACCGAGGATTGATGCTTACAATATGCGCGGAGGCATCACTTAGTGGCCATCTTTCCAACACGCTCAACTCCTTCGAAGATCTCCACAACGCTGCCGCCATTGCCTTCATCCCGCGCTGACTTGTCGAGGAATTGCGACGAAGACCTGTCAGGCGGAGCCTTTCCCGGTCTTCAGTCTTCATTCTGTCCCCAGGCCCGCGCTACCGTGTCTCCTTGCCACGCTGTGCACGTCCCCGTGCCTGCTGAGTAACAAAGGAGTCTGCCTACCAAATCTTCTGGCAGACCACTTCCGGCTGCAACAGCCTCGTCGGCCACCCACTGCTGTCTTCCATGTGCCGGAAACCGTTTGCTCCCAGTCGCTCGTGACTTCTCTCCGATAGGCTCTATTTCTGCTGGACCTCTGCTCTTATTGGACAACGCGTGCTCGCGCGCCGGAGAAGTGCGGGAGGCTTACAAGGTTTGGTATGTCGTTCCGCGATTCGGACTCTGGACGCCTGTACCTCGGAGCGCCCATACTGGACAGTACAAACCCGCTCTGCAGAGTATCCTCGTCTCCTCCACTCGCGCGCCATGCATTTCGTCTCTGCTGCATGCTTAGCAAACGCATGGACTAGGTCACGCTACTATCGGGCACTCGTTACGGGGGCCGGCGACTCTCCTTTCTCATACCCTTGGGATTGTCCGTACTGGCAATGGCAAGCAGATTGCCGAAGACTCAAGATAATACCGTCCTGAACGCGACCTTCGCGCGCACAGAACGTATCCTGTTGACTCGATTTCAAATTGCGCTTGAATACCAGTACCCCGATGGCCGGCCGGCACTATCCTATTGTCGCTATTCTGGGTTCGCTGGTGGTCTCGAATACGCTTTGTGGCACACGATTGCCACAACCTTTCGGCCGCTACCGCTCTCTCGGGCTGTTCATAGCAAGATAGTTTGATGTCGTCCCTGCGCGCCGCGCGTTGGGAGACCGGGTCGGTGCTGGCAGCGCATGTTTCACTCACTCGATGTGTGCAGCCACTACACACCGACTCGCCGCGGCCCAGGACATACGTCAATTTGCCATACTGCAGCAATAATCGATTTATTTGATGCCATCTTCGTCGCCGGGACATGTATCCATGCGTGCGCGGGTCCTGTCAGTATCTGTCAAAGCCCTCCCCGGTCCTCGCGACATCCTTGCGAATCGTCCGCGCGATGCAAGTGCCGCGTTGGACACATCGATGGCGTGTCCGCACATCAAGAATGCACTCTCTTCGTGTGTATTGCGCCGCTGCGAGAGCATGACTCGCGGCTTGTAGCGGGCTCTTATCCCTTCGAATTCATGCGACGCGGTCACTTGATGCAGCTCGATGGTCGATGATCCCACCCAAAAATCCAGAAACCGCTTGTGGTTCTCCATCCTGAACTTCGGCGAGCCCGTGGCCGGTGGAGCGAGAACTTTGTGTTGGACCATGAGAACGAGATTGTCCCAGGTTGGTCCCAGGCTGTGAGTCGGCGCCCCGGCGGCTGTCTGCAGTTGGCCGGCGCCTGGGCCAAGCGCGACTTTGACCCACACCGTGACTACGGCCTCGTGTTGACAAAGCTCTGGTCGCTGCTCTGACTCGCTCTGCGCAGGCTCTTCGTTCCCAGTGCCCGCAATAGCCACCGCAGGACGGGCGAGTGACTGCTGAATGAGACAACAAGGTGACCGTCTCTGTCATGGCGAGGCTGATGATTTTGACGCTTGGGCGCGCGAGCACGGCCGATCTGGATGGCCACGCAGGGAGGCTTCTGCCTTCGCCTAGTTTCCCTCGTGGCCACTGCATCTCTCCGCCGCACGCCTATAAAGCCTTTGCTTTGCCCGCCATGTCAAATCCCGATCCCGGAGGCTACACCACTGCCACCCGTCACTGTCGATCGGTCCTTGTCCTCTGTCTCATATAAGGGCCCGAGTACCTGTGCAAACTTTCCACCACCCAATCGTCTTGCACCCTCGCACACCCTACATGACTGCCGTAGCTTCCTCGTCCCAGTCTCTCTACGCGTCGCTGCCATCCGCGCCCTCGGCATGCAGACATCATATGGCTCTGCTAGCCACGCAGCGGCACCATCGCAATCGAAAGGTTTGCTTTCGCGCGAGTGCAGGAACGGTCTGCCTCGTCAAGGTGCGTCATACCATTCGTCCATAGCCTCTCTGCTAAGCTCTACGTTCAGTGCCACATCCCCACCAGGGCTCCATGTCCTCCGCGCTGGTCCCTCGGACGTGCACATATTCCGGCACGAGTTCATCACCCAATTCCGTTTCTCGCACTCCGCCGCGCTGCACCCCGCGGACCTGCACATCCTGGAGCCAATCGACGAGGCCCATACGCTCTACGAGGAAGAGAAGGGCACCGTCTTCCTCGCGCGCGAGCTCATGACGCGCCTCCAGACGCTCACCGTCGACTCCCAGCGGGCGTTCCGACGACCTCGTGTGGCGGGGCAGATCTCGCGATCGCACTGACGCTGGGCGTCGCGCTAGAAGGCTCGAGGATGGCGTTGGCAATGGACGGCTTTGTAATTGCGGGGCGGCGGGACCCGAGTCAGACCTGGTGGCCTTGGCGAGGCTCGTCTTCCACCCATCGTCGTATCAGCGTTTCCGAACCGGGGCGGAGTGAAGAGTTTGACATGCTAGCGGATCACAGAGCTTTGCTGCCGTGCCTTTGGCGGTGCATCCACAACCTTACCATACATCGCCGCATCCGTGTGGTCGAACCCGTACCACCATCGTGTGTGTACTAATTAACTAGATTATATGGGTCTGTCATTTGCCGCATTTGTAGTTTTAGTCAATCGTAGCATTAGGTGTTATCCATCCAAGCTGTTCTCCCGGAGGTGGCCTGTGCTGTGCTCGCGAGGCCGCTGCTGTTCATGGGCGATAAAACGTCAGTCTGAACAATGTCGCAACTGAGGTGAGGACCGTCCGTAACAGGGCTCGTCAACAGCTCCGAGTACTGATGATGATCTGTTAGTTGCGCGTCTCCAGCAGTCAGTGAACCATCCGGGGATAGCCATCGCGTATGCGCACGGGAGACGGCTACATAGAAGCTACCATCGCAAGCAGCACAAAGAACAATCGGAGCGAACACGTACAACCCGCAGATTCAGAAGTGTCCGAACTGCTCGTTCTCCATTACCATTTGGAGGTGCTTCGTCGGGCCATATGAACACACCAGCGCGCCAGCAGCCACCGGAGCGCTCAAACTTCACTCAAGCGTGGAGACGCGCTGACGTGAAGTTTGCGTGAAGTGCATACGTAGAGCGGGAAGCAGCGACACGGACGCGTTATTACCGATAGCAGAGAACCGAAAGAATTGCTTCTGAATACAGTACCGATATAGATACACTGTTTGTTTGTTGACTTCCCCCTTCTCTCCACGGCTCGTCAGACCATCTCCGAGCGACACAACGGGCAACTGGACGAGTGGCTTGAATTGAACCACTATCGAACTCTGGATCAGCGGGGCGCCACGGGAGCCTGGCAGAGAGACGGACCTTGTACAGACACGCGGCGTGGAAGCGATTCTTGCATGTCCTGCACGGTTTCCGCGGCAAACTGCCGTCCATCGCACTGATGATCCTGCGGGACCATAGAGCGATCAGACACAGGGGACGGCAACCACCGCACAGCATACGCACGAATAACAGATCGCGCACTCCGCGAGACCCTCGAAGTGAGACGAGACATTCTTCTTGAAGAAACTCAGGCCGTCGGTGATGCTCCCACTCTACACGCCGCATGTGAGCGCGGATGAAAACAACCTATAACAGAAGACTACGCACTCTGTAGGAGATAATTTGCTGAATACCGAGCATCCAGCCCGCCAGCGATCCTCGGGTACACCCACCGGTTTGTTGTCCCGGATCTCGATGCCATGAAGCGGGTAGTCGGATGGCAACTTCACCGTCAGCCCGAGCTGGTGCTCGTCTACCGCGTACGAGGCTGTGACCTCATTCACCGCATTCGAGACCTTGATCGTGAGGTTCTCGTCCGTGAGCTCGGCCGCAGCGTCTGGGTCTTTTACTTGGGTCAACTCGGTCTGGATGATTGCGGGGGAGAAGTAGGACGCCGTGTAGGTTGATACCCTGTTAAGCAACTGACGATCGCGGCATTCGGAGAGCCAGTTGCGGATGAGAGACGGCACTATGAGAAGCGCGCGGTAGTACAAATGAGCCGCCAAGAGGCCGATGCTCAACGCCGAATCTCCAGAGTATGCTGCCAGATGTTCAGCTGCCGTTGAGAAGAGAGGGAGAGAGCAAAAATGAGACGTACAGTCAAGATACAACTCTTCGATGGACCATATATCGAGTTTGAATGGTTTCGTGCTTCCCCATACAGGCCAAGAATAGCGATTATGCTAGGAAGTAGGTGTTCACCTATAAGACCCAGGTCTCGTAATTGCTCGATGTAAGCAGATTTGACTTTGAGGGACTAGAAGCTAAGGTCAGCAGAGCACGCCTTAGAATCGAGAGTCGAGAGTGGACTCACAGCGTTCGCGAAGTGGTCGAAGGCCAGCATCCATGCAAGGAAATAACCGGAAGAATGCTGTGCCACCATTAGAATCGCGGGCGTACAGAACCTGGGATAACCGACCTGATACTCGAAGCCCGAATCCTCTTCCGCGCTAAGGTCACGTTGCAGAATTTGGATGAGTTCCACCGGTAGCTCTATCCTTACGGGATCCTCGGATTCAACCGCAGCTTCGATTACCATGTGCTCCGTGTACTTCCTGGCTGCCTCGTGTAGAAGCCGATAGGCCATCTTTTGAACGTCGATTGCGGGATCTTCAATGATATGGCACATCTGTTCGAGAAGTCAGGTCCATTTCTAACCTATACGAAGGACGTGAAGCAAACCTTGGAGATAGTGGTCCGGTCCATGAGGGACTCCGGAAGATCTTGTACAATCTGCAAGGCAAGCTCACGACATGCAGAGAGCGGCGCCGAGATCTGTTCGGGCTCTGGGCAGCAGGTCAGAAATCGCGGCCCTTTCCAGGGTCTCGTCTGCTACGCACCCAGCTTCACCGAGACTAAGTCGCGAACGAAACTCAAACATGTAGTCTCCCTGTCTTGCCAGACTTCACGAAGAGCCTTGTTCGTCGAGGCTAGATCTTGTATAGCAATCAACAATCTCAGTGTCCTACTGAGAATGACAAGGGAGGGCTGTTCCGTGAGAGCGGAGCTCTACGATACGGCAAAAACAGTGAGAATAACATGCACTTCAGCGTAACGAGCTCTCGCACCTCAAGATTGTTCTCCATCACGTCGAAAATCAAGTCCCAGTGAGCTCCTGGTACGTTCTGCAAGATCGGTGCTAGGTACAAGAAGATCAACGTCATCTCGCTCTCGACTCCTCGTCGATATCTTCGTCTGATGTGATCCACTGCTGGCAAGTCTTCATCAAATTGACCGCGCGTGGTTGCGGTAAGAAGACAACGTCGGATTCGGGGTCTGGTGCAGTTGCTCCTAGCCTGCGGAGTATCCATAAGCCTTGCGTATTCGCCTTCGACGCTGGCACACCGAGAACTCCAGCTGCAAGTTCGTTCCTGTATCGATCGAGAATTGGCGGTTCAGGCGCATACTGGGTGACCGAGTACACGATAGCAAGGGATGTGTGGGGCGCTGTAAGCGATGTCAGTGCTTTGAAACGATTCGAGACATTGAATGAAACTATACCTTGTCGCTCCAGCTTCCGGGCGAGCTGCGCCCATTGCCCCGCTTCAACTTTCGAGATGCTCCTAAACGTGTGTTCTAGTATCGCGTGAAGGATACGGGACTCCCGTACGGTGTCAAATCGTTGACCGTGGCTGACCAGGTCCCAGAGAAGCCTTCCGACGGCGTCAAGCTGGCTGTAATCATCTGCCGCGATGCTGTCCACGACCACAGAGTTCCACCCTTCGTCCTGCGATGAGGACAACACGTACATCGCGACTTGCCTTGCCTTCGTGATAAGGTCATGGAGTCTCGACCTCGAAACGGAGGCAGAGAAAACAGGGTTCCTCGACGTCGGTAACTGGATCAGTTCGTCCGCATATAGCGACAACGCTAGCAGATGTCGAACTGCCCAGGCATTCTCTTTTGCGGCATGCCTGTCGTCAAGAAGACACAAGAGTAAGGCCTCGACGGCTCGAGCGTATTGCGATAGGCCAGACAGATCAGCGTCAAGGCTTGTTGCAGGTGGCTCGTGACACAAAGGAGGAGGAACAAGCGGATCTATGACAGCAAGGCTCGCATCACTCGCTACGGATGGCAAGCGATCGAGCATGTCGTCGAGTAATTTCCTGGAGGGCAGGATGTCCGACAAAAGTTTGACGTCGAATGAAGCATCCCGTGTCTTCAGCATGAGTAAAATTTCCGCGGGGCTGCGACAAAATGAATAATTGTTATCATATAATATAAAAGAGTGGAGCGCACCTCGCTAGTGACGAAGTATCCAGCAGCAATTCACGCAGTCTGCCCTTCACGACAGCTACTGTGGCCCGCTGACACTCTTGACTTCCATGCAGCCACGTCTGCCAAAGCTTCCGAGTCGTGGCTACTTGCTGCTCGTCGGCCTCCCGTACAGTCGGCAGCAAGTTCCCAAAGAGAAAGACCTCGGCGAACAAGGCGATCGAACCTTCCGTCGTCTGTAGCAAAGCGAGATGATGTGAACACAGTACCTCCAGCAGGCTCCACGACACGCCGAAGACGGCGAGCGACGCGGATGCGTCCGTCCAAACAGCAGGGATGTGCATGTTCAATGCCGAACACAGACTTCCCACCAGGCCCTTGAAGGAGCCCCCGAGACAAACGGCCCTGTTAAATGCGTCAATTGGGACTAAATCGGGGTTTTCGATATAATTGACCTGGAGAGCGCATGATGCTCCGGAGTGTATTCACTTCACCTGCCTTTGCAGGTCCGGAAAGCACCCTAGCGAGAAGTCACCGATAACGTCGTCGAAGTCGCCTTCATCAGCATGCAGGTAGCCAGGGAGTGCGCCGCTCTCCTGAGCGTCGAGCAACGGTGAGACGGCATCCTCGATGCTTCCCGACGACCCAGCCAATGTGCGTAAGACATCCTGCCACAGTTGCAGACATAGCGCCTCGTCTTGACGATGAAAGAGGTAGGTCAGCAAGAGCGAGGGAGCAACGGCTAACACGCGTCGCAAGTGCTGGCCCACAGTTTCGTCGATGGCCTGTAATTCTCTCAAATGAACAGCCGACGCACAAAACATGCGCGCGCAACGTACCTTGGTCACCGCTGGATCACTGAACACAGCGCCTTCGAATGTACCCAGAACGCCCACAAGCGCGTCGACTTGACCCTGGGCGGGAGCTTCATCCGACTGGAGGATCTCCTCGCAGCGTTTGATCGCGTGTTGCACTACCTTGGCGACGAGCGCATTCACAGCGGCCACTTGTTCGCCATCCTTCTCGAACTGGTGCTGGAATGTTTTCAGGATAGTCGACGCGATCGGAGATATACCGCCGTCTTGGTTGCCCAATGCCGGCAGGATGCCAGACGACAACGAGTCCCAAGCGGCAGAGAAAAGCTCTGGCAATGTGTGGTCATCATGGTGAGGAACACAGAACGGAGATATCACCATCAGTACTTACCACGATTGAGCTGGTAAAGCCCCGTCAACGACTTGACCATCAAGCCCGCAGCTGTTGCTGGTTCAATCCTCAGTCGCCGCTCATTCAGCGCCTCCAACGCGGTAGCAAATTGGTTCGCTACGAGCTTCCGCGCCGCCTGCTGACGATCAGCCTCTGTATCGTCGGCGACTTCGGTGGATGAACCGTGTATCAGAAGTTGCGCGTCCTCTAAAGGGCAATGCAGCAGGCGTCTGACGAGGAAGGTGAGACACTCCAGGACTGCCGAGAAGAACGCGGCGCTCGTCGCTGTTTTGTCGAGCCCAGAGAGTGCGCGTCCATCCACGGCTGACCAGAAGGAGGTGAAGAAGTCATCGAGAGGGGTGTTCGAGCTTGCGCCCCATATCTGCATACTCGGATGTTAGCTTCACTCTAGCCACCAGACATAGGGCGCACCGCGGGTGGGATCGTGAATATGATGATTATGATGGTAGGATAGCCCTGCAATGGTGATCCCGCGCATCCTAGCTCGAGGAACTGGAGGAACTCGCGGAAGGCTCGAGACGGAGGGGGTGTTGTTGTCGGTGTCGTCGACTTATCGACCTGTGCCTCCTGCGTGAGTTCATCGTCATCCGCGTCTGAGTCCTCTTCAGCATCCTCCCCTTCATCGTCTCGGGCGTCGAGCTCCCAAGCGATTGGGTGTTCTGCGACAGTCGTTAGTTGCAGGTATGTGCAATGGGCAAGAGACATACCTCGGAGGAACGTCAAGAGAGGCTGCCACATTGCTGACCTGACAATGGGGTCTGGCTCTACCCAGGCTGAGCGCAGAATAGCCCGACTGAGCACTGTAAGCAGTGTGTCGAGCAGTTCTGACGAAACCGTGAGCTACGTGCTCGAGAAGCAATGTATCCGATAGCGGACCTTTACACGTCCGAAGAGCCGTCTGCAGTAATGACCACGCCGCCCTGCGCACACCGGGTTGATTCCAGCCGAAGCTCTCGACCTCGACGAATGGCGGCACCTGGGCATGATACAAAGCCGTCCACAAGGCCGGATTCGCGAAGGGCGCCACGAACTCGTTCGTTAAATATTCAGGCCTTTCCGCGACAACGGCACCTGCGAATGACAACGCTGAATGCCATACCCCGATGTGTACATACAGGCACAGTACGTACTAAGCATCCACTCCGCCGACCCGCACGCTCCCATGCGCAGTCTAGCCCTGCGATCAGCCTCATTCTCTTCTTCCTCCTCTGGCTTCGCTCTGCCGGTGTCCTCCTCCTGGACTCTCTTCGTAGGCGGCGACTTTGCGCCCTTCTTGTGTGGTGGTGGTGGTGGTGCGGCGGGCTGCGGAGGGTTAACGTACAAGTACACGCCGCTCGGATCGAGCAAAGTCCGATGCGTAAAGTTCCAGAGTCGCTGCACTTGCTCAGCGTCCAGACCGAGTGGTCGTGGAGAAGTGGACAAGGCGACTGAGCGGATCCAGGACTCTCGGGCGAGCGAGGCAACCTGGCGGTCGACATCGTGCGCGGCAAGGAGCCACGAACCTAATATATACTCGGTTTGGTCGGCCGAGAGAACCTCGCGTAGATTGAAGAAGAGATGGGTCGAGATGTCCGCAGGTAGGCGAAGCAAGGAGGTATGCAGACCGACGGCAAGGAGCCGAATGCGCCGAGATGGGTGAAGAAAAAGAGCGGGATGTGGTGTAGCTACTACAGCCCATGAGCGGGGTTCAACGACCTAGGGACGCAGATGCTCACCCAGACTGGAAGGGTCTCCGCAATGACCTCCAACAACCCGTTCTCGCTCCTGGCTTTGTCGACCCAACCCGTTTGAAAATCTTCCAGCGCACGTCGCTTCGTGATCGAATCCTTCTTCGCGAGCCTTCGGAGGACAACGAGCAGTTCCGGCGGTAGTTTCTGCGCGATCCCCAGGGTGTCGAGCGGATCCGGTTGCACTGGCGCAGGCTTGACTGGCGGGATATAGACTTTCTTGCGGGGCTCCTTGCTCTTCTTCTCTTTCTTGCTTGCCTTTTTCTCCTTCGGTATCTGGGGTTCCTCGGCTTGGCCAACTGGTGCAGCCGCCTTCCGGGCGTGTTTCTTGCGTGTCGCGGAGGTCGCAGAGGACTTAGCCTTCGCCATGAGAAGAAATCAGATCAATGTCACTGTACAGTATTATACCGAGGGATCAGAAAGAAGGGGGTAAGAAAGAAGTAAGGGCTGAGGACTTGTATATAGTCGTAGATGGTCGTGTCCAAGTCGTGTCGGTCAAACCGTCAAATCAACAGCAAGCGTCATACGATCTGATTACAGATCCGACGCGGTGATTGCCGTCTCCAGGCCGAGGCACACCCGACCTCAACCCGACCTTGTTCAAGCTGTAGACCAACTGCCAGTTGCCACACTACTGCCAGTGAGCGGACGTACAGGTAAGCACAGATCTTTAAGTATTCTCAGTGAAATTCTCGGTAAACCCTATAACTTTGAGCGCTTGGTGCTCAGCATGTCCGAGAAATGTAAGTCGGCTCTATCGCGTAAGTATTGCCTCTCAGCGCACTAATGAATTATTGAAGCACAATTACAGTATGCCGCCGCATCTCGCGTCCCTCTCATCAAATCGCCCAGTCTCAGGGTTGCGCGGCCGGTTGGTGCGGACTGAATCCAACCAATTACCCTTGTTGACCGTCAGTCACTAGGTCGAGCGTCCCCCGGACATTCACCCGCTACCGGAAGATGTCTCTGCTTACGTGCGTACAAATAGCCCGAGAGCATGTACGATATGTCTCAGTGACATTTTTCTTTTCAACCAGTTCGTGTATCCCTTCACACTTGAGCCTCACGTAATCCGCCTCGAGGACTCGCGTCGATCCACGCTCGCCGCTCATGCAGCTCGTCGCGAGGCATACCTCAAGTCGCGCGAGGAGGAGAAAGAGCGGCGCAAGCGCGATGCTCTCCGCCGCATAGCTCCAGGGTTCGAGCCTCAAGGCACGCTGCTCGTGCCCACGAAACGGCAGTCGATAGGTCCGGGATCGTCGCCCGCTCCTCCGGACTCGCTGGACGGCAGTACAGGACACGCGCACACCAAGTCGGTCATGGAGGATCTCGTAGATCAACTTGCAGCATTGGATGCTGAGCGCGATCAGACTTGATGCACATCCGTGGGGGCGATTATCACGACATGGACGTGCATCGGCTCGCTCATCCTCCCTCTGTATGAATATACGCACTTTGACGCTTTAAAATGATACCAGCGTCATCACCGTTCCTGTGTTACTTCACCTAGTAGCCGTTTCGTCAAGGCCCTAGTGCAAGGGTGCCGTATCATGCTGCACGACAGAATTTAGGTAGCAGGTACGTAGATCATGCGCAGAGACGTCTTCAACTTCGCAGGCTATGAGGAAGCTGGGGGTGGTTTGGCTACTAGTAGAACAGTAGCGATACGGTCTGCAAACTCGCGCCCTGTACACGCATTCATGGAAGAGCACGAGTGCAACCCATGAGTTGTGAGCAAGCGCGAAGGACTCGCGTGTCACTGCATTGCACCAGACATTTGAACACTACATGCTTCTGTGCGTATCCATCGGAATGCTACGGAAGGCGGTGATGCGTGGACAGGAACTGTCATTGCACTTTGACAGTTTGCCTCCAGGTACCTCCGCTGACAGTCGGACATAATGCTGGTCGTCCTTGGGTCGTCCGCACCTTCAAGTAGGGTAATATAATGAGATACAACCGATACAAACTCCGTGACGGAGTCGACATGACCCATAGACTAGATAGACATACTATGTACATCGCATAGTTCTCACTCTCCGACCTCATCGTACGCTTCATCATACTCCTCTTCCTCCCAGTCCTCTTCCTCCCAGTCCTCCTCTTCCGAGTCACTCGTCCTGCCCCTATGTCGTTTCGAAGGACCGGGCCTCTCCAGATCAGTCGATTTCAAGTCGTTCAATGTCCGTTTCAGGCCCGTGGGGTGCACGTTCGATCGCTCGGGACCACGCCAATACACGACGATCGTACCGAACTCAGGACCTTGGAATTGATCTGCTGTACCGACGACATCTTTCCAATGCGCCAGAGGCTGCTGCAGTGCGGTGTAGAAATAATAGTATATATCGTTGTGATCCGCGAGCGTTTCAGATGCGTCCACTGAGGGTACTTGTTTGATTGGGCGCTTTATGCGAACTGGCAAAGGCATATCCAATATCGGCTCCAGTGGCTCTTCGTCTTGCTTCGGCCGAGCCTTGGGGCGAGGGTCGACGGCTTCGTAGTGTTGTTGGCACATCAAAGCAAGCTTGGCGAGGAGCTCGGCCAGAGGCGAGCCCGGATCTGGGATTTTGACGGACGGAAGACCGATATGCGAAAAGGTTTTCTTCAAGTCGCCGCCAATTTTCTCTTGGTGTTTGTCGCCAATCCGGACACTTTGATGGTCGTACATATGCAGGACATGTATCCTTAGAGCGTCGGGGAACGAAGTCAATGCGTGCTTCACGAAGCGAAGACACATCCAGTTCAGGACATGTACGACGGATTCCAGATCGTCTGCGACCTCGTGTACCTTCCCGGGGTCCTGCAGAAGCCTGGCAGACATGTATCGCCACGTACCCTGAAACCGATCAGCGCGAGGTTGCACCCTGTCGTGTACCCGACTCACCGTACGACCCGGTCGTAACACAGTATCATCTTTTATGAGTTTGCACATTTCCCAATCGTTCAGGATGCCGACGACTCGCTCAATACCTTCCATGTCGATGAAGCGGAGTATGAGGATGTTCGCAGGACTTATATCTCCGTGCAGGCAACGCTCCAACTCCCAGGCCTGTTTATGTGCTAGGCCAAAGCACGATGAGTATCACCGCGTTAAGAAAGCGACGAGCACAGTACCTTGAAGCGCTTCGAATATACATTTGACGAGCTCCCGTGGAGAACTGTGGCTCTCCAGTGGCTCACAGATCTCCTTCACTACGAGACGATAGTGTTCTTGTATAGGCCACCGGCACGTCGTCTTCTGATCCGCAGGTTGCCAGCATTGCGCCGACGTCTCCTGTGCGCTACCCGCGTCGTTCTTCACAACGCCGGCAGCGATAGGCGTTGGCACATATTGCACACCACTCCTTCGGAGCGTCGTCAGCACGTCGCCCTCGCGCAACGAGTGCTCCACCCGAGGGCGCCAGCAATCCTTCAAGAAGACCAGTCGCTTCCGAGACACGTCGTAGGCGATGTAGCCTTTCGTACCACGCCCGATAGGGGAATCGGTCGCGAAGTATGGCTTGCCTACAATGAAGGAAGCGCCATCACTCGCCGGCGGATCCGTGTCCTCTGGCTCTGGACTCGACCACTTTGTGAGCGGCTGCAGGTCCCGCTGATCAATGAGGTCCTCGGTCCGCATCTTGATCTTGTACACGGGCCATCCAGCCTGATCGAGCGCAGCATGACGCCGTTCGCTGACCCACTCGTTCGGCGCGCCGCAATCCCGCATGGCGTCGATCTCGTCTTGCGTGGCTCGCACGACAGTCGGGTCGAAGCCGCGCCGCTCTTGGTCCATGCACGCGTAGCGCCAGATGACCTTGTGAAGCGGCGACGGGTCCTCTTTGAAGTCGATCGACGCAGAGACGGTGGCGCCGGCTCGGTCCCACCGTGTGACCCGAGCCTGACCGTTGAACATCAGCAGTGTGAAGAGATGCAGTCGATGTTGTCGCTTGAAGATCTTCCCGACACATTCCGCCATCCGCTCCAGCGAATCGTCCGCTTTGGGGCCAGAGAGAGCATTCTCGTCTGGCTCCACATCGTCGCTGGCGTTGGTCGCCTGCCCCTTGCCTGTGTCCGCGGCCGTGGGCTGATCCGAGTCGTCACGGCATTCGTCGTAGTCGCTTCCGTCCGCAGGATTCTCCCCGTCGTCGCTCTCCTGGTCGTTGTCCCTATCGGCAAACTCGGAGGCACACTGATGGGTCGAAGTCGTCTTGATCTCCACAAACAACGATATCCAGGCCCAGCGACTAGAAGTGCGGAAGTCCTTGATCAAGTTGCCCGGCGTAGACGCGTGGTCGGCCCTAGCATCGATGTGCGCCGCCGGGTAGAAAGACACGTCCGAGTCGACTCGGCGCTGTGCCGCGGCACTGTTGCGATCGCTCGAGTCTGGGCTATCGCGCAAGTTACTCGCAGCCAGCTTCTCTCCGTAAGGACAACTATCGAAGATCGCCAGCGCGACTCTGCACTGTTTACAAAGATAAACAACTGCCTCGCCTGGACTGGACACAGGGAGATCACGTACGAGCTCAACCTGTGCGAAATCCTTCGATTTCCCGAGTTCCGCCTTGCAGCCCGAGAAGGTAGGGATCTCAAGTTCAGACGGGAGGTCAGGACCAGGCATATAAAGTTGCATGAAGCGGTCAAAGTCCATTTCGACCGGCTTTGACCGCATTCTTTCAGCGAAAATTGGTTTTGGACCAGTCACCGAGGCAGCAAACCGAGGAGTAGAGTAATTCGATGTGTTCTGTACCACGGTGATGGGCGAGCGGATGTCGATGAGGGTGCGTCTGGCATAAGCCGAAGTGGCCACGAACTGAGCTGCCTGACCAGTGACACTGGGGGCAAGACGCGTTGGTCGGAGCGCGAACATAGGAAGGACATTGTAAGTAACAGATCTCCGATCCGTGCAGCCACAGCGATCGTGGCTTGAGATCTTGAGAGCTTGAGCTTTTTCCTTTTTTTTAGAGGGCTTTAAGGGGCATCCTGCAAACGACAATAGGTCGGCTCCGGAGTGCCAGCCAGCCGGCGGGTTGCCCCGCTCGTGCTACCGAGAGCTTGAGCCTGACAAGACGCTGTGGACGTGGCAACTACAAATTGCCATATCGGGAACAAGGTCGCGCACACGCGTTTGATCCGCGTGTGGCTGCACTGTGGTCCATCAATCTGAGATGTGGCTCAGTCCCATTGTTCTCGTCCCAACGTCGCACGCGTCGATCCAGACTGCCCCGTATTGGGTAAATTGTGTGTACGCTGACAATATCTCGGACTTGGATCTGCGCAAAAGGCGCGAGATAACCTACCGACTAGGAAAGGTAAATCGTTTCGGGCAGCAACAACAATGCTAACCCCAGAGAATAATGAAACAGGCGTGTTCTGTGGCCAACAGACATCGTGGCTCTCTGAGCTGGATATAAAGCAAACGCGCCTTCGCCCACTGCGTAAGTCCAACACCCATCTTCTTCCGATGGCTACTCCTTCTGACACCGCGCCTAGTATCGTTGGAAATTCCGAGTGTGGCACCTCGCCTCCTGCCACACCCAGTCAGGCTCACGAATCGTAAGTCGCGCTACTCCCGTCTCGTGGACCGGCTTGCTGACAGTCGTGCTAGGGGACCGCCAAGTCCGTCCGCCACTGCGGTACCCGAAGAGTCGCCAGACGCGACTCCGTGAGTAATCCTATTGTCCCGTTTCATTGCTTCCGCTGAAAGTATCGACAGTGAGGCTTTAACCGGTCCGACAGTCGCATCTGAGAGCACCGAGTCCTCGTAAGTGTCTGTGTCTCTGCGACGTTTACCTCCGACGTAACTTGGAATAGTGCCTCGGCTGCCACTCCTGAGACTGCTCGCCCAATAACTCCACAGGGTACGACGCCCCCCGACGGCAAGACAATCCAAAGCACCCCTGTGCAAGCAACGGTGTCGACCAAATCGCATTCTGTCAACACCGTGACCGGCCCGGACGCAGTGATAAGGAGGCGAGCGCTATACGCGCGCGAGATGCGGTCGAAGCTGTTTGAGATGGAGTTTGAAGAATTCTTGGCTCTGTACATGCCGAGCGACCATGACCTGCCGGAGTCTTCCAGGCTCGCGATCCCAGCAATGGATAGTACGACGCTCTTGGACTCCAAGGAAGGACCTATCTGCGATGCACTGGTGAGTACGCAATCTATCTTGACGCAAGGCCACCGCTCAACTGGTGTTTGCGACTAGTGCAAGGTCGCGCAGGCCATCTTCGCAGGGTGTCCGCACGGGGAACAGAAGCTTGTTGCGAAGAACACGAGCAACCACTCGGACCCCAGTGATAAAAACGACGCCGCGGAGCAGCTGAGGGTCGATCTGTCCTTCTATCCCGACCACGACGATGCGAAGTCGGACTACGAACATCAGAAAGCGAGTCAACGGGCGAAGGAAGCGAGTCAACGGGTGGAGGAGGCTCGTCAACGGGCGGAGGAGGCTCGCCAATGGGCGGAGGGGCCTCGTCAACGGGCGGAGAAGGCTCTTCAACAGGCGGAGGAGGCTCGTCAACGGGTGGAGGATCAGGCCCTGACTCGCTGGGCGTGGATCTCGTTGGCGATCGAAGTGAAGACGGACCACGCAAACTGTGCGTTCACTTTTGATAACAAGACCCCGCCGAAGCGAACCAGCAAGTCGAAGGATGCGGCGCCCCAGCAGCAGACCAGCGATGCTCAGGATGATAGCCAGCGCAAGGACGACGCAGCGTCGTTCGTGCGCTCCGGTTCCTCGGCGGACCGGGGGCTAGGACAACTGGCGGAATATGTCGCGAAGCTCTTGAGACGACAGCCTCGTTTGTACTGCTTCACGATGCTCGTCTTCAAGGGGCAGGCTCGCGTCGTGCGTTGGGACAGGGCGGGCGCCATCGTGTCCACTCCTATCGACTTCGAGAAAGACCCGTCGTCGCTCCACCGGGTGATCTGGCGGTACGCCTGCATGACCGAGGCGCAGCGCGGCTTTGACCCGACGGTGAGACGGGCTACAGAGGAAGAGGTCAAGAAGATGCGGGACTGTCCGGCGCCGAGCGAGTGGGCGGACAGGTTCCGCAAGAAAGCCCTCGATCAAGCTGGATGGCCGGCTTATACGATCACGATGCCCCTCGCCGCTCGCATTAGTGTAAAGCTGAAACCCCTTGCCCCTCTCATGCCTTCCGACGACCTCACCATCGACAACACAGCATATGCGAACGAGGCCAAAGCGGAGTTCGTCGTCGGAAAACGTCACTTTGCCAGTAGCTCCCCTACTGGGCGTGGCACACAGTGCTTCATCGCATATGAGGTCGCGTGCGATCGGTTAGTCTTCTTGAAGGACTACTGGCGTGCCAACACCACAAGTTCGCCACAGGAGGGAGAGGTGCTCACAAAGCTCAGACAGGCTGGTGTTCAGTACGTGCCGACGCCCTTGTTTGCTAGGCATGTGCAGAGCGGCGACCGCGGCGACCAGAAGACATGTACGCAGCAGTTCTTGCCGGAAGATCCTAGGTCGGGATGTAGCCTGCTGAGCTCATCCACTACCGCCTCATCATCAAGGAGATCGGCCGTCCTCTAGAGGAGCATACGACGCCGTTTCAGCTAACAAGTGCTCTGTATCATGCACTGGAAGGCGAGTGACATCGTTTGTTATCATGGAACAAGCACTTACTCCATCCTCGTTACAGCCCACGAACAGGCATGGCTGATGGAGAATATTATGCACCGTGACGTGAGCGAGCGGAACATCCTTCTTTTCAGCTATCGCACTATAAAGGGAAAAATCCGCGTCATTGGCCTCCTGATTGACTGGGATCTATGCAAGCACAAGGATTACCTCGATACGGCAATGAGTCCCGGCCGCTCGGTGAGTGACGCGCGACTCCACTCGCCCAACGACTGACCCATCCGTTTCTTAGGGTACGTGGCCATTCATGTCCGCCAGGCTCCTGCGCGATCCTGGGAAAATGCACGAAGTAGCAGATGATCTGGAATCGATCGTCCATATCCTTCGGTTGACGTGCCTTCGCTTCTACAAGCACAACATGTCGGATGTGCCCGATGAGCTGAGGTCGCATGTTATCCAAGTGTACGAAGCGCAGGAAATCGTAAACGGAAAAGCAGTTGGCGGTGCTGAGAAGCACAATCACATGCTCCAGGGCTATCTCGGAGCCATACTCGTAGACTCGGAGACCCCTCTGGCGAAGCTTCTGAGTAACCTTGCTGACATCTGCAAGAAACACTATCTGGTGGTCGAACCCCCCAAGGCTAATCCTGCGCAGGCAACCGCTGTGGCGCCGCCGGCCGATGAAGACGAAATGGCCACAGAGCTAGAGACGATTGCAAGTCATAGGTCACGGTGGCCACTCCAGGACACCGGAGAGACTCGTCAAGATCAAGTTGAAGTACCAAAGTCTACCTCGTCGCGCCCTCCTTCCCCTCTCGATAATCACGAGGCGATCATGCGTGCTTTCTATGATGCTCTCAATACGCGTCCGACAGACAAGTGGAGGTCCCCCGTGAAATGCTCCGACCAATTCGCGACCTTCAAGGATTCACCTCTCATCCAGTCCACCATCGAGCGCTCGAGCCAACAATCGTCCGGCTCGAAACGGAAGCTGGAAATAGGATCGGTGGATCTAGCAAAGCCCGGCCCTTCCAAACGAGCAAAGGCCACGACCACAGGAGGACTTCAGTCGCTACCGGAGGAGGAGCCTGCGGCGGCGGCACAGGACAAGGAGGTGGACTGATCTGTCTTCGCCACCCCCTCGTAACACTCAGGTCGTACGCCTGCTTTCTACTCTCTTACGTCTAAGAACATGTGAGTTTCATGATCTTCCATATCTGTACTATGTCGTGTCCTATGTATGATCGTTCGCTTGGTCGAATGAAGATCTTCAGTTATTCTACTGCGTGCAGAGCGCAAAGGACGAGCTTGCGTGGTCTGCAGTGAAGTTGTTCTGGCAGCCAGCAACGCCGTACGATTTATTGTTCTGACAGTCTGACTTCGATGATCAGTCATCGAGCCAACACGACGCCACCTAGGCTCGTCGTACCGTCCTATAGCGCACCGTCACTCACAACCTCAGGTTGGAGACATCATTAGTATGTACGTTCTACGAAACCAGTGGTCTCCTCAGCCCTTCTCCTCTCGACTACTACGGACCGTTCACAGGGGATAATGGTACATACCATGGAGGCTCCGCTAGTAGACGAGGTTATCCATCCCCACAATGTCCTGCTGTTCCGCCCATATGACTTCGAGACGGCGCCCATGCGCAGCCCCGTCCTCAGGCCCGCCGTGAGTAAGCGTACAAGACGCTGCACATACCGCCGAGGCCGATCTCGACGAGTCACGGCCTTTTGGCTGGAAACGCGCAAGGCGAGCGTGATGACGAGCCTTGGGTGCTCCTCGAAAAGTCGGGCCAACTGGGATCTGAGTTCGTCTTGCCATATGGGATACCCAGGCCAATCGGTTTCCAGTGGTGGTAAGTCATTGCACGTGAAGCAGACGCAGACACGCTTGACGGAGGTATGTGCAGGCCCGATCGCCGATAGGACCTGAGGCAGGCCGATGGCCAACTCGGCCCAACGCCAAGATGCGGAAAGGTAACATGGACGAAGATAGATCGGAGATTGACGTTGGAGGAGAGTAGCTCCCGTGGTGATTCCCTTGTCCGGAGTACGCCATCGCGATTGTAGGCCAAGGTGACACGGAGGCTCTCCAGCCGAGGACCCGCATTCGCAACAAGTACTGTGTGCATCCCGGCATAAGGCCCTCGAATGCATCGGTATGAAGTAGGGCAGCGATCCGCGTGAAGGGCGAGTCTGTAGCCGTCGCCAACCAGTGACCCAAGTACTCACCGTCGGGCCCGTCTTCAGGATCCGCCATGTCGAGTATCAGCGTACAGATGTTGCCAAGCGCCCTTGCTGTGCTGACCTCGACCGTCGCATACGTAGGCGGCAACTGTAACCACTGCACCCCTCGCTGCCACAACGGCCGGTATGACGGCGGGCGTCCCATCCTCATATTACCCGATTCGCAAAGTAGCAGCGTCTCGAGTCGGGGACACGCCAAAAGGACCAAGCACAGAGTCGTGTCGTACTCGGGGCGGGGCACGCTAGGCTTAGTGAAGGAAAGGCGCAACGTCTTGATCGGCAGCTTGGCACGGCCTTTGCACAGCATGCGTTGCAGGGGTTCGGGAAAAGTCGCCGGGATAACGAACGGGCCGATGAAGGAGAGCTCCTCCAAGCAATCCATATGCACCATAGCCGCGAATAATTCGCTCATGCTTCTCCGGCTCTGGCCCCAGCTGAAGGATTCTTCCGATTCGGACACGTAGAGCGAGAGCGTGTGGACGGCAGTCGCGATACGGGGGTGCTCGGTCACTGCCTTGGGGAAGCAGACGAACTCGCGCATAGAGGAGATGGTCATGGCGGAATATCCAAGATAGTGCGCCAACGGGTAAAGCGACCGACATGTCTGCTTGCACGCCATGATTGCAGCGAAATCGTCTTGAAGATACAGTAGAATTTCTTCCCATATTTCCACGGGCAGGATGGAGTTGTATCGCCGGCCACTGATTGTGCCCTTCGCTGAATGTATCGCAATGTCAGAGACCGAAGACTGTCAACTGAAACGTATTCGGCCATACCTTCAGGCCCCCGCGATGTCCACATATGAAGCCACGGCCACGACATAATTCGAAGAATGGGAGGGATGAAACCAGCTTGCGCAGTAAGTTTCCAGGTCAGCCGGGTGCGTTCGAGTGAGTTGTAAGAGATTGGGCGGCGAGCGACGTTCACGCTAGTTATAGGCTAGATCTGCCGCACAGCTTGGATCCAAATAAATTAGCCGTACGACCATGCCCTAGGCTTGGCGCCGCTGCGGAAACGTTGACTGTAAGAGTTGGCGAACGTTTCGGATGAAACAACAATAGCCGATTTAGAGACCGAACAAAGCGGGGAGGTAAACATACAATATACACAAATCTCGATGGCCGCCACTGCACAGATTCGAGGCCCCAAGGACAAAACGGCAAGAACGACAATGCCTCAGTCCTTCTTGTCCGCATCGAGATACCACTTATACGCTTCACACCAGGCTTTGTGGCCATCCTTCTCGACGACATCCTATTTGTAAACTGTCAGCGGCCCACCCACACGCTGAGACTGGCTTTAGTACTTACACCATGACAAGGTATGATACGGTCAAAGTCCCAGCTCGCAACAGTCTTCACGTCGCGTTTCATGTCCCTTGTCGCGGGTGAGCCCCTCAGGCTGAAGGTTCAGCAATGGCTATACTACCAGACGTACTCTTTGTCCACGCCCATATACCAGGCAAATCGCTTGTGGATGCCCATGTAGGGGTTTAGAGTTCCGAAGATGGGAACCTTGCCGGATGACGACGTCTTCGAATACTACGAGCGCGTCCCATGAGAGTATTATCCTCGAACGCATGGTTTATAGTGGCATACCTGTTCCTTGGCGGGCAAATTGAAGAGGAGGTCAGCCACTATCAGCGTCTTCGAGGCGGGATGGAAGAAGGCTGTGTCGCGGTTAGCGAATCCAGAGAAAAAGCTGTGTATGGTCATTATGTGGGTATCACCGCGAGAGTATCTCTGTTACCAATGCTGAATCTACGGTTCAGTACGTCAGTCGGAATGTCTGTAGAAAGCGCTGCGGCGACAACCTACATCGCTCTCAAAGCCATATTGAGCTTCTCGAGGGTCCGAGCCCCAAACTCCGTGGAACTCAAGGTTTTCTTTAGCCTTCTTTTTCACCGCCTCGTCAACTGCGACTAGCTTGGCTTCGGGGTATTCCTTCTTAAATTCTCCTGTTTCAAGATAAGTTCGCGGTTCGGATGTCCTCAGTAGTCACTAACCGAGGAACATGTGGTGCACCGCGTCAGCTCCAACGATCCATCTGTATTCAGCAGACGGATAAGTCTGGTGTTGGACGATGCCTGAATCACAACGAACCTGACCGGCCCCATTTCGTTCAGTTTGGCTTTGGTCTCAGTCGTCAAAGGTGTCGAAGCCATTACCCACACATCGCCGTTGGACAACTTGACTGCAGTCGATCGCCCTCCCACTGGCACGAGTCCAAACCGGGCAAAGGGACTACAGAGCAGGATGTCCCGTGAATAATAACGTTGAACCACTTACAAGGAAATACCCACCACGAAAATGTCCAGACGTCTTTAGCGACCTAGGAATATGGAGATTCAGGTCAGCCAACTCAACGAAGTCAGACGTTGAACTTTACCTCCCGGATTACGCATGAGCTTTCCATACTAGAGCTGCTCAAACCCATGGTAAGTAGCTCCTGTGCTGCTGTGCTTGTGAGTGGGTATACGTAGAATGTCGTGGTACGTAGTGAAGTTCAATTCTGTTCCAAGCCGTATACGCGTACGCGCGCCGTTGCGGAGACGACTGACTGCCAGTGACGTTGGGCGACGTGACGTCATACATGTATGCATGCCACGTGCGCTCGATTGCGCATCGACGTACTGTATTAGAGCACCCACTAAGTTCTTCCAAGGATAAAACGATAACTTATGTATGCGGAACAGAACATAATATTAGGACGTGGACAAGTACTCCTACCATTGCAGTGATCATTACAGCGATATCATGTACCACCCGGCCAAAACGATCAACATGTAATTTTGCGCGTACTGTGCGATTGTTGTACACTCGCGCGCGGTTGGATTGATCCAGCGCAGAGGCTACGATTGACGATGATGAACTCACCAAATGATATCACCCCTCAGTTTACCCGTCATTCGAACACAGATTGCGTGGTGAGTTCCGGGCGACTTCCGGTTCGATAACTTACATCTCTGTGACCTGCCGTGCTGACGCAGGGTTCAAACGTTCACGGCGGTATCGGTGACACTGTCACTGTGCACGTCACCGACCGCCGGGCACAAAGAACAAGAGCCCCGGCGTCAAATGGATCAAGACTCTGACACTCGTGACTGGCAGCAGTTGACGTGCACTTGATCGTGCTCGAGTACACATTGTGGTGTAAGCCACACCTATTGATATGCACAGTGAGTGGATGTGAGTGGATGGGATACATCACATTACCTCATTTAATTGAGCATCTTAGCAAATGCGAAGACACGTGAACGTCCACGATTGTTCGCTCCTTCAAGCGATGATGCAGTCACATCGTAAGAACCCAAGAAACTCACAGCATAAGGATATACAATAGCAAGACCAATATGTTAACAGGCCACGCTCAGTCACCTGGAGCTAAGCTTTGGATCATACTTCCTCGTTCGACGCCTTTTGAGTATATCTTGCCAGTCCAGGGCGAGCTTCGTGAGCGTCTTGCTACGAGCTGCACAAACCGTCAGTTTGACGCCACTAAGTATGAAACGGCACTCACCGAAGATGGCGAGCACGTCTCTGAGAAGATCCCGCTTCGACAACCCGAGCGTTGTAGTGACCATCCATCATCTCGGCCGGGTCGCCTGCCATTCGGAAGTCAGCCGCTGCCGTCGCCCAAAGGCGTAAGTTACTCACCAGTACACAGGGCCGAAGAGCTCCTTCACAAGCTCCTCTGCCTTAGCTCTGAAGCCCTCGTCAGCTATCCGCTTCGCGTACACCAACAGTACCTGCTTGTACTCCTGCGGACTCTCCAGCGCCTTCGCAGCATGCAATTTGGTTTCGAGATGGCCCAAGGTGAGCGCGGTGTGCCACCACGACGGCCGTGTTTGTCGGCCGCCGCGCTGTCTCCCATGCGCTCGCTGATGCTGCCCTCAGGGTGGCTACTACGCCGCGAGCGGCTGACTGGCCGGAACGTTGGCGACCTTGCCACGCATCAGAGCCTTCGGCCCACCAGGCATCACTGAGCTTCACCCATGCCGAAAGTGCAGCGTCCCACGTATGTGCGACGCTGGTTGACAATTGGATCACCGGCGCGCCGTTTGGCCGGACGACGGCGTGCACGATCGTGGTGTTGGGCGACGATCCCAGGATGGGCAGCACCGACGTTGCCGGGAAAGCTGCTGCTTGCTTCTTGACGTTCCTAACTGGGGCTTCAGGAAATAGCTGATACGATGGGCTGCATACACGCACCATACGTAGAGCATTCCCGATGCAGTCACAAGCATGAGTGAATACTTCGCTCCGCTGAGGTACGTACACGGCGACCCTAGTGACAGCGTAGGCATCAAACTGGAAACAACGTCAATGGCGCGTTAGTGTTCATGGGTTATTAGAGCTCACCGGCGGCCCGTTGGGGAATAGACATTCACCGAACCGTCTTGCATTGCGACGGCACAGAAGTGGGCAGTCGCAGTGAGAGCCACGACAGGTGACGGCAGATAATCGAGCCACTGCGTTTGTTTCCCGCTCACATATATCACCTCAGTAGGGGCTGTAACAGCAATTAGCCAACGAAGACCGAACCAAGGACCCCACGTACAACCGTCGTCCGCATTCCTCCCTTCAAGCACGTCTTCGCTGCCTTCGACCGACGCCTTGATGTACGTCAACACAGGCGGCACCTGCAGTCTGCCCATCACACTGCTCTGTTCGCCCCACAGACCCAGCCCTCCTCCAGCGCCGACCGGCCCAGAAACCTCCCGCACGAGCACATTGTCCCTCACACGGTCGCCACCAAGCGTCCGCGGCTTGGTCGCGACGCGGTCATCGACGCCATCCAGCGTCTTCCGCTTGCCCCTGCCCGTCTCCAGCGCGGCGATCTGCACGTCCGTGCTCCAGTCGCCTGGGAACATATCCACGTCGCGGTCGGCATCGTCTCTCGTGAGGTCCGCGATCCCCCCGAACCGCTGTTGCTGCTGCGACGCCGGCGGGCGGGACGACGGGCCAGCTTGCTCAGTGGGCGCGCCCGCGGAGGGTACGTTCGCCGCAGAGGGCACGGAGCCCGGCAACGCGCCGACGAAGCCCGGCTGGATCCGCTTCTTCGCCTTCCGCTTCGCGACGAGCTGGTTGATCTGCTCCCCGCCGTTCGCGGCCGCGCCGAACCCTGTCTGCGTCTGCATCGACTTGGCCTCCGCGCGCCCGGGCGACGGCGGCGGCGTCATGCGTGCATTGCCCGCGGCCCGCTGGGCCTCGAGGGCCACTTGGTGCGCGTAGCCGGTGGGCAGAGGCGGCGGGATGAAGCCGAACTTCTTGAGGTACTGTTCCTGCGCGGACTGGGGGGCGATCCCTTCTAGTTCCTCCGAGTCGAAGCTGAACACGGCCATCGTGCCGTCGGAAGAGACGGCGTACAACGTGAGACCATCCTGCGACCTGAAAGGCGAACACACTCAATCAATGGAGGAGCTGGGAAAAAGGTATCGTACCAGCTGAGGTCCATAATTTGCCTCTCAAAGACCTCCTTCGCGACGATCAGCGGCCGCGCCGACTTGGTCTGCCATACTGATACCGCGCGATCGTCGGCTCCTAGCGCAACCACAGAGCAGATGTTTGACGCAACCACAGGCTGCGACGTATCTCGAAGGAATATGTGCGGATTGTATGCCTGAGCAGTACTTAAGATTACGACCGACAAGGACATAATTATGGAGGCTTACGGCGACTTCAACAGTATTCTCATGGCCCACCAGGCTGATCTCCGATGTCCAGGTATTGCGAGCGATCACGGCAGCGATGAAGACGTATCCCTCATTGTTCGTGGCATTCGAAGCTGTGATGTGTGCGCCGTCGGGCGACCAGCTAGGGGCTACGCATGAGACGCGTTTCGTTCGCCGGTACGGACGGACGCACCTCAATCGCCTAAAGAATGTTCCTGGAGAATGATCGAACGGCTTTCGGACCTCAGCCTCCAGCTGCCAGTCCGTCGTCCTCCATATCCGAACAGAACGATCGTCTGACCCGTCGCGAGGAACTCTCCTACGGGGTCCCAGCAAACGCCCTTGACGAACCCTTGGTGCTGGTCTATTCTTCGCAAACGTTCTACAGCAAGTAGTAACGCGTCAGTCAAACGACGTGGGCGCGAACTGGCTAATGAGTGGCTGTACCGAGGGTGTAGCCACACCAGATTAGAACACACGAGTCCAGTCCAACTGTAGCGAGGTAGCGGTCTGCAGGTGACCATGCCATGTCCGTGACATCTAAGGTAAAGCGTATGAGGTGATGGGTAATATTCAACATGAGTTTTTGACGCACCACTCTCGTGCCCTGGCAGCCGTTTGAGAGGCTTCCATCCCTCGAAGTTGACTTCGTCAGAACCCCAAACCTTGCCCTTGGCGGAACTGGTAGAGACATTTCATTGAGCACTGCACACAGACATCTAGTACGACGAAGAAAGGAATTGATGTTCCTCATTGATCCGAGACGGAGAAGGAGACTGCAATGGCCGTGCTCAACCACAATAGGCACCCACCAGACGCAGAGACCTGGTGGCGTGTGCCCCGTCAGCCATGCCAACCCGCATCGAGTACAGTGTCCAAGTACACATAAAACAAGTTTCATACTATGGTGGAGGGCCGCGCCTCTCAGTACGTCGGTAGGTACCTACCGAACCAAAGCCACCGGCCCCTGCGCGCGCACTCAGTAAGAGTACCTCGACTGGCGCTGTTCCCGGCACTCTGTTCTGAGAGGCCCGTGCTTTCCGGTCTGTAATTGAGTGAAACGACTACTCACGGGTCAAGGTCCCAAATCATCACAATCTCGTCGTCGCTGCCACTCGCTAGCCACCGCCCTGAATGCGCCCATCGTACGACAAGGACGGGTCCCGTGTGCATTGTGAGCGTGCTTAAACTCTTCGGAGGCCTTCCTGACGCCTCGGACGCTTCGTTGAGGATTGGTTTGGTACTCCAGATGCGGACCTTCGCGTCGAGGCCGCCTGTGGCTATCCGCGAACCGTCTGGATGGACATGCACGGAGAAGATAGTCACCCTCTTCTCCTGCTCGCCCTTCATGGCAGAGTCTGCGGGATAGCCGGTCAGTCACCGTGCGGGTGGTCAGGCGATGTACGATCCACCTTTATGAATGACCCATGCTGGCTTGGTAAACTTCATGGCTAGAAGCAAAACGGAGTACTATACAACAGGGCAATAAGTTAAGTAGGCCAGCGCAAGCAGCTGAAGGGGGTGGGCTCAAGGACGCTGTGGTAGTAGGGAGTGAGGCGGTTGTGGCTTGAGGAGGAGGAAGAGGAGGAGGTCGTTCAAGCGCTGCAGGACTACAGCTGTGGCTGACCCCGAGCGAAACCAGTTGCTCGTTTTCAGGCGTACAGATAGCACCTTGCGATATTTCTGTATGGGGGTGCTCAAGACGTATAAAACTGAGTCTATCAGGGTGAAAACAAAACTCCAAGGATGATAGTAATGCAAAGGCGTTTGCAAAGTTACCGGGTCAACCACAGTATCATAGCTCTTTCCGGGGTCCTCCCTTCTACCAGGGCTTGAACTTATACATTGAAGCTATCGTTGGCCGAATGCTGTTCTCTCGAGTACAATCTAATTTGCTGCTCGTGCCGAACGAACGTACAGGAATCGACCACCGAGAAAGCGGGACCACGCTGGTGAAACAAGGCAGAAAATGCGCGTGCTGCCCAGCCCGGGACCCCGCGAGCACGTCTTCCGAGCGGCCCTGCACCTCGGTGCAGACGCAGCTCGGGTCAGTCAGTTGACGTTAGTTGCGGTCTCTACGCTTGAAAACGAGGTCTTAGCCATGAACAATGGCCGGAAATATGGAGGACGCGGGGGTGGTCCGTGCGTCAGAGGGTGGCCCAGCGTATATAATAAGCAGCGTTATTCAAAGCGGACTTTGAAGCCTCGCATTGCAACCAGATAAAACACTGCGTCACCTGCCGACCCCCCACCGCACACCTGAACCCTATCTTCCACTCACACTCGCCCATCCCCCCATTCGCACACCATGTCTGACGAGGAAGGCGGCAAGAAGACGGGATACCGATTGGAATATGCAAGCAGTGGCCGCTCGAAGTGTAATGGTCAGTGCTCTGCCGCCGATGTTGAACTTGGGTTCGAGTGCTGACCGACGCGTCTTCTGCGTCCCTGGCGCGTCGACAGGCCCCCAACCATGCAAAGGTGAGCTACATGCCGTATCCTGAATATTATCGAGGCTGAGGTCGCGCGAAATCGCAAGGTACTCCGATTGGGAAGGGTGAACTGCGTTTCGGTAGTCTGGTCGATTTCAGAGGAAACACGTCCTTGTGAGTCCTTTGCGTTGTACACCACACATACTTCCCGTCACGTATGCGCATTTGCGGCACCCGGCTGCCGCTCACCTTCTGCATTGTTCGGTACTCGCTGTGGCCGGCACTGTTGCTGACCCATAGACCCGCAGCTCATGGCGCCACTGGGGCTGTGTGACTCCCACAATCATCGCAAACGTGAAGAAGTCGTTTGAGGAGGCAGACGATCTGGATGGCTACGAGGAACTCAGTGATGAGGACCAGGACAAAATCCGCAAGGCGTGGGAGGATGGCAAAGTCGCGGACGAGGATGTTCCTGACTCCGCGCGGAAGGCCGAAGGCGAGGAGGAGGAAGAGGAGGAGGAGAAACCCAAGAAGAAGGCCGGTGGTAGGAAGAAGAAAGATGACGATGCGGATGGCGAGCCCAAAAAGGGTGTGTTCAAGTTGGAGTACGCATCTTCTAGTCGCGCGAAGTGCAAAAGTAAGTCGAGTATGTGTTCTCGTCGCTTCCCAGTACTTAACAGTCGCGTTCTTTTCAGTATGCGCAGGTGAGAACAGTGCATTAGTATTTGAGTTCTCCATGACTGACCACTCGTTCGACAACAGAGGGCATAGGTAAAGGCTTCTTCAGAGTCGGCCAGGAAGTAGATTTCCGCGGCCACAAAGCTGTGTACGTTCTTCTACCGCACGCCTTAGCCTGGTTATGAACCGTCATCCGCAGAAACTGGGTGCACTTCGGGTGCGCTGACGCCAAAATGCTTGCGTCCTTGAAAGCGTCGTATGGTGAACCTTCTGAAATCGATGGCTTCAACGACCTCAAGCCTGCTGCCCAAGAAAAGGTCCAACGTGCATGGGACGATGGTGAGGTCGCAGCCGAGGATAAGGGGATTGGCGAGGCTGTCGAGACGGCCAAGAAGGCCGCGCCGAAGCGGAAGAAGAAGGACGAGGATGGCGAGGAGGCCAAGCCCAAGCGCGCACGGGCAAAGAAGGCTAAGGTCATTTGGTCTGCTACGTATTCTTCGTCCGTTTGCTGACTGCCTGGTAGGATGAGGACGACGAGGAAGAGGAGAAGCCGAAGCGCAAGCGCGCACCTGCGGCTGAGAAGAAGACCAAGGCTCCCGCGAAGAAGAGCAAGAAGAAGGCAAGCTCTGAGGAGTCCGGCGAGGACTTCGGTGATCAAATTGCCGCCGTCGCCGATGAGCTTGACGAAGAGGAAGAGGAGGAAGAACCTGCTCCTAAGAAGCGGAGGGTACGTGCTCATGCTTCCGTCGTCTCAAATTCGTGTTTGACAAGGAGCTCTGCAGACTGCTCCAAGCTCAAAGGCTAAGCCTGCGCCGAAGGCTAAGCCAGCGTCGAAGGCCAAGCCGGCGTCCTCTCGCGGAAGGAAGAAGGCACAAGAATCCGAAATCGATGACGATGACGACGAGTAGATGACCTCCACGCCTCTTTCCATACCTTGCGTATCGTCGGACCCATCCCCTCCGTCCATTGTCGCTGTCGCATCCACAGTTGCTCTGCATCTCGTACTGCCAAGGTATTGTATTGACAATGTGTAATGCTGTTCCTCCACCCTTCTCCTGGAATATCCAAATCCTCGTCTCCTCCCCGCTGCGCTGTGTTGTCACGATCGCCATTATGATAGACTCTGCGGCCGTGACGCTATAGCTTACCTAACTTATGTGGCTACTGTGCGTGTACCATTAGAGAATACCCGCCATGTTCTAGTGAATGAATGCCGTGCTGAATCCAGACCCCAATGTGCTATGGCGTGAAGCATCGTTCCAATGCAAGATCCGTCGGATGTAGGCCGCGTTTGCGGATAAGGATACCGGATACGCAGTGGTGTTATGCTGTTCGGCATAACGCTACGGCGTATCCGGCGTACCGAGCGGTCTAGCGCAGGCGGCGCCGGCGTTTTTGTGTAAGGTGAGTTTGTAGACTTGCACTCTGTTCCGTTCGCGCTGAGCGGATCGATTCTGAAACTGCCCGCGTCACCCAGCTCGGCGCCGGATGGCGACCCGTCATCCGGTGCCGAGCTTGGTGATACAGGCAGTGGTCGTATTCCTTACAGCCGCAAGACGATGATTGGGACGTGCGTATCCAGTTTTGAACTCGACCAGAGTTCCGCCGTATGACGTCCAGATGCCCCACCATAATGGCAGGACCACATAATCCGGTAGGCCTCGCAAGACGGATGAACATCCGTCTACTGTGG
Source organism: Fomitopsis serialis (assembly GCF_022376445.1). Taxonomy (NCBI): domain Eukaryota; kingdom Fungi; phylum Basidiomycota; class Agaricomycetes; order Polyporales; family Fomitopsidaceae; genus Fomitopsis; species Fomitopsis serialis. The sequence continues at coordinate 207,167 of NW_025954971.1, forward strand.
GGCCCACCACGGCAGGCGGATGCTCGTCCGTATCCCAAGTGCCTCTCGCGTCGCGTATATAAGGGCTACCATTTTGTCTGTCTTCCACCATCACCGTGACCCGCTCTAACAGACTTCACGCTACTACCGAAACAGCTTCACAGTCAAGTTCACTACTATGTCCGACAACGAGTTCACTGCCTTGTACTGCGCGCTGTGCGACCGGTACTTTCTCGACGAGGCTGCCTGTGCTGCGCACGTCCAGCACTCGTCGAACCACCCTTTGTGCGCCCCCTGTGGCATACGCTTTGCGAACGGCCATAGCCGCCGCCAGGTATGTTGCTTTCAACTCTGCGCGGTGGTTCTGTCATTCATCCATGCATTCTATAGCACTGGTGTAACTCGCCTAGGCACAACTACTGTGCGGCTTGCGAGGTCGATTATGAAACCACTGCTGGTCTCCGAGTGGTCTGTCGCTCTCCCTTTACTGTCTGCTGTTGTTGCTGACATGCCTTGTCGCCTGGTAGCACCTCGAGTTCGCAGCGGTCCACCGCGACGACTCTGATGATGACGATGATGACGACGACGGCGATGACAATGACACTGTCTTCGCCGAGACTCCTGGATGGGAAGATGCCCTCGGCCGCCGGATGTTCCCCGAGGACGTAGAGCAGTCCGCGGACGACGACTTCGACGTCCCGGAGCAGCGCCCCGAGCCACCCACCATGCCCACGCCCGAGGAGCTCTGGGCCGAGGACGAGGAACTCGACTTCGATGAGGAGTGCGAGAATTACTTCGGATATACCACTGCTGGCCCGCCCAACTCCAATACGACGGATGCCAACTATCCAGTGAGTCAATCCCCTGTACTTGACGACGGACGCTAACTAGCTTTTCGCGTAGTCAACTGTGATGGTGAGCGGCATCCCTGCGCACGAGTATGCGGCCGCGAAGGCTGCTCATGATGCGGAGGATGCTCAGCGCAAGGCAGAGGCCGCCGCGGCGCTAGCAGCACCGGCACCTTCTGGCATCCTGTTCAATTGCCCGCTATGTCTCGAGGCACCAGAGGAAGCCAGCGCGACCCGTTGCGGCCATGTGTTCTGCTCTCCGTAAGTCGTAATCTGCGCTCCGAGTCGATGTCAACGCGGATACTGATAATAATGATTTTGCAGATGCATCCGGTCTGCGCTTAATGTCAAGCGGAGTTGCCCTGTATGTCGCACGCCGTCTGTGCCTCTGCAGCTCAGGAAGCTGTATCTATCTGCCAACTAGATACTTAGTAGGGAATCGCTGCGGGCAGCGCTCCCTATTGATGTTCGCCAATCATGTATACTTATCATAAGTCTCTATTGCGATGAGTCCGAGTCTCTCTCGGATGATCCAAAGTATTAAGTTCCGCGACGGTTGTGATCGGTTTGGGACCACCGACACTTGACAAGCCAGAGAGGCGGAATCGAATTTTGGAAGTGAGTAGTCACGCGACCAGTTTTTTCTGTCAAATTCGGGAAAGAATTTGATCTGTGTGGCAACGATGTGGCTGCAACAATCTGATCGCAGATCTTACGCGTGCGTTGTTCCTTCGACTCGTTGTCGCCTCCGAATCGACCAGTGGCTACTAAATCCGCTCAGTCTGGCAACGTCGTGGCGGCGGGTGCTCAGTGAGGCCCAGCAGCACGCACTTTGCGACCGTGACCACTCCTAGACCAGACGACATCCTGCTGCTGTCAAGTCACCATCCGTCTGCTTCCAAGCCAACTAGACCACTGGCAGGCCACACTGAGGCTTCTCGCTAGAGCGATGAGGTCGAAGACGGTGCAGATAACTTTGATAAGTTTATAGCACATTTATGCCGGGTCCTGACCTTCCGTCCGAGTCCGTGCTCAAGATACCCGACCTTGACAGGGCCAGACTTATGAGGGGGGAGAGTACCGTCTGCACCGAACTAGTACGTACAACCATTGCTCTGATGTACCTTGAAGGGTATCACTGACGGGATTTGTGAACAGTGCAGAGTCGCTCAGACAATCTTCGACAACTGTCCCCACGGCGAGAAGCTGGTTGCATGGAAAACGCGCGACCACCCAGACTCCAGCGATCGCAACGACTATTCAGCACAATCTAGAGTCGACGTCTCCTTCTACCCAGCGGACGATGACGCCAAGGCAGACTATGAGCGCAGGATGGGCCAAGACGTGTTCGGGGCGTCTATTCGCTGGGCCTGGATATCGTTGCTCGTGGAGATCGAAAAAGCATCATAATGCGCCTTCAGCTTCGCCAACATGGATTTATGCAGCAAACGGCGATTCTGAGCAGCACAATGAAGGCAATGGCGACGTTGCCGAAAACGCTGAGGACACTTCGGAGTCCAAAAGCACGACGTAAAGCCGCTGGAACCGATACCGTTTCTGCCGGCTGGGTCGGATGCGAGTGCGGCCTCACCCAAATGGCAGACTATGTCGCGAAGGTATTTAGGAGGCAGCACCGGCTGCATGTCTTCACGCTTTTCGTCTACAAAGGCCAGGCTCGCGTCGTTCGCTGGGACGCGCCGGTGCCATCGTCTCTACGTCGATCGACTTCGGAGAGGACCCGTCGCTACTCCACCTGGCATCTGGCGATACGCGTGTATGAACCAGGAGCAGCGCGGCTTCGACCCAACTGTGGTTCGGTCACGAAGAAAGAAATCACTGGTATGTGGGGTTGTAGCGCGCGAATGGGTGGGCCGACCTGTGCCGTCACGATGCCCTCGGACAGCCTGGGTGGCCGGTCTACAAGATCCAGATGCAGCCCGCCGACCTCGTAGACCAACACGACCTGCAGCCCATCATCGACGATATCCGACAGGATGTGGATTCCGATAAAGGCGATAGAAATGCGTCCTCCGACCAGGCATGCTTATCGTAGGCAAGCGTTATTCCGCCACTGATTTCTCACGGACGAGGGACGAAGTGTTACATCGCCTACGAGGTATCGCGCAACCGCCTGGTCTTTCTGAAGGACTACTGGCGCTCTAACACCCACACGACGAAACCTGAGGGCGAGGTACTGAAGGAGTTGAGAGCTGCTGGTGTACAGAGCGTGCCAACGCCTGTGGCCGAAGGGATGTGCTGTCAACGTCGGGCAGCATCCAAACGACGCTCACGCAAGGATTGCTGCTAGAGACGAAAAGATTGAGCGTCGGCCCCCCACGGCCCTGCAATATCACTATCGCTTGGTCATCAAAGAAATTGGCCGTCCTCTAGACACATTCAGCAGCGCACTGCAACTCGTCGAAATCATCTATGACGTGCTCGAAGGTCGGTGTCGTGTTTGTCAGTGACGCACTCTATGTCTCAATCATCGTCGCAGCGCACAACAGGCTTGGGAGAAGTAATACCTGCATCGCAACATCAGTGTGGGTAACATTCTCATCCTCGACTACCGTGACAAGGCCGGTCAATGGCAGATTCTGGGTATCTTGATTGACTGGGATCTATGCAAGTTTGTGGATTATCTCAGACAATGTCGCGTCCTGGGCGTACAGTAAGTCTCGAGGCGTCATATTGCGGTACGAAGTGGCTAACAGTCTGAGGGCTCTCAGGGCACGTGGCAATTCATGTCTGCCAGCTCCTCCCCTGACAAGGAGCATGAGGTGTCAGACGATCTCGAATCCATCATACACGTTCTTCACTGATGTGTCTTCGGTTCTTCCGACACAGCTTCACCGTACACCTAACCAGCTGCGACTACATGTGGCTGCCATGTACGAGGGATACGACGTTGGAAGGATAACCGAAAATTGGCGGCGTGACGAAGATGTGCTCATGCGAGCGGGATCTACTTATTTCTCTTCGAGGCCCGCAACAACGCCCTCGGTATGCTCCTGAATAAGCTGCTTCCATGTGTCAGGCGCACTAGCCCAAGAGGACCAGCCTAAGCAACAATACTGGACTCTGACTCGGACAACGAAGATGAACCATGTCGCCTCATTGCCCAAGCCCGGGAGGATGCTAGCGTTCCGATGGCCCCTATGGCCCCGCTACCGGCCCGGCCAACACCAACTCTGACGCTCTCCAACCACACGGTCATCCTCGATATCGTTGGGAAAGCTCTTACGAAGGAAGATAACTCCTGGCACTCCATTGAGATGACGACGGACCAATTCGACACCTACAAGCACCCCGTACAGCGACGCAATCGGGAGCGCTCGAGCTCATCGCCGCATCCCTCGCATCCCTCAAGGAGCACCACATCACCATCCGCTTCTTCTCCGGCTCCCGGGAGGCCTTCGACGTCGAACGCGCAAGCGGCCCCTTCGACGTCGTGCTCACCTCCGAGACGATCTACCGTCCAGAGAGCCTGCCTGCGCTCGTCCGCGTGATGCGCGAGGCGTGTGCTCAGGAGCGTACGGGAGGCCTGGAGGAAGAGACGGCGCGGATGGTGATACGTGACGGACCTGACGTGGACGAAGGCGCGGACGTGCCGTACTTGTGTCTGGTCGCGGCGAATCGCGTGTACTTCGGCGTTGGCGGCGGCGTGGCGTAATTCGTCAAGGTGGTCGAGCAGTACATTAGCACAAGCGCAGTGTCGTGGCATCTCCAGGAGGCTCCAGCGAGGGCGAAGGTCGAGACGGTCTGGGAGCGTACTGAGGGCGTCAAAGGATCGTCATGCGCGTGACATGGTGATAACATGCGAAGCGAGCCAAAAGCGAGCAGTGCGAAGTCTCTGGGGTATCGCAGTTCTCAAGTACGTCTATATGTACGACTCATGAGCCCGAATACTCAGCGGCAGTCGCGAATTGAACCTCTATCGATGTTCCGCAGGACAGTCGCAGAAGATTAACGTAATGCACCGCGCAGTGAGGTGCCGCGAGAAGTCCACTGAAGTACGTGATCAACGGAGCTTCGTCCACGCGCCGTCCCGTGGCATTCTCTTCTCACTGTTCAGTCTCGAATGACTCAACTATCATGGCCCTGAGGTCCTCTTCACGGTTGTTGCATGCAGTTGCGGAGTATGGTAAGTAAGTTACAAGATGCGTGCGCAGTAACTCGAAGGCATGCACGGCTGCCTTCAGCGCCTAACCCCACGAGATTAGGAAACATTCATCTGCATACAGAAGCCTGTAAGGCTGTCGAAGCAGCACGCCAGCAGTGGATACACGTGGGGATATGCTCGCAACGGTTATATCTAGACGCCGCTTGGTGTACTCGTATTCGGTCTTCACCTACTCGTCCACAACTCCCCATATTGCTATACGCGATGAAACGGACGCCTCCGCCATGCTGCGCTACGTGCAGTCAGACGTTCTGGACGTTTGACGAGTACCAAGTGCATGCGTCAGCCCTAGGGCATGTCTTCACAAAGACGCCGACTGTCGTCGTAGCCCCTCTGGGTGTCAAATGCGATCTACGTGATGTTTGGGTTGAATCGAATACCTCATTGAAGGAACATTGCAGAGACTCGTCTATTCACAAACACGACCCGATATCACCACAGCGTACCCCTTATGAACATCCATCTTGCTCCCCGTGTAATGAGGAATTCAAGGATAATGCTGCGCTAAACGAGGTGCGGTGCATCAATCACCTTGCGTTGGGTGACTCAACAGTGATTGTTCCGTGGTTGTAGCACATGAAGGAAGCTCACAGCTGGACAATCTGCTCGTGCAGTTTGATGGTCATTCGCAGCTCTTTAAAGGAGCATTTCAGTCGTTCCGATTTTCACCCGTCATGTGCAATTTGTTTTGAATCGTTCGAGCACCGTGACGAACTCTCAGAGGTTGGACATCAGGTTTTGACGTCGATGCACAGAACACTCATCTCCGACTCCTCGTCCAGCACGCCCACTCTTCAGGCCATGTACAGCCTCCACGTCCGCGAGGTGCAGTCACAGCCAAGGAGGGACGGCACTGCTTCAATGCGGCTGTCAATTCGGGTCTAAGGCCGACCTCACCAAGCATCTCAGGGACCCTACCGCTCACCCACGATGCTGGCAATGTGGTATGGTATACTCGGATAGGACGACACTCCGTAAGGTATGCATTCGGGCGATGTGTTGAACCCGGGCGGTGACCGATACCGTCTCTTTTCTCGGCTGTGCCAGCATACAGAACAGTTTCCACGAACTCAGTCTTTTGCAAATGTCACTTCCGAGAACTCAAATGTTAATTATTGCGGTCTGGACAATACACTGGAGTCGAGTGTTCAAGTTGCTTCGGCATCCGATGTGACTGTAGCATCAGGAAAACCCTCCTTGAAGAATAACAACGAATATCGTATTATTACGGCGAAGAACGAGTAATTGTAGCCATTCGTACATTCGCTGCAGTAGTGCTTTATTCGCTATGGTCCGGAGGTCGACTTGCGAATAACACGATATTCATGCCGAATACAGCCACACTTCCCCATCATTATATGGATCATTCCTTTTATTCTTGGAGTTCATAACACAGTCTGCACACAGAAATAGGTATGAGGAAACATTTGATGTATCATTTGTCGGCAATCCAAGACATTACAGTGGGTACAACTCGTAGGCAAGTACTACTTCTAACATATACATATATTACTTGTCCACTACTCGTCATCAACACCTATGCATCATGTAGCACTCAGTGCTTCAGCCAACACCTGATCTATTCAACCTTGCGAACCTTGTCTGCGTGGAACTCCCGAGCTTGACCCGTACGACTGGGTAGGAGAGCGGCAGGTGGTAGCGTGGACTCGGAGGCGAGTGGGTATGGGCGGCCGAGGGCGTCTTTCGTGTCGACGATGGAGCTTCGGATGCGGAGCTTGTTCCGCACGTTGAACCTGGGGACGCGGAGTTAGTGGTCATGAGCACATCAGGGAGGGGGAGACTTACATCGCAAGGAAGGAGTTGATGTAGACTGTGGGGAGGATTAGGGTTGGGATAGTTTTGGGAGGGAAGGCGGACGCACGCTTAGTGAGCATCAACTCGACGCTGATGGCCGCGAACGTCGTAGGCAGCGCGGTCATCTGCGGCAGAAGGCGGAGTCAGAGGTGGGTACATACGTGTTTAGAGATAACGCACCGCGATGATCGCTGTCAGCGAGCATAGACTGTGCAGGGGTTCGACGTTCAGCAGGACACTCCGGATTGTCAAAGGAGGGGTGCCGTACCTCGTGATCACGCCCGTGTTCTGCGTGTAGAGCATCAACACAGTGATGGTTGAGTCTATGCTGTTGCAACACACCAACGGAGACAGCGAGAGCGCGATGATCGCGTCAATGAGGGTTGCCACGCCGAGGGGGAGGTACGTGACCCACTGTCCGGACACTGGGTGAGCACTCTTAACCGTGCGACGCGTACCTGATTCGATTAGGTCGGTGTAGGACTCAAACTGCAGGCTGCAGCAATGGGAATACTGATTGGCGGCAGGCGGGAGAGGTATGCGGGAGATGCGTCCATCTCGTAGCAGAGCACTTGCAGATGACGTCGGCGGGATGCGACGCAGTGGGCGAGAGGGTCTCAGGGCGCGCTGGCAGGTGGACGGGCAGGCGAGCGGGCGGGCGGGTAGACAAGAGCGGGTAGACGGGCGAGAGTGGGCAGGCGAGCAGGCGGGTGAACTAGCGAGTGAGCTGGCAGGAGAGTGAGTGTGCCGGTGAGCAAGACGGCGAAGACGATGGCAAACAGACAAGAGCAGGTGGGCGAGCGAGCTAGTGAGAAGACAGGCGGGCGAGAAGACGGGCGGAACGCACTGAACGCGTCATGCGTCCACCGAGCGGGATGGGTCCGAGGAGCCGCGCACGGGCCTTCTCATGCCTCCTCGATGGCACCTTAGACGGCCTGGCCAGCGAGAGCTTCTTCGGGGATGACGGCCGGGTCGATGGGAAGAAGGACAGACGGGGGGAGGCGACTTGTGCGGGCGAGAAGGGCGGGCGAGCGTATGCTCGCGTGCGCAAGTGGGCGAACGACTCACCTGTACTAACCCTGCCAGGGCCCGCCTCCCCCAACACCGTGTTGCCATTGCTTCTCCGTCGTGTTTCGTGTGTGGCTTAACGCTACTGCGCATCGTTGACGTTGAGCGCAGCGTTGAAGTTGAGTCGATGCGGACGTGGAGGTTGCGGGCAAGTCGCGAGAAGTGCTAAGCGCCTCAGCCACGACACGTCACGCGCGCTCGCTGGACTTTGACTCTCCAGTCTCACAGTCCGCCTTCACAGTCAGCCCGCTCCTCCCTGTCTGCTTCGCTCTCACTTCAAGTTGCCCACCGCCGATCTCCAGTACGGACCTGTGGACCCGTCCGCAAGAGATGGCGTGTGCATCGGACCACCACGCGGCTCTAGATCGCGCTGTACGCGACCGTAACGAGCCCCAGCGACACGCCAAGAGCGTCGCTGGACGCTCGCGAAGGGCTGACGTGCAGCGAGGAATGCGGGTTGCGGCCAGCAGGGCCAGCGAGTCAGGCGAGTACACCGCTGTTTACCTCGACTCCGAGAATGCCCATCAAGGACAAGTGGATGGAGTCGAACACAACAGAGACGGCCCCGGCGCACGTTTGCCCAACGAGCACAAGCGCATACGGATACGGCGCGCACTGATACGACATCGGCCAGCTCGCTGCACACCAGTACGATGTGCCCAAGCCTGATACAACACAGCCCATCGAGCAGGACCGCGATGAGCAACAGCCTGCCAGGCACTCAGTGCGGCGTGCAAAAGCCCGCCGAGCATCAGCGCGCGTAGGCTTGCTGAGGAAGGGCACGCCACGACGTCATCTTACTGGTTTGTCTGCTAATTCGCTCGCTCGCGCGCTGACTCGGTCACCCGTTCTCGCCCTCGCCCCCTGTCCAGCTCGCCCATCCGCTATTCCACTCGCCCGCCGTTTCCCGCGCTCGCCGCCCCCCTCGTCTGTTGTCAAACTCCCTGTCGCTCCCCTCGCCGCTGTCCTGCTCGCCCACCATCTCGTTATACCCGTCGTCCCTCACACTTGTCTTCCTCTCACCTGTTATTTCCCTCGCCGTCTTGCTTACCCACCATTCCACTTACCCGCCATTCTGCCTGCCTGCTGTCCCGCTCGCTCGCCGTCTCAATTGCCTATGTGGACCTTGTATCTGCTGTGGTGGATTTGTACCCGGGTGGGTATGTGCACGGGTCGAGCCTAGGATACGCATAGGTATACCTGTGCTTGGCCACAGATGAATGACTCCTGTAGTACTAACTTGTAATGATGTAGTCTAGACCCTTGGGCTTAATACTATGCAGTCCACGATTTTATAGACAATATGTACCCAGTGATACGAATATATGCAAATTATTGCACATGCGAGAAACAAGTACTGACTTCGGAATAATACTCGCGAATACGAGAGGCGTGATGCATTGGATTCATAATGGCAAAGTATTATTGAGTGTTCTGCCGTGTTCTGTGTATTATCGACAATTTTAGAACATTACCACGAATTACGGAAAGAGGGTTTTCCTGATGACTAGAGACGTCCACTCCTTCTGTAAGCCAATTCAAAATACTGTCTTGCTATGACTTGACGCTGATAGAGTGCTACAGCTCATAGCTACCCCGGAACCAGCGCCCGCCACTTCAGGTTCTCAGTCAAACGATGGTAAGCACATAATTAGACGTTGTACAATGAACAAACAATCTCAAGTCGCGGCAACGACAGTCACTGAGTCATCTGTAAACCCCACGGTGACCCCTAGTGACCAGTCCGTTGTTACTGAGACGACACCAATGCCTTCCCAGGCAGCCATGGCTTCAAACGTATCTTGGCTCACAAGGGGCGCTGCAAAGGAGTGGTGCGACAGTGTTGAATGCGAACTTTGTAGAGTGTGGTATGTTGGCGATGGCGAGCTAGTTCGCCATTACCTCCGTTCCGTGTACCATCCCAGATGTCAGCCTTGCAGTGTCACGTTCGAGGGCCCCTCTGAACACAATAAGGTGAGTTTCGCAGTTCTTCATGGGATGACTTCTCAATTCGAATGTCGATTCGGATAGCACATGGTATTGGTCCATGGCGCCAACGGGTGCAAGGGATGCTATCGCATATTCCCAACGGAAGCCGCCCTGCAGAAGCATTACAAGGACATACCTGATCATCGGAAGGGTCCTGATTCTGTGCCCGAGCACAGCATATTACCTGTACCAGAGGTGAGATCTTCGTGAATGACGATCTGATGTGCATTGACGATGATATGCATCAGGAAAAAACCCTCCCGTGAATGCGCCATAATGCACTGTTATTCTGCGGAATAGACAGTAATGACGTATGTTCCCGAGTTTTTTGAGAATAGCTTTTGTTAGCTAGTCCCCTCTCTTTCCAGTACGAATGCATAAGTAATATGGTGCATTCCGGAGCATGATCCGCTATTACTGTCTCATTGACTCGTAGTATTTTGCTAGTAGCATATTCCCTCGATGCTATGACAGACTTTACAGTTGATTGACAGCACGAATTGAGATTGAGCAACATTCAATTCATTGGGTGATACACTACGGAGCACAAAGACGCAAGGGTACTATACAGGCAGTACTGGGAATGGTATGTGATTACGTCTCGATTGTTCGAATCTACTCATCGGGTATATCATGCCAGTCCTATAAAGGCAAGGGCTGCGAATGAAGTAGCATGAGCTGTGCATACTAGTGACGAAACTACTAACCGGGTATTAGACGAACTCGCCCACATGCGCATACGACTCGGCGGCAGGCTCACAATCATGCGTAATGTCGATTCATCGACGTGTTCGGTGTGCGCGATGCTGAGAACACGTGAGGTAGCTTGTATCTGGTCGTGGCTTCGAACATCGCTGACACAGGCCTGCTACAGAGCTTCCTCTACTATCGGCTGCGTCATCCACGCAAGGAACATCCGGATTGCCAGGCCTCTCGAGGACGCGGAGGGCGGCTGCGTGGAGCGTTGCGCACCAACAAGCAGGCAGGTTCGCAGCCAGGCGGGCCATCATCGTTGCAATGGTTGGGCGACAAGAGCGAGCGTCCGTGCGAGTGGAGCATCGCACACGTGGCAGTACTAGTAGAGCCATTTGGCAGACACGGCGAGAAGGATGGAGAGGAGGAAGATGTGAGCAGTGTGTCGGTCCGACTCGGGCCAGCTCTGGACTGTAGGCACTCACTCCGTGAACGGATCAGATGCGTACATCGTAGGCGAGCGAGACAGGCAAGATGACAGTACCTTGCCCACACAAGTTGGTACACGACAGTAGAGCCCCTGTATGCCAGCATGCAAGATTCACGTATACATGTCAGCAGGATTAAGACGGACAAAATGTTCTACGCACAACTTGTTGGACTGGAGCCCCATGTGGAGTCTACGCAGCAGCTAGCTGAGAGCGAGCGAGGTAAGGGCACGAGCGGCGATGCGTAGCACATCTGTGGTGCTCAACTGGGAGTGGTAGGAGGCCGTTCTGCATGGCAACAGCAGCTATGGGGTGGCATTTACTTGATGGAGGTTGGAGCGGCAGCGTGCGAGTAACGTGAATGTGGGCGGGTAGTTGACTCGACAGTTGACAGAACGTTGAGTACTGAGTACTGAGCAAGTGGACGCTCGAGAGTCGACGTGGCGTTGTAGCGACGTGGTCGATCAAGATCAAGTTTAGGGCAGGTCGTAATCTGACTCTGCGTAGTGGCGCCGTGTCTCTTGTCTCTGCTAGTCTCTTCCTCGCGATCCTCAACGCCCGATGTAGTACTACGCAACAAGCCCGCTGACTTGACAGTAGACGGATGCGCGGGAGGATACGTGGCTCAGGAGCCTCGCGAAAGGATGAGCACATGGTACGTACCTGCTGTCCATTTCACGACAATCTGTCTGCCCTTCCAGCCCCGCATCCCAACGCAATCCCAATGCGCGTCGTGCTCAGACGGCAGCTCGGGTACACCGTCGGCGTTCATCGGATACTCCAGCATGATCAAAGATCGCAGCCCACGTCGTGCTGTACCGCGCTGGGACAGCTAACCATGACAGTCGGTACGTCCCTGTTGGTGTGTGTGTACCCGTTCTGACAACCATTGGCAGCCCGTGACCTCGATCCCCCGCGCGCATTTGCAGAGCAAACGCCTCCGAGCACTGTTGCCCGGTACGTGACGGTCACAGAGGTCTCCCTCTCCCTCTCGCACTCCTTATCTCTGCTGACTCCTCTGCACGCCACCGTCTCAGCTCCCTCGCCCTGCCCATCACCCGGCCCGTGCCTCAGAAGCAGGCCACGCATCGCGTCACGGTCAGAATGTACCTTCAAAAAGGTCAGTGCGTGTGCTTCCGTTGTGACCACTAACCTCGTCGTGTCCGCACTTTTGGTAGTCAGCTCAAACGCGCGTCGCAGCCCATTTCGAATAGGTGAGTGAACACACGAGCCTGTTGGTACTGAGGTGGACGGGCAGACAGGCGGTTGAGTAGTGCGAGAGAGGACGGGCTAACCACGGGGAAAACAGGTAAGTGGGTGATTGTATATGCTGTTGTTTGTGCTGACGAAGGTGTTCATTCCGCCAGCATTACCTTCAGCACCAGCATTTGCTTGTCTATCCACCCGCCGCTTTCTTCTGTCCGTGCTTCCTCTCTTTCGCCCGCGCTTCCTTTCGCCCGCGGTCGCACGGCCTTTCGCACACCCGCTCGCACGGCCTTTCGCCCCGCCTGCTCGCCCGCCGCCCAACTGCTCGCGCTCCCTCGGCAACACGCATGGCGACCGGCAGCATGCACTGTGACGAAGACCACCACAGCCGTGCCCGCGTTCAACACGAGGATGGACTGACACCCAGCAATGCAACACGAGACGAACGTACCTATGCATACTCGCAGCATGACGACGACCCGCCCGCTCGCGCCATCTCGTCGTGCTCGCATGCGCGAGCCTTCGTAATGGTGACCATTGCCTGTGCGGCTGTGCCGGATGACTCGGATTCGCTCGTAAAACTACCGCAGATAGCGGAAACTCCGGCGCATACCGCACTTTCAGCAGTCAGGGTTGGTGATGACAACTGTCAGGCTGCACGAGAAGTACGTCCTACTCGAGGTGTAGCTTAAATAATGCAATATATCTTGTTACGAAGGGTCTACGAGTACATTGCATACACCTCAATGTTCTTGCGTCCTTTGCCTGAACGACTGATTCTGGCAATTACGTGGCTTCTCGTGCCATATGAGTATTTCTAGCTCGTAGCGAGAACTCAGTAGCATGTGCTCGTATTGCATTGTATTACGAACAGATTACGAATGTATGCACAGACGGTGTGTACAGTAGTGAATAATGCTGTGAATAATGTCAGAATAGTGGAGTATAATTTGGATGCTGCGTATTGTCGAGAATGTGAGCCAACACACCGTAATTCTCCGGAGAGGTTTTTCCTGATGCGCTCAGTAGCAGTGATACACGCGCTACTGTTAACTTGAACTCATCGTCTACTACCCAGCCGTGCATGGCATCCAACAGCATCGCTTCCGCTAGTACCGGAGGCTCCAGAAGCGAGCAGGATATGAGTGTGCGATGCGAATTCTGCAAGACACAGTTTGGCTGCGAAAGCGACTTACTCGACCATTATTTGCATTCTGTGTTCCATCCCACGTGTCAACATTGCAAAGTCGGATTCAAGGATCGATCGTCGCTCCGAGAGGCGAGTTCATTGCTTTCAAAGAACGTCCAGTATTGACTCGGGATATTGCATTTAGCACATATTTTCTGTCCATGATACTACGGGATGCAAACGTTGCTACGTAGTGTTCAATACGACGCAAGAGCTGCAACAGCATTATCAAAGTGTTCCTTTGCATTCGCCTGGAGAGGCGGCAGCCAGCAAGTCTGAGAGTGTTGCATCGTCAGAGGTGCTATTTGGTTTCTTTTCGATAGTCCCAGCTATGTCTCACCGCAAGAGAACGACAGATCAAAGCGGCTTTGCAGTCGCCCAAGGGAATTAAATTCCGACGAAGGAGAGGTAAATGGCACTGCAACCTATGCGATACGAACTTCATAAAGAAGAGATCGCTTGCGCGCCATAACCTCATGCATCCGTGTTGCACCATTTGCCAGATAGGCATTGCTGACGACGAGCTTTCCAAGGAGGTGCGACACTACTCTAGCAGCCAGTTGTCACTCTAATGCGCCATAAGCACATGGCGAAGGTTCATCCATCGTTGATAAATCAGTCGCTAGCTCAGCCCGCATCGGCTCTACCTCGTCCAACCGTGAGCAAGCAGCTATTACTGGCAAATCGATTATCAATTTGACTTACTGTTCACCTTAACCTCTAGGACGTTTCTGACCCATTAATCATCACCAAACCGCTGAAGCCCTTGGACGAAACTTGCGAACCCATGGAGGACCCACTCCACGAGATTGAGGAACTGCCATTGGCAGCGTCGGATTCGGGCAAAAAGGCAGTGGAAGCGCACGCACCTCGGTCCGAGTCGCCCATCTCTGCGACAGGCATATCGGAGAATGAAGACGGGAGAGACCCTCCCAGCGAACGTGAGTGCCCCCTCGAAACGACACTACTTGCTTGAGTTGTTCATGCAGGTCGACTCCCAGAAATAACCGGAATCCAGTTTCCTGTCGACATCCCCCAGACCGGAGATGTCAGATCCAGAGCCGTCCAACAACTACAACAGCATGTAGTTGTTACGGTCCAGCCACCAGATGCCGTGGAAACAGTCGCCTCAGATGAGGCAGAGCCTATGTCTGTCGATCAGCATGTCGGCCGGGAGGAAGGAGAGGCCCTCGAAGGGGGAAAATGGGTACTTCCCGTTGATGGTACAGACAGTGAACGCGAGAACTTCAACTCAGGCGATGTGCATGCGACACAGACTCAAGGTAAGCGGCAAGCAGTGATGTTTCAAGCTGTATCATCACTCACGAGTTCTAAGCATCCGATGCATCGTCGACACCACTATCAACGACCCCTGTGCATACACCAGAGTCAGCGCCGCCGCAGAGTGTGTCGTGGCACTGCAGGAGCTGCCTAAAGAACCCGTGCGACGAGCCTACCGCGACGATGTGCGGGCATATATTCTGCTATAGGTGCGTCTGTCGTACATGCCATTGAAAATGGTGCATACAATGTTGATGGTGCGACGAAATCTGTATAGGTGCATCGTCCGTGAGATATCGGACAAGATGCAGTGCCCTGTATGTAACAGACTCTTCTTGCTGAGGCTGCACGCGACAGCATGAGCAGAAATCGTTGACATTCGGCCATAAGTAGAGGATGAATTGGTACATACGTTATTTGTCGCGGCGACACATTCAAATGCCAATCAACAATGTTTTCAATATTCCTGCGACTGGCAGTGGATGCGGGCGTACCGTCACAGACGTGATTCGAGTCGCTAGCGCCCATGTAGCAGAATGCTTCTACTAGTAGGACCTCGGGCGTCTACACATGTTTCCTTGCTACTTGTACTTCGGTGCTCTCTACGTCTCCATTGGACCCGCTGCTCTGTGTGTCGACACCATCTGATGACTGAATGCTTCGCCCTGCGTCTCAGGACAATATTTATCTACAGGGAATGGTTCTCGTTGGCGAGATGCCCATATCGACTCGACGACGCTCGTTAACGTCACGCGCTGTCGGCTTTGGCTCAGTCTGCGAAGTCGAAGCGACGATGTCCCAGCCGCTCGCATGCCGTACGCGGGGGATACTTAGGCCACATAGGACCGGACAAGCAAGCGACCTGTTTCCCAGCACTGCTGTCCATTACCTCAATCAGCGACCATGTCTGGGACGTTCACCTGTCTCGACTGTGGTGAAGGCTTCCGCGATGTCTCTGCCTTGTGGAGCCACAGCAAGGCAAGGCAACACGGCCTTTATCAAGGTCGGAAACCTTTCAGCTTCCCCCATGACAACAAGAGCTACGATCCGGGTGATCTCAGCTACACACTAGCTCAAAAGCATGACTCGTACCAAGTCGACATGCCGTACGGTCGGACTACGGTGTTTCTTCCTGCCTCAAGGACTGCCGTGGCGTCAGTGTCGGCATTAAATGATGCAGCTGCTGCAGGCGCAGCGAGGGCAACGTTTGACACAGCTCCCGCGACCACATACCCGCCTGGCGACCCAGCCATGGAGTGCAGATGTGAAATCTGTGATCTGTCCTTCCGTTCGGATAATGAGCTCAACACTCATTACAAGTGGTCTCCCGTACACCCATCCTGCGGGAAGTGCGCGAAATGTTTTCGAGATAAGAGTCAACTTTCCCGGGTGAGTCGCAACATGAGCTTCCCTAGTCGTGTTGACTCAGTGACCTCGTTCGTCGGCGCTAGCATCTGCAAACTGCGCATGCGTGTGACATCTGCGTCTGCGGAGTAATCTTCGAAATCAACCATGCGTCCGTGCACTACAAGGCATCTTCGTGTCATCCCAAGTGCATCAATTGTGGGGCAGCGTTCAAGGACGCTCCCGCGTTGAATGTGGTGAGCTTGATATTTACCGTTCCGGTCGTCTACCCTGATCGTCTCGTAGCACTACAGATCCTCCCATTATGATCATTATTGTCTTCGCTGCGACCTCTGGTACCCTACGAAGCCAGATCTACAGCGGCATTTCTTCGAGTGCAGTGCACATCCTCGCTGCTTTCAGTGCAAGGAAGGTTTCGTCGGACATGTAGAGTACTTTCAGGTCTGTGGCGACCTCAGAGACTCAAATTCCCCAATCACGGACTGATACATGCTGATTTAGCATGTGGCTGCGGTACATAACTCGAAGGTAACGACGACCATAGCACCCACGAAGGTAGATCCATTACCCGAAGCAAACCTGCGAGCATATGCATTGATGAGACTGTCTTTACAGGTCGTTGCGATTTCCAAACCTCCTCAGAAGAACAAACAGGAGAAGCCCCCACCGTATCGCTGCGACCACTGTAATCTAGGCTTCAAGAAGTCGAAGCAGCTCAAGAAACATAACCGCCAGACCCCTCTGCACCCGTGCTGTACCCAATGCAATAAAGCTTACGCAATGTACGGGCCTTATGAGCGTGTAAGTCAGTGTCGCCACTATCGCGATCCGTTCGCTCACATTGCATTCCGTCACACAGCATATGATTAACAAACATCCACGGGCCGAGATACTGCCCAAGCTTCCTCCACGACCGTCACCGCAGGTGCGCGACAATCGTATATGTCCAACTGTTTGTCGTTGGTACTGATCAAGTTCTTCGTTCGGAACTCTAGGCCGTACAGGCTGGTCCATCGACCAACGTCCAACAATCAGAGCCGCTAGGCGAGTCTCCGAAACTCCCGGAGAGGGATGATTATTCTAACATTGGCTGCTAGCCCCTGGTGCCGGCTCACAGACAGCGGGAACGGGCGCGTCTGCATCGAACTGCGAGACAGCTACGGCGGTGCCCGAAGTAGTCGACGTAGGTGACCCTCCGGTGGAGTGTGAGTGTCGCTCAGCTGCACTATTTGTTTGTATCCCTTACGTGGGTCATCTTCTCAGCATCGGTGAAGCCTCAGGTGCTAGTCGATGCTCCAATTCGAGACGCCGAGGCCACCGCGAGTGCGGTATATCATCTTCCGGCAGCAGTCAATGTGGGACCGTCTGGCGAAACCGGCCGGGATGCCGGCACGTTGACTCAAACAATGCTCGAACAAGAGTATCCCGTCAAGACGCCTGAGGTTAATGTCAGTGCTGTCTTGTAGCGTTGGGCGAATTGCCTACTGAAGGGCAGTATATATACAGCTTGGGAGCGATACGGGATCTGTCATATCATTCGACTCCCTCGCCTCCACCAGTTCGGAATCGGACGCCTTATTTGCACAAGCTCGGGCTCTTTCGAACACAGCCGTGCAATGCGAAGATGTTGACGAGCGCGAAGATACCTTCTCCGACGCGTACGAATACATCCAGTGAGCTGTTATGCAGAAATGCTACATACTTTCGCGATAACTGACTTCTCTTGCAGTGCTAACGAGCGATCGACCGATGTCAACGCGCGGGCGATTGACGAGCGACCTGACAGCGTCATCAGCTACGTTACAGACGTAGACTCAGCTGTCATGTCCGCCAGTTCCTTAGCGCGACCGTCGGACTCCACTGCCACCCAAGCCTCTTCTTCGTCGAACAACACAGCAAGAGACATGGACACGGAACAGCTTGTCTATCCCCAGGATACGATGTCCGAGTCTTACATTAGTACACCGTTCTCGGATGCGTGCACCTGTGACCTAACTATTCGCCCTGAAAGCATCGACAACACCAGCATGGAGTCCGCCTCTCGTACGGCAGCCTCGCCATCGCTGATCGCATCTAACACGTCGGCGGATGCGCCGCCCGTCAGCACAGGACGAACCCGGAGCTCGACTTCATCGTGTTCTACAGTGTCGGAGGAAAGTAAGTGACATGATCCTCACGAACTGCTTCGTGCAACATACTAACTATTTCTGTGCCGTTCCGCCCCAGTCTCAAGTATCACAGTGTCCGTAGCAACGAGCATGAGTAGCCCAACTCCTGCTCCTTCCGAGCCAGTCGCGAGCGCTCTCCCTCAAGGAAGGTCCACAGCTTCTGGCCCGTCCTGGCACTGTCGGAGTTGCGGAAAGGACCCATGCGAGGACCCTACAGCAACACAGTGTGGACACATCTTCTGCTACAAGTTCGTCACGCCCTTGACCTCTCAGTACTTTTGCTGACACTGATGTACGAACGTGTAGGTGCATCGTCAGGGAGATCGCCGAGAGTATGAAGTGTCCGGTTTGCAACAAACTGTTCCTCTTGCGGCTTCAAGCGTTCTGATCGGACGAATGCTGTGTATATGATGTGGATCTTGTGTACTATCTTGCTCTTTGTGACCCCTCTGACCCTGCTTCCGTAGCGGTTGCAAAGAGAGTTCAGGCGCGGTGAACGTGTGCCTCTTGTGCCCATTCGGAAGACACAATATGCACACTGGCACAACGCTTCGCCGGGGGTATGCGATTTACGACCAGATGATCCTCAGGGCCGTCTCCCTTGGGCCATGCCTTATGACCGTTGGATGCATGTATACGTCCATCAAGCCCGTCGCTCACAGCTGTTTCCCAATCGATAGGCCCGATGTCCAGACTCTCACAGAAGCGGAGTCTCGGTGTTACCCATTAAAACCAGCAGTGTCAAGGGCGAGCCAGACCTTGAGGTCGAACGGCAGAGGGTGCGGGTCACCTAAAGTCAAGACCTGACGTCTTCCGCTTGTGCGCATTTGTGCGGGCAGGAGCCTATCGGTTTGGAAACAGCTGTGACCCAATAGGTATGTACTGCAGTGATTCAGCAAACGGACATAAGTCAGTGTTCCTGGCGGAGGTTTCACGAGTCACGACACCTATGCAATATTGACTAGGCCACGACATACTGTGTGCACATCCGCGAGACATGTAACATAACATAACTCGCAGGGATGCACACGGGACTTGTTGCGAGCTGTAGGTCCTCTGTTGAAGAGCCTCCGCGTCACCGTGGCCTTCGCAAGATCTGCAGCAGGAAGTCCAAGTCGCCACGTGAGTTACTCGCCTCCGACGTCAAACGGATCACCACTGATTGACTACTGCTGGTTCAGTGTCACTACGCTTCGAGTGCGGCTGCGGTATGCTGTACTCACACGTTTTCACGCAGTGAGATCAGCGTCGAAGACGTCTTTCTGGCGGACAACACTACAGTTCACAAGGCGAATTAGCTCTTCGAGGGATCTGACGGGTCACGGAAGCAACAGCTTGTACGATGTCGTCGCGAAGGTAACTGCGCAAGCGACGAACACTGGCGATGTCAACGCCAGTAAAGTCGCTCAGCTGGTGAGTTGTGTGTCGCGTTGCGCAAGGTCTTGAACTATGATCTAAACCTCGCGCTGCAGTACATTCTCAGTCTTAGACAGTCTTAGGTTCTGGCTGCGTGGCTTCGACAGGCTGAAGGCCTTTGCACGAGACGCGCTCTGCGAGATTCGAGTTGCGTCGTAAAGATTTGTCGCGATGGAGCATGGAAAGGCAGCTGTGGTATATCCCAGAGCGAGACAGTCACTTGCAGGTCGGTGCAAGCTCGACAAAAGTTGTATAATGAGGAGACCTCCTACTTAACTCACTGGCAGTTTCGGCCCATCTTATGTCGTCACAGAGCCTGAACATCTCTTGCAATTGTTATTCATTTTGGGACCAAAACTTCAAGCTTACCGAGCAGTAGCTGAGAGAAACCGACAACGACATCTTCGCCTAAATTGTTATTACTGCTCGACAGCCTTGAGTCTTGACAAATCCCGCCGTTGAACCTATTTCAAAGGATGCACAATATGCGCTTCGCCATAATTTGATGCACTCTGCTACGTAGAACCACGTCACCGCGGATTGATCTTCACTAGGTAGCTTTTTTTGCGCAACAAGCCGCTCTACGGATACTCTTCCTAGGGACTGTCTGACGATGTAGCTCATGAGATACTCTGCAAAGGTATTCAGATACGAGGCAGACGGAGATCGACACAGTTCAAGAAAGAGTGTAAGGCTAATGCACGTAGGATCCGCCGATCAACAAGGAATCCATCAAGCGTGGAGCCTCAGAAGGAATAGCTTATGGCATACAGGACATTGCATCTTCTCCGCGATCTCTTTCACGATGCAGCTAAGCATACGACGTAATGAGCGCGCCGATACCAGTCACAGTGGGCCAATGACATACCTGTGGCAGAAGACATCAGGAAAAACCTCTCCGGAGAATTACGGTGTGTTGGCTCACATTCTCGACAATACGCAGCATCCAAATTATACTCCACTATTCTGACATTATTCACAGCATTATTCACTACTGTACACACCGTCTGTGCATACATTCGTAATCTGTTCGTAATACAATGCAATACGAGCACATGCTACTGAGTTCTCGCTACGAGCTAGAAATACTCATATGGCACGAGAAGCCACGTAATTGCCAGAATCAGTCGTTCAGGCAAAGGACGCAAGAACATTGAGGTGTATGCAATGTACTCGTAGACCCTTCGTAACAAGATATATTGCATTATTTAAGCTACACCTCGAGTAGGACGTACTTCTCGTGCAGCCTGACAGTTGTCATCACCAACCCTGACTGCTGAAAGTGCGGTATGCGCCGGAGTTTCCGCTATCTGCGGTAGTTTTACGAGCGAATCCGAGTCATCCGGCACAGCCGCACAGGCAATGGTCACCATTACGAAGGCTCGCGCATGCGAGCACGACGAGATGGCGCGAGCGGGCGGGTCGTCGTCATGCTGCGAGTATGCATAGGTACGTTCGTCTCGTGTTGCATTGCTGGGTGTCAGTCCATCCTCGTGTTGAACGCGGGCACGGCTGTGGTGGTCTTCGTCACAGTGCATGCTGCCGGTCGCCATGCGTGTTGCCGAGGGAGCGCGAGCAGTTGGGCGGCGGGCGAGCAGGCGGGGCGAAAGGCCGTGCGAGCGGGTGTGCGAAAGGCCGTGCGACCGCGGGCGAAAGGAAGCGCGGGCGAAAGAGAGGAAGCACGGACAGAAGAAAGCGGCGGGTGGATAGACAAGCAAATGCTGGTGCTGAAGGTAATGCTGGCGGAATGAACACCTTCGTCAGCACAAACAACAGCATATACAATCACCCACTTACCTGTTTTCCCCGTGGTTAGCCCGTCCTCTCTCGCACTACTCAACCGCCTGTCTGCCCGTCCACCTCAGTACCAACAGGCTCGTGTGTTCACTCACCTATTCGAAATGGGCTGCGACGCGCGTTTGAGCTGACTACCAAAAGTGCGGACACGACGAGGTTAGTGGTCACAACGGAAGCACACGCACTGACCTTTTTGAAGGTACATTCTGACCGTGACGCGATGCGTGGCCTGCTTCTGAGGCACGGGCCGGGTGATGGGCAGGGCGAGGGAGCTGAGACGGTGGCGTGCAGAGGAGTCAGCAGAGATAAGGAGTGCGAGAGGGAGAGGGAGACCTCTGTGACCGTCACGTACCGGGCAACAGTGCTCGGAGGCGTTTGCTCTGCAAATGCGCGCGGGGGATCGAGGTCACGGGCTGCCAATGGTTGTCAGAACGGGTACACACACACCAACAGGGACGTACCGACTGTCATGGTTAGCTGTCCCAGCGCGGTACAGCACGACGTGGGCTGCGATCTTTGATCATGCTGGAGTATCCGATGAACGCCGACGGTGTACCCGAGCTGCCGTCTGAGCACGACGCGCATTGGGATTGCGTTGGGATGCGGGGCTGGAAGGGCAGACAGATTGTCGTGAAATGGACAGCAGGTACGTACCATGTGCTCATCCTTTCGCGAGGCTCCTGAGCCACGTATCCTCCCGCGCATCCGTCTACTGTCAAGTCAGCGGGCTTGTTGCGTAGTACTACATCGGGCGTTGAGGATCGCGAGGAAGAGACTAGCAGAGACAAGAGACACGGCGCCACTACGCAGAGTCAGATTACGACCTGCCCTAAACTTGATCTTGATCGACCACGTCGCTACAACGCCACGTCGACTCTCGAGCATCCACTTGCTCAGTACTCAGTACTCAACGTTCTGTCAACTGTCGAGTCAACTACCCGCCCACATTCACGTTACTCGCACGCTGCCGCTCCAACCTCCATCAAGTAAATGCCACCCCATAGCTGCTGTTGCCATGCAGAACGGCCTCCTACCACTCCCAGTTGAGCACCACAGATGTGCTACGCATCGCCGCTCGTGCCCTTACCTCGCTCGCTCTCAGCTAGCTGCTGCGTAGACTCCACATGGGGCTCCAGTCCAACAAGTTGTGCGTAGAACATTTTGTCCGTCTTAATCCTGCTGACATGTATACGTGAATCTTGCATGCTGGCATACAGGGGCTCTACTGTCGTGTACCAACTTGTGTGGGCAAGGTACTGTCATCTTGCCTGTCTCGCTCGCCTACGATGTACGCATCTGATCCGTTCACGGAGTGAGTGCCTACAGTCCAGAGCTGGCCCGAGTCGGACCGACACACTGCTCACATCTTCCTCCTCTCCATCCTTCTCGCCGTGTCTGCCAAATGGCTCTACTAGTACTGCCACGTGTGCGATGCTCCACTCGCACGGACGCTCGCTCTCGTCGCCCAACCATTGCAACGATGATGGCCCGCCTGGCTGCGAACCTGCCTGCTTGTTGGTGCGCAACGCTCCACGCAGCCGCCCTCCGCGTCCTCGAGAGGCCTGGCAATCCGGATGTTCCTTGCGTGGATGACGCAGCCGATAGTAGAGGAAGCTCTGTAGCAGGCCTGTGTCAGCGATGTTCGAAGCCACGACCAGATACAAGCTACCTCACGTGTTCTCAGCATCGCGCACACCGAACACGTCGATGAATCGACATTACGCATGATTGTGAGCCTGCCGCCGAGTCGTATGCGCATGTGGGCGAGTTCGTCTAATACCCGGTTAGTAGTTTCGTCACTAGTATGCACAGCTCATGCTACTTCATTCGCAGCCCTTGCCTTTATAGGACTGGCATGATATACCCGATGAGTAGATTCGAACAATCGAGACGTAATCACATACCATTCCCAGTACTGCCTGTATAGTACCCTTGCGTCTTTGTGCTCCGTAGTGTATCACCCAATGAATTGAATGTTGCTCAATCTCAATTCGTGCTGTCAATCAACTGTAAAGTCTGTCATAGCATCGAGGGAATATGCTACTAGCAAAATACTACGAGTCAATGAGACAGTAATAGCGGATCATGCTCCGGAATGCACCATATTACTTATGCATTCGTACTGGAAAGAGAGGGGACTAGCTAACAAAAGCTATTCTCAAAAAACTCGGGAACATACGTCATTACTGTCTATTCCGCAGAATAACAGTGCATTATGGCGCATTCACGGGAGGGTTTTTTCCTGATGGATGTGCCCGCATTGCGTCGCCGTCGGGTCCTCGCATGGGTCTTTCCCGCAACTCCGACAGTGCCACGACGGGCCTGCGGGTTGGACTTGGGGAGGAGCGCTCGTGACTGGATGAGCATGGCTGCGGCATGATTGCCCTGCAGTGGCTATGGATACCATGACGTTCGAGACTGAGACACGGTGTACCAGAAGTAGTTCAGTACGTAGTGTCAAGCAGTTAATGGAGACCATTGTTCTGACCTGTCTTTGACATTCTCGATTCTGACGGAATCGAACCGCGATTTCGTCCTGTGCTGATAGACGGCGCATCCGGCGACGGCTCGGACATGAGCAGTGATGGTGAGGCTACAGGGCATGAGGCGAAGCCCATGGTGATATCAATGCTTTCAGAGCGAGTAGATAGGCCATGAGTGCACGCATCCGAGAGCGGCGCGCTGACATAGGACTGGGACATCGTGTCTTTGGGGTGGTCGAGCTGTTCTGTGTACATGTCCCTTGTTGCGTTGTTCGATGACGAAGAGACTTGGACAGCCGTAGGATCCGGCAGTCGCGCTGAAGAACTGATAGACGGAACATCCGAATCCAGGTCCGTTTCTGTGATGTAGCTGATGACGCTATCAGGTCGCTCGTGAATCGCCCGCGCGTTGACATCGGTAGATCGCTCGTTAGCACTGCAAAAACAGTCAGCCATCGCGAGGATAGGTAATGTTTCGCGTAAAAGCTCACTGGATGTAATCGTACGTGTCGGAGGAAGACTCCTCTTCGCGCTCGTCAGCATCTTCACACTGCACGGCTGTGTTCGAAGGGTGCGGTCGAGCCTGTTGTGCAAATAAGACGCCCGCCTCCGAACTGGCCCGGGTGGACGAGGAGTCGACTGGTATGACCGATCCTGTATCGGTCTCAAGCTGTGAATACTGACCATCAATAGATGACCTATGACGATAGGACTGCACTGACGTTAAACTTAGCCGGATGCCCTCGTTCGAGCATTGCCTGAGTCAGATTACCAGAATTGCGACCGGTCTCGCTAGACAGCCCCGCGTTGTCCGCTGCCTGAAGATCATGTATGACAGTCGCCGGGATCGCAGTGCGCATAGCCGGAGCATTAGCAGGGAGTTGAGATTCGGCCGTTGCTAAGGAAACGATCTGCATGAGTAACACGAACACGTAGCAGCTCAGAGAGACTTGAATGTCCTCACATCCCTGCAAACAGTCTCCTCCAAGGACAACCTTCGGCTGCGATGCAGCATGCGTTGTCTGAAGTCCAAATGCAGCGACACACTCGATCAGCAGTCGATGTCACATGGTCGAAACCTGTTATTACTCACCGGGGATGGGGAAAGCGGGAGGAGTGGGGGCCGCAACTTGGAGGACGGATGTATGGCCACCATATGCTGTAGGACAGAATGTCAATGAAAGCCTGCTACGGTAGTTCAGTCATCGTACGCTAACGTAGCCCTCATATACCAGGAAGCCCTTTTGACAGAGGATGCAACGCGGGTGCAAAGGCGTCTCAAGATTGTGCTCCTTGAGCGCTAGCTCGGTTGCGAAACCTAAGTTGCAGTGGTCGCAACGATGCAATTCCACTTTCTTCTGTTGGTCTTCTCTTGGAGAGCGCGAATCCACATTGTTCTGCAGGCAGCCAAAATTTCAGGCCTTGTTAGCACAGTAGATATCCGACAAATATGGTATTGACGCCCCTACCTTTATGGCTGGTTCTGCCGGCATCTCCGGAGAGTCATGCACTGCGACCAGATGCTACATAGATGAGCACGAATAAGTGTTCATGGACATTACAAGGCTTCAAGGTTGCCACATACCTCAAGGTAGTCCGCGTTCCGTGGAAATGCTTGCTTGCACTTCATGCACCGAGGAGGTGCCGCGGGAAAGCACTCGAAGAGATGTCGATGCAGATCTGGTTTTGTCGGATACCAGCGGTCGCATCGCAGACAACATTGGTCAGAGTGGGCGGATATTTGGTGCTACGCGGCAGTCAGCTGGGGTCACTGGAACGATATATAACCAGCTCACTTCAAGCAGTGCAGGAGCATCCTTGAATGCGGCTCCACAATCGGAGCACTCTGGGTGACATGAAGATGCCTTGTAGTGTGCGGCTGCCCTATCGAGTTCGACGATTACTCCGCAACTACAGAAGATGCAACCATGTACGGCTTGAAGATGCTGTCAACGAGGTGAGCTCGACAGTCCGAACGATGATTGCGCTGTGACTCACCCGGGAAAGTTCGCCCTTATCATGAAAGGAATCTTCGCACCTAGCACATGAGGGATGCACCGGAGACGTCTTGTAGTGTGTGCTGGCCTCGTCTTCCGAGCTGAATGTGAGATTGCATATCAAACATCTGTGCTGAATAGCTGGGCCACCGTGCGCGGGAGTGGTCGTAGGAGAGGTCACAGACACTGATACGGTGGCACTCGCTGACGACGGTGAGCATTGGATGCCCTCCGCAACCTGGACGGGGTCGACGAGAAGTCCCGTGGACATTTGAATGCGACTACTAGCGAGTGGCTGGTCCGGGACATCCTAGAGTTGAAACCCAGTGAACAGTCCAATGAGAATTGAGACTACTGTTATTGGTATTGCTCGCATTCACCGGTATACTATGTGGCAGCGACCCCAAGGAGAGCTGCGGTTTTGACTGGGGCGTTGAATGAACCTTCGCCGTGTGCTGACAAGGAGGCCATAACGCATAAGAGTCCAACTATCAGTATCACAAAGCGTAGTGACATACCTTCTTGTAGTGCTTGGCACTAGGAAACCCCATGTTACAGATAGTGCAACACGGGTGCGAGGGTGTTACGAGGCTATGTTGACGCAGTGCCTTCAACTTGCTGAATCCTATATTACAGAGTTCGCAGCGCCATCCCGGCTGTTTCTTCTCCTTCTTCTCCTTCTTCTCCTTCTTCTCCTTCTTCCCCTTCTTCCCCTTCGGAGCTTGGATACGCGGGATATCCTGTGATGTCCTCGTGAGCAACTGTGTCCCACAAACACAGGAAGATATCAGATATACCTTCGGTGGTTGAAAATGCTCTTCAAGTACAGGCTGACCCATTCTGGTCATGCCAGGGGAGGTCAAAGGACAATTTTCATAATGCTGCTGCCCCTGCGCCCGACTGAACAGTCGGTAGCATTGCTTGCAACCGTTGAACCAATGAACCAAGATCATGTGCTGGCCGAATCTACCGTCTCAGAATAGCCATTTAACGACAGGGATCACATAACTCACCTTGTCCTGCGCTAGCTGGTCCTTAAATCCGACATTGCATAGCCCACATTTGGGGTGAACCATGAAACTTGAACGCAAGTAGTGCACGCGTAGATCCCTCTCATATGTGAACCACACCTCACACAACTCGCACTCCACGCCATTCCCCTTCATTTGCTGGATCCCCAAGCCCCCGATCTCGGACGGGCAGGAGGATGGTATGTCTTGATATGATGACGAGGGACGCAGCGGGCCGATCGCTGTCGGTGAGCGCAGCGGTCACCGTTACCGATGATTTAGGGAACACTGAGCCGTCGCGACAATTGCAGTCATGCACCCGATATGCGACGGGGACAATCGTGCTTACCTTCGCTTGATGTGGACACGGATGCGACAGAGCCAGCCTTCAGTTGAGCAGGAGCGTTGGAGATGACAGTAGACTGTAAAGTAGAAGTCGTGTAAGTAGTACTTGAGTACCGGGCAGCGTCTGATAAGGCGTCGCAAGCCTACATCCCACGTGTATCGAATTCGGGCATGCGGCTCGACACGACGACAGCCATGAGTAATACACAGGCTTCTGTACGTACAGATATGTAGGCTTCCCCAGTCTGTACTCGTGGGATAGGCGCCATGAACAGTGAACAATGCGAAGGTATACCACCAAGCACTGCGGACGCACCTTCATATTTGTCATACTCCGCAGCTGTGTTCAAGACCGCGAAGAGGATATTGAAAGTCATCATAGTTTAGACATTGATTCAACCTGAACAACAGAAACAAATGCAGCTCCATCGGATGACGTCGGGATGCTTGCATGAATACTGACTTACAGCGTGAGTGCCTTCTCGCTGTTCGGCAACTTACCTTGCTTCCATGTACGCGGATATACGCGACTGTTCTGCGGGACAACTCGAGGAAATAGAGTTCCCAGTAAGTGCGCAACTTCCTCACTTGTCCAAGTATTCGACCTCGTCGTATGTAGACATACTTGAACAGCGCGACACTTGCTGTTGTTTCGCATCGCTCGCCTCGTATGTTGCTGCATCACAATCACCATAACACGCGCATCACGATCCTTTTGACACCTTCCGTGAACTCCCAGACCGTCTCGACCTTCGCCCTCGCCGAAACCTCCTGGGAATACGACGACGCCACGCCTGTGCCAGTGGCTCGACTGTACTGCTCGACAGCCTTGACAAACTCCGCCACGCCACCGCCAACACCGAAGTACACGCGCTTCGCCGCGACCAGACACAAGTACGGCACTGCGTCCGCGCCCTCGCCCACGTCAGCTCCGTCGCGTATCGCCATCCGCGCTGTCTCCTCCTCCAGGCCTCCCGCACGCTCCCGGGCACACGCCTCGCGCATCACGCGGACGAGCGCAGGCAGGCTCTCTGGGCGGTAGATCGTCTCGGAGGTGAGCACGACGTCGAAGGGGCCGCCTGCGCGCTCGACGTCGAAGGCCTCCCAGGATCCGCAGAAGAAGCGGATGCTGATGCGGTGCTCCTCGAGGGACGCGAGGAATGCGGCGATGAGCTGTGGAGAGAAGGGGAGCGAGCCGGGCTCGGTCGGGTCCGCGGGCGGGAGGGGCTCTTCTTCTACCTCCGGGTCGGTGGTGGATGGCTGGAACGAGGCGCGGAAGCGGAGGGATGCGGGGGACATGTCTGGAGAAAGAATGAGTGCCGTGTTGACTGCGTGAGATGAGATCGACCGAGGCACGCTGCACTAGCGACCCGCTGGCAGATGCGAGTCGCATCGCACGCAAACGCTTTACATCCGACGTGTTTCTCTTCTGGAGACATCTCATTGCGCGATTCCTCGTAGATGAAGGCGCATATATCCCACTATATGCCCCATACGAGCACATTGTAGAGTCTCGGGTACGGAATGAACACTCACACCATGTAAGGATCACATTGGGCAGGGTCACCAATCGGAGTACGAGTTCATTGTAATCTTGCAGAACGACCGAGGTTTCTTGAGCGTTATCCACTGGAGGCGGGGCAGAAAGGAGTTGATGCAGGACGTAAAGCGAGGGGACAGCCGTTCCACAACCAAGCTGAACGAACGGCCCGGGTTAGCGACGAATGTCAGAAGCAGGTTGTCAAGGCACGGGGGAAGGGCACGGGCGGACACGACCATGTCAGTTGGCGTCGAGTTTCAGTACGCGAGAGACACACCTCTAGTATCTTCTTTTCTCTGAGTCTGCCGCCAGGGTCGTCTCCGAGTCTCTCGTGCAAGCATTCCGCCAAATCGATCGAGCATTCCCAGGTTTTCAACCCACCCTCGTAGATTCCAGGCACGAGGTCGGAGGGCGCGTCGAGGAACCCCAAAGCATCCTCGCTCGGGCTCTCCACGCCTGCTTGTGCGGAATCGTCGGGCTCCGACGATATGAGCTGAAAGCGAGCATCGAAGAGGTCTCGCCGCGCGAGAGTGAGACTGTCAGCGTTACGCGAGGACGTGCGGATGCTCAAGGGAGAAAAGCTGATGGATGGTGGATGGTTCGAGAGCTAGTGCTTGTGTGGTTCAGATACGCTGCATACGGAGCGTCGGACTGTGTTTTACTCACAAGATCTTCAATGGAGTGTTCTGCGCTCTCCTTCACCGCTGCCTGCGACGCAGAACCGGATTCTACTACGTCCTGCGAGGTTCCGGGAGTGTCGTGTTGCAGGTCTCCTTGTTCTTCCGCATCGTCGATGTCAAAATCGAATCTGAACATGATGAGGAGAGACTAGAACTACCGTCAGTATCGGTGATATGTACAGGCTTACAGCGTTCGAACTTCGTCCAAACCGAATACCGAGCTTGAGCGCTTATCCTTACTCGGCATCTGCCGCAGCCACCGTGCCTCCCTCACCGCGCGCTGAGCGCTACTTACGGTGGTACTCTCTGGTGTCTTGCTCTCGTCGCCATCATATTCGCCGTACTGTGCGGCGGCGTCGACATCCTTGGATTGTCATATACTTCGCATTGCGTGTCAGGACGACTTAATCTGCGGGAACACGACTCTTCAAGCCGACGAGATGCCCCGTCGACTCGTCAGCGTCACACGTTGTGGTCAGTGGTTTGGCTGCGAAGTCGAAGCGACGATGTCACGCCCAGCCGCTCGCAGACAGTGGGGATATAAGGCCGACGACCGAGCACACTAAGTACTGCCCACTACTCTGATCAGCGGTTATGTCTGGGACGTTCACTTGTCTCGACTGTGGCAAAAGCTTCCGCGATGCCAGCGGTTTGGGGAGCCATAGCAAATCGAAGAAACACGGCTGGATTCAAGTCGACGTGTCGTCGTGGATTTCGAGCATCGCGACGGCTCCTGCCTCAATGACCGCTGCCGTACCAGCGGCAGCGACAGATGGAATACCAGCAAGTGCCGCTACAGCAGCATCTGCCTCTGGTCCTGCGACTACCTCTGCGCCTGGTGGCTCGGAGTATAAATGCATGATGTGCGATCTGACCTTCGGGTCGGACAGTGAGATTAGTACGCACTACAAGAGATCTCCTCTCCATCCAATATGCGGAAGATGCGGAAAACCGTTCTATGATAAGAGTGAATTTGCTCGGGTGAGTCACAACGCGGTCACCGCTCGTTTGGACGAACGATTGACTTCGTCTATAGCACCTTCGTGCTGCGCATGCGTATGACACATGTGTCTGCGGAGTGACCATAGGACTCGATGACGCGTCCGCACACTACAAAAAGTCCCTGTGGCATCCCAAGTGCGTCAGTTGCGGGTACGCTTTCAAGGATGCTGTCGCGCTGGTTTCGGTGAGCGGGGTATACACTATCCCTGTCATCCAAGCTGATCGCTCTAAAGCATCAAAAAACCTCTCACTATGATCAATATTGTCTCCGCTGCGATCTCTGGTTCCAGACGAAGCCAGATTTGCATCGGCATTTCTTCCTGTGCTTCGCACACCCTCGTTGCGTCGAGTGCAAGG
Organism: Fomitopsis serialis; assembly: GCF_022376445.1. NCBI lineage: Eukaryota > Fungi > Basidiomycota > Agaricomycetes > Polyporales > Fomitopsidaceae > Fomitopsis > Fomitopsis serialis. The sequence continues at coordinate 238,066 of NW_025954971.1, forward strand.
AAGGTTTCACGGGTCATGCAGAGTACTTTCAGGTCTGTGGCAACCTCAGAAATTCAAATGTCTCGCTTCTGGACTGATTCGTCCTGGTTCAGCATATGGCTATGATACATCAACCGAAGGTCACGGCCAACACACCAGTCAAGGTGGTGCCATTACCCAACATATCAGTCAAGAAGGTGGAGCTATTACTCGATGCGAAGTTAAGAGCATGTGCATTGACGGGACCATGCTTGTAGGTTGTGACGGTTTCCCAGCTTCCTCCTCAAAAGCCCGCAACGTGTCGCTGCGACCACTGTGACATGGGCTTTACGAATGTGAGAATGCTCAGGAAACACAACCGCGAGACGCCTCTGCACCCGTGCTGTATACTGTGCGATACAGCTTTCAAAACGTACGAGAAATATGAGAACGTTGGTCAATCTCGCCTCTGTCGTGACCCGTTCGCTCACATTGCAATCCATCACACAGCATATGATAAAAAAACATCCAGAGGTCGAGTTGCTGCCCAAGCTTGCTCCGCGTTCACTACCGCAGGTAGGCGACCAGTCATGACCCATCGTATGTCATCGCCACTGATCAAGTACTTCGTTCGGAACTCTAGGCCGTACAGGCTGGTCCATCGACCGACGTCCAACAATCAGAGCCGCTAGGCGAGTCCCCGAAACTCCCGGAGAGGGATTACCATTTCTAATGATTGGCTGCTAGTCTCGTGTCCCGGCCCACAGACAACGGGACCGGACGTGTCTGCATCGAACTGCGCGACAGCTACAGCGGTGCCCGAAATAGTCGACGGAGGTGACCGTCCAGTGGAGTGTGAGTAACGCTGAGCTGCACTAGTTATTTGTCACTTACGTAGGTCATCTTCTCAGCATCGGTGAAACCCCAGGTGCTATCCGAAGCTCCGATTAGAGATGCTGAGGCCACCGCGAGTGTGGTCTATGATCTTCCGGCAGCGGACAATGCGGGGCCGTCTGGCGAGCCCGGCCAGGATGCTGGCACGTTGACTCAAACAATGTTCGAACAAGAGCATCCCGTCCAGACGCCTGAGGTTAATGTCAGTGCTGTCTTGTAGCGTTGGGCGAATTGCCTACTGACGGGCAGTATGTATACAGCTTGGGAGCGATACGGGATCAGTCATATCATTCGACTACCTCTCCTCTACCAGTTCGGAATCGGACGCCTTATTTGCACAAGCTCGGGCTTTACCACACCCTTCGAACACAGCCGTGCAATGCGAAAATGCTGACGAGCGCGAAGATGAGGCTTCCTCCGACTTGTACGATTACATCCAGTGAGCTTTTACGCGAACTACTACCTATCCTCGCGATAACTGACCCCTCTTGCAGTGCTGACGAGCGATCGACCGATGTCAACGCGGGAGCGATTTACGAGCGACCTGACAGCGTCATCAGCTACGTTACAGAGACAGACCTAAATTCGGCTGTCCTGTCCGCCAGTTCCTCAGCGCGACCATCGGACTCCACTGCCACGCAGGCCTCTTCGTCGACCAAGGCAGTAAGAGACATGGACGCGGAACAGCTTGACTATCCCAAGGACACGATGTCCGAGTCTTACGTCAGCGCGCCGCTCTCGGATGCATGCACCCGTGGCCTGTCTATTCGCCCTGGAAGCATTGACATTAGCATGGAATCTGCTTCTTGTCCCGCAACCTCGCCATCGCTGATCGCGTCTGACACATCGGCGGATGCGCTGCCCGTCAGCACAGGACGAACCCGAGGCTCGACTTCGTCACGTTCTGAAGTGTCGGAGGACGGTAAGAGCCACGGTCCTCATGAGCTGCTTCGTGCTACATACTGACTACTTCTGTGCCGTTCCGTCTCAGTCACGAGCATCATAGTGTCCGTAGCAACGAGCACGAGTAGCCCAACTCCTGCTCCTTCGGAGCCAGTCGCGAGCGCTCTCCCTCAAGGAAGGTCCGCAGCCTCTGGCCCGTCCTGGCACTGTCGGAGTTGCGGAAAGGACCCGTGCGAAGATCCGACGGCGACACAATGTGGGCACATCTTCTGCCATAGGTACGTCGAGGCTCCAATACGACTGCGGTCGGTGCGCTGATTCGCCTGTATAAGTAGCTGTATTGTGAAGGAGATCGCAGAGAAGCTGCAATGCCCGGTCTGCCACAAGCTCTTCCTTTTGAGGCTTCACGCGGAATGAGTCTCTCTTGTTGGAAGGCCGCATGCATCGTACGCTTTGTCTTGTTCTTGTCGATCCCCGTCTGTCTTGTATCAGGATACTCTTGCAGAGTATCCTGGTAGTTGTCAGTGTATGGTTGTCCTACTCGACTCATTACGCAACATTGGATTGTGTAAGCCCGAAGTCCGAAGTGCTTGTTGTTCACTTGTATTTTGCCCCCGTAAAACGATCTGTTACGTTCTCCGTTATTTCGATCTGTCGCCCCCAAGATGGGCAAATGTGGTGACCGCGAGTTGAGACCGAGACCCGATGAATTTACTCATATGTACCAGTCCTTCACAGTTATCGAGCCAGACGCCCATAACTCGAAGTTCCGATCCAACGTGAACCGGAGCAACTGCCCCAATATCGCCACTGTCCTCGAGGACGCCACGCACAACGTGTGCGTTTATCCTCCATCCTGGGTAGACAACCCTCTCGTTCCCATTGACGATCATTGCTCTGCTTACTATGCCTGGTCCAGGACGAGTCGGCTGTTCTGACTGTACTAAAAGCTTTGCAAGCGTGTCTGCTCTGCGAAGTCATTGCTTGTCGAAAGGCCATCGTGACCATCAGCTGCAGTATCCTTGTAGTTTCTGCGGCAACAGCTATGCAACTCGTGAAGCCTTGAAAAAACATTCGTCCAAAGCCATTGGGCATGCCGGTGGCCAGTTCGCCCCGAAACCAAACACAAAGTGGGCTCGCAGGACCATCATATCCATTCCTGCTCCAGGAATTGCCATAGTGATGGCATCCTCGAGCGGAATTGAGACCGTCATGCCAGACGCTGCAGATATGACACCTCGCAAATGTGTAGTGTGCGACTTGACCTTCTTCTCGAACGACAAGATCAATGCGCACTACAAGGCATCCCCCGTACACCCGTCATGTGGAAGGTGCGGGAAGTACTTGCAGGATAGAGCAGAACTCTCCCGAGTGCATAAGATTCGATTATCTTTCCCAATACAGGCGGCTGACGTCCTCCTCAGCATCTCCAAGCTGTTCACAACGCTGATATCTGCGTATGTGGACTGGTTATCAACCTTGACGACCTGTCAACGCACTACAAGTCATCGGCGAGCCACCCGAGGTGCTCTTACTGTGGTCAGGCATTCAAGAACGGTGCCGTGCTACTCGAGGTGAGCTTCAAGGCATTACGTGCCGTTGCACTGATCTAAACTCAGGCTGACCCCTCGGTCGTTCGATAGCACAAAAGATCCGTCTACGCCAACCGATATTGTCCTCAATGTGACCACGTGTTTTCGACAAGTACCATTCTACAGCAACATTACTTCGAAAGCCCTACACATGCTCGTTGCCTTGTCTGCAAGAAAGGCTTTGCCGGGAACGAGGAGTATCTTGAGGTCTGTGATCATTCGAATTGCCATAGCCACTGACTAATCCCCGCTAATCCAGCATCTGGCTGCGGTACATGACCAGCCAACGACAACGGATGAACACGCCACGAAGGCAAGCCCACCACCTGAAGCGGGACTTGTATATGTGTGCTAATGAGACAAATATGATGATCGCAGAGTGCGACCGCCTCGCAGCCTGTCGAGAGTTTCGACCGCGAGAAGGAGCCGAAGATCGAGCGCTGTCATTTTTGCGACATCACCTTCGCGACGAGGTCAGAACTCAGGAGCCACAACCTCAAAACACCTTCGCATCCGCGTTGCACCCTTTGCGAAATGGGATTCGTCTCAGCTCGTGTCTACAAAATGGTTCGTTGAGCTCGCCACATTATAACACAGTCTCTGACACGTCCATTTACTACTATAGCATATGAAACGCAGACATCCACCTATTGGGTTATCGCCCAAGCACTTTCTGGATCTCCCACCGATTACTGTAAGTCTTCATCGTCAGTACTAATCAAGGGGTTTATCATGACGGAGAAATATGTAGAATGCGCCCAGAATGGCGAAGACCGGTTCGCTAGACAAATCTCCAGAATCCCCTGAATACAGAGGCCGCAGTGATGATATGACATTGGTGGAGACCACGGAAGTCGACACCTCTGGTGCAGACATCAACACGGCAGGGACTCCGAAGCCTGAAGGCGTCGACAACGATGACCTTGTTGCTGCACGTAAGTATCTCTATAACCTGTACTCGCTACGAATCTTCATTGCTAACATGTGTCATTTTCTAAGCACCGACCGACGATCAACCTGTCATTCAGGCTCCTTGGCCCGGAAATGTCAAGTCAGAGGTCATCGAGTGAGCCTTTCCTTCAATGGTTTACCAATATGCAGTCAACTGACGATCCGTCGTCGCAGTACTATGGAGCAATTGTCTGATATGAATGAGCGACCCGAGAGTGTGATCAGCTATATCACAGCACCCGACTCAATCCCGGATGCACGTCCTGTCAATCCTTCGTCCCCTCCACCGGATTCCATTGTCGTGCGACTGTCTTCAACTCCTTCCAGCGAGGATATCATTCCAGCTCCGGACACAGCAAGCACCGCTGAGCAAGATGAACAGGATCTTCTCGACGACACTAGGCACACGTCGCCTGGATGTTATCTGAGTGCACCGGCCTCGAACGCTTGTACGCTAACTCGATCCACTCGTCCTCCAAGCACCATCATCACTGCGGATGCTGGCTCACAACGTGCTGCTTCCCCGACATCCGTCATCCCCGGTGCGTCGGGCGAACCTCACGCCAGCGTAGAACACAACTCGGCCTCGAGTCCAGCGAGGATGCCAGAAGGTACGGACAATACATTTCTATTGCAACCGATCTGCGCAGCACCGACCATGACGACGCCTACAGCTACCGCCACTGGGCAGACAGTCCCTCTTCCTTCCATAGCGGCGTCAAGCACCGCGCATCAAGGGAGGCCTCGAGTTACAGGCCCGTCGTGGTGTTGTCGTAGCTGCGGCAAGGACCCGTGCGACGAGCCAACGGCAACGCAGTGTGGGCACATCTTCTGCCGCAGGTGCGTTGTAAATTTCAGGATGGTTCTCACCACGTTAATACGCTCGGACATGTAGCTGTATTGTGAAGGAGATCGCGGAAACGGGGCAATGCCCCGTTTGCTACCGTACCTTCTTGCTGAAGCTGCTCGCGACAAGATGAGGAACGACTATTTGACATGAAGCCTCGTCTGTTCGAGGTCGAGATTGAATATTGATCGTTAGCCGAGCGCTGAAGCGGAGGTGTCGGAAGTTCAATGAACGTTGAACATTGATTCGACTCTGCTGCCAGTGAGCAGGGCGTGCCAAATTATTGACTTGACTCATCTGCAGGCTTTCCCTAAGATGTGCTCCTGTTGGACTACCAATCAGGCATAGAGGTCAATTCCGACTTGAGCTGTCACTATGGCGCTGTCAACAGCCGAGGCGTGAACTTGATCCTCAGTTAATATCATCACCTCCAGTTCCTAGCGTGAGCGCAACTTATGACCTGACATCCGGGTTGTTGGGTTCGCTACACTGCCACAGTAGTCTTCAAGACGGTCCCGAGAGCGCGCCGGACGCGTCAAGTATAGAGCACGTGGCCGCGTCAGCGTGTATCATTTCCGAGCTCGAGTCCGTGGCGACCCGTCCGCCACTGCCTCCCGGTCTCTCGTCATGATACCACACACTGCCTAGTAATGCTCACAAGAACGAATGAATCGATGACGCTGTATGTATCTTACAAGCCATCGAGTGCCGAGGCTGTAATGCTCATATGATATTAATGATCCAGCGAGGGCCGAGACACTATTACTTACTTACGAGTTCGAAGTCAACGTCAACGTCACGCTATGGCCATACCGGGTGAGAAGTCGACGCGAGCGCCGATAGCCCTCGAGGATGCCACACAAGGCCACACACCAAAGCTTCGCACCGTGCGGCTTTTTGAGGCCATACCGATACGAAGTCCTGCAGCTCGTTCGCTTGATCACTGCTAACTTACCCCAGTCCGGCTCTGAACACATCCATGGCCAAGAAGCGACATGCTTGTCCTGTCTGTGCTACTGCCTTCCTGACCCTTCTTGAGCTGCGACGCCACGGAAATTCGATGAAACATGGTCTTGTCGGGATTTTCTACGTTTGTTCGGATTGCAACAGGAACTTTCAGACAGCCAAAGATCTGCAGAATCATGCATCGGCCAAGCGACACCGTCTATACAAGCCCGTGTCGTCCACTGTAGCTGCTTCTAGTGCGTTTGACGCGACGTCGGTCCCCGCACAAACCACACTAGCAACGACGTCTGCTACACTACCGCCTTCCCCGGCTGCACAGTATAGATGTCAAGTCTGTACTTTGTCCTTCAGCTCAGAGGCTGAGATCAATGCCCACTACAAGAGATCCTTCGTACATCCGTCCTGTAGCACATGCGGCGAAGGTTTTAGGGACAACGAACGCCTTTCTCAGGTGGGTCATATCACGGTGACTGGAGGTCAATCGGGTTATCGACGTCGCTCCATACTAGCATCTACGGGCCACCCATGGGACCGACACTATAGCTAGTCGGTCTGCAGCAAACACCAAACTAGATGACCCGTCGACATCGTCGAGCCGTAGCATATGCTCAACGTGCTTGATGACGTTCACCGATGACGCTAAGCTGTTTGAGGTGAGCTTTGCACGTAGAGTTCCGCCGATGATCTAAACGCATGCTCTGCAGCACGAGAATACTGACCATCTCTGTGCCCGCTGCGATCAGTGGTTCTCAGGGCGGAGAGCTCTGCGGCAACACTTCAACGAGTCCTCGATGCATCCGAGCTGCTTCCATTGCCAGAAGGGGTTCGTGGGGGATGTGGAGTTCTCCAAGGTGTGTGACGATAAAGACGACTATCTCGACATAGGCGACTGATCCACGTCGGTCTAGCATCTCGTCGAGGAACACGACATTCCGATAGCAGCTGAATTGGTCTCCACGGCGAGGTCATCGACTGAAGCTAATCGAGCTCCTAGCAGCCCGCCTCCTCCAGTTTATGAACAGCTGGAAACCGTCGAAGTACCTCAGATCGAGGTATGATATGTTATAACAATCTGGAGAGCGAGCACACTGATCGTGATGTCTGTAGACCGCGATTTCCGAGGAACGTGAAGAGGACATTGTCTCTGACAGTGACTACGAACACATTGGGTGAGTCTTGAAGCAGGATGTCGCCTATGCATGAACTGACCAACAGTCCTAATAGCCCTGACGAACGATCGCCCGATGCCAACGTGTGGGAGATCCGGGAGAGACCAAGCAGCGTGCTCAGCTACGTCACAGCGATGGGATCAATCCCGGACGTCCAGTCTGACAGTGCCTCTGTTTAACCAAACGATGCTCCCGCGGCTCAAGCAGCCTCGACTCCCAGTATTGACTCGATCCCGGACTCTGAGGCAATGAGGGCCATTGAAACAGAGCGTGAACGTCTCCATAGCGCCAGAGACGCATCGTCCGAGGTACGTGTGCTATGCTGAGTCAACCAATCATAAAGTCCACTAACAATTTCAAACGGATTCAAGACCAGCCTCGACGACGACGACGACGATGCTGCGGCCGTGTTTCGTGCTCGACGTGCAGACTACATCGCCATTCTTGAGCAGACAGGTGAGTCAACCGCGAAGGTTCCTCCCTCAGCACTCACCGTTCCTCCCTCTTATCCAGTCTTCGACCTTGAGAATGTTGTGCTTGGGCTGCAGTCCAAATGCGAGGAGGCCACGTCCCGGAATGAGGCCCTCCAGCGAGAGGCGGAGCAGAGGAACCAGGTCGCTGCACGGCTTGAGGCTGAGCTGCATGTGAACGCGCCGCGTTCGGATGCCTGCACCCTTGGTCCGTCCACTCGACCTTCAAGTCCTGCTGCCACCGTGGACGTCGAGTCTCTCCGTGCTGGCTCGTTGTCGCCGATTGTGTCGGTTACATCAGAGGCGCCATCTGTGAGCACAGGGGGAACTCAGAGCTCGACTCCGGGGCATCCGAGAAGGTCGGAAGAAGGTAAGAGGATTGTCGTTGCGACACTGCTGAGAGCTCCATGCTGATCCTCTTTCGCGTTACTCAGTCTCATTACTGAACATGACGGTGTCCTTTGCCGCTACCACAGTGCTACCAGACCCCGCGCGTTCCGAGACCGCCGCCAGCGCCCCACCCGAAGCCAGGTCCAGTGCAGACCTATCCTGGCACTGTCGAAGTTGCGGTAAGGATCCGTGCGAGGATCCGACAGCGACACAGTGCGGACATATCTTCTGCTACAAGTTCGTCGCGCCCGTGATCTTCCAGTAATTCTCGCTGACATTCACGAATGCGCAGGTGTATCGTGAAGGAGATCGCGGAGAATATGCAGTGTCCGGTTTGCAACAAACTGTTCCTCTTGCGACTTCAGGCATTTTGATCGGACGGATGCAGCGTGCAGGACTTGTATCTCGTGTATGTTCTTACTTGTACGTGTAGTGTGTTCCAAGCTACTTTCGCGTTGACTTTTGTGTACGGATTCCCTGATAGGGTCCCGCTACAAAGGACACAACGTAATGCCAGTGAGTGATGTTGCCCCTGAGTTCTCAGTGACCCTGCGCACGAATACCTTGTACGATTGCTTGTCCGTCACAGCAGCTCGTTCCTGACAATCGCTGATATGACATGTATGGTCCTCCTCGCGCGCCACAGACTCTAATAATGAGCGCTCCCTCCGCATTAGTAACTTCGGCCGTTGCCGATGCACTAGTCTACATCCCGATATGGTATAAGCTTATATTGTTGCCGAACTCCGAGTCATGCGCTACTTGCATACGTACTACGTAGCACATTGCACAAGTACTGCTGCACAAGCACTGACCTAGTCGCTTCATCTCGTAGAAAGGCCGGCAGTGAGTCGCGACATGGACACGGAGAAATACTACTTGCAACGCAAGCATTTGATCAACGAAGACAGGGCTCTTCGGGTCGATGCTGCCAGACTTGATAGCCTCAAACTCACGGCCACTGAAGCAAAAGCAGAAGCTGTCGTGCGCGCGATACGAATTGCGGAAGCCGCTTCAATATGGGATGGGGACGGGTCTATCTTGAACTACGATCCCTTGGACAGCACGCCAAACGTCTTTCCTGGCATGGCGTTTCTGACGGGTGAGCGCATTGAATGTCATACAGTTGTAACCAATTTCATCAGTCACACTCGCCTCTATATCAAGCTCGTGAGACCGTAACGAAGACAGAGCTGTTCAGAATTCTGAAAAAGGTGAGAAAGTAGAGTCCCAGAGACTCACAGCCAGCCGGATTGACACATCATGGCGCCTTCATGCAGATGCCCAAAGGTGGTCTGCTTCATGCGCACTTGGATGCGATGGTGAACATCGATGTGCTCATCAGGCTGGCTCTCGCCCAACCTGCCATGCACGTCCGAGTACCTACTCGCCTGACGGCAAGTAACATCAAGGCCACGTTGCCCCAATTCAAGGCTCTCCCGCCAGCTTCATCATCAGCGCTGTCCTCCTTGACGAGCCCGACTTACGGAGGCGGTGAATGGGTACCGCTGCATCTCGCTAGGGAGACATTTGATGAGAGTCTTGGCGGTCCTGGTGGATTTGACAGTTGGGTAAAGAGGACATTGACGATCAACCCGTCCGAGGCGTATGGCACCCATAATACGCCCACGAAGGTAATGGTAGTTGTCCAGTGTAACATGGGTTCCAATTCATCAATTCCGCACAGATCTGGGCAAAATTCACCAGCACGTTCCTCATTAGCCATGTGAGTGTTGCCTACATTCTCGCAGTCTATCGGGTTAACGCGTAAGTCGATGTGCAGCACCTCGTATACTATATTCCTATATGGGAGCAATACATCAGAGAGTTCATCCTCTCGTCAGTTGAGGACGGGATCTCGTATGTAGAGGCTCGTATAAACTTCCTTGCCAAGTGAGCAACACACCATCGGATAGGATTGACGCATTCCCCATTCACATTGTGATTGCTTCAGATACATGACGGGTCGGGATGGACTAGAAAACGTGCCGCATAGGGAGTGGCTCCTTAGTATTGACCGGGTGATCAACGAGGTCAAGGCCGAACTGGCAAAGCAAGGTCGGCAGGATGAATTCGTTGGCCTAAAGGTAATTCACATAGTGTATGGTCCTACCTCGGTGCCTCACGCCCAGTATTAGATCATCTATACGACAATCCGGTTCATCTCCCCGGAAGAGTTGGAATGGTACACAGAAGACGCACTGGCGCTGAAACAAGAGTTCCCACACTTGATCGCAGGTACGTGCTGTTGGAATCGCTTGATCGAACTCACCACTCACACGGGACTCACTATTGCAGGTTTCGATCTTGTCGGACACGAGGACACGCTAAAGCCCCTCATTGACTACATCGAACCTCTGACGAAGCTCATGCGCCGTCGGGAAGAGCTAGGTGTCGATTTGCCCTTCATCTTTCATGCCGGCGAGACCCTTGGAGACGGGAATGCACCAGACATGAATCTGTATGATGCAATCCTGCTTGGAACGAAGCGCATTGGACATGGGTAGGTCTCGTCTTCTCCTCATCTGAATGGAACAATCATGGAAATCCGCGATCTACTACAGGTATTCTCTTGTCAAGCACCCCAAACTCATGGAGATATGCCGCGAGAAAGGCATCGCCGTTGAAGTCTGTCCTATCTCGTATGTGGTTCGGTGACCCTTACTACTTGCCTTCCTAACCTGATGCATCTCGGCTGTTAGAAACGAGATTCTGGTACGAGCCTGCATTCGAGCATAGAAGGCCTCATCGTGAGATGTCCGTAACAGCGCCTGACATCGTCGATGCCAGCACATCCGCTCCCAATCCTGGTGAACCATGGAATTCACGTCTCGCTCTGTTCGGACGATCCCGCCGTATTCGGAAACATGGGCTTGACCTTCGACTTCTATCAAGTGCGCTGCGTCGACGTAGTATTTCGAATGCAGTTCGCTAATCGAAGCCACTTAGGTCCTCATGGCTAGCGAGGTGACTGGGCTGCTGACACTCGGCGAGTTTGCACGAGACAGTATTAAGGTAATATTTGCGGATCCCTCGTTGTCTGGAATCTAACTCGCCTCGTGCATTCCAGTATTCTACGTTGGAAGACGACGAGAAGGCACATGCGCTCGGTCTCTGGGAAAAGCGGTGGCTCGACTTCCTCGAGTGGGTCGGGCACACAGGTGGCAATTGAGTCGTGTTCGTCTTCAATCAGAGAACAGTACGACATCATTACATGTGTCGATCTGATGCGGATTCAACAGCCGCCCACTCTGCATTTGGTGGCCAGTGACCTAGCCTATTTTCCACTACTACTTTACACTGAAAGCGCGAGATTCAATCGCGATGACGAGAGCGGGGAGTACAAGGTGACTGACTGTACATGACAAGGTCTACTGGGTAAGGCAACTCTTACTGCCAACAAAAAATGAACAATATATGATAGAAGAGGTGCGTCACGACATAAGGAGGTCGGGGTGTTGATTAACTCTGTCAGGTTGGCACCGCAGCGTCTGAGTGTCGTACCACTTGCCGTCAGACTCCTCCATGAGGTCCTTGAATCGTCATTCCTGACTCTGCCAAGACTAAGTTGCTATCCGTGATAGTAGCGACCAAACTCATTCAAAAGCACGATGCTATGATATCGGTGCTATGCTTGCTCATCTTACGGTTGACCTCTAGCATGTCCGCCACTACCTGCGCCAGCGGTGACTCGGTACGTGCGGACTATTGGCTCGATTGTACGCTGTATATTGAGTTGCTTCCTTCGGCCTAGGACAAACGCAAGGTCGACTCACTGGCATTATCTGGTTATGTCTGCTCCATGTGTGGCTTCTACATGGACATATATCAGCATCAAGCTCATAGTCGTGTTATAGGTGTGCCGAACGTTTCAGCGATGCGCGTATCTTTGCGTCTGTGCGTTGCCCAAAAACCATTCTTCTGTTCACCGGTCTCAACCTGAGCGCCATAGCATGTCATCGCCGCGCACTCCAAGCAAACTTGCGTGTTCTGTAGTGAAGGATACTTCCAGCACGAGTACCAGCAACATTTGATGGATTCCACGCTGCACCCCAAGTGTTCTCAGTGTAGGGTTGGGTTTGAGGATCCTGAACGATTTGACCAGGTCAGTGGATATCTTTTTCGGTGAACTCTCAGATCATATCTCCGTCGCCAGCATCTCTGGTCGTGCCATCCGGAAGGAGGATGCAAGATATGCAAGGTACACTGTCGTACTGCCACCAACCTCCAGCAGCACTATGTCGACTCGCCTTTCCATCCCGTCTGCAACCATTGTGGCTCTGGCTTCGTTGACAGCCAGGTGTTATCTCAGGTCCGTGACCCTATTGCACTCACAGATCGAAGGATGAGGGTCTGAGACCAACATTGCAGCACGTAGATCACGTTCATCTCTACGATCAAGCGTCGTATTTCCAGCGAGGCAGGCCTGTCCTCCTCAAGGTCAGTGGTATGCGACCAGCCTGTATCAATCTAGCCTGACGTATCAATTTGCAGGACGACGGTCCTCGCAGTGGCCATATTGACACTCCTTCGGCAGTCGGCTCACTTTCACCTCAGACAACCCACTCGGCGCACTCCTGGGTGCTGGCTGAGTCGCGATCTGAGTCTATCAACACAAGCGTCTCACCGGCGTTGATGGTCCCGCCGAGTGGACGTGAACTCAACTCACCGGAACAGTTGTCCGCGTTTTCATCCTATTCCGTCAGATCTGCTCCGTCACCACCTCCGCGGGGCAGCACTTTGACCCCAATAACGGAGGCATCTTCAATCGCCTCGAGGCCGTGCACTCCATCTCCGTACGAGCTGTCTAACCACGCACCATGGCCCGCAGCTCCGACAGTCGCTCAATCAGGACAACCGTCGACGCCGGCAAGCTCTCTGCGATGTTCTGAATCCCCTTTTTCAATGTCACCTATTCTCAGGGCGACATCTCCGTCAGGGCCCCTTCAGTGCGGAGCACTTGCAGCAGCTCCTGCACTGCTTCCATCTAATTCGGGCGCATCGCCACTGTCTTCGTCTTCTATGAAGTCCGCAGATTCATTGACGAGCGGACCTCCGCCTCGGACCCCCGTACGTACATCTGTGTATTTTAAAGACGATGCTGAGCATCGCTCACAGACCAGTTGGATAATGCCTGCATCTATGCCGGTAGATGAACAAGAGAAGCCCGATATACATAGCAGGTCCGGGAGAACGACGTCGTCAATGTATTCCCAGCAAGAAGGTGTGCGTACCGTTAGGTAAGTGCTTCACATATCTGTCGTGTGATGTGTGTCGCTCATGAGTGATGTAAATTCTTGAGGTCTCCGAGAATAGGTACAGACACGGAGACGGTCAGTAGCATCTCGGAATCGCTTCCATCGTCAGCAAGCGTCCATTCTCTTGCTCCTTCGTACATTCTTGAAGGTGGCAACGAAGCGCCCCTCGCCGGCGTGGCACGACCCACTCTCGCACCCAGTGACATAACGCAGCGCGTATACGATCAACCCACCGAACCGCCCTCGCATGTCCGACACTCGGGTCCTTCGCAGCACCTCGAGTCGCCCTTCTCGAGCCGGCCCGGGGGACATGACCGAGAGGTTCCTACCTCCTCCTTGCCACCGATCGCTCCACAGAAACTAGGGTCACTGCATTGCAGATTATGCATGCAGGATCCTTGTGACAAGCCGACTGCGACGTTGTGCGGACACATCTTCTGTATGAAGTGCGTTCCTTGTACCAGATCGTGTCAGGCGTTCTCTGACGTTGACACACGTCCAGGTGCATCAGTCAAACAATCGTGCAAGATTCTCAATGCCCTGTTTGCAAGAGGGCGATATTGATTCCTCTCGACGTTTAGCCCGCCCTGCCGAGCGTGTGGGAAGTACCAGCCGGTACCAAACCAACAAGCTCGGATTGGCAACAGAACTTCTTGTCCTGTCCCTGTCACTCGGGCTCTGTTCAGATGTGTAAACACCGAAGCTAATTTGTATGATGTGTCTGTCTCGTCGCCGTTGAATCCGCTAGATGGTTCCGCAGGAGTCCCACAGTCTGCGATTGCCTCCCTTTGCCTCCCGGTTTGCCCCATCCCGCTATCTTATCTTATCTGATACTGCCCTGACAAAGATCGTTCAGGCCGAAGGGTTTCAATTTCAAGCGTCCGCTTTACTTAGCTTCGGTTGCCTGGTCATGCACATGAGTGTCGTTCTTGGTGAATGACGATCCGACGTCTGGATTGTCCCGGGCCAACCAAAGGGGGTGCGTTTCTGGTACAGCTGCTAACCTGTGATGCGGCTCTTTCCGAATATCACATTAATCGACGACGGGGCGCGCCGCAGTAGCCAGGTACGTGGTTTGGGTAAAGTGGAAACGAGGCGATGCTACTCGATGCGATAAACACATGTGAGTTGCAATGCATCACCTAGCTCGTGTAGTCCAATCCTTACCTCTGTGGGCAGATCTCTATTGACGAATGAAAATGTTCGACAAGCTTTATGCAGAGCTGCAGAACTATTTGACTTGCGCACTCTGCGAACTCTGTGCTGCGCCACTAACACCGATTTTGTAGCGTCACAATCTTCATTGGTCTGGCCATTTCGCAGGAGGAGACGTTCTCACTTGACAGCGCTCCTCCGGCTACAGAGCATACTGTAAGCAGGCAGCAATTCAAGCGGCATTCGGCATCTCGAATCCTGTATGCCCGAACTTCTGTGTATGAAACAGACGGAATTGGGATCCGGACTTCAGTATAGCGTTCAGGAAGGCGCGTGTGTTCTCTTCTGATACCATCGGCACTGACGTCTGTCGATTAGGCCTATGCGCACACCAGCAATCGACATTCCGTATGTCGCGCGGGCAGGCCAGACGCCGAGAGGCTCGCCACATGTTTTGTGATCATGAGATGTCGAGCGCTCGGCACCAGCGTGCATTCAGTTGAAGGTAGCATATCAATGGTAGCGACCGACCACCAGACGGGACGAAGGCAAGCGAGCTTATCCTCAATCACGGACATGCATTCACACGTCTGCGCTGGATCACTGTGCGTTCTCGATTCTCTGTCCGTCTCCTTTACGACGACATGTGGGCCAAGCCCATGTTTTCGAGCTCAGCCTCCCGGGGCTGATTGCACTGTACGGGAGGATGCTCCCAGACCCAACGTTCTGGGCTGACGGTTCACGGACGGCATGGACGTCGTGGGACACGGCGACATCGAGGTTCGCCGAAGGATGCAGTACACAGTGCAAATTCAAGTGCGAACTTTCATCCCGAAAGCGCATACTGGACGGCTTCAAAACTTATTGGTCCCGTTTTTTGAGACGCGTGATGGAGATAGCAGGGACGTTACGGCACTGGCACAGCGCTGTCTACTAGTGGCACTCAAACGTCAATGTGGGATGGACTGGGCACATCGTGGTATGTCCACTCACAGTCATTCAATTTGCCAGTCAATTTGGGGTCCCTAACGGTACTGTATACTGAGGTACGATCATCATGCATGCTTGTATTAAGTCTCGATTATCTGACACTCTGATGTTGACTAGCAATCTCCGGCGAGAATCGCGCAGACAAGGGTTGACGGTGACCTACCTTCGCGTGACGTTGGGTTCAATGACCGCCTGCTCAGCACGGTGCCCTCATGGCCGTTGTTGCCGTCACTCTCAGAAGGAGGGTTCATTCAACGTCGTTCGACTGCGCACGGCAGCGAACATGATGTATCTCAATGTCCCGACAGCATAGATGTTGCCTGGATCCCGAAGCTCCAATGAGAGCTGACTTTGGGACATACTAGGCTCAGTATTATTGAACCCTACCGCAGCGTATGCCGACATGACCGTGCTGCTGAACCTGATATTCTGGGGTGAGAGACACAACATAATACGTGACAAGGTCGACCGGCGCATTAATATTGGCTCGTACGAGCAGCTTGCCTGAGGGATATTCAGGGAATATAAATAGGTCGTCATCGAAGCGCGTCTTCCCACGGCACGACGCACGACACCTGCCTGTTCAGGCAGAGCACCTCCCGAATCCGTCCAGGTCGCTGCGCGATCGCAGCTGTCTTTCGTGCGTCATCCAATCTCGTTCGTCACGATCCCAATCTACTTTTCATGATGAGCTGGTACTTACATAAGCTGAGAGGTGAGTTTCATCCATGTACATCCCGCTTCATGGTGCGTACGACACGCTGTTACCGCCGCAGTTTTGTTATCGTACAGACATCAACAAGCCAGAGTGCAAGAGTAGTAGCTACAGGATCGACACAATAAGACGATAGACGCATCATGATAAGTTTTCGTACGAATGCGTTCTAAGTCGCAAGTCACAACGCAGTCTACTGGACAAGCTCTTCTGCGACTGGCGCGTCCACGCGTCCGCCTTCTTTCTCGGTGATCTGCGCCTGCTCCTGTGCGTCGAGCATCTCCTGGCGCTCCCTCCTCCTTACTCCAGCCTGGCTCTCCTTCCCAAGCAGCTTCGTGCGGCCCTCCTTGAACTTCAGGTACACAAGCACCACCATGACCGCCACCCAGTAGAACACGTAGCTCAGCACGCTTCCGAGCGTAGCCGAGTTCGTCCAGCCGAAGATGGCGGCGAAGATCGACCACCCGCTGTTGTCGAAGTTGTTCTCGGGGTTGCAGCAGTCCAGGTGCCAGACGGAGCCGCGCACGTCGTACGAGCCCGGCCCGTCGCCCCCCGTGTCGTCGACGTCGGCGCCGACGATGACCGCGAAGGCGTGCGCTTGGAAGTACCAGATGGCCTTGGAGAGCAGGCCGGCACCGATGAGCAGGATGAAGTTGGTCATCACAACCATGAAGATCGTAAGTGCTGCGCAGATGTTAGGATACAAAGACATTGACGAAGACTAGGAAGTGCGCACTTGTCCGAGAGGCAAAGGCATAGATCAGGTAACCAACGACGAAACCGCAGATCAAGCCAACGATGGCAGCGATCGGGATGGAGGTGGCTTGCTGCCCGAGAGAGACGCCGCCGACGAAGATAACCGCTTCCATACCTGGTGCGGTATGCCGAATCCATCGTCAGCTGTGCCTTCACCAGGTAGCACTGCTGACTTACCCTCTCGGAGGACGGTAATCAGCGGGAGGAAAAAGAGCACCCATTTTCCGGCCCTGGTGTTGCGGTCAACCTCTGCAAATACCCCATCAGCGTGCGTTCGAGGAAGGTGTGGAGAAGGTAAGGGAACACACCCTCTCCGGAGAAAGCGCGCTGAAGCTTGATGCGCCATTTCGCCTTGGCACGGTCCATTTTGAGCATCGTGACACCCATGACGAAGATGATAAGCGACGCAATGAGGGAGAAGATGCCTGTATGCACGCGATGAATGAGACGAGTCTTGGCAGATAACAGGTGAGCAGCGCGAACGCATACCTTCCCAAAGGTTCTCAGTGTTCGCCCACAGGTCCGCTGCCTGCGTGAACCATACGGCAATGAAAGCCGCACCGACACCGGCTGCAATGAGGAGACCAAGGCCAGCACCGAGGAAGATCTGGAAGCGCATCTTGCGCAGGAGACGCTTCGTGACGACGTCATCCTGCACGTCGCTGGTCAATTCGGGAGTCGAAGACGCGTCTGAGGACGCGGAGGGGTCCTTGTCCAGCGGCTTCTCTGTGGCGGGGGTCTCGGGGTCTCCCCTCTCTTGGGCGTCCTTCAGCCGTGCAAGGCGCTCTGGGTCCTCGTAGATGATCTGCTCGACGAGACCGAGGAGGACTGAGACGATGATGGCGGCCTCCAGGGTCTCGCGGAAGACGATGAAGAAGATCGTGACGGAGAAGAGGTCGCGGGCCATGGTTGCTACACTTCGACTTGCGGATGCTGGACGGGCAAGCGGAGGGTGCAGACGCGACGGGGACGCGCACAGACGAACCGGGTCACTGAAGGAGTGCGAGACATTTCGGCGGGCAATATATGTAGGAGCGAGATCGGAGGACGGACTGGTGCTGGTCTCTGATCATTCTTCCGTTATTATTAGGCGCTTGCCCTGATCAGGTCTGACACAGATTGGCTCGCGAGCTGTGGCGCCATGATCTTATCAGATAACGCGCCGCTACCCTCACAGTCTTCTTGGCCGGTTTTATATTTACCAGCCCGCGTCGCGAGTGCGTCGCCGTCGGGGCAATCGGGCGAAGCTCTGGAGTCCGTGGCCCTTCCAACGAAACGAAGATGGGGGGATTCATGGGCTGCGATGAAGCCGTGACGTCCAAGGTGTGTCGTCTCCGCCACCGTCTCCTCCTGATGCAATTGAGTTTGGGGATCCACCGTAGACGAGCCTATGTGCAGCCGTCAATTACCAGCGCATTCAAATGAAACTGTCCAAGAATCGTCTCGAGCGCAAGACCTCGCCGACGCTAGAACTCAGGGAGCCTCAGGGCAGTTCGGGTTCGATCCGACTACGCCGGAAGCGGTAGCGCGGACACGATGATCTGGATGGGGATTTGGGGGTGTGATTATCTGATAACCCCCTCCGGATGAAGCCTTGGCGCGGCACCAGGCTCACGGGCGCCAAGATGAGGGCTGCCGATGATGCCAGGGCATCGCGTCTTATCAGATAAAATTTATGTACGTCGTTAGCTCACTGCACCGTGACAGGAACTTGGTGCTCCCGCTCACGATCGCAGAAGCCGCCAGGTCAGATCATCCGAGCGGTTCGACGCGCGCACGTAAAAGGCGTGAGCCACTTCCGCGAAGTTGTCCCGGTCCCCCCATCCGTACGACCGTCCACGATGCGGTCCGTTGCGTGCACCCTCCTGGCCTTGCTCTCCGCCGCGTCCCCGGCCCTCGCGGGTGTCAAGGAACTCTGGTGGAACGTTACCTTTGTCGACGACGTCAACCCCGACGGCCTCTTCCCGAGAACGGCTGTCGGTGTCAACGGTACATGGCCGTGAGTTGCGTGGCTTGCGCTTTCAGGTAGTCGAAGGAAAGGCACTCACATTGTTCTGTCAGACCGCCGCCGATTGTGATCAATTCGACCGACTCGCTCGTGCTGCACGCGACCAATTCGCTCCATGAAGCGCTGACCATTCACCACCATGGCATGTTCTTCAACTCCACGTCCTGGATGGACGGCGCCATGGGTGTCTCCTCCTGGTAAGTACAATTCCCTACGTACTACGTACCTCACAATTCATTGCTGATATGCATGCCTTGCAGTGGTATCCCACCCGGCGAGAGCTTCACCTATGTCGTACCGATCAATTCCTCCGGTCAGTATGGTACCTTCTGGGCGCATGCGCACTCCAATGTACGTCCACCCGCGTCAATCACCATTCGCATGCACTCATGATCCTCGTAGGGACAATACGTCGACGGTCTGCGTACACCGCTCATTATTCAGCCGGAGAAGCAGACATACACGTATGATGAGGAGTACACTATCAGTCTCGGCGATTGGTACCACGACTCGCACGCGGTGTTGATCGAGCAGTTCATCAACATTGCGAACCCGGGTGGTGCTGAGCCCGTCCCTAGTGAGTGTATGTCCTTTCCGCGGTCAGAACGCCCCAAGCTGATGCCTCGTGTGCAGAGGCTCCGTTGATGTACTTCTCGCAAGGGGAGCAGTACCTCCCTCCAAAGGAAGGTTCGAGCCCGAGTGGGTCTACTTCGGGGACAGGCTTCAACGAGAACGCTACTATGACATTCGAGCCCGGCAAGACCTACCGCCTCCGGATCGCAAATACTGGTGCTTTCGGCGGCTTCTACTTCTGGATTGACGGCCACGATATGCAGATCATCGAGGCCGACGGTGTCGAGACTGAGCCATACTCGATCTCGCAGCTTAACATCGGTGTTGCCCAACGGTACTCCGTGCTCATCACCGCGAAGAACGACACGTCTGCGAACTATGCGATACATGCTGCCTTCGACACATCCATGTTCGACACCGTCCCGGATGACCTCAACCCGAGTATGTGACTTATCTTACAAGCGCACTCGTAGCTTACTGTGATCGCAGACGCGACTTCTTACATCATCTACGACACCTCTGCACCAACGACGGACCTCAGTGTCGACGATTTTCTGTCCACGCCCGACATTGACCTCGTTCCGCTCCAGGTGGTACGTAACACGGCATAGGCTCCCTAGGGCCGTCCCCTGACGTTGCGTTCCATTAGGTGGCCATGCAACCGGCGACGTCCACACTCGAGGTGACCTTCGAGTTCGACACGATGAACGACGGCACAAATCACGCTGTATTCTCGGGCGCGTTCAACGACGCATCCTTCGACCCCGTGACATACAACTCTCCGCTGACGCCGGCGGTCATGTCCGCGCTCACGCTCGGCGACAACGCGACCACCAGTGCTGCGTACGGCCCGCTCAGCTTTGTTCTTGGTCATCTAGAGGTTCTCGACATCGTTCTCCGCAACGCCGACACGGGCAAGCACCCCTTGTGAGGAATACTTTGTGGCTCTTGACAATCGCGGTGTCTGACTAGCGCTCGTAGCCACTTGCATGGACACCAAGTGCAAATCATCAACTTTGCTGAGGACTACACGAGCGACGACCCGTCACTCAATCCTCCAATTAACGAGAGCCAGCCAAACCCGATGCGCCGCGACACCATCCTCGCCCCACCCGGGGGAGCTTACACGTTCCGCGTCGTGATGAACAACCCTGGCGTCTGGTTTTTCCACTGTGCGTCCTCACTGTGCTGTCTCGCCGTCTATGGATCGCTGATGCGCGCTCCTCACAGGTCACATCGAGTGGCACCTGGAGAGCGGCCTGGCGATTCAGCTCATCGAGGCGCCGCTGCAGATGCAGGAGCGCAACACGATGCCGTCCGTGTTGAACGACCAGTGTGCGGCGCTCGGGCTGCCCTACACCGGGAACGCCGCCGGATTCGCGTCGACGACGGACCTGGACGGCCTGCCCGCGGGTCCGTGGGTGCAGAACAACGGCTGGCACGCGAAGGGCATCGGCGCGATGGCGGGCTGCGTGCTCTCGGCGGTGCTGGGCATGGCGACGGTGGTGTGGTACGCGCTCGGCGGGCACATCTCAGAGGCGGAGATCGAGTACGAGGAGCGCCTCAGGCTCGAGGCGAAGGCGGAGCGCGGGCGGTTCTTTGGCCTAGCGAAGAAGGTCAAGGGCCTGCGCGTGCGGCCGCGGTCGGATTGAGGCCGGTCGCAAAATGTAACTATTTAGCTGCTGTAGAGTAGTTTGGCGTTGTTCTACATGCCCTGTACGAGATGGATTCTGGTTCTTTCATCCTGTCCTCAGCGAGCAACACATCATAACCACGAATGGCTGTTCCTGTTCGTCGTCCCGCGATGGCCGCAAATATGTTGTCGAATTGATGAACAATGCTCGGTCACCTGAATGTCGGGAAGACAGATCTGCACAGTGCATGGCGCCGAGTCGAGAATGACTGGAATTTCAATATGAATCCAGCCGCTCAACGATCGCTAGGACCTGTATCTTGATTGTGACCGTCTGTCCAGGCACAAAGCGGGACGCTAGAACCTGCGGCATGTCATCCGCGGTGAGCGGGGAGAAGGCGGCGCTGCGGAGCCTTCGCAACGATGCGCAGCACCAGGCCACGAAAGACGAAGGCTACACTGACGCCGGGTAGAGTTGTTTCCGAGGTCCAGGTGCGCATGCAGAGCCCAGCCTGAGAGGCGACCTTGAAGACACAAGCCCTGAGATCTGGCGGCACGGCCGTGTGTGTTTCTCCGGCGGCAGGCCCGACGATGTAGAGACTTCGGTGAACAAGCAATCTAGAGACTGGCGTATCCTCTAGGTGCCCAGACTATAAGGCTTTCATGGGCCTTACGAGTTGCGAGTCTCGAAATTCGGTGTCGGTGCAGCTCTCAATAAGCAGCGATTGAACCGGGGCTAGTGGAAAAGACGTGCGAGGCAAGGGTGAATAGCATACACCCGAAAGACATTTTGTACGAACCTTGTAGATCCACTAAAGGTGTGCGTATAGAATTCAGCGAGGCGTGCGGCGCTGTATGGGCTAAGAAATATCTTGTGATCGAGATGACAAACTCGCTCGTTCAAGTTCCTACAATTGGTTATGGGGAAGCGGACGTACCTCAGTCAGACTAAGTGGATCATGCTATGCATGAACATCGTTCCGATTACACACGACCTGTCCCTGTCGGCCGAAGTACTGTCTGAGCCAAAAGGCCTATTGTCTTGGTAGCTGTGGTGTTTCCGGAATTCCTAAGGTACCACATATTATCGATCGATTGAAGCCTCCGTCATATGATGCCCGCGCCTCAGGCCTCAGGCCTCAGGAGTCAGAACGACAAGAGGCTTTTGAGAGGCTTTGTCCTCATACAGTCTCAGGTGCTCTGGCCGAGCGGTGAGACACAGACGAGGCCTACCTACCTGTCCTTACTGAACGCGCAGATCACCGCAGGCGAAACATAGGTCAGGGCGTGCGCCGCTCTAATCACCATCCACCCTGGTCCCTATGTACATCGCTCTATGGGTCTATACGTTCTTGCGGTCTTCATCTATCTCATCTCCTAGACCTGTCTCGCCGTTGCCCACGGAAAGTACGCGCGGCGAGCCCGCGACCATGCCTCCTTCGTCGACCTTCCAGCCCGCTGCGAGGACGCCCTCGAGAAAGGCGGAGAAGGACTCTCCACCAGTCTGAAGGCGATCTCCACGGCTGACATTGCCACGTCGAAGCTGCCCGGTGCCCGGCCGTCTAAGATCCGCCCGACCTCTTGCGCGTGCGCCCAGGCCTTGAGGTGGTCCGCAGGCTTGTGGCCTTCCTTGAGGCATACGTGCATACGGCAGGCGCCGCGGGCATGTGGGTCGAACCAGAGGATGTACTTCTCGTCCTGGAAGAATTCAAGGATCGCTTCGATCTGCGAGGCGTCAGGGGCGCGTAGACCGTTGTGGCCCGGCCTCAATGTGTCCGCAGCAAGAATGGCTGATGCGCTGGAGGTGATCGCCGAAAAGGAGGACCCGATGTCGCAATGGCCTAGTAACGGTGTCGAACGTGCGGACAGATCATGCAGGGCGGCCGGGTTGACGAAGATGTACTCGAGGGCAGACACAGCCCCCGGCGTGAGGATCCTCGGCTTGCCACTTTGATCAGCGATGTTCCCTGTGTATGATGAGCTGCACACCTATGTTTAAAGATGCTGGCATACGCACCAGAGGTCTTCGGCCGGTATGCTGTCCACATGATGTTGGCCCTCTGTCGATTGAGAGTGCGGAGAGTCACGACTCTGACCGCACGATAATTCGCCCAGATGTGAAGAAAGAGAAGCGTGAACAACACGATGTACGTGGACGCCGTGTCGTGGACGTAGTGCATTACGAGCGTGCCTCCCTGTCGCCAACCACAGTGAGTGATAGGAAGCAAGATAGCGGTGCGACCTACCAGCATTCCTAACAGCGCAAGGACGGTCTCCTTGCTTCCGTCCTTTGCGTTCAGATCACCCACGTCTCCAGAAATCCGACCGGACGTCGCGAAGTGCACGGTCAGCGCGGTCTTCGAGCCACCAGCGACGACTCCGCACATCGCACGAAACGCGCCGCTCATACAAAGCGATGCGATTCGCAGAGACGATCCTGTACCGTATCGCACGAATGGATAGGTGAATGTCAATTCCAGGAAGCCGAGATGTGGTGATATAGTGTCAAAGATGATGGATGCATCGTTGAATATGTCCGCCGCAAGACGGTAGGTCTTCGCTTCGGGGAAAAGGGAGGTACCAAGGTGATACCCGGCGACAATCGCTGCAAACGTTGAGTTGGCTTATGGACAGCGGGAGGATGATGAGATACAACTAACTTGTCAGACGGCTGAACACGTCTTGGATTACTGTGAGCAGGATGGCATGAGTTGCAGAAGCGTCTGCTTTGCCGACCCCATGTCCTGAATCAAGCTTTGTCAGACCTCACGGTATGGACAAGCACAAGAATGGTTGACCTTGTAGAACGGCACGGGATGCAATCAGACCGGCGAGAGAACTACAGAAGGCTTGTAAGGCGTTGTATATTGAATACCTGGCGTGGATTCAAATCAGTTGACGCGACTTTGGCCGAGGCGACATCGGTACCATACCATAGATAGTCTGAGAAGAGCATGTAGCACAGTAAGCTTTGTCCTTTATCATAGGAATTGAGACTGTTTACCAGGTGATACGGTAGCAGGATAGCCTGCAGGAAGGAAGACGGTACTGAGGACATGTCTCCAGCTTCTTCGCCTAAGTCGTACGCCAACGGTTTCGGAAGACGATGACTATCTCAGGCTGAACTTGAGCATGGCAATTGATACAGAATGACACAACATACTTCTTTCTTTGCCAGGGAGCCGGCAATAGTGTATGAAGCCACCAAGCGACCGGAGTCATCACGCTCGCCCACAGTCAACTGTGGCATGAATAGAGGGTCTCTGGTTCAAAGGTGCGCAAGCCTTCGGGTTATGTTTGTTATGTTGAGACCTGATGCGGCAATACAGCTGTGGTAGAGTCAACGTTAGTATGGCGTGAGTTCTGTGGCCAGTGTCACTGTCAAGGCGCGTCACGGTCGTCGCGTGAACTACAACTGTTGCCGCAATTTCCATATGTAGACATCTTCGATAGACGCCCATCAGACGCAGCCACTGCAACCTTCAGAATACATGTTGGGTCCTGTTGGGTCCAGGACTAGGTAAGTACGCCGGCTTCCTGTCAGTAACTCTCAGTTATCTGCACCACGCATTGACAAATTTCCAGAGGTTTCTTAATGGCAAAAGAAGGCCATGCCGTACGATCCAAATACTGCCAGCATGCAGTTGAAGTTCTTCGACCTCTCAGATCTCAGCCATTAATGCGGCGTTACGACGCTACTTGGAACCGATCTGCTCATTTACAAGCCCGCTTAGTGGATCATCGGATTCAAATTTCATTGGATCGAGACGGGAGGAGCTGGCCGTGATAGTGATTGGAAGTAAGTAATAACACTCATGCGTACAAGACGGTGCCTACGATCGAACTAAATAATGTAATGCGTGGTAACCAGAAAACAATGAACAGAACAACCCCTACGTCGACTCAACGTACAACCTCAGCAAGAACATCTTCTTGCAAACAGGGCACGTCATGCCTGTCGAGAGCTCCTTAACAATACACCTGCCAGAGCCTGATGAGCCAACGACACGATCACCCGCAACAGCGAGAACGTACTGATGACAAAATATGTGCCCACACATAGTCGCCGTAGGCTCGTCGCACGGGTCCTTCAAGCATGACCTGCAGTGCCAAGAAACAGCGGTCGGAATCGCAGGCTTCACCGGGGACGCGACTTGGGTTGGAGTCACAGTTGTGGCCGGGGAAGTTACAGACGCCTCCTGTGACACTGCAATACATGTGTTAGACGGCTCGTGTCACTGTTTCGGTGCTTGTGCTGAGATCCTACCTTCCGAAGGGGCCTTGGACGACGGAGCAGTGGTGTCACGCCGTCGACCGACGCCGGAGGCAATGGAGGGTGACCGCGACCTCATGTCTCTCACAACCTGCTGCACGATCCTGGGCGATACCGATGTGACTTCGTCAGCGTCGACTCGGCTCTCGGCGGCGGATGCATACTGGGGCGGAGCTTGCTTGATAGACGCATGTTCGCTGACGTACGACAACGCTGACGGCGCGCGTTCGAGTTGAGGGCGGCCAAGTGGTACCTGAATGGTGCGTATCTGCGGCGTTTCCATCGGAGTGATCGTATTCGCTGAGCTTGACACTGGCGTATACTGGTCGGCCAAGCTCGAAGCGTCCGTCAGCTCGAGGACCGCCGATGGTATGGTCGCTGCGCTCTGTGGAGGATCATGCGTCTCGCCGGCCTCGCTGCGCCTCGTAAATATAAGTGTGGGTGTTTAGCAACTGCTGCGTACCTCATGTAGTCGTAGTGGGTGTGAACGGGTGACTGAGGCGTGTCGATTGGATAGTCAGACCACGGCGCTGAGGCGCCATCGCCAGCTGGAGAGAAGAATCTATTGAGTACTGGCCATGACGCAGTCCATAGTGCGCGTACCCATAAACGCGGACGGAAGGCTGGGCTCTGAGGCGCGCCTAAAGGAGTATGTGATGAAGTGGCATCGCTTTGGGTCTGGTTGCTGTTATTAGCTGAATTTAGGGTAAAGTAATCTTTGTCACAAACCTTCAGCGAGAGCGCGCTACTCCGCGCCGAGGAAACCGAACCCGGCGTCGGACAGACGAGCGGGGTCGCTGGGAGCGACCGTGTCTCGAGGAAATCTTGCGGGGGTGTCTTGTGTCGTTCCTTCACAGCGTAACATAGAATGGCGACGGTGACGTGAGCGATGGCGCAATTTGGGTACATCTCCACTCACCACTTCGACGTAGGATTCTTCACTGGACACCGGAGAAGCGACCTGCGCGGGCGCCGGGTGGACATCTGCCATGTGCTGGTCATACGAGACAAGGTTCATTAGAAACATATAGAAACATCCTGCCACGTACTTACACGCTGGAAGGTCGTGTCGTCTGGGAACCCAATATTGCACGAACTGCAGTTCGGGTGGTTAGGAGAGTCCCTATAGTGGTCCTTCATGTGCTCAGTGGCCAAGAACGACTTCTTGCATGGTATACATTGGATAGCAGGCGCTTGCTCAGGGGTGTGCACAGCCGCATTGTGCTGCTCGCAGCTCAGCAGAGTCATGCATGGTAGCGATGCGATTAGCTCACCAACTGCAGGCCCGAGGCGGTTGCGAATCCTTTCTGGCACGCATCGCACTTTGGATGCTGATCAGAATAATCATAATGCGCTTGAAGGTCCCAAGTGGCCTTCTTGCAGAGCACGCATTCGGCGGCTTGAACTGCTTTCTGCTTCTGTACGAAGGTCGATGTCGACGCTTCCGGCGCAGAGCCGGATGCAGTTGCCTGAGGCGGTGTGGCCTTGACTGACTGAGTAGCGACGGGTGTCACTACTCGAGTTGGAGCCGGAGCCGGAGCCTGAACTGCTGTCTTTGTACCTGCCGCATTCTTTTTTAGCAGATGAGCCGAAGCTATGTGCTAGAGCGAGTACGTCAGGTTATTACATCGTCTAGGAATGAAGGCAACGCACTTGACTCAATGCAGTCAGGTCAATGAATGACTGTCCGCACCGACTGCAAGACGGATGCCTTGTCGACTCCTGATAGTGAGCACTCAATAGAGGGGCAGAAGCGAATTTCAAGTTGCAGAGGACACATCTATGTACGCCAGGAGCAGAGTAAGAATGTCCTTTGTCCTTGCAGTGTTGTTGAAGTGCATTTTCTTTCGCGAATGCGCGACCGCACGATGAACAGTTTGGCATAGCGCAGAGCTGTTCAGTGGACAACAAAGGGAAGAGGAGAGCCTGTTACCTGCGCACGTCTGTCGCGCGCTATAACCTAGAATGCCCCGTGTATACCTTGCGGAAAGCGCGATGAAGGGCGATCCCAAAGCTCTCGGTTCAAGGTGGATTCACAGGCAGGTACGGACGAGTCGCGGCCTCGAGGCTCAGATGCCCCTCGGGGCGTTTGAATACAGATCATGGAGATAGCGCAACGGAGCTTACGACGCGCATCAATCTGACACCTTCGAGCTTGTTACATTCAGGGGACGTGAACTTCAAACTGGCACGATACTCCGAGAGAAGCACACCGGCGCGTGGAGAAGAGCGAGTCCATCCTTGCCTTGTGACGATGGTATGGGAGCGGAACCTACCAACGACTAACTCACCTGGTAGAGTTGCCCTGGATTGCGGCATGACAGAGCGTTCATTTAATGTGACGATGGATGGGGTGTCCTAAGAACGCTTGCACTGCACTTCCCTGGCACCGCGTTTCGATCGCGCGGCTTCAACGCGACGATTAGCCGCGGAGAGCTCGACGCATTGAGATCACACCTGTTTCCATAAGTGGATTGGCAAGGCGTACCATAGATTGCTGTCCAGGAGTTGCCTCATCATCGCGAATGTCGCAGTTTACTGCTCCGACTTGCAAGCATGCCTTTTAGCCAGGAATGAACATTAGAGTCCTCGCTTTCGAGCTTGCATCGCTTCGAGCAGGTGAGTCCGTTAACGCTTTGCAGGTAACGCATGGGGCGGCAAGGTAGTCTGCAGGTGTAGATGGCGGCCTACCTGTGTGAACCTGTGAACGACCATCAAGCTAAGGCTCGCGTCACGGTCGCGGGCCTCGCGGCAGCAGCAGTGCACCACACGATCACATGCTCATATACCTCTTTCGGAGACACGCATCGGGTCACCGCGGCAAGCGCATCCGTGTAAGTACAAGTTGTCGAAAATGGGATACGTGCGTACATGGTGTAACAAAGAGCTCGACGAGGAGGAGGAGGAGGAGGAGGAGGAGGAGGAGGGAGCCTGTCGACTGGACGCGGACTTAGCGGATGGCTGAACCCTCCCGCGAGCGACTTTATATTGCCGAGTCCCGAGCTGCTGAAATGCTTTATGCTATCACGTGTCCGTGTATTTCGCGCCGCGTCCGAAATTCTGAGTCGCGTCTGATCCCGTTCACCCAGCGAACGCCGAACTCGTTCATCCCAGGTTGCTCTTCCTCGCTCAGTGCTCAGTAGCGGAGGCCGGCTGGTAAGTCTTATTTGGCTGTACTTCTCTACCTGTTATGCTCAGCGACAGAGCTCTGGATGCCCACCGACGTGTGCCTCTCTTCGGTGGTGGTGGATGGTCGCACAGCCGGCCATCACTACTCTCAAAGCGGCTCCCACCGCTAAGCACCGTACCTGATTAGCTTGTCATATGGGCTGCCGGCCATACCATACATGTTCGACGCCATCGTCCGTGTGCGCGGCATCTCATAAACCTCGCCCACACGCCGAGCGTCCGGATTCCCCGGCCTGCCTGGACGCTCTCACATTCGTTCACTCAACATTGCTGCGACAGGTCTGTTCGGTCCCTCTTGGGTCTTTCTCTGATTTGGGGCTTAAGCCGGGGTCAACCTCCAGCTCCCCGAGTGCACAGACGTGACCTTCGCTCTCTATTAGGACGTCTCGTCAGTTCCCAATAACCCCGACCGACCTCTCTGCGTGGCTTATCTTGCTCGTCATGGTTCACCTGTCTGGCTCTCTACTGGGTTGTGCGCTCCTCTTGGTCAGTGATAATGCGCTTCAAGCACTGGGTGTGGTTCTCAGCCGTGCAGAGATTCGGTCACAACTCGCTCTATTGAATACCACGGTTGACGGACGTTTGCATGAAGCCGTTCCTTGGGAGCTTCCATGTTTCTCCGAGTACAATGGCGAGTCGGCGATACCAGACGAAGCAGCATGTGCAGCTATCCAGGCCAACTACACGTCTCCCTTTGAGCGCGTGCAGCATTTCGGCACATACATGATGGTACGTGCGGGTTCTACACTGAGATGTACTGCGAGATGAACCAGGCGTCCTCCGGTCTTAGCCACAATGGGGTACATGCCAAGTGACGAGGCCTACTGGGGAATGCCTGCTCAACGTCACCAACCCTGAGGATTCCGCTGCTTATACGGGCGTCAACTGTAGTAATGGTGACATCCCTTCTTACTATGTACGTCTGTCGCGTTGTTGTCGGCTCATGTATTCTTAAGGCCTCTTACATCCACCCAGGTCGACGTGCGGTACCCTGCGGATGTTCAGGCTGTGATTGCGTTTTCGAACGCGACTGGTGTACGGCTGTCCGTGAAGAACAAGGGACATGACTACAAAGGCAGATCAAGCGGCAAGAACACTTTGTCGCTTTGGGTGAGTCCCAACCTTCCATTCTCTGAATCATCTCCGACCATCTCCCCAGGTTACGAACCTCAACACGGTACGACGCCGTGTCTGCGGGCTCCTTCCCACCACTCATTGGCGCGCCAGATAACCCATGATACCTCTTTCACGCCTGAGGGATGCACAACCAGCTATGATGCTCTGACAATCGGGGTAGGATTTCTCGACCTCTCCCAGTACCACCCTTACACCTACCTCGACAGCCCGGGGCAATTACGGAGGACATTCTCGAGTACGTGGACAGCATCAATCGGACCTTCGTTGGTGGGTACCATCAAACCGTCGGTGCCGGAGGGGGCTACTTCCTGGTAAGCCTCAATCGCTTCTCTGCCCAGACAGCACCTAACGCGCATCGTGATGTAGGGCGGCGGTCATAGTGTATTGTCCCCGGTCTACGGTTTGGCTGTTGATCGAGTGGTAAGGTTCCGCCTTTCTATCAGAGGTGAACCCGTGCTCAGTCATCACAGGTTCAAGCGAAGGTTGTCACCCCCGAGGGACTCTATCTCGTCGCCAACGAGTGTCAGAACTCGGACCTCTTCTTCGCGCTCCGTGGAGGAGGAGGAAGTGCCTTTGGTGTGGTCATCGAGTCCACGCACCGGCTAGAGCCGCAGCTGACGTTGCAAGTGTAAGTAGCCGTTGCTGCTGTGGAGAACCTCAGCTTAAGATGTCACTCTAGCGCGTCGATTAGCTTCGTTGGTCACTCGAACTCGAGAAACCTCGCGCAGTGGTACAGCCTCCTGGTGAACGAGACATACAAGTGGGGCACCGAAGGCTGGGGCGGTCATATCACGGTCCGTCGCTCTCCGCTTGCACTTCTCAGGGCTGTTGACACTGGGTGGTATGGCAAAGGGTCCTTCCTTGATCTACGTGACGCCGCTGCTCAGTAACGCAGAAGCTCACGCCTCCATGCAAGCCACCGCCGAGTTCGCCCTTGCCCAGGGTGGCACGGCGGTCGTCGAGGAGGTGCCATCCTACCTCGCGTTTTTCAGCAAATATGTCCCAACTGCTGAAGCTGTACGTCGTTTCCTATGGCTGTAGACTACCATGTTCACTGATGGAGCTCACAATCAGGGTGTTGGTACGGAGATAACACTGGGCACGCGACTGCTTTCTACCTCGCTCTTCGCTACCGAGGAAGGGCGTGCTACGCTATCGAAGACGATCGCGAACGTGCTTTCGTTCGCGAGTCCGTACATCGTCGCGGGAACGCCATTCCTGTTCAACCACACGGTAGGGTCGACAAGTGTCACGCCGGCGTGGTACGACTCTCTTTGGCACGTACGTCTCATGATCCGGCTTTCGAGTGCTTTCGGGTCCACTTACATGGAGACTAGCTTTCTGTGCACGGCAACTGGGTGTGGAACAGCACTGCAGAGGACATCGCGGATCAATACGAGGCTGTGACGCAGCACACACAGACGTTCAGAGACATCACACCGGGCAGTGGGGCATACTTCGTATGTCTACTCTTCGCAGCTCCGAGGACTTCCATTGATAGAATACGTGCAGAACGAAGGAGATGTATACGAGCCTGAGCATACTGAAGCATACTGGGGCTCGAACTACGCGAAGCTGCTCTCCATCAAGCAGAAATAGTCAGTAACGTATCTGTGGAGCCCCCGAGCCGTTGCTGACGTCCAAGACAGTGATTCTCATGGTGTTCTGGATTGTTGGCAGTGCGGTGCGTATCTCCATTCGTTCAGACTCGTGTTTCGACTGAGAGGCGCGGCAGTTGGCTGGAAAGGCCCCTCGGACCCACTCTACGAATGCTATATCCCACTATCCCAATCATCATAATGCTCATGCATCCGCTCGGCTGGGTCTCACTGGGAAGCGGGAAGTGTACTGCAGCTGTTGAATCAAGGGGACTGTACTTGCAGGTATCGTGACAGCCGAGGCAAGTACTGTGGCACAGTTCGGTGGTCCATTTCCACATTGTAGTAGCTTACAGGACAGCTGAAGCCATATACCACCTTTAGGTTTGACACAAACCCCGCACATGAACGTAACCGCGTGGAGGGTCTTGTATCGAGACTAGTACTCATACCACCTTCTGGGTCGCTACCCCTTGTGGGCCAGCTGTCGTATGCAGGCAGTTTCACACCCGGATCAGGGACTTTCTCTGCAAGAACGCTCAGAACAGGACAGAGACACAATCTGACACCACCAGTACCATCCCAGTACCATCCGTGTCATCCTGCTAGAATGGATTGTGCCCGCTTTGGGTCAATATCATCTTGACCGGCGTAGTATAAGGCCGTATGTCTCAACTTGGCGTTGCCCAACCTCCCGGCTAGGGCGCCTTTAGTAGGCTACGAGCCTCGAACCTTGCTGGTGCCTTTGTTATGGTGTCTTTGAGCGACTGTCCTGCGCATGCTGACCTTCCAGGGAACCTATCGCACTTTGCTGGTCTGCTAATTCCCCCTCAACGTGCAAGGTTTCGTATGCTTCTGCCGACCGGATGTTCAAGGCGGTATCTGCCTGGGTGTGTAACTCTCTTCTAGGGCTCGCAGACTTATGTATCTGCGTCAGACGAGCACATGTCTATGCGCCCGAGACTTGCCCAGGCTCGTCGCTCTTGAGCGCCAGGTGGTCCGTATAATAGCCCTTGCAGTCATCCTGGTCCTTTGCACCACGCCCATACACCTTACCCACCAGCTCTGCGCATTACAAGTCATTAACGCGAGGCCATGAACGGACACGCGTACCACACGGCACCCCGAGTCGCGATTGTTACCGGTGCCTCGAAGGGCATCGGGCATGACATCGCGCTGCGGCTCGCCGACGACGGTCTGGACGTCACGATCAACTCGCGCAACGCCGCTGAGCTCGAGATGGTTGCGAACGAGATTCGGGCGAAAGGCCGCAAGGTTGTAGCATTCGTGGGCGACGTCTCGGATGAAGAAGTCGTCAAAGGTATGGTCGACAAGACTGTGGAGGTCCTCGGGAGACTCGACGTCGTGAGTTTCGTACTACGAACGACACTGCCGTTGGTTGTATGTCTTGACTCGGAGACCAGATGGTCGCGAATGCAGGCATATTTGTTTCGTCTCCGGTCATCGACAGTAAGTGATACAGGCGTATACACTGAAGCGACGGACTAATCAACAGTTCACAGTGGACATCAAGGACTGGAACCGCTGCATGAATTGCAACCTAGCTAGCACGATGCTCTGCTACAAGTATGCTGCTCGTCAGATGATCGACCAAGGCGAAGGGGGGAGAATCATCGGTATTTGCGCTTCCCTATGTTCGCGTTTACAGGTTCCCAATTCACCGGTTTCTCAGGGGCGTCATCCATTCTCGGGAAGAAAGGTACGAGACGGCGCGTTCAATCAAGCGGCTTAACCTTCTAAAGTCAAACTCTGATAGGTGCCCCCGATAGCTCCGCGTACGTTGCGACGAAGTTCGCGATTCGAGGCCTTACGCAGTGCCTGGGTGAGCATCTGCCGGTCGGTCATGCTGGTACATGACACTGAGCCTTACATACGCAGCCATCGAGCTTGCTCCCCACAACATCACGGTGAACACGTATGCGCCCGGAGTCATCTTGACGCCAATGAGTAAGGAATGCTAGGTCCCGACCTGCTTGCCCCTCGCTGACGTTCAGGCTGCCAATAGCTGACATTGGTGCTCTTGATCAGCGATATGGTGGAGGTCACGGAGCGTACATCAAGCACGTGGGTGCTTTCTATTATATTGCGATGGCCTCATATTGACATTACTCTGCCTGGCTCCTTCAAGATTTGTGGCATTGCTCCAGGTGGCCCTCACTCGTCGTCCGGTGATACCGTCGCCAGTATGGTGTCATATCTGGCGAAGCCTGAGGCCTACTTCATCACAGGTGTGTAGCTTCTTTTGCGTAGGGCCATCGTTGTAATTGACACATGAATACTACTAGGGCAATCCATGGTCATGGACGGAGGCGTCGTCTTTAGTTGAAGCCATAGTTTGAAGACGTACAAGCATAGTATACACGTCTAGTTACTCGCACACACTTCATGTATCCAACACGCTCTCCAGCTCTGTCAAGTCATAGACAGGCAAGCCGCAAGTGAAGTTCTTACACACCCGAACGCTAGGCTTCATATCCCCACTAGCAGCCTTCTTGTCTGCGTCATCCACAAGGCTACGCAGAGTGCCATTGGCCTTCGCCAGTTCCCTGGGCGGCGCCGTGGGATCGAAATGAATCAGGACGCGGTGCGGCATGTATCGCTTGCGTATCGTGTTCAGCACAGACGACTCAGGCGACGCAGTGGGCGACTCCGTCACGATCATCTGCACGTATCCGCGTTCATGCACCATCGCATTGGCGAGCATCGCTCCGAGAGCGAACGGCGCATGCTCCAGAAGCTGCGCGTTGGACTGCAGCACGCTCGACGCCTTCTTCGCGAACTCCGTGTGGTAGTCCTCTGCAATGTGCGTGAGGCGATAGAGATTCGACAGCGTGACGGACGCAGCGCTCGGCTCTGCACCGTCCTGGGCATCCTTCATACGGATGAGGATGTGCGGGTCGGGTGCGGAGGTGTAGTATCCACCGCCGTCCTTGTCGAAGAACAGCTCGTCTTGCTTCTCCTGGAGACGGATCGCCCAGAGCGCGTACCCCTCATTTCCGCTTGCTTCGTAGAGGTCCAGCAGACCTGCAGGGGCCCCCACGTCAACCAGTGTACCAAGGTCGGGCGGACGCATGCCGTACCTTGTGTTAAGAACGCGTAATCCTCTGTCACGCCTCGCGGGCCCTTGCCCTCACGCCAGCTTCGGCAGAGCTCCGCAGTGTCCGGATTATACATCTTCTCTCTGACGAACCTGGCTGCACCTTCCGCCATGCGCATCGCCTGTCTCCCTTCTTCGCCTGGGAGAACCTCAGCAGCGAGTGCGAGCCCGGAGATCTACACAACATTACTGATCGTCAGTTGGTGCAGCTTTCACAGCGTTACCAGCAGACACCGACCATGAGGCCGTTCCAGCCCGCGACAACCTTGTCGTCCAGATGCGGGCGAGGACGGTTCTTCTCGCGCCACTCTTTCAGCGCGGACAAACTGCTGTTCAGCACGCGTTCAACCCCAGCAACCTCGATACCGAACATGCGCGCCGTCTCCTCATGGGAATGCGCGAGGTACAAGACGTTCTGCACACACACGGCACTAAGCGACATAGAAGAAGCCAACCGCACGAGGACGCGCACCTGTCCCTTCAGCTCGCCCTGGATGTCATGCGTCGGATCACAGTTGCCGGTATCCTCCACGCCGTACGCCCACTTGAACACGTCCGCCGCCTTCATCACGCCCTGTCCCGCCTGTCCCGCCTTGCTGAGTATCTCGTCGATCTCCGCTGCGGTCCACGTGTAGAACGCGCCCTCGCGCTTCTTCGTGCTCTCGAAGGTCGGGAGCGAGTCTGCGTCCTCCGCGCTGAAGAACCCGCCGTCAGGGCTCGTCAGCACGGGGAGGTACGCAAGGATCGAGCGTGCGAGTGCGATGAGCGGCGCGCGCTGCGTGTCGGTCTCCGAGAGCAGGAGGTACAGCTCGAGCGTAGATCGGAGTAGCTGCGCCTGGTCGTACCTAGCCTCGGCCAGTTAGCAAACCTTGCAGGAAGGCGGAGAGGTGCACCCACAGCATCTTCTCAAAGTGTGGGACATGCCACCGCTCGTCGACCGAGTACCGCGCCACCCCGCCGCCGACGTGGTCGTGCACGCCGCCCGCATATATCCTCCCCATCGTAAAAGCCGCCATCTCAGCCGCCCGCGAAGCCCCGCTCTGCGCGCCCGCCGTCTTCGCCGGGCGGCCGGTCTCGCCCTCTAAGTCTCCGGCTTCGTGCGGCTCCGCGTCCAGGTAGCTCAGAACTTCATCGGCGCTCGGCGGCTCGCTGCTGGTGCTTGACGCGGCCTTGGTGGCGGAGGGACGCCGCTCGGCAGCGGCGAAGCGCGCGAGGAATCCGGTCGTGGTCGCGACTTGCGGGAATTTGGGCGCGCGCCCGAACCCGCCGTGCGTGCTGTCGAATTGACGGGCGAGACGTGAGAAGGTCTGCTGTGCGAGGGACGGGATCGGCAGGTTCGCGCTGCCAGAGGGCGATGCGGGTGTCTGGTGAGGAGTGTGAGTGCGTTTAGGGAGGAGGAGAGGGGAAGGCGTACCAAGGTGGCCTCGCGCAGCTGCTCGATCACTTGTTGGCCAGTGGAACGGCAGCGCTGAGGATCGTCCTCCCACCTGTGCATATATTTGTATCAGGTCTCCGATTCGTCGCAGTGATACTCACACATCAGCGAGCTTCATCAGTACTTGTCTGAAGTTCCCGGGTGGAAAGTATGTCCCCGCGAAGAACGGATGCAGTTCCGGGGTAAGCCCTGCCCAACCAACATCAGCCCTCCTCTAGTTCCGCAACAAATCCAAAGACGCACAGACGGACATCGGCCAACCGCCGCCGCCCGTAGTCGCTTGCAGGAACGTCATGTACAGCCGGTCGACGTCAGGCCGCTCCTCGCGATCGACCTTGATGTTCACGTAGTGTTCATTCATGAGCTTCGCCGTCACCTCGTCCTCGAAGGACTCGTGTGCGAGGACGTGGCACCCTGTGTGTCTGCGGTGAGCGATGGGGGTGCGATTGACACTGGAACATGAGTCGGGCTAAGATGCACTCGCAATTGTGACGGAGGCGACCACTTTGCGGCGAGGAAATGTGCATGGCTTCCGATGCAAGCACTTCCTTGTGAAAGTAAATTACAGATAAGTCCACATCGTCGAGCCCGGCCTTACAAACGCATAGGCGGAGTCGAGCGGTTTGATATGGGCTCGCGCCGGACACAGCAGGCTTTGACAACCAGGCTGAGCCAGGCAGCCACCTAGGCTACGGTGGCCAGCTGAGTGCACAATAGACGGACATTGACAGCGGTAGGCCCCGTGTCCGGGTGCACAATGCGAACGATGTCGCATGGTGTCCCCGCATATCAGCAGTGTCAAGGCCAATCGACCGTGACAAGTGACTAAGGTGGACCGGCAGAGGATGCGGAGCACCTGAAGTCGGGACCCGACATCTTCCGCCTGTGTACATTTCTCCGGGTAGGGCCCATCGCTTTGGAAAGAACTGGAATACCAACGTCCGCTCCTATATGCGCTTTTCGCGGGCACACAATGTGGACTTAGCTGTATCGCGCGCCGCAATGTGGTCACAGTAGCCACATTTCGGCAGTGTTCTCATGTGCGATCCATCCATGTCTCCAGTGTGATAGCGGAACGACCAACAGTGACAGGCTGAGTATCCGACCTGCAGTTATGGAGGTCAATAGGAGGTAACCATGAGCGAGCGAGCAGATTGAGTAGAACACGACGCATGCAGACCCCGAGAGGCACATACGATGGCTCCTGGACACTCGCCACCCACGAACACGGAAGTCTACTCACCGACAAGAAGATAGGTTTGTCCTCCCGCTTCGCCTTCTCGAACGCTTCCGGCCCCCACTCATACCAGCCACCTGCGCGCATACACTTCATTCACCTCACAAATCACTCTGCGAGGTGAAGCCACATACCGGGTTCTCTGCATGTTGCAGCAAGTAGGGACTCTTCGCGTTCATCAAGCGATTCTGGTGCTTTGGCTTGTCTGTCGCATTCTTGTCGCGCGCTGCGCTAGGGGCGTCGGAAGACATATCGCGTCTCTGCTCGTTCCTCAGAGGGAATGGAAGGCTAGGCGTAGACCATGCTGTGTGGGTGGGATGTACGCTTTGAGTTGTTGCAAGTCGGGCGATTCGGGTCGACGAGCCAACTTGAAGTCGCACACTGGCAGATGAATGGCCAGGGATTTTTGTTATGTTCGCAGAGGGAATACGGACGGTGGACTGATATTGGCGTAGGACAAGATGCATCGTCTGAGTAAGAGACGACTGGCAGGCTAAATATTGCCATAGTAGTGCAAAATGTTATCCACGCACGATTGCGGCACATATCATCGTGAGCGGTAGCGTGACGTAATGGCCGGCCGCGAAATCAACCCCAGCCCTAGGGTTTGCACCAGGTGCCGCATTCGGTGCTGTACTTGTTCGCCAATGCGGCGGATGCGTAATACCAATTTTGCACTCTGCTGCCATGGCGACGAAGCTCCCTCTCTGGATACCCCAAGGCACTCCTATTGACTGCAGCATCCTTCCACCGGACGCAGCGCTTTCTGGGGACCCTACATCCGTCCGGATTCTCTCCGATTGTTCCGCCGCAACGAGTTAGGGGTCCTGCAAGCTCAACGAAGCTAGGGCGGAATATGTCAGCATGGTGCATCAAGTCAACTGGCCGCTGTCTTGAATTGGATGGTGCATTTATCGCTGGTACGTCCGTTGGAGGTTCGTGTACTTGTCCTGCGGCTGACGCATTGGCGGCAAGGGTGGCATAAGGCGATGGCAAGGCGCATCGCTCAAATCGGCTGAGCATTGACCGTCAGCGTGCTGATGTGACACTGCTGCCTGTGTCTCAGTCGCGATTATTGCCTTACGAGAAGTTACTGTACATTGTCTGTTGGTACATCAATCTCTGTACACAAGTCAAGTTGCGAATCGAATATCGTCAAGATCATGTTGTTCGGTACAACTTCAACTCGCATATATATGACAGATGGTTATGTTGGGTTCATTCGAAACTCAGAGCCAGTGTAATTTTGGATCGTTCACATGGGATAAACTATATGGCACATTTGGCAGATCAGTCACATCGCGAGCCAGCCAATTGTGGTTTCGAGTGAGACAACACCGTGAAGCTTGAAGCTTGAAGGCCCCTCCTACATACATATAAAGTAGTGACGAACATCACGACTGTCACGACAACTGACATCAGAAACCAATGGCTGTCTTAACTAAAGACGACGCCTCCGTCCATGACGATGGATTGCCCTAGTGATACGCATGTGTGTGTCACGACGACGCCACGACACCAAAGAAGCGCTAGCTACTCACCCGTGATGAAGTAGGCCTCAGGCTTCGCCAGATATGACACCACACTGGCGACGGGTTCACCGGACGCCGAGTGAGGGCCGTCTGGAGGGATGCCAGCAAGCTTCAACGAACCAGGTCAGAGCGATGTCTATACGAGATCGCAATGGCAACACAGAACTCACGTGTTTAGTGTACGCTCCGGGGCCTCCGCCATATTGCTGATCGAGAGCACCGAAGTCAGCTATTGCAGCGTCAGCGAGGGACAGCGGGTCGCGTCCTGGCATCCCTTACTCATTGGCGTCAGGATGACTCCGGGCGCATACGTGTTCACCGTGATGTTGTGGGGAGCAAGCTCGATGGCTGCGTACGTACGCTCAGCGTTATGTAGAAGCATGCCAGTGACCGACCGGCAGGTGCTCACCAAGGCACTGCGTAAGGCCTCGAATCGCGAACTTCGTCGCAACGTACGCGGAGCTATCGGGGCACCTATCAGAGTTTGACTTCAGAAGTTAAGCGCTTGAACGCGCCGCTCGTACCTTTTTCCCGAGAATGGACGACGCCCCTGAGAAACCGGTGAATTGGAACATGCACACGCGAACACAGAGAAGGTGTATACCGATGATTCTCCCCCCTCGCCTTGCTCGATCATTTGACGAGCAGCGTACTTGTAGCAAAGCATCGTGCTGGCTAGGTTACAATCCATGCAGCGGTTCCAGTCCTTGATGTCCACTATGAACCGTTGATCAGTCCGTCGCATTAGTGTATGTGACCGTACTACTTACTGTCGACGACCCGAGACGAAACAAATATGCCTGCATTCGCGACCATCTGATTTCCGAGTCAGCACATGCGGTATCCGACCCGTTCGTATTGCGAAACTCACAACGTCGAGTCTCCCGAGGACCTCCACAGTCCTGTCGACCATCCCTTTGACGACGTCGCCATCCGAGACGTCGCCCACGAATGCCAGCACCTTGCGGCCCTTCGCCCGGATCTCGGCCGCAACCAACTCGAGTTCAGCAGCGTTGCGCGAGTTGATCGTGACGTCCAGACCGTCGTCGGCGAGCCGCAGCGCGATGGCGTGCCCGATGCCCTTCGAGGCACCCGTTACGATCGCGACTCGGGGTGTCGTGTGGTACGCGTGTCCGTTCATAGCTGCAAATTCAGTATATGAGCGCGGCGGAAAGGACAAGTATGACTGCCAGGGCAATTATACGGGCCACCCAGCGCTCGGTGCGCGACGAGCCTGAGCAAAAGTCTCGGGCGTATAGGCATGTGCTCGTCTGACATGTCAGGTAGATAAATCTAGGCGAACCTTGAAGGAGAGTTACATACCCAGGAGAACCTCAGAAGAGCCTCACATATCTCCTTGAACGTCCGGCCGCCCAGAAGCGTACAAAACCTTGCATTTTGAGCGGGGACAGCAGACCAGCAACGCGCGATAGATCCACTGGCGCCAATAGAGCACGACAGAGCTGCATGGCTTGCGTGTGCATGGGTAGCACAGTCACTCGAAGACGCCATAACAAAGGCACCAGCAAGGTTTGAGGCTCGTAGCTTGTCTCGGAGGCGCCCGACCGGAGAGCAAGCATGTAGATTCTGCCGGAGCAGTGTCGACTGGAAGAGCTGTCACCCTAAGTATAGCGAGGTGGCTTTAGTATCGTCAAGTTGAGACAATGGGTCACGGACCACAGTGCCTCGGCTTCCACAATACCTGGAAGTAGTAAAGCACTTTGAGAGCTGTTGAGTGGAAGACGTGCGTACCTTTCGAAACCTTGCAAGGCCCAAGTCGGCGTTCGAGTGAATAGTAGCACGTACAGTACAATAAGTAGCAACCGTCATCTAAAACTAAAGGTGGATATAATATGGGTGTTGGTGAGTACTATGCATCAATCGTGGATGAATACGTCTGTATGCGCGTATCAGTCTTTGTAATCAGCGTTATAGGGCTCGTGTTGCAAGGGGAGATGGTCGAACTTCTCTGCCGGCGCGCGGCCAGTGCGCCGACCGGCCTGTAGTACGACCTCTGGGGGCTCTCTCGTGCTCGGCGGACCAGCATTGCCGTAATTCCAACTAAGAGCAGCAGCGCTGCACCCATAATGATGTATGAGTTGCGCATGAGAGCAGAGTACTGTAGTCGTCGGAAGACAACGACGACGATTGTACACATCGCCTACTACTATTTTCTCACTAGGATACACGTCATGCAGCGCGGGCTATAATGAAGTAATGAAGACTACGAAGACGCTCTCGTGCATCCCGTCACTCAAAGCTGACTGAGAGTCCACTAGGACAAGAACTTGAAGACTCGTCTTCGCCGGTAAGACAGCCCAACATCTCAGAGCGCACCTGACTTGAGGCGATGACGAATCTCTGGAACCAGTCGCAGGGGACGACTTGTATGTCAGAGGTTCGGTGTTGTAGAGAACGGTTGGAGGCCCGGCACCAGACCGCTTCAGGCTACTAGGTCACGACTATCACGACAATTGACATCAGGAATCAATGGCTGTCTTCAACTAAAGACGACACCTCCGTCCACGCCGATGGATTGCCCTAGTTATATGTGTGAACGACGACGACGCCTGTACACAAAAAGAAGCTACACACCTGTGATGAAGTAGGCCTCAGGCTTCGCCAGATATGACACCACACTGGCGACGGGATCACCGGACGACGAGTGAGGGCCGTCTGGAGGAATGCCACAAACCTTGAAGGAACCAGGCAGAGCGATGTTTATACGAGGTCGCAGCGGTAACACAGAAAGCACTCACGTGCTTAGTGTACGCTCCGGGGCTTCCGCCATATTGCTGATCGAGAGCACCGACGTCAGCTATTGGCAGCGTCAGCGAGGGGCAGACGGGTCGCGTCCTGGCATCCCTCACTCATTGGCGTCAAGATGACTCCGGGCGCATACGTGTTCACCGTGATGTTGTGGGGAGCAAGCTCGATGGCTGCGTACGTGACGCTCAGCGTTATGTAGAAGCATGCCAGTGACCGACCGGCAGGTGCTCACCAAGGCACTGCGTAAGGCCCCGAATCGCGAACTTCGTCGCAACATACGCGGAGCTATTGGGGCCACCTATCAGAGTTCGACTTCAGAACATCAAACTGCTCAATTATGTGCCGTTCGTACCTTTTTTCCCGAGAATAGACGACGCCCCTGAGAAACCGGTGAATTGGAACATGCGCACGCGAACACAGAAAATCGCATATACCGATGATTCTCCCCCCTTCGCCTTGGTCGATCATTTGACGAGCGGCGTACTTGTAGCAGAGCATCGTGCTAGCCAGGTTGCAGTCCATGCAGCGGTTCCAGTCCTTGAGGTCCACTATGAAGTGCA
This sequence comes from Fomitopsis serialis, assembly GCF_022376445.1. Classification (NCBI taxonomy): domain Eukaryota; kingdom Fungi; phylum Basidiomycota; class Agaricomycetes; order Polyporales; family Fomitopsidaceae; genus Fomitopsis; species Fomitopsis serialis. The sequence goes on from NW_025954971.1 coordinate 280,142, forward strand.
AGTTAGTCTTCCGCTCCGCATGTACCCGCCATACTCACTGTCAACAACGCTAGACACGAACCCTATCCCCGCATTCGCCACCATCTAATCATCGAGTCAGCGCATGCACCTAGCACCAGGGCCGTATAACTCACGACGTCGAGTCTCCCGAGGGTCTCCACAGTCTTGCCAACCATCCCTTTGACGGCGTCTTCATCCGAGACGTCGCCCACGAATGCCAGCACCTTGCGGCCCTTCGCCCGGATCTCGGCCGCAACCACCTCGAGCTCAGCGGCGTTGCGCGAGTTGATCGTGATGTCCAGACCGTCGTCGGCGAGCCGCAGCGCGATGTCGTGCCCGATGCCCTTCGAGGCACCCGTAACGATTGCGACTCGGGGGAGTTTGTGGTGCGCGGGTCCGTTCATGGCTTCGCGTCAATGGCTTGTGATGTTCAGAGCTAGTGAATTGACGTGTGGGAGCGTAACGGAGTGGAGCAGGATGACTCGAAGGGCAGTTATACGGACCACTTAACGCTCGAGATGCGACGAGCCTGAGCAACGATGTTCAGTGTCGAGTCATGTGCTCGTCTGAACCATATAGAGAAGTCTGCGAACCATAGAGATTTACACACCCAGGAGAAGAGCTTCAGATGCCTCCTTCCATCCGGTCGGACCGAAGCATACGAAACCTTGCATTTTGAGCGGGGATAGCAGACCAGCAACGCACGATAGGATTCACTGGCGCTAATATAACAGGATGAGCTGCGAAGTCGATGTGAATGAGTAGCACAGTCGCTGGAAGGTACCATAACAAAGGCATCAGCAAGGTATGGGGTTCATAGCTTGAGATACCCGACCGGAGAGCGAGCACATAGATTTTGCCGGAGCAGTGTCGATTGGAATTGCTGTCATCCTAAGCGAGGTGGCTTCAGTATCGTCAAGAATCAAAAAATAGACCAGGGGTCACAGTGCCTCGGCTGCCACGACACCTGCAAGTAATAGAGCGGCAATGGCAGTACATCGCCGATGGTAGTAGCACGCACAGTAGAGCTTTGGGCTGACTCGAGATTGCCGCACCACAGAGCCTGTGAGCCCGTACGAGTAACATGTCATGAACTGCAACTTGGCATTCTAGTGTGCAGTTACTATTAGCTTGCCTTTACATAACATCCAGACAGTCGATGGAGTGTGGCAGGCGCGTCGAGTCGCGCGCGGTCAGATCTACACGCATCTCGGAGATGACACCAATGGCTTATGTAACTCAGGCTCAGTGCTCCGAGTCCGAGGAGCTCGTCCGGGACATCTCTTTCAAGGTATTCATCCTTCCATCGCCCTGATTCTTGCTTGATAGATCATGGTCTTGCCGCGGTCACTTACTACATTCTATTCCGACAGCACATCCAACGGCCCCACAACTTGAAGTGCCTCCGGCGTCTTCCATCAACTCGCGCACGACGCGATCATGTCCGAAATGACCAGAGGACTTCGTTCAGTCGTACGGCGATTTTTCTTCTGCACAAACAAGGGGTGTCGCAAACCAAAAGGTCAGACACTGACTTGTGCAGCACAATACGACTCAGAGATCCCAGAGTTTTGTTTCAAGTCCAGGACTCCAAACGGCTCCTCCGCCGAACTCGGTGAGGATGTGGGTGGCATTGAATGGCCGCGTCGTCTTGCGTGAGCTAACTCCGCGATCATGACGTAGCCCACAGGCTACAGCGAAATATGGACATCAGACATTAGGCCTCGACATATATTAAGGGCTCGACCTACGTCTCTCGTGGTGTATCGACGCTCTTCAGCTCCTCCCAACTGATTACTACCTACCCTTGCTGCCAAAATGTCCCTCCCCACACGCAAAATAGGACAAGTCGCCGTCTCTGCACTGGGCTACGGGTGCATGGGCATCGCGGCCTTCTACGGGAAACCTCTCCCTGACGAGGATCGTCTAAAGGTGCGTGTTCTTCTCTGTCAGGGGCCCGCCGACTGTCTCGAGCTTACGCGATCACGCGATGCATGGACTAGGTCCTCGACGCGGTATACGCGTCCGGCTGTACGCTCTGGGACACGGCAGACGTGTATGCTGACTCAGAGGATCTTATTGGAAAGTGGTACGTACGAAACCTTACCGCAGGATTGTTCCATATATGCATGGTGTCTACCCTGCCAACCCTTCATTCTACCTCGCCGGACGCCCTTTGCTCACTTCCCGCCACATGCGCAGGTTGAAACGAACAGGGAAGCGTTCCGATATCTTCCTCGCAACCAAGTTCGGCATCCGCTCTGGTGTTCCTGGAAAGGCCTCGCATGGCGACCCCGCCTACGTCCGACTGTCGTGCGAGCGCTCTCTCAAGCGGCTCGGCGTAGACCAGATTGACTTGTACTACTTCCATCGGTATGTGGAGTCTGCGACACTTCGTTCGAAATTCTAAAAGTTCATGATGTGCAGCCCGGATCCGACCATACCTATCGAGAAGACTGTCGGCGCGATGGCTCAGCTAATCAGGTGCGCTCGTGCCTTATTCCTCGATGCTCGACTTACTCGTGCTCATGCTTCCGCTGTTAATGATACAGCGAAGGCAAAGTGAAGTACATAGGTCTTTCCGAATGCTCTGCCGAGACTCTCCGGCGCGCGCACGCCATCCACCCGATCGCCGCGCTGCAAGTCGAGTACTCACCGTTCACGCTCGATATCGAGGACGACAAAATCGGACTGCTCAAGACGGCGAGGGAGCTTGGCACGACCATCATCGCGTATAGCCCGCTTGGGCGTGGTCTACTGACCGGAAAATACGTAAGTCCTCCATCCTCGTATCCCTCCAATACGCCATCTAGTGCATCGCGCTTATCCACATCCTCTTCGCAGAAAGGCCCCGACGACTTCGACCCGGACGACTTCCGCAGGAAAATTCCACGCTACTCACAAGAGAACTTCCCCAACATCCTCAAGATCGCCTCCGGGCTCGGACAGATCGGCGCGCGCCACGGCGCGTCCGCGGGCCAGGTCGCGCTCGCGTGGCTCCTTGCTCAGGGCGAGGACGTCATCCCCATCCCTGGGACGACTAACATCAGCGTACGTGACCCCCTTCCCATCTCAGCCGCCTGTTCCTCAGCGTCATTTACGGTTGCTGATACGGCTGGTGCGCGCAGAGGCTCGACGAGAACCTGGGCGCGGCGAAGATCACGCTGACTCCTGAAGACGTCGAGGAGGTGCGCAAGGTTGCGGAAAGCGCAAATGCGACGCAGGGCCCACGGTACCCGCCGCTCCTTAACAGTGTCCTGTTCGCGGATACGCCCCCGCTCGAGGGGTGGGTGCCCCAGGAGCAGCCGAAGCCTGAGGCGTAGATATGAACCTGGTACAGGAGCGACGACGAGTTGTCGTTTGGAGAGCAGTGACATGCGATGTAAGTACTGTAACGGTTTTGTATTACGTCACGATCCCTCGACGCAGTGCACCCTCTCTCTGTGAGCCCTCGGACCTTGACGAAAGTGTTCAAGTAAGTGTGAGGAACAAGCGCTGGAGGAATGAGTTGCCATGGGTGGACAATGCATGCCACTGCGAGTGACGTGGCAGCGTGTATATGGTCCCGGCTTGACGGCGTTCATCTACCTTACTCTCAATCCACCAGATTGACTTCGTTGTCCTCTTTCTCTCCGGGTCTATCTGTATATCCATCGCAAAATCGGTGCCAGTGAGCACTGTCAAGGCCATCGATATCTCCGATGGATAACGCGGCCGTGGCGTATGTTTTGGGGGCCAGTCCAAGGAAACGACCTCGTGTAGACTCGGACCTCGACGCAGAGGAAGCAAAGGTGGCCGTGACGCGAACGGTGCCAATGCAAGACGAAATGATATGGTTCAAGGATGGGAATGTTACCCTGGAAGCCGGGGACATTGCATTTCGTGTGTACGGGGGGCTTCTAGCTCGCCACTCGGAGCCACTGGGCAAACTGATCGACGAGGCTCCTAAGTCGTGGCAGTGGCTGACGGGTCTGCCAGTGGGACTCTGGTCCCATTCCCGTTGTACGGTTCGGCTGGAGGACGCACCGGACGAAGTGCGCTGCTTGTTACGTATTCTCATTCTTGCGGATCCGTGAGTCCTTTGTCAAGATCATCCGTCCTCGTCTTGGTGACACTCTGACTCGCAGATTCTGTGGGATCTCCACACGCATGCCATTCTCTGATGTGGCCGCCCTCGTCCGACTTGGACACAAGTATGAAATCCAACACGTCCTCGAGGAGGGCCTGAGGCGCATGAAGTCGTGCTTCAGCGACTCCTTTGAGGTTTGGGACAAGGCGAGCAAATCGGGGGGAAACACTCTCATGAGCTTCTCGGAGGAGGATGCCATCGCTGCCGTGAACATTGCGCGTCTGACCGGCGCTACCAGCATGCTGCCCACCGCTATGTATAGCTGCTGTCAGCGTACCCCGGAGGTCATAACGAACGGGGTTCCCGGTCCCAACGGGAAGATTGAACGCCTCAGTCCTGAAGACGTGTTGATCTGCCTTGGCGCCCGCACGATCCTCTGTCACCACAATGTCATCGCCGCGATGAACATCTGGATACCGGAGCCAGAATGTGACGTCCACGGGGCAGAATGCATGTGCGTCAGGGTGATCAATGCAACCTCTGCCGGGCTCCGTACCTACGAAGACAGCGGACTCGCCCACCACGACGCGTTGCAGGATTGGACCGATACCATCGAGCATGTTGCCGCCGAGTGTTGCAACACGCATCTTGCAATGCTGAGGGAGAGAGCGTCCAGGGAGCGGCAGGCGTTGTGGGAGAGACTGCCCCCATTTTTGGCCTGCCGTTCACGCTTGTCACGCTGTAAGCACCTGCCTCGACGATACGACCCTTGGGTAGGTGAGGAATGTGCTGCTTTCTGTTCCTAGTCATTGAGTATGATCTTATTCGTTGCACACCATGTCAACGCATACAAGGATATGTACTGTACTGTATATACTAGGTGTTGAATGTATATGCAGGTCTTCCTCGACGCTGTGTATGTCTCAAAGCTGCTGGAATAGAAGCCACTGCCAATGGCGGTGTAGAGTCAGATCCACTAATGTCCGTCGCAACACAAGCTTGTGCTCACCCGCAGGAGCGTGCGCGGTGTACTGTGCGACGTGGAATAAACACCGCGACCAATCACATCCCGGATTGGTCCATTCGCACAAGCGGGCAGTGCTGGCAGTCAAGATATCATTGTGAATAGCAGACGATGTAGTAAAGTGAGGCATGATCATCTTTCCGCTGAAAGGTCACCGTCTGATGCATCGCTAGCAGACTCCTCGGGCGACTGTATCGACCCATCCTAGAGCGTCGTTGCCGTACGTCTGGGACGCGTCGAGAGAATCGCCGACGCGTCTTCGAGCCTGAGTTCTTGTGGCAGTGAATTTTCAGCGACTGAGCCTAGCATCGAGAGACGAGAGGCACGAGATAGTCCTTTCATAGTCTCATTATACCCTAAGCAGCATGACGTCACAGCGGGCTATTGAATATTGAATACTTACGCCGCCTGGCCATCTCTACACTTGCGTAGACATTCATAGCATCTATGATATAACAGGTACATCGGCTACACGTAACGGTTTCGTCGGTCTGTCTGTTGAAAGGATCAACAAGGGTCCATCACATAATGGGTCTGCTCCGATTGAACTCACCAATGCATGACCATCCGTCTGTCAATGTTCGAGTATGTAGCATCCGCCTCGGAGGTCGGACACTCTGACTCCCCAGTTCTCAATGCTGACACCCATGTATGATGGTAAAAGCATCCATACAGATGTGCGCATCTCCGTCTCTCTTTCATGGAGATCATCCAGACAATGTGAGCACGGCCTTCGGGGAGCATCGCCGTTCAAATCGTCGAAGGGGTCGTAATCTTCGAGGAACGCATCCCATGATGACAGAACATTGACCTCGTCACCATCAATTCGCTCGATAGCTTCCTCGCGCATATCCCGGATGGTACCACGGCACACCCTTGCAGTGGTGCAGCCTTCCGAGTCGGAGAAGCGATGAACAAATAATTCGTGGATGACCAGAGCTTGCTTGAAGGCTAGTTTGACCCTCCCATTAGAGCGTCGTAACAGGTTGTCCTTGCTCAGTGTCTCGAGAGTTCCATCCGAAAGAGACGCGCCTAGAAGGGCCTTGTCGTCTGGAAGCTGGCAGCAGGCGTATAGCGCTGAAGGTAAGATGGAAGGTGTGTTCGTGAGATCTGCCAGGTTGACAGCGATGATGGCTCGAGGGGTCCAATGATCCTGGGTGGCTAGGCCCGACGATACAAGTCCGGCGGGATAGAGCTTCTGGAGTTCCTGAATGGACACTCTCAGAAGGTTCTCCGCACCATATTTGTGAGCGAGGCGGATGCGATATGCGAGGTTGTTTAACTGAAGATCATCCTCTGGGATATATTTGTATGATTCAGCGGCATGAGCGGCGGATCATAAGATAGGAGGTCATGGTCTGTGCACCTCTTCTCACAAATAAGTGCGTTCAAGAACTCTTTGAAAGCGACGGCGGTGTCGGATAGGTGGACAACCGGGCACCCGAAGACGAGCTGACTGTCCGGTGGTTGCGGGATGGAGAAGAGATCACGAAATATCTCTGCTCGCTCAGCCAGTAGACCACGGTACACGCGGAATCCGATATTCCGTACGACCAGGATAACGGTCCCATCTTCGTACCAAATTTCTTCGTCGTTCTTGAAGTCCGTACTTTGTCGGTCGCGTAGATCGCCACGGTCATCCCATTCGGCCAGACGAGGCCTTTTCCGACCGGCGAGTTCCCCTTCAGACATGTGATCTGGCGGGATGTGAGACAAACTTAAACTACCAACACCATTACAGCATACCTGTTTGTCCGTTCGTATTCAATGCAGTTTGTGCGAGCACTACGAGGTGCGCGACCCTCCTCCTCAAGGGTGTCGGCAGGCGTCGGGCGGTGTAGTGTTGAGACTTGTCACGAATAACGCAATCATGTGCGTGTCTGTCACGCGTGCCGTGATCGGCGCGGGGCACAAAGGCTTGGCTCTCAGATCTCAGATCTCAGCGCTTCATCGACAACCTCAGCCACCGCAGCGTCACGATACTTAGGTGGATAGTAGAGTACTTGGTACGTTCCATCCCTTCTGTGTGTCCATCTTCGTCTTTGAGACTAATGACATCTTTCCTTGCGCTCTCAGACCAGTCATCCGTAAGAATGTCAAGTATTGTGCCCATCGCCGCAGGGTCCCGCCGATCTCGCAAACGCCCCCGTGCAGTTGAACTTGACGCGAGCTCCGTCGCCGACGTGAACGGTACAGACTTGGAGATCAACTTTAAGAAGGATGCCAACTTCTGGTACCCAGACGGAAGCGTTGTCCTACTCGCGCAGAACGTTGGCTTTAAGGTGTACAGAGGGCTTCTCGCAGAGCAGTCGGAAGTGTTCGCCGACCTCTTCACGCTTCCTCAACCACCTGAGGCACAGGCCCTCGAAGATTGCCCTCGGTGCACCTGTCTGACACGGCACAGAAGCTGCGGGCCCTACTGTCAGTCATGATTCATGGACGAAAGTGCATCTCCTCTTTTCATATCGCTCCGCTGATTTACTCCTCTAGGTACACTATCGACGACAGCGCCCACCTCGAGGAGATCGTGGCATAGGCTCGCATGAGCCATAAATATCACATTCAGGACCTGCTCGAAGACGCGATGCAGCGTCTCAAGCGGTTCTTCCCCAACCGTTTTGTCGACGTCTCGGACGACCCCAACACGGTGCAGCGGAAGCATGCCATCGCAGTGCTCAATCTCGCACGGCTGCACCGACGATGCTGCCGTCGGCACTCTACTACTGTTGTATGCTCGACAGTCGCATTCTCATGCGCGGGTCCCCTCGTTCCGATGGCATCGCCGACCGCCTGGCTCAGCGAGATGCGGTGCGGTGCTTTGAGGGGAAAACGAAGCTCGCAGGCCAATGGATGTTCTGTCTTTCGAGGATTTGCCGACCCACGATGGGCGAGGCGTGCAGGACACCGGACGTGTGCGGGCTGACGATCATCCGCCTTCACGACACACTCGCAATTGGAGAGGGGAGCGTGGGTAAGACCGACGCCCTCACGTCGTGGCGCACGGGCATGGATCGAGCGATGAGAGAGCACCGCGAGCTGTCGTACCTCTGCGCTGCGTGTCGTATGATGCTGTATAAGCGAGATATGGCTGAACGTCAACGGGTCTGGCGGGAGTTGCCGTCTTTCTTCGATTCGGTGCTCGCCGGCTGGGAGGGAATTGCTAGCTGATTGAGATGCTTGACAAGTGCAATGTGAGTTGTATGTATATATCCTGACTCGACTCGAGCCTCGAATGTTTTGTAGTAACGTCCCAACGTTTCATTAGGACAACAGTAGCTCATGTTATTCCTATGAATAACTATTTACATTATCTTCTACTACACTATGTTCACCTTACGTTCATCACAACATGTGACAATTGATCCTCTAAGTACATTCCTGCCGGTTTGACCAAGACAAGCAAGGCAATTCGAACCAAGCCGTCACAGTCAGTGACGCGGCGTAAGTACAACAAGTAGTGGCCCCCTAATGGTAACAAAGAGGTCGCGCAGGTCCTCTCTCCATCGCTCGGCATCGAATCCGTCCTTCAAGCGCAAGTCGAAAGCCCGCAGGACGTACACCAGGACCATGCGCATCTCGATGAGTGCCAACGGGCGCCCTACGCAATTGGCAGGGCCCGTCGAGAAGGGCATGAAGGCATCGGTGTTCAGTATGATGTTGGGGTTGTGGTCCTTTTCGATCCATCGCTCGGGCCAGAAGCGGTCTGGGTCGGGAGAAAATACCGTGGGTCGCGGTGGTAGACGTATGGCGGGGAGTACACTGCGGTGCCCTCTGATATGAAGATCCTGGGATGAACCGCATCAGAGTCTCAGTCACAAGGGATGTATAAGCACTCACTGTCTTCCGAGCATGTGGCCGCCGCTACCTTCGGTAGGCGCACGTTGTAGAGACGTCGCGCCCGGAGGGTGGAGCCGGAGCGTTTCGTTGCTATCCAATAGGGAGGCTATCAATCACGGCTCAACGACAACTGAGGGAAGCACTACAGACATGATGGCGTTCAAGTAAGGCAACTGCGCCATCTTCGCCGTATCCGTCGGTTCGCTTTCGTGGGGCGGGAAGGCCTCGTCAATCTCGACTTGCAAGCGCGCGTAACACGTCGGGTGCGAGGCCAGGAGACAGAATGCGGCGGTTAAGGCCACGGCAGTGGTGTCGGAGCCTGCTATGATAGCGGTGACCATGTTAGATATGAGGTATGGCACAGTAGGGCGTTGCTTCTCCAGACCGGCTTCGTCTGCCTAGGGGATGGTCTCAGTCGTTATCGTGGGTCTGTAAGGATTGCAGAATAGCTCACGAGGTGGTAAAAGAGATCGTCGTGTACGGAGCCTGCCTGGAGTCGCCGCAGCGTTTGTGTATAGGCGAACATCCCCAGGCCCTTCATCTGCTTCGCGACGAACGGAAGGTTCACGACTGCCCCAACACACCAAGGTATATGTTGGATCAATGCTGTTGGACTGAGGAAGATCGTTTATACCGCTTATGAGCTGGCAGCTGGAGATGACTCACTACAACCCAGATTCTACGGTATGCACCAAACCATTTTTGTCGCCCTCCGTGAGCAGCTCAAACGGTCCTCCGAAACTGCTTTCGGTTAGCAACACCACAAAATGATGTATTCTAAGGACTTACACAAAGTCACCCATGAAATCAAACCTAGATGTCCGACCGTCAGCCATACGAGGATGTACATCTGTCTAACGAACTTACGAGAAGAAGCTGAGCCACTGCGACAGATCGACCGCGTTCTCCTGCTGCGCATCAGCACTACAGCGTTTCTTGAGCTCATCCACCAGTTGGGACGCCAGGCGTATCACAGTGGGCTCATATCGCTTCACTGCGGAGCTTGTGAAGGCACGGTTCCACACGCGACGATTCTCCGCGTGCACCCCTTTGTCGCGAGCATTGATGAGGGTACCTTTCGGATGGGTATTCGCGGAACCTTTCTTCCCGCCGATCTGTCGCCCCTTCCAAACTGCAGCGAAAGGTGTGTCGTGGGGTGAACAACTTTGTACCATAACAGTGGAGTAGCACGTACGAGGTCCCTTGGGCATGCCATCCGGTCCCATGATATTGGGGAGAAGCTCTGCATCCACGATTGACAGCTCATTCGGACCTATGTGAAATTCAACGAATGCAGTACCGTCCACAAGACTCGTCGCTCGTACCTACACGGACTATGGAGCCGTACTTCCGGTGCATCCGAAGGAAGTAATGATGCTGCTTGCCGGTGGAGGCCACATAGACAAGAGTAAGTTTGGACAGCTTGCCAAGGAGCGGCCCGGGGTACTTGTATAGTGGGTGAAACGGCGAAAGACGGTAGGCAACAATGCAAGCCAGGATGATTCCATAGTGAACTGTGTAGGCAGTTAACACTGCAGCTACGGTCGAGCTCATTGGTGACCCAAGGAGGACTGCTGGTATAGCAGGTGTGAAACCGAGCAAAACGCTCAGCGACACAATGTCGGTGGGTTCATAATGCTTGAACCAAAGGTAGGTTACCTACGCCATGTCAGAGAAGGTCCAGCAGAGGTAATGAGGAAGTCACTCACTACGGCCAGCGCAGTAGTCATCGCAAGGCCGCTGTCTACAGACGTGGTGTTCACCAGCACCATCACCGCAAACGAAAGCTGCGAAGGTATGTACGTCGTGGTCTGCAGCTGAGTGAGACGCGTCAAATGCGAGAGCGGTGAGTTCGGACACCTCCTCCTTATCACGAAACCGGAACCGTGATAGGCCCGTAGCGGAGCGTTTCAACTCACCGCCACCTAGTACTAGTACGAGCGGTGCCGGTGATCTTCATGGACAGCCTTCTAGCAATGTATCTACGTCTTGGAGCGCCGACGCACGTTATCCGACTGTCGTAGGCCCACAAACGCCCGGCGGGCCAGAATGGAACGAGTGGGATCGTAGAGAAACACGCCGTCTGCAGCCCTCGCATTGTGCAGTTTCTATGCCAATCGGATGAGACAAGCTGGCCATCGCCTGAGAGCAGAAACTGGTAAGAGACGGCCTGCGTTTTACCCAGCGCGCGATGCGGTCTGGCCACGGTAACAACTGTCTACTATCAGATCTGAGACAGTACCACACAGTCTAAGTACAATAAGCGCGCGCTGCAATTTGAATGCGCGTGAGTTCACAACGCGGTCACGAGATCGATGCAGTCGTCGCGTTCAAATTTTAATTTCAGACTTGCTTCCTCCTCCTATGCATACCTAAACTTGCATGTCACGGCTTGCCTGAGCGAACCCATCTGGAGCCCTATTTTTTGTCGCTCTATCGTACGGTCACGCTTATCGCCACATTTTGCCTGACGCTGGGCGAGATCCTCAACTGATAAGTAGCTTGCTGCAAGCCTGCAATCAATGCGAACATCGACGATGGACTGAAGTTTTTGGGATACACATTGAGCTGCCATTTGGTCTTGATGGAAACTTGTATATGTATGATCTTGCGACCAGATCTCCTTCTACATCGGTGAGTGCGGTGACTATATGCGCTCTTCTGAGACATGAAGCTCACATGTTCCCGCTTGCTGTAGGACGACGGCACCCAAATTCCATAGCTTGCAGGATCTTATCCAGAACTGTTGTCTTTATGCCAGGAAATGTCGTCGAGGCGGCGGCAGTCGTTGGATAGTATCATAGTCACTATGATGATCACGGCAACAGTGGTACGCCTGGACATACTAGACGCGTGAACACCGTCTTCGTCTTTTAACCTCGACTCAATAGCAGACCTTTGGACAATTATCAACAGTATGCTGTTCTTCAGCGCCCGGCCAAATTGCACGAACAGCAGGTGTGGCTGCCATCGAAGTATTAGACCACTTCCACTTCGACAGTCGCAGAGCTTGGGCTTGCTTACTTGTAACTTACCAGTTGGCCAACTACAGGACCCGAGCAAGCGCCGGCACTGCTGGATTGGTGCGCTGAATGCTACAACAGCATTGGGTAACCGGACTGGGCAAGGTTTTGGCGTGTGCGTGCTCTAGTCTTGGGCTGTATGATGAGCATGCTATAGCAATCCACACGGTACGTCAATACATCGCATCCGGATCATCGCGAATTGAACTCCAGGAGCTCGAGGCGGCTTCTCTAGCTGGGCAAAATGTCGCACCCAAGGTGCCGCTCAGCGCAAACATTGCAATCCGTCGGTCCCCTGGTCTCCACCTCTTGTGTGAGCCTTTCTCATGTTAACATGCCCTCCTCGTCGTACCCGATAAATATCTGCTTATAGTGAGGTCGCCACGGCAGTTATATCATCATGCACTCAACTTCGTCGCATCGTACTCGTTTGAGTGGACAATGCACATGGAGCTCACGCAATACATGCAATCGGAAGGATCAATCATCAGGCTGTCTCGTACGATTTTACATCGTTCGACAACAGGCGACACTATCAAGCCAAGTGTTGAGGGCCTTCCTTTGACTTGGGACATGGACTCGGATCACATCCATCCATCTACGGGAGCCACGATCTTAAGGGAGCTTCGCACTGTCACCTTGCCACGAGGATAGCTTCTCGCTGTATCAACGGTGGCGAAACGACCTGATGTCTTTCGGTTGTGGAACAGCGGCTCCCCGCAAGCTCCTCGACACTTACATAGGGGAATGTTTATACATCAACACTTTTGATTGCCAACTGAAGCCATATCCAAAAGGCTCTAAGACGGGTGCGTGTTCCTCGATTACGAGTATGTGACTAACCACATACCCAAATATCTCGTCCGTTCGCACAAGTACAGCTTCTTCGACACTCTTCGGTAACCGCGAGCGGTAGCGCTGAAGCCTAGAGCAACGTGTTAAAGCCCTTTCACGTACCCACTGGCAGGCAAGTATATCGCTAGGCGACCGCAAGTGCCTTGATGGGCTTTGTCAAAAATACGTACGGCAGTCCGTGGTCTCCTTCCGGCGTGGACACAACGTCCTTCCCCATCTCCGTACAGACGTTCACCATCCCAGCGACGCCTCCCGTGCGTCAGCCGTCAGCGACATCCATACGCCGACAGGCGTCCAAAACTCACACCGCAGCTGGCAGGACTCCTATCGCGGTACGATCACCTCCTCATCCTAGCCCGGCAGTTATCTGATTGATCCCTATTCACCATTGGCGTCCGTGCGATGGACGCGCGAGCATTGCGGCTCCGAGAGCTACGCCCGTATATGGAGATTGATCCCCCGGTCTAAGATGCACTGGACGCGGCGGCCGGGCTCGCTATAGAAGTTTGGATCTTAACCTTGTCAAGAGATCTGTACCGTGGCTGCCAGTGAGCAGCCACGCATGGACCTTGTACAAACCTTCAAGTTGTATTGGTGAAGATGGCCGTCCATGGATTCTCGAGCACACTAACCCAACGCTGGCCGGCGTACATCCGGGGTCGTCATTCCGGTTACTCTACCGGTCTCGTCCCAGGCTTTGAATCTCCGGGGCGCAAAAACAGCAACGTGCTGACATAGAGGGGTCATTGGTCGGCTCCTGCCCCTTGGAGCCGTCATAGCCGCTTACAATCGACCGCGCTGCCTCCTCCAAGTCCTTTCTCCTACCTTCTCCCTTTTCACGCCGCGCCAAGCTCACGTACGCTGCCAAATCCAGCCGCCGCCTCGCCGGGCAGTCGCACTCTGTCTCCAGCAGCAAGAGCACTGCCGATCTCTGTCATAGGCTCGGTGCCAAGCTCGCTGACATTAGTGGCTTCGAATGGCACCCGGAACGCAGGCCCGCAGCGTCGCGCCCCTACTGCCCTCAAACCACGCCAACCGCCGCCGAAGAAAGTCCGTGTCTACGAAACGCCCGCGGCTCCACATTTTCGCAGCGCAACTCAGGCGCAACTGGTCCAGAGTCTGCACGCCCGCTGCGAACGGCAGCGGCTTCGCAGGCGTCTGCGGGCCCTGAGGCCTGAGGCCTGAGCTGCATCTCTCCCGCGTTCCTCAGCGGCCATGCGATGCGGGGAAGATGGCGTCTCCGCTGACGTACAGGGCCATCCCCGGCTACCCCTTACCAGCTTGCGCCCCTCCGTGAGGCCCGGAGAGGACGTTCGCGACGGGTCGTGCTCAGGAGAGCTGTCGCCGCCAGGTTATCGCGGCCAGCAATGTCGGCTCATGAGCTCATCAATGTATTTTCATTGTCGGCACGCATCCGCGCACCCGCCGTGTCCGGGCGAAACAATAGGCGATAGTAGTTATGATGTATGATGACGGTGCGGCCGTACTGTTATTGCCTCCTTACTACTCTCCGAGTCGAGTCTGAATCTGATCAACACAAGCGCATGCCCAGGGCCACAGTGCCCGCTTCGCCCAGCTCCGGGCAGCGCAGTCCAATCCCGTCGAACCCCACCCAGCCCAGATTCGTCGACCACCTCCCCTATGGATCCCTCTCCCTGTCACATCTAGCCTCCCGGCCTCCGCAGGCCCTCGTAAGCCCCTCTCCACCCACTGGCAGGACACACCCAGCCCGAAGCCGTGCTTCCGAGGGCGTCCTGTGCGACCGGACGTAAGCACGCATCCACACCCGCGTCGCCGTCCAATCCGCCCAGCCCCCACGCTGCTTCTGGGCTGCGCGAAGCACCCGCAGCCCGGCCGCCCCTGGTTCCCCGCATCCACTACCCACTCTGTTGATCGCACGCCCCGCATCCATCGCGCTACTTATCGCCATCGATCGCGGGGTAGCCTGGGGTACGCCGGCCGTGATTCGCCGGTGCGTGCGTCTGTGACGGGAAGAGATTGGAGGACGCGCGAGACGCAGAGGCGAGCGACGGCGGGCCTGGCATGAGAATGAGAGACTTCGGAGACGTGCCAGGGGCCGCGCGCCGCGGCCGGCCACTAGCGCGCCCCGCACCCCGCACCCCGCATGCTCTTCGGCCCCCCGTTCCTGTCGACGTTCGGGTGCCAGTGACTTAGCTCTGTACCTCCCGCGGGCTGCGTCCTGCAGGCTGCCAGCGTCCTGCAGGGCTAGCCCCGCAACGCCGGCTCCATCATACTCTCGCCCCACCGACGGCCTGATGGGAGGGGACGCATTTGGGCGGCATGAGAACGCACGCACGGATCCAGTGCGCCCGGCCTTTGGTAAGCTGCTCTTATGTAGCACATACGTACTGCATCCCGATCGCGCACGGTATGACGCCGCGGAGGGAGGGTAAACCGTTCCCCCCGTCCAGGCTACCGAAGCGACCGAGAGTGAGAGCGCGCGCGATCTCTGCCGCAAACGTGGCTGGCTCACGACACACGGACACGCACGAACCACCGACCTTCATAGAGACGCGCTGACCATAGACGACCGGTGCTCAGAACTGTATGCCATACCATGCAAGTGAGTGCCAGCGTGAGTAGCGATACTGTACAAGTGCAGAGTGTTCACACACACCCCCATACGCGAGTCGAGTCGAGACAGACGGGTACGTACGACGGAGAGTATAAAACGAGCAGCCGGGATCCAAAGGCCTATCTTACAGTGCAACTTCGACAACGATGATGGAGAGAGAGAGAGATGGGAGACGAGATAGACGAGACAACGAGACGCAGGAAGGGAAGGGAACATGTGCGGTGTGGGGGGAAGCTGGGGCTGAAGGCGCAAGGGAATAATGACACGAAAAGCGCAGCATTAAGCGTAGTCAGTAAGCCGTCTCGTCTCGGAGCAGCGAGCAAGAATCGCCAGATGGATGGATGGATGGGGGGCAGAACCGGACGTGTATGCGCCGCGGTCTTTTGCGAGGCACGGCGCAGCATAAGTCAAGAGGAGCGGGCGATGATACAACCAGCCGCCGGCGAGATTAGAGCGGCGGTACGGAGACGTGGGATGGACGTGGGGCAGCAGGGAAATGCGAGGGTCGGGCGTAACGCGGGCGTGAACGAACGTGCAGTAGACAAGTCGGGCGAGCGGAGCGTCTTGCGGGTGCGCACATCGAGGGAGCGTGAAGGCGTGGGGCGGGGGGCGAAGGTCGTGGGCCGTTGCGGGTCGTCACAGAGCGAAAAAATAATACAGAGCTTTAGCAGGGGTCGAGAGGAGGCAGTAAGGGTGGCTGCGGCGCGCGCACAACGCACGTCGCCCGTATTTTTGCGAGTAGTCGGGTCTTCACCGCGCCCAGCGTCATGACGTCTCCATCTCGCCGCCCTCCTCCATCTTCACCCGCTCCTTCCTGCCCGCCGGCCGCCCGTCCCGTCCTTTCCGCCCGCGCACCTCCTCCTCGCGCTCGTCCGCCTCCTCCGCATCGTCCTCGCCCATCGCGCTCGGGCTGCTCTTCTCGTCCTGCATGTCCGCGTCCATGTCGTCGTCCATGTCCATCTCCTCCACGCTCGCCAACTCCCCGCGCGCGAACCGCTTCCTCTTGCCCATCACGGACGCGTGCGCCGAGGGCGAGGGCGAGCCGAAGAGCGTGAAGCCCTCCCCGACCTCCTCGTGCAGCACGAGTGCGCCGTCGTCCTGGTCGGCTGACGGGGCGGACCCTGAGGCGGAGGGCGAGCGGAAGGCTGGAGCTGCTGCTCGAGGTCGCGGTTGCGCGAGGCCTGGGCGGAAACGAGTTGCTGGAGGTACCTGGGTGCGAAACACGCATCAGCATTCGGTTCTCCATGTGTGTGACACGAGGATCAAGTGAGAAAAAGGTCGCCCCGCCACGGAACGAAACTCGAAGGAAAACACTCACCGAATATACTCGACGCTCTTCCTCAAGATCATCCCCTTATTCGCCTTCACGCCCCCCGCCCCGCCATCCGGCCCGTCCTTATCATCCGGCTCCGCGCTCCCGTCCTTCTCCTCCTTCTTCGCCCCGCCCGCGCTCCCATTCGTCGCAGCGGGAGTGGCGGCGGCGGCGGCACCAGGCGCAGAGCCCCCCGTGATCGCGCCAAACAGGAGGTCGTCCGACGACGCAGAGAGCGACGCGGGCATCGTCAGCGTCGCTGCCGTCCCAGAAGCCGAGGGCACATCAAAACAAGGAAAACACACAGACGCAAATTAGCTTCTTCGCACAACCGCAGCGCGCACAGATCGGACGCACCATTCGGATCCAAGAGACACTCCGGGATCAGCGTCGCGAGCTCGCTGATCTTCTCGTTGATGTTGTCCCGCCGCCGCCGCTCCACCGCGTTGTGGCTCTCCCTCCGGCGGCGCCGCTTCTCGTTCGCGATCAGCGCCTGCTTCGACGCGAGGTCCGCACCCGGCGGGCTCTCCCCGGGCGCGCCGTTCAGCGCGGGCAGGGTCAGCGACTTCCCCAGCATCCCCGCCGCGGACACGTCCTTCGGCGACACGCCGAGCCCGCCGTGGTTCGCGGGCAGCGACGACGCGCCCGTGAACGCCGAGAAGCCGCCTGCGCCGTCGCAGAGCCGTCAGCACGCGTTACCACCCAACATACAGCTCGAGAGACTCACCATGCACGGAGTCCGGCGTGGGCAGGCTGAACTCGCCCTGGCCCCCGGGCACGAACCACCCGCTGCCATGGAGGCCGAGCGGGCTCGCGGGGCCGCGGGCGCTCCCCGGGCCCATCCCGTTCATCCCGCCGAGGCTGTTCCCGGGGATGATCAGCGGCTGCGTGTGGCCGCGGTGGAGCGGCGGCGGGCTCACGGAGCTGACGCTGCCGCGCTTCGCGCGCGTGCGGCGGGCGGGGCCGCCGTTGGTCGAGGGCGGCTCGCCCTGGCCCTGCGCCTGGCGCGTGGTCGAGCGCGAGCGCGAGCGCGAGAACTCGGTGGGGGAGGCGACGGAGACGGGGAGGGCGTCTGGCGCGTGCCCGCGGGGTGGAAAGGAGGTCGCCGTTGCCGTTGGGGGTGAAGGAGAGGTGGGAGGAGAAGGAGGAGGGCTCGGCGCCGAGGAGTGGGCGAGGTTCTGGTTGTGCTGGGTGTGGTTGTGCTGGGGGTGGTTGAGGGAGAAGGGCGAGTGCGGCGCGGGGGCGGGGGGCGGCTCGTAGCGCATGGAGGAGCCGAGCGCGGGGAGGGTGCTGTTGAAGTTGGTGTGGGCGAACTCGGGCTGCTGCGCGGCGTTCTGGGGGCGTTGCCGAGGGAGAAGGGCGACTGGGGGTGGAAGGAGTGCGCGTGGTTGTGCGCGTGCGCGGAGTGGTGCTGGTGGGAGGTGGGCGCGGAGATGTCGAAGATGTTGTGCGTGGGCGGGCGGTAGTCCTCGTACGCGCCGTTCTGGGCGCCGTTGCCGTTCTGGGTGGAGCGCTCGCTGGACTGGTGGTCGTTGTGGATGAGGCTGGCGAGCTCGTCGGTGAAGTCCATGCTGGCTGCGGTGTCTGCGGAGGCGGGGAACTTGCGGAAGGAGTCGGGGATGGAGAGGAAGGGGGGGAGGAAGAGGTTGTTGGGGTCGAAGTTGACGGCAGCGTTGCTAGGGGTGCCATTGCTGGAGGGGGGGACGGGGGGTTGTGGGAGGGGGACGGGAGGTGGAAGCCCTCCTGGCGGGAGAGGACCTGGGGCTTGTAGGAGGGGAAGAAGGCGGAGGACATGGTGGCTGGGAGTGGACTCTGCTGCCTGGGTGTGCGGGGCAGCGAGCGTGAAAGCGGATCGGGATGCGGCCACGCTGCTTATATCACGCCCCGCGCGATCGGCCCCCACAACACACACAAACACAAACACCCCAATACATTCCCCGCATCTCCCCCGGCGTCCCCCGCCGCGTCTGATCCCCCGCACCCCCGCGCCGCCCGCGCCCGCGCCGGCCTCCGCCGCGCCGCGCCCAGCTGCACCCCGCAGCCCCCGCACACCGGCCGGGGAGCCCCAGAAACGGAGACATCAAACGCATCGGCCGGCTCAACTCTCACGCCCGCCGGCCTCCTCGCCCTGACGTAAAGACTAAAGTCCGCGTCCGCGCCCGTCCTTGGCGCCCGCCCGCGACTGGCGTCGGACGCGTCTGCCTCGACGCCGCCCGTCTCTGCGCTTGACGCTCGCCGCCAGACGCCGTCCGCACGTCCGGCCCGCTCCTGCATCGCACCATCCCTGCTCCTTCGTCGAGGCGATGCCCGCGCCCGCTCTCCCTGGCACGCACGCGCGATCGCCTCCCGTCCGAGGACGCCTGCCCGCGGAGAGGATCCCCTCGGCCCCAGTACCCACGCAGCGGGGCGATCGTGCGGCACGCTATCAGACCCTGCCTGCACATGGAACAGCCGCACCAGAACGCACCCGTCCTCCGTACGCACACAACGGCCCCCCGCGGACGGTCGCGCACAGATAGCATAGCGCGCTGCGTCCATCCTCGTACCCTCCCCGTCCTTCTCCTCGCTATCCTTGTCCACCCTCCCTATCTTCACCTGCGCTATCCCTGTCGACCTCCCCGTTCCCTCCCAGGCCCCCTCTCGCCCCTCCTCCCCGCCCCTCTCGTTCGCCCGCATCCGCTCGACGCCCCGCCCCACCTCCCCAGCCCAATTACGCGCCCCACGACGCCCGACGCCCGATCGCGCAATTAACGACCCATCACGTACCGCGCATGACGCCCCGCGCCCCCGCCCTCGCGCACTGATGATCTCGATCGCCCGCCCCTAACTCGCTGCGGCCTTAGGCTCCGCGAGGGGGCGCCGGCTCTTCGCTCTGCCCCTCGCGACGGTCGAGACGCTCCCTCGACGCCTCCTCTCCCCCCACGACGACCCGCCACGTCACCCCTACCACCGACCGCCGAGCATCCCCAGCGCCCTGCCCAGTGCCCCAAGTCCGCACTGCCCGCAGCCAGAAGGAACCTCGGCCGTCCCGCGCCGGAGGAGAAGACGAGACGAACTCGCACACGGCACAGACGAGTCCAAGTCCGCATTACCAGCATCGACATCGCCGTCGCCTCGGAAGCTCGCCTCGGGGGAATCCACCCACACCCCCCTGCTCGACTCAGAAGCCACTCTAGATCTCCCGCTATCTCGGCGGGAGATACGCTCTGCGCAGAGTCTATCGCCTTCGCTTCGCTGACGCCTGCCAGTGTCTGCGTTGGGCTTCGAGACTCGGGTTGGCGCTGGCGCGGGCTGGGTCTGGGGAGAGGTTGGGAGAGGGATCCAGACCGAAAGCGCTGATGCGTGATTGGCTCGGGCGGGCGGGCCGCGTGCCGGCGCGCGCTCAGCCGTCCTTCTGGCGTTGGGAGACACCGTGCGCTCGCTCTCGCTCTGACTGGCTCTGAGTCTGGCTCGGGTGCTCTGGCTTTGGCTGCGTGCGTGCATGGACCCGTACGCGTTGTACTCAGGAGGACGCCGCACTCCAGCAGTGTCCAGCGCGCCGCGTTCTCCGCGCACACGGATGTGGACCTCACCACGACTGCGCTCCCTATGGGCGGCTATGAACTTACGCTGGACGCCTCGCTCGAACCTTCGGTGCCGCATGATGGCTGCCAGTGCGGAGTAAGCTGGGATCGCGGGGAAGACGCAGACTGACTGGGAGCGCCACCACGGGCCTGTCTCGCTGCAACTCAAGCGACTGTGCTGCTCTGCTCTGCTCTGTTCTGGTGCCTGCGCGGGGTCCCTGGGCTCCTGCAATCAGCGCGCTATGGACGGCTTCGCGAGGAACGGTAACTATGTACACATGCAGTAGGAGACGCTCTCTGGTGGCCGCAACGGGCGACTGCTGGATGCGTGTCGACGCCGGGGCGGTTCTGGCTCTCTGCGCTTTGTATGACGACCCGGGGCGGCCCCGCCTCGCGTGTGTAGTCCGAGTCTGTCGGTTCATACGCAATGAAAGATGCGTCTCGGTCTTGGACTCAGACTGGGGACGGGGACTCGGAGTGCGTTCTGGCGATGCTCCTTCGGCCGCTGGTGCAGGCGCTTCGCGGTCGAGGCTTACCCGCCTGGTCGTGCGCAGACTCACGATCGAACTGGGAGCGGCCGGTACGCCCGACGTCCTGCGGGATCCCTGCCTCCCTGCTGTCAAGCCTGCCTTGCTGCTGTCAAGAAGACGTCGTGGCGTCGATGGTGTCCTTGTCTTTCGGCCGCGCTCTGGGATGGGCCACACAACTGTGCGGATCACGGATCATGGACAGACGACGGGCGGACGTCGAACATGATGCATGAACGGCGGTCTGTGATCAATGATCAATGATCATTCGTGTCCTGGGGCTGCGCGCGCTGGTGCGATTGCCGAGACAGCGATTGCGCTGATACATAGTGCGCGTCGGACGCGCGCGCGGCGCGGAGCGCGCAGCTCGGTATGTCCGGTGCACGGAGCTGCTGGATGCAGTGCGGAGGGGTCGTGCGCCCCGCTGCAATGGTCGTGCGCCGTTCGGGAATCGTGGATGTGCCGGCTTACTGTGCGGTGTGCTGGGGAGGAGGGCCCGAGGCTCGAGGGCACGTATGAATCTAGGACGTGGGACACGGAATGTAGAGTATGCCTCACGTATGTCTTTGCTCGAGACCGCTCTGCATCGTACGTGCGCATTGCGCCTGCATTATGCATTACAGAAAGACACAATCGGCACTTAGCCCGGTGCCGCAATCCTGTTGAACTCATGCTGGCACGCCGCCTCAGTTCGACGCGCAACAGCGCGCGCCTCGAACTGCGAGGCCTGCATACTTCGGGACGCCACAACCGTTACTACATACAGCGCGGCACGGCACAGCGCAAGGTTGGGCCTGCTCCAGGCGCGCGCTCGCGTCGAAGTCAAATTCGAGCTTTCATCTCGGTTGGTGGGAGTGGGTTCAATGAAGGCCCCGGGAGCAGTCCGTGTGTCACTGTGATTCCGATCGGAGGGTAGTGATGGAGGACGCTGGCGGATGGAAGTACGGTGTGACGGGGTCGACGGCTTGTGGTGGGTGTGCTTGCGGAGGAGCGCGTGTGGGCGACGGGTTCGTTGAGTCCGCGGATGGCTTCTGTCGGCGCCGCTGACACCCTTCCGCGTCCTACTGCGTTGGTAGGATGGCCGAAAGCTGTCTGAGTCGACGGGTGCGCGCGAGGCAACTTGCTCTACCCCGTCAGTGCTTTGACGCGCGGCCGGTACGAGTGTCCGCGTTCCCAGGGCCACCGATGTCAGCCCCGCATGGCCGCGGACGGAAAGGTAAATGGCACGAACAATGATGATATGACATGACTCGGAGAGTCGACATAGTCCCAGTGACAAAACGCGTCCGGGTTCCGTGGTCCGCAGCGATGGCGGTGCATCGGGCGTGAGCTGCATGTCCTCGCCGACGTCATCCTCCCCGTCCTTCGACTCCAGAACCCCAGCCTTACGAGAGACGAAGACGAAGATCCAGGGAGCCGGCGAGGTTGCATCATCGATTATGCGTGTGTGCGCAGGTCGTGGCTGCGCGCGGTCGCCTTCGGCGGGGTGTGGGGCGGCACGTACATAACCGCAGGCCGCCTCGCAAGATCCGGATGGACGGGATCCTGGGATGGGATGCGGCGTGGCTCACAGATGTACAGCCTGCTACTAATGAGAGGGGTGACGTCGGTGGCTTCGTGGGATTGCGAGGCCCGTGATTGGGCGCGGGAGGATCGCACTATCCGGGTCGACGTCTGTGATTCTCCTTGTGTCCTGGGGTCTCTACGGGTGAGCCTTCTCCTCGGTGCGGCGTGCGCGGATTGGGAGGATGTAGAGGGTGGCCCATCTTGCCATATGCGGCGGCGGAGTGGCTCCGGACGAGTTTGGACTTGTGGCGTTTGACTCTGGCTTCCAATGCGGGGCAGGAACGATCAGTGATGCCGCGCCCGTGTGGGGTAAGCACGGCGCCCAGCCTCAGCACCGCAAGACGCACCTTCATTGCGCCGTGCGGCCAGAACTCTGCCGTGTCTGTGGTCAAGACCACCTTCGAGCCCTGTTCTTGGCTAAGAACTCACCGTCGTTGTCCATGCGCTCTTGGATTGCCCCCGCGTAAGTGGTACCGTACTGACACCGCCGGTCGGCGGAGATGAACTGGACGAGGGAGGTGTACGCTGACCTGTTGCTCCTCGACTGGGCAAGTTGACAGAAGGCACTGCATGGCCTACGGCGGCACCGTCGTCAGATCAGTGCACATCAATAGCTGAAACGGTGCATTCGTACCACCATAAGCAAGCACAACACCAATCAAGCTAAGCTTCTTCGCTAGTACCATCAGCCGTTCCCAGTCATGGCCAAGAGCAACATGAGACATCAAGATCCGAGGTATAGCGTGGCTACAGTCGACAATTAGCGTGGTCGCGCTGATCGGTGGACAGTAGTTAGTAGCTTTGCACTTCCAGTAGAAATCACTTGAAATACAGCCAACCACGGCGTATCTTTCCCGCTGAAGCATGCGGTGAGTGATGCGCCCCTTCAGTGCCAAATGCGAGAGATGGCACCGCGAGGAACCAGACTGTTTGCGGGGAACAACTGTGCAACCTCGCCGGGCGACGCTGATCTTGAATGGTGGATCCGCCCGCAATTGGTTCGATCTTCGCGCGCGCATGTCCGGGACTTCGTTCAGGGACCGTGTCGGGAATCGAATCCAATCACAGCCTGGCCGTCAGCGCGATGCCGGAGACAGACGCAATGACAGAGTGGACCCCGGATATGTAGCACGATCTGCGACCACTGAGGCATGAAGCTTGAAGGGCGAGAAAGTTGGCACCGACGGAGCACCAGGCGCGTTCGCGCGACTGACATGGACCTGTTCTGCGGTGCGCTGCGGGATCTGGATGGGCGTGCGGGGGATCAGCGGGAAGGCCGCATCCATGATCGCCAGGCGTGCGGGGTTGGTCGCCGCGCACGATGCACGAACCGGCGGGTTCCGCACGACAAGCACTGTCACCTCCGCATGTAGTATCTCAGAGTATCTCTGAGACGCAGCTTTGAAAGCCGCCACCGCTCGACGCGGGCGATCTCCCGGGGAAGTGCGGAGATGACGCCTGGGGCAGGATCCGGATGCGCGCGGGGGAAGATTACCCAGCGTGCTATTGTGGGGGATCGGCGGGGCGCAGCAAATAGGATCACCCAGTGCTGCGCAGAGCGATCATCCACGGCCTTTCAAATGCTCTCCTGAATAACCCTCCGAGCCATGTGGAAGGGTCGATGCCAGTGTATCGGAGATCAGACACACGAGAAGGCTGGGCTGCGTCGGACTCAGTCGCTCAGACAAGAGAGCGAAGAAGAGCGACGCTCCAGCGTTCGGCCGGCGAGCTTCCCGGAGGCGGTTGTAGACACGGAAGGAGCCGCTTCCTGTGAGCATAATGGACGGTGCATGTCTAAGCAACTCAGAAAAAAGGGGTTCGGAAGTGCCAGAGGAGAAAGGCAACGTACAGCTGGAGGGGAAAACTGTAGCCTGTGTGCCCGTAGACTTGGGGTCAATGATATCCAGGGACGACCCGGGGGCCAGTGCACGGTCCCAGTCGCAGATTCGTTACTAAGAGCTCTGGGCTTGAGACGGCCCGTGTGCGATTGTTCGTTCAACTTGGATCCAACGTATATTGCGACCTTGAGAAGCCGAAGTGTTCATCACCGGAAGAGGGTGCGCGTATGTTTTCTGGAGGACGCTATCCCCTGGCTATCCCAGTATGTCTCACCGATCCGTGCCGTCGGAAGGTTTAGCCCCGGCATTACCTGCCGAACGTCCCGAAGACCCAGGGGAGTGGAGACAAAGCCGCCTCGGTAACGCAGTTGGAACGGACTACATACACGGTGAGCCATTACCTTTGCAAGAGGTGTTGTTGGAACTCACATACCAAGACATAGATATTGTCAACTGCGGCGTGACTGCAGCTGTCCATACCCCTTGATCGCGTCCTTGAGGAACGCGCCGGCCAGTTCTCGCGTCCCTGCTCTGTACTGCATGCGTCATCGACTCGGGGGCAGAGTGCGTTCGTTGACAGGCGATCCGAGGAAGACGCGCAACGGCAGATCGGGGGCAATCTCGCTCGCTCCCTTGGCCCATTCAGTCGGACTTAGCGAGCGCATGGTACTGAATGTTTCCGATTGATGTTCTCTGCTGGCATTGTCTGCGCAAGAGTTGGTGAGAGAGAGATGCCCTGGAGTAACTCCGCACCGACCCGATATACGCGGCACAGAAGGGAATACATGGCGTGTATTCGTCCTACGAGCAAGGGTGACCCATAGGGCCGGTGAGGCGTAAGGTGGTTGTTAAGTTGTTCGATAGAACAGGCTATCCTCAGCGAATAGGAAGCTCAGAGGACGCTAGTGGTGAACCGCCAGGTCGGTTTCGAGCTTCCTCCTCTCGTGGTGTATAGGCCGGATGCTGACAACGAACGTGAGTTCGGACAGCAGGAGTACCTCCCAGGATATGAATATACGAATACTCACGTCCGTGCTGTGTGCGAACGCACGTTGACTCTAGTCTACAAATCATGTAACATCTGCCATCAGAAGAATCCGAGACACAACAATTGAACAGACTGAACCAACGCACGGTCTGAGTGGTCGCTGACACACGTTGTTCGACATGAACGTCCAAAGTACGACGATCATACTATTTCTGCGACCCGCAAGGTTATCTTGGTGCGGTCATTGAACATGTCACGGAAAAATACGTACAAAGGACTCGATATCGGTGATGGGTGTTAGCAAGGCGTAAACTGGGAGCTTCTATTCTCGGAGCGTGAGGTGCGCATCCGACCGCGGTAATGCAAAAAGGATGGTGCATCATTGAAGGCCTTCCGACCCTCCGCAGAATCACAAGCTTGTTCATGGACAGCCATGATAGATTCCACCACAGATCATAGTATAATGAATCCGCTCACCGTATTGCACGCTTTTCACCATATATGCGCTGCAGTGTGACGGATGGAAACCCGCCTTAGAGGTCTGTACATGCCAGGTTGCCGCATGGTATGATACTTCAAGGCACACAGTTGGACCACATAGCTCGTCGTTGCTGTAGCTAGAGAGGACGATGATAGATAAATAAGGGTGAATAGTCGTTGAGTATTGAACGAATGTTGAATCCGAGCAGACTGAAGGTCCCTGAACGCGCCTGTCGCAGCGACGCGCGTTCGCGACGCATGCTACATGTCTCGTGACCGTGTCTCACGCCTGCAACCTCCTTAGTCCTGTAGTGACACTGACTAGTTCCGAATAGGACTTCTCCTCCTCGTTCCTCATTCCACCTCCTCCATACATACATATACTGTGGACAAGTGGCGGACCTCTTCAACTGAACCTGAAGTGGGCGTGCACGACAGAATCCAGATATGACTGAAGAAATTCGCAAGTTCAACTTTCCTATCCTGCTCGTACCTTCTTCTGTGATTCCCTCCACTTCTGTTACTCCTGCTGAGAAGTATCGGTACCTCTCACACGTCTATGCAGAGCTGTCACCCAGCCACGGCCGTGTATCCTACCTCGAAGATGTTGTCCTCGACAGAGTCCGTACTCACAAACATTTTCGAGGACTTGATATCCCTCCAAACTTTGTTTTGCAAGTTGAAATGTACGAGGTACGACAACCGTGACTCTGGTTTTGAGATATCTTGTACATACGCCTTTTGTATAGCTCATAGAACAACTTTGGCCTTCTGTCGCAACCGTGGCCAACATGAAGAACACATATGAGATTATCGACCGACAACCTGTACCTGGACAACAAGGCGATACTGTTGCAACCACAACAACCCTTGACAATGTGCAATCAGAGGAAGTTGTTGCTGTCTTAAGTGCGTCTACGAGTTTGTCATTGTCACCATTCACCACTCCGTTCAGGTGTTCCAGTCGCTCACCCAATGCCACTATACACCTTGCAAGAAGTGAACGAGTCCAATGCACAAATTCGTCTGTCCATAATCCTCTGGCTGATGCATCTCGTTACAGCCTGACAGGTCGCGAGAACATCGCTGCAGCCGCGCGATCGGAAACGTCCCTCGACAGGCGCCACCGTTGCGAGCTGTATGAACCTCAACAGGACTCTTGTCTGGATGCGGTGTACAATTCCGACCTCTCACCTGACTCCCCCGCCGATTCCATCTATCACCGGTGTATGCCAAGTTCCTGCGGCTGATGCAGAGCCCCAAGATTTACGCATGAGAGCTCGATCGTGCGCAGAAATTCGTCACGAAGGCTTAGCTTCTACAGGTCAATACCGACCGGGCGAAGAATCTGCTCGAATGGGTGCGGCTGTGCATCCAGAATTCTCATGGAGAGCGTTCTTTCCTATCATCCGGAGACTCGAACAGCGGTGTGTATTCTCGGCGAAGCATCCAATGGGTTTCGCTCCTTGCTATGATCACCGAGGCGAAGGTCGAGTTGGGGAGGGCGGCTGCGATCCAATCGCCCAAGCCGAGTCACCTACGTAGCTGTTACTCGTCGACGAGGTATGTCGTCGCAGCGCTGTGCATTGTGAGCTGATAGCATGAGCCTAGGCCTGGCCGCGCGAGAAACATGCTGTTGTCCGCTTTCATCATAGGGATGGCGGGCCCGAACATCATGTCGTGGTGCCGTGTTCGCTGACCAGCTCATCGCCAGACTCTCACGGATTACATCTCGGTCGTCCCTCGCCCAACGCTCACTCGCCGCTCACCGATTGATGACGCCGGTCGTCGCGTCGCAAGGCTCTTCGCGCGTTGAGGGGTGCATCAAGGACCTCGACGAGTACTACTCGCAGTTGGTACAAGCAATGTCGCCTGCTTCCAAGCCCCATCCATGATAGGCCCTCACTTCAAGACTTACACAACAGCGCAGACGAGGAGGTCGAGCTCACGTACACGGGCGCCTAGATCCCGATCTCAGCATGAAGGCGGTATTCGTGGCGGAGGCCAAGAGCAAGTCCGAGACGGAAAAGGTCGTCGTCAAGTTCGCGTACGCGTACAACGGCGGAGCGCACGAGCTCCTCGCGAACGCCTCGCCCCCGCAGGCACCCAAGCTGCGGTATTGCGAGTACGATTCCGACGTCGGGATGTGGGTCGTCGTGATGGACTACGTGGAGGGCAGGGAGGACCCTACTGGCGATTTACTGACGGAGCCCGTTCACGTCGACTCGCTCCGGGTGGCGGTCACGATGCTGCACGAGCACGGACTCGTGTTTGGTGACCTGCGCGCGCCGAATATCCTGCTTGTGGACGACAGGGCCGTGCTGATTGACTTTGACTGGTGCGGGAAGGCTGGCGAGGCGAGGTATCCCGGCGATATCCTCCTGGATAATATTAGCTGGCACAGCGAGGTGCGGCGTGGAGGACTCATAGATCGAGCACACGACGTGTATCTTTTCCGCCTTCTTACGCAGCAGGAGTTGTGATTGCGATCCTGAGTGCAGCAAAGTAATGTCAGTGAGGAATGGCACTTCAACAGAATCATGTGACCGTGCCTCATGGACAACAGGCGCATGCCCTCAGATGAACGCTCGGCCCAAGCAGTCTCACAACCACCATGCCAGAGCAGTCGTCACAAAGTTCAAAGAAGCGACCCCGTACCGATCGTGAGGCGGATCCTTGTGCTCCTACATCCACAAGTACTGAGCGTACTGAACAAGCATTCGACGACCGTGGTCATCGGCTCGGCTCGTCTGAGTGCGAACAGAAACCTCCCCTGCGCGATGATGAGTTTTGGTTCAAAGACGGCACAATAGTCCTGATCGCGGGCAATGTTGCCTTCCGCGTATACGAGGGATTGCTGGCTCGCGACTCCTCTGTCTTACGCGACCTTTTTGCTGGCCTCCAGCGAGTCCTTCCGAATGTGGAGATGATCGATGGGTGTCCCGTTGCCCGTCTGTCCGATCGCTCAGAGGAGCTTCGTAGTCTATTACGAGCTATCCTATCGCCCTGGGGGTTCGTCCATATCAATTGTGCTCTATCGCTTATACTCAATGCTCTTATGTATCTACAGGTACTACCGACCAGACCAGACTGTCAGCTTCTCAGTCGTTGCGAGCCTGATCCGCCTCGGTCACAAGTATCGCATGCAGCACATCCTTGACAATGCACTTGGACGGCTTAAAGGTCGCTTCAGTGACAAGCTCGAGACCTGGTTCGACGCATGGAAAGGCACGCACGACTCGGAGCCTAGCATATCGCGGCCTTCAATGACCAGCCGGCCTACCGATGCTATTGCTGCCGTCAACCTCGCTCGCCTGACGGGTGCGACATCCGTTCTCCCCAGCGCTCTCTACGAGTGTGCGAACCTCCCAACGCAGACGCTTCTGCAGGGCATACAGCGCGATGGCGATGACACGACGACGGACCGACTTTCATCGGAGGACGTCGAGCGATGTCTGGACGCCCGGAAATACCTCGTCTACGACTACTTTCTCACTACGCTGCGTGCCGTGGCACCCGAGTGCGATGAAGATTGCGAAGGGGACTCGGATTGCTCCTCGTTTTTCGGAGACAGGCTCGAGTTCCTGAGGACCAAGGGTCACGACAAAACTGGCCTCTGCCGCTATGACAGCCTGACGTATCGCAATGTTTTTGACTTGAGAGGCAGGAATATTTACGCACTTTGTGCCACGTGCGAGGCGATGATGGAGGAGCGGCACCGTAGGGAACGGCTGGAGATCTGGTGCAGGCTACCGGGATACTTTGGCGTTCATGTTCCAGGCTGGCCAGATATAGACCAGTCTGAGGAACCTGCTAGTTATTCAGACAGTGACTCTTGAGAAGAATCCCTCAAGGCGCGTCACGTCCCCCTCAGCCTGTTATCTGCATTGTAGTGACTGATACAGAACTGACAGCTCATCCAAATGATCGATGGTACATGTAGACTATGGTTGTACCGCTGCATCCCTGCCAGTGGGCTGTGTTTACTCTACATCGTATGAACGTCACGACATGGAAGTTGTAGGCGTACTGTGTGAATGGTGTGTGTGGCTGTATATGGCCGCGGAGCTGTCCGAAGTGCCGTCCTACTAAAGCACTGCTGTAATGCAACTTGAAGCGTTCGGTTCCGCGGGAACTTCATATGACGTGAGCGGATCGTTGGGATGAAATGAAGACGCATCAGAATTGCGGATCGACATAGTACAAGTTCTTGTCCAGGGAGTCGACTCAGGCTATCCAAGTCAGTTATAGCGAGGTGTGTCTGGCTGTAGCGGGCTGCGGGGTGTCGCGGGCGACATGCGCAACTTGGATCTCGTGACCGTGTCGCGTCACGGTCCCAGTGCTCCCACGACTCCGACCGGTGAAGCCGACTGAAACGGCGCAGTGTATACGGTACGTCTGCTTTGCATCCCCCTCCGCGTTTCCTGGTAATATGTTGCAGCAACGCGCAAAAACAAGGGAACAAACAGGCAGGATCTCCGAGTCGCCAGATGTAAGTTGTCGTGCAACCACAAAAACTCTGAGATGACTCTGATCATAGTAAATTCATCGCCTGCACTAGCCACTAGACGCTGTCTTGGAACACAGGCAGGAGCCTCCCACGCACGACGTTGAATTCTGGTTCGAAGATGGCACGGTAGTCTTGCGTGCAGGCACTGTGGCATTTCGTGTGTACGAGGGACTCCTGGCCAGAGATACTGTGCTAAAACCCGTTCCCCGCCTGTTGGACACCCGGACGAAGATCGATGGGTGTCCCGTCTTCCACCTATCAAATGACCCCGATGATGTCCGTATCTTCCTACGAGCTTTGATTTCTCCCTGGAGGTTCGTCTGTGTCATTCCACCCCTCGGCCAACTAAGTATGCATGTGCATCCGTAGGTTCTACCGACCGGACCAGGTTGTCGGCTTCTCTGTCGTGTCGAGCCTGATTCGCCTCGGTCATGAATATGGTGCAAAAGACATTCTAGGGAACGCACTCGAGCGGCTGCAAAGCCGCTACAGCGGCAACTACGATACATGGCTCGATGCATGGCACGGCGCGCAAGGACACAACACTACGCCTATGATGACTGCCAACCCACTGATGCGATCGCCGCCGTCAACCTTGCTCGCCTGACAGCACCCAGCCGTCCTGCCCAGCGCCCTCTACGAATGCTCGGCTCTTCCGACGCAGTCGCTTCTGCAGGGCGTACAGCGCGGCAGCGATGCCACGGCAATAGAATCCTCAGCCAGGCGGACACAGTGCGATGTCTGGACGCGCGGAAAGCTCTCGTTCACGATCATGTCGTCGCTGCGCTGCGTATCTTCGATCCCAGTGTCAGCATGCCTTGCGAGCAGCCAGCGGAGTGTTCCTCGATCCTTGATTCCCGATCCGAGTGGCTGAGGACGCAGGATCACTGGGAAACCGGGCTGTTTGATTGCCTGACATCTCGGACTGTGCAGGAATTCGTTCGCCACGAACCCCTTTGTCAGGCGTGCGAGCAGATGTTGGAGGTGCGACATCGTAGGGAACGACTCAAGATCTGGTCTCAGCTACCCGAATACTTTGGCGTAGACGTCCCAGGCTGGGTCACTACGGCATAGCCTGAGGAATCTGCTCTATTTCAGTTTGAATAGGTTTGTGTCCACCCACCGTTTCAGGCTAGCCATGACTGATCCCAAATTTGTAGATGAGTATCATAGCATCTACGTAGGGCCGAGCCGTCGCGGTGGTGCCGTATTGAGCGGCCTCTTCGCCTTCCATTCGTCACTGTGATTGGTGAGATCAGCAACAAGTTCAAACCGAAGCCACGCCATGTCTGACAGTTCTCTCTCAAAGCCGATGTATGGGGCGAAGTGGACAGAAATAAGTTGCATGTGCATTAGTTCTAACTCGTACATTGGTTTCACGTTGGGATATCTTATAGTACCGCACTCGCAATCCGCTTGCAGCGCGTCCACGTTCTCGCTCTGGTTGAGGATATCCTAGCGACCACTCCTGCCAACCCACGAGCGAGTACAGGAATCAAAGTCAGACTTTGACATTGGGCAAAACGTGAAATCTCACCCGGCTGGCTAGGTCTCATCGATATTATCCCTTCCATACTCACTGCTGCCCGAAACCCTAGACCGTATCCACACATCCACGATTCGGCAAGCCTCTTCCACAGAGCTTGTCCCTCCCTTGCTGCGAGCTCCATCAGCTTCGCAACGCAGTCTCCACAACAATCGGCGGCGCCCATCTCCACAGTTCCGTCCCAGCCATGCAAAGCGTCGTAAGGGACAGCTGGGATCACCCCCAAGCGGTATTCCGTGGCAATCGCGTCCAAAAGCTCGAAACACATGTCCTCCTTCTCACTGAAAACTGGTACAGGTCTTGATAGCGGCGCCGACTCTTTCGTGGCAGAGGTCCGTACGAGCGTTCACGTTCAGACGTCGACACTGCACTGGCAGGAGGTCTTCATGGCTAGTCGATCTATTTGTTGAAAGGAAGACCAGACCATCATATGGACCACAGGCACAACTATGACAGTGCCGCGCTCACCGTCCGCTGTCCATGGACACGAGGGCCATGTCACGCAGGCTGAGTGACAGTGCCATGAGTTCCGACTATGCGACAGTGCAAGACGCGCGTACCAATAAGGAAGGACGACAGCCAAATGCAATTGAAAGCTTAGCAGGCGCAAGAGATGTGACAGGCAGGACTATCGCGCCACCCGTAGAGCAGAAGACTTTGCCCACACGAAAGGGGCAATTTGCAAGTATAACCGAGCCGATGCATTGAGATATTCGCGTACACTGCGTCATTACAAGAAACTGCGCTGCTCACTGCCATGAACCGCTCCAAAATGGTCTCCGCATATGCACTCCGCCGCATCACCGCGCCTTCCCCCTCCAGCCCGGCCCGCCCAGCGCGCCCGACCCGCCGATGCCAAAGCCCGCAAACGCGCCGCCGGGCCCGGGCGCGCCCGCAGCAGGCAGCCCCGGGCCCTCGCCCGGCCCGCTCATCGGGCTGCTCTTGTTCTGGAACGACGAGCGGAAGGACGTCTGCGGGAGTGCCTGAATGGTGAGGAACTTGTTCGGCGTGGGGCGGTCGTCGTTGTTGTACTGCGTGCGTGCGGTCAGCGGGGGCGCGCGCAGAGCGAGGAGGGACACGCACCTGGAACTCGAGCCCGATGCCGTCCGCCTCGGAGACGTCGAGGAGCTTGGCCATCTTGCGGCCGATGCCGTTGATGCGCTCGACGTCCTCCTTGCTGCGCGTCCAGAGCTGGATGCGGTCGACCTTGCTCCGGAGGCTGACGACCGCGCCGCAGATCTCGTCGCCGTCGTCGAGGTCCTCGCCGACGAGCGCCATCGCGAGCCAGCTCCAGCAGCGGTCAAGCAGCTGCGGGTTATTCTTCATCGTGAGCACCCACTTGCCGCCGTGCGCGTTCGCGGGGTCCTCCCACATCGGCTTGATGCCCGACTTGAAGATGTGGTAGTTGGAGTTGCGCTCCAGCCGCGAGGGCGGCTTCAGCCAGTTGAAGTACCGGCAGAACGTCTCGACCGTCTCGAACTCGCCGATCACCGTCAGGCCCGCCTCGTACTCGTCCTTCTCGGGCGCGGCAAAGTGCGTCGCGCTCTGTAGCGGGTCCGCGCTCGCGCTGGGGAGCGGCCGCGCGGGGTGGGCGGAGGCGGGCGTGAAGGGGGCGTTCGACTTTGTGTCGTGGAATATTGTCCTGCATGCGGGGTCAGGGCGCGCACGCAACGCACGGAATGGACACGCACCACTTGTTCTCGAGCGGGTGCTCCGGGGCCTGGATGCGGAGGCCGGGCGTCTTGGGATCCTCGATGGTCTCCGCGTCTGGCGGCTTGGCGGTGCCGTCGACGCTGAGCGTCCTCGCCTTTGCGAGGCGGGCGGTGATCGCGTCGAGGCTGGGGATGTTCTTGTAGCCGACGGGCATCTTCTGCTTCCTCGGCGCGGACTCTGTCTCGTCGTTGAGCTTGTCGAGCCGCTCCGTCGTGAGCTGCTCGCCGGACCCCGCGTCGCTGGGCGCGGGTGTAGAGGAGGAGCTGCCCGGGGGAGACGTCGACAGGGTCGCGGGCGACACGGAGCGGGATCCTGGCGGATTGACGGTGACGGAGTCGGTCGTCGATGCCTGCGTGGACATCGACGTCTGGGAGGAGGTGCGGAGGAGTGCAGCGGCGAGGCGGGGGCGCGAGGCTGCAGAGGCGGGGTTGGAGCCGTTGTTCAGGTTGATGCGTGCTGCGAGCTGGTTGAGCGAGGGCATGCGCGACCCCGCGGCGGGGCGTTCGGGCTTTGGCTCATCGATCTTGGGGGGAGCAAGGTCGGGGGCGGCGACGGCAGAGGGAGACATCGCGGCGGGAGACAAGTCGTCTGCCCTCCCTCTGACGCGGTGGCTGTGGCGTACTGCTGGTGGCGCTAAGTGCAGCGGGACGCAAGACGCGCCTTTAGACACTTATGTACATGGGCGCATGGCATAAGCAGCTGGTTAAAGACCACATCCGCTTCGCAGGCCCAGGACATGGGCTCAAGCTGCTCTCTGCGGATCCCAGGGCAGTCCGCCATTCTCGGGCCACCCAGCGCGGCGCCTTCGACGGTGCTCAATGACCAAATTGGGCTCGACTCTCGAGGACGTCTCTTCGAAGTCCACCGCTACTCACAGGTTGTGCTGCTGTTGACTGTCAGTTAGCAACGCTTTTGGCAGCGGCGCCTTGCTTGCCAAATACTCTGCCATTGTGCATACGTTACGGGTTGACGTCATTATTCTGTGCCAGTGAAAGTCGCTCGCCTGCTCGTCGGAGTCGTTATGCCTCTTGACCATCATTATCTCCGAAGGCCGTGCTATTATGTCGAGGTACTCGCTCGGGAGTTGAATGAGGCCGAGTCAGCTCAGCGATGGGCGGAAGAGACATTCAACAAGTCTTTACAGTCCGACCTCATGTGTATCGGCATCACTGGGGCATTGCCGAAGGAATGTAAAGAAGTCGTTTGAAGGAATTGTGGAATGTCAGTACGGAATCTTGCGGAAAACATTGGATGCTGGATAACATTGGCCGTAGGTTTCATCGTTGAGCTATCTCTTTGTATCACTGCTGAACGTTTGACTGCTGAAGTCTGAATCTGAACGGACACCTTTCCGTAACGACGATCAGATTCGGGCAGCTCAGACCCGGCCTAGCATCTACGATGCTAGGGTAGTCGTTGCGTGTATGGCACCATGACCTGCATCTGCATGGCGTGCGTGGTACGGAACATACCTTTTTCGGTGTATGGGACACGTTGCGAATAATGCAACAAAGCAGGCCAATCCTGACCGTCAAAAGACCGCATCGAGAACAATGAGTGAGTCCACGCCGTCA
This sequence comes from Fomitopsis serialis, assembly GCF_022376445.1. Taxonomy (NCBI): domain Eukaryota; kingdom Fungi; phylum Basidiomycota; class Agaricomycetes; order Polyporales; family Fomitopsidaceae; genus Fomitopsis; species Fomitopsis serialis. The sequence continues at coordinate 315,163 of NW_025954971.1, forward strand.
GCGTTCCTTGAGACTGTTCAAGTCTTATATAAAGCCCCAGGTGCCTACACACGAGCGCTCAGGAAAATCCATCACATCGACAGGTCTGTGGCTCATCAGCCAGCTCCTTGCGTATCTGACCCCCGAACATAGGCATCGACATGGCAATTGGGGTCGGTGACTCTCCGGGGAAGCGAAAAGTGAAACGGCCTCGTACCGAAGACAGTCGTGGTGAGCAAGTGACGCGAACAACGAACCCCGACCTCTGGTTCAACGACGGTAGCATCATCCTCGTCGCGAGAGGCGTCGCCTTCCGTGTCTACAAAGACTTGCTCGCCAAATCGTCCAGAACTTTTCAAGAGATGTTCACTCGGCAGCAACCAGACCCGCCGAGAAGATCGAGGGTTGCCACATCGTCCATCTTGACGATTCGCCCCTCGACGTCGCTAACATGCTCAAGCTCGTCTTCTTCGGCACGCAGTGAGTGTGCTCCAGCGCATCCCACATGTCTTAGGGGCTCACAGTTGTCCAGGCTCTACCCGTCCGACGAGCAAGTAGGCTTCCCCTTTGTCGCCAGCTGGATCAAGATGGCCCACAAGTACCGCATGGAAGGCACCCTCGCGCTCGCGCTCAAGCGCCTCAAGTCGTTCTTCAGCGACGACCTCGACGACTGGCTCGGGCTTCCAAGCACGGCGAGACCTACTGCATCAGTGTCGAGCCTCAGGACGCGATCTCCGCGGTCAACTCGCGCGCCTCACCGGGACGACCACCATCCTGCCGTCCGCCCTGTACATGTGCTCGCAGCTGTCGTCGAAGGAGCTGCTTCACGGCGTGGCCCTCGCAGACGGCGCCATGGAGAGGCTGGACGACAAGGACATCCAGATGTGTATGGATGCGCGGAACGTCCTCACGGGCCGCACCATCCTCTCGGTACTGGAGATCTGGGCCTTGCCCGTCAGCTCGGGATGCTACGACGAGGACGCTTGCCAGCGCGCTTTAGAGGCAGAGGTAGACGTCACACGCCTCGAAGACCGCTGGTTGGCCGACGGCGTTACGATACTCTCCCGGGGGGCCGAGAATCTGGTCAGCAACGCTGCGCTGTGCTCGAGGTGCAGCAAGATGGTCCGGAGCCGGATGAAGCTCGCGCAGCAGAGGCACTGGGCGAGTTTGTCCCAGATGTTTGGAGTCTGGACCCCGCTCCGGGTCTCAATAGGTCTGGCACGCGGCCACGCGGCAGCGATGTGGGCGAGAACGACGACCAAGATGATGACGCGACGCAAGGTACCGCCGACGACGTCCCATCGGACAACGAGAGCGCGGGCGAGGACGCCAACGAAGGGGACGTCCACGAGGAAGATGCCACTGCGAAAGATGCCAAGAAAGACTGCCGGCGGAGACGACATTGAAGACGTGGACGGCGAAGTACAGGCTGTGGAGCACACGGACTCGGGCGTGACTGTGGACGCGGACTGTTGGTCCGAGCATGACTACGATGAAGAGGAGGCTAATGCTGACCTTCAAGACGGCGAGTATACGACCGGATATCGCCTTGTGATAAGGGAAAACCTGGACGATCCTGACCGCGTACTAGGATCTGATGACTTGTTGGAAGGGTTCGATGTTCGAAGGACCACCGCGTGATGGACCTCGTCCTGGACCGCCATGATGCTTGACCCTCGCGTTCTTGTATGCTGCATGATTCAGTATGTTGTATGTACCATTATGTTGATCCCGCTTATCATGCACTATTCCGCGCGCGACGTTCGTGCGTGAGTCTATGCACCACCCACCCAGTCGGTTTGCATGCAACGAATCCAGGATCAGCGAGATGCGATTCATATGATCAGATTATTTCGCGTGTGACAAAGGCTGCCTAGTCCTCCTTGAAGTTGAAGAAAGTCGGGAGCTGCTCCCAGACTCTTTCCTGCGCGTCATTCTCTCTCCCCTGAACCAGCGACACGCATCTCCCACACAGAGTGTCACTCCAGCCCTCCATATCAACACAGTCAAATGCGTCGCACAACAGCGATTGCTCGTCAACCATGCAGGCGTTCATTGAACTGAGAACTTCCAAGCAATCATCTTGAAAGCACTCCTCTGCTGTGGATGTCATAAACGCCTCCTCCCGAACCTCTAGCGTTGCAAGTCGCAGATGCGGGGCGCCCGCGACAGCGCGCCTAGTGACCTCGTCGAATGCCGCTGATAGAGGGTCCGAGTCCTTGAGCGATTCATCTACCTCGGGCCCGCCACGGCGTACGTGCTGACACAGACGGTAGTAGGCGGGGCGCAAAAGCGAGGTATCCCCCACGAGCCGTGCGATCTCAATGACTCGCAGAGAGTTTGTTTTCGTGTCTTCGTATTTCATGGTGTGGCCGGCCGGATATTCATCCAGCACTTTGATGAGCGCGTGCATGGTGCCTGGGAAGAGCGCCTTGATACGACTCATGGCTTCGTCCAGCACGTTCTGTACTTGATACTTGTGCGCAATGTGGACAAGCGTGTTAACAACTTCAAAATCGACTTTCTTGTCCGGTTTGAAATGTCTGGAACGGCAAACCGTCAGCGAGCTGATAGGCACCAGGTAGGAGCAACAGACTTGTTATTATGATAGAGAGTGAGCAGAAGGTGGCGCATATCGTCCGCGGAGTCGGTCACGTCTACCGCTGGAACGTCGCTTGAGGTCCCTGCGTCTTGAGCCTGAGGGATGGACAGCATGTCGCGGAACAGGTCGGAATGGAGGGAGAGCACGCTGCGATGTACGCGGAAGGCGATCCCTTCCGCGACAATGTCAATGTTGCCGTCGTAGAACCACGCTTCCTTGTCTTTGACCAGATCCTTTTTCAGATCCTCCTGGATGGCACTGCCTTCGGTACGCGGCCGCTTCAGCGGGTTTGACATGATTGCGAAGGTTCAAGTTTGGCTTCAAGCTGTGCCGCTTCCGAGTCGCTATTACCTGACGGATGAGTCCAACTTACTTCATCATATATGGGTGAATACGCGTGCACGTACGGATTGGGAACAACGGCAGAGAAAGGTTTGTTCGTAATGCGTGGACGCCGTGGAGATGATCAGTCCAAGTGCGTCGTGCGGCTGCCAGAGCAACCGTGCATAACGCGGCCACGTGATCGTGCAATTTGACTGGGCATGGCTGGGCGGGTACTTTGGAATTCTCTGTGACTGAGTCGCATAGCAGACGCAGCAAATAATAATAAACCCCTACCAGTCAACTCTCCAGTGCGCCTATGAATCAGTAAGTGACAGTAACAGAACACGTTCATGGCACACGCAATGAGTGCGACTCGCGACAATAGATGACCTGGCCGCAGCCTGAGGACCGTGGTGATCGCTTTCAATGACTCAGAGTCTCTCGCTCCAGAGCAACGTCAAATGAATACATGTTTTAGAGCATCAGGGCCTCGCGTCGCTAGGCCTATGCACGTACTGTATGCTCGTGTCTGTTGGCAGTACTTCCGTGACGGTTTGCGAAACTGCTTGTTAGGCTTAGTGTCTCCGAATCGCAGAATTAGAGACCGGAAGTAGCACTGTAACTTACTGCTAGGCTGAGGCAAATGAGAAATGATACTGGCTCTGGAGTGTAGGTGCGTCTCGCGACTTGTCGGCAGTGCAGATCCTTCACACCTACTAGTAGTATCAGTGGTGAGGGCTGCGCTCGTTCATTGTATGTCCGTGTCTGCAGTAAACTATGGTAAACCTCGGCGACTCGAAGGCGACTGTGTGACACTAGCAAAATTAAATATAACCGCAGATTAGTGTATACCGCGCGGGAGTGCTGCCTACTAGTCGTCACGGAAGTTGAAGAACTGCGGAAGCTGGTCCCAAACCAATTCCTGAGCGTCCTTCTCTCTTTCTCTGACACGCGCCATGCACATCTCGCACAAGACTCCATCCCATTCCTCTACATCCCCATGCATGAATGCATCGCACTCCTCGAGTAGCGGTTCTTCCGTCCAGAAGCTGGTCATCCCCTCCATAGCATACAAACATTCATCACTGTAGCATCCGGATGCTCGATACGGTACGAAGGTCTCTTGGCGCACCTCAAGGGTTGCATCTTTCAGAGCTCGCATGCCCGCAGTGGCCTGTGCGATGTCCTCGTCATACGCCGTTGAAGAAGCCTCCTCGGACGGTTTTGCCGGCAGAGACCTGCGGCTGTATCGTAGGAGCTGGCATAAACGGTAGAAGGCGGGGCGTAAGAGCGACGTGTCCCCGACAAGTCGTGCGATCTGGAGAACGTGAAGTGAATCGATGTCCTTGGATCTCATGGGGAGATCGGGCGGGCGTTCGTTCAGCACTTCGAGGAAGTCGTCCAGGTTATCTGGATAGACTGCCTTTATGCGGCTCATGGCTTCGTCCAACACATTCTTCACTTGGTACTTGTGCGCAATGCGGGCGAGGGAGCTGACCACTGCAAATTCTGCTTGGGTATAAGGTTTGAAGTGCCTTCAAACAATGTCAATGAATCAGCATACACATATGAAAGCATGGAGAGACGACAGACTGTTATTATAGTAGAGAGCGAGCAGCAAGTGCCGCATGTTGTCCGCAGAGTCAGTCACTTCCACCACCGGTATATGACCAGCGTCCCCCGCATCCGTGGGCTGGGGAATAGACAGCATGTCGCGGAAAAGTTCGGAATGGATGGTAAGGACACCTCGGTGAACACGAAAGGCGGTCCCTTGCGCAATGATGTCAATGTTGCCGTCGGAAAACCATGCCTCCTGGTCCTTGACCGCTCCGGTATTCGAGTCTTCATGAGCATTGCTATCCGTGCGCGGTCGTTTCAGCGGGTTTGGCATATTCGCAACGCCGACTCAGACGACTGGGTGCTATGTTTCGCTAGTTGCTTCGAAAAGCTGTGATCCACCGGAAGAATGTCTGCCACCTATCTTGATGAACAAGCCTGCAAGGAGCTCGCATAGATCAGTGACGTTGAGCAGAACGAACAATGCGACCGACACGGTTACGTCGACTCGGGATTGAAGTCGACACAACGAGCGCTTCGTCAATTGAACTCTCGAAAAGTTCAGCGCGACGAGCGTGTGAAGGCTGATAGAAAACTCTAGTTCGGCTTGAAGGTTGAACGTTGAGTATACGTACTTGAGTACTTACGATAAGTCCTGGCGAGGTGTCCACTGTGCGGCATACTCTCAGGGTACGCGTTCAACTTGTCGCGTTGTAACGCGGGCACGTGATCGAGCGATTTCTCAGTCAATCCACTGCTCACTAGTTGGCAAAGAACGTTGACTCCTACTATGAAGGTCCCCGCCCCGTGGAGGCTAGAGATTCCCAGCGGTTTGCGTAACTGGATTTCAATGAAGCATTATTAGTAAGATTATGGTCATACAGTACCGTGAAACGCAAACCATCATCACTCGTCATTTTGAGAGGCTGCAATACAATTTCTTTCTACATAGCGGTCGGACTTGAGAGTGATGTATTCTCTCTGGTCTACGTTGGCAAACAGTAGAATACAAACAACATCTTCGGATAACATGGGATTCGTGCTCTTGGTCCGGGTATCACTTGAGATTGAGTATGTACCTCTCCGGAAGTGTGTTCCATATATCCTTCTGCACCTCCAGTAATCTGCGTTTATATGATGCTATGCACCACCCACATAGGACCTCATCATATTCGTCTATCTCCATGCAAGTCAACGCGTTGCAGCGTGTATCACTATACTGTATCATCATCAATGACTCGATTCCCTCCGTCATCCTGGTCAAGCCGTCGTCGCATGTGTCTTGGAAACAGTCCTCGGTTTTACCGTCTTGCAGGACCGCACGCTTGACAAGCATACTTATATTCGCCAGGTAGGCCCTGCCCGCCATACACCGTTCCATGTCCTCATCAGACAGGCGCTGTGAGGGCGAATAGGTACCGTCCGATTGTTTGCCGAGGAGGGGCCTGGCTTGAGTTGGCAGCAACGGTAAAAGGCGGCTGGTAGGAGTGAATTATCTCCAATGAGTCGTGCGAGCTGGACAACCTCGAAGCAGTCGGTGTTTTTGTGCTCCAAAGTGGGGCTAGAAGGGGGAGCTTTCAGGACTTTCAAGAAGTCTTCCAGGTTTGATGGGTAGAAAACTCTGATGCGACCCATTGCATCGTCCAGCACGCTCTGGATTTCATACTTGTGCGCGAGACGGACGAGGCGACTGACAACTCCGAAGCGCGCTTTTTGTTGCGGCCTGAAAGATCTAGATGAGAAGTGCTGAGTCTCACAACCCGTGAAGATAGAAGAGCCGCGCACTCATCCCGATAGTAGAGAACAAGCAGCAGGTGCCGCATGTCGTCTGCGGAATCCGTAACTTTCACAACAGGAAAATCCCCGTCATCCCCCGTAGCGGCTGGTTGAGGAATCGACAGCATGACACGAAAGACCTCGGACTGAGCGGAGAGCACAGTGCGATGGACGCGAAAAGCGATCCCCTCCGCGACGATATCGATGTTGCCGTCAGGGAACCAGGCTTCTTTGTCTCGAATACCAGTGGAGACCTTTTCTTCGGTAGGCTGTTGACCATCCTCATCATGGTCAGTGCGAGGTCGCTTCGCGGCTGGGTGCGACATGGCTTGTCCTCCGATGGGTTCAAGTTCCGAGTCAGAATCGCGGCCAGCGCAGGTGGGCCACGTTAAGCTATGTAATTAACGGAGCATGATTCAATCACCACCGGACAGACGGATATTACGACACACGTACTTCAACGAACGAGGTGCGATATGTCAATTGCAGTGGGCACAATGTTACTGTAGTAGGTCCAGTGCTTCGCGTCGCGGTCAGACGCGTCGCATGTATCATCGGCAAGGGCCTTAAACGTGACATAAGACGAATCTCATTGGCTGGACAGCGAACGACGCGCATTTTGGACAGGCAGGGAATGCCCGACCGGTGCCCGATGCGCACTGAGCGCTGTCACACATCGAAAACGCCGAGGCGTCTAGATGACTCGTGACTAAATGGAATACCCTCCTCCTCCTCCTCCTCCTTCCCTCTGCCGCCACTCTCCGTCTCACATCCATCCCTGACGGCCCTCGAGCTTGGGCTCGAGCGTGCACGGGCACCACTGGCGCAAGTGCGGAAACGGCTTCGCCAAACCACCATCGAAAGCTCACGGAACGCGACGATGTGCAGCACCACGCGCACAGCGACCATGAGCGCGCAGGGCCAAGGCGCTGCGTGCAGACGCGGCCGGTGAACGGGCGGCAGGCACAGGTCAGACGACAACCACGGAGAAGGGTGGTAGGGCGGTCAGGGAGGAGGGCGGTCAGGAAGGAGGGCGGTCAGGAAGGAGGGCGGTCAGGGAGGAAGGCGAGGGGCTGGCGGACGTGACGTGCAGCAACACAAACAGCTCGAGCACAACACGCATGGCGACTGCGAGCATGCAGCGTCAATGTCCTGCGTGCAAACCCGGCCGACGAACGGACGGCGTGCGCGAGATCTAAAGATGGACATCGGGAAAAGGTGAGTGCAGACGCATGCGCTGGCTGCAGTCACAAGGTGCGGCGACGTGAAGCACGGCGGGTAACGGCGCGCACGTCAATCGTGAGCGCACCGGGCGAATGCACGTCGCGCAAACACCACCGATGGACGGACCGCCGGCGTGTGAGCGAATACCGCGCAAGGGCAAGTAGACGGTGGGCGCACGGCAACACCACCGACCACTAGCACGCAGGGAAACAGACCCCTGTGCAAGCCCGGTGGATGAGCAGACCACGGGCCTGAGCATAGCGGCGAGCAGGGGGGAGAACGGGTGGAGGGTGAGTGTGGAAGCGAGTGAGTGCGGACGGGAGCGAGCGGATGGTGGGGAAGAATTGCCCGACACGCACGCATGGCCGACGAACAGACTCCACGCGCTGAGCAAAAGGCGAACAACGTTGGGCAGGCCCGCGCGCGCGCAACACACACCGACCGCGAGTGTGGAGGGCGAATGCCCAGCACACAGAGACGAGCGACGAACGCGCACGTAGGCAGACGGGCGGACGGGCGAGCGGCCACACACCCGGGCGACAACACTCGCACCGCGATCGCGAGCTCACAAGGGAATGTCCAGGACGCAAGCCCGGCCGACGAAGGGACTGCGGCGCGCGCGCGAGCGAAGGCCAGGGCCAGGGCGTGCGCAACACGCTAACTACGAGCGCACAAGGCCAGTGCCCCACGTGCCAACGCAGCCAACGAGCGCGTCGTGTGTGCGGGCACAGCGACGAGCAGGCGGGAGCGCGTGAGGATGGGGACACTGCGTGTGCGAGCGAGTGGGGAGGACGGGAAGGACGGCGGGTGCGAGCCCAAACCCGCGCAGATACCACCGAGGTAAGTCAACCCGGGTAGGGTACGGGTACGGGTACGTGGGTCTGAGTCGCGGGTCGCGTGTAGGGTATGTGCCCTCCGCAGTACTATCCACATCCGTACTGGCCCCATTCACTACCACTAGCTATAGTTTGGATAACATGTATGACTTGATCGTAAACACAAATTATGCCACCCGTGCTATGTTACATGATGTTGACAGTACTACTGCAATACTGAGTAAACGGCATACTTGAACCCCAATCCGTGCACGGGGTCCCGCTAGTACAACACATGCGAAGACCAACGCAAGTGCCGTCAAGGGAGGGCAGAAAACCGAGTCTATATATCCTCCGACGCTCCGAGCATGCGCATGAATATACCATATGTAATCATCTCGTCCCTCTCCCTCTCAATCTTACTTATCGAGGCCGCGACATCTTCTGCAGAACCGACCCACATTGCACTGCGCTCGATACGCTCGATTTCATCCATCTTGAACTCAAGGTCTCCAAAGAGGTTGATGAGCCGCGCCAGGAAAGTTCCCGGCTCCACTAACGGCTTGAAATCGGCATGAGCGGAGGACAAGACAGTCAGAGCCTCCGCCCTCTTTGTCAGAAACTTGTGCTTCTTGTCTCCGATGGCGATGAGCGAGTCGAGTTGCCATTGCTGGATCGGTTGGAATATCTTGTTTGTCGGATCGTATCCAGCGACGGTGTAAACGTAGACGTATAGGAACGATTCGAGGTCGTGGCGATACTTGTGCACTGGAGGATCCCCTTCGCGTAGAAGGTCCAGCGCCATGAACGGGCCAGTGCCGGTGCGGTATCTCGGTTTCTGCAGACGCTCGCTCTCCGACGGCACAGTCGTCGACCCCGGAACTTGCTCAGCGTTGGCTTGACTCTTCGGTATATTCGACGTATCGGCCGTCTTTGCACCCGTGCGCGTCCATGGTAACCACGAAGTGCTCGCCGCTTTCGCGGGTTCAATAGTTCGAACATCGCCGTTGCTATGATCTTCCGCGAGATCCCAGTCGCAGATCACGCCAACAACCTGCCCATCCTTCATGAACCACATGATGTTGTTGGTGCTGATATCGCGGTGAAGTATCTTCGACGTTTCGTACACCCAGTAATGAGCTAAAAGACTCGTCAGTGAGAACTCTGGCTGGCACTAGATACGACGTACCACGAACGACATCCACAAACACAATGTGGAAACCCTCCGCAGACCCGATGTCCTCCAAGCGTCGGTAGCGCTTGAAAATCAGAGTGCGGCAAACGCGCAGGTCTTGCTCCTCGGGGTAGGTCCCCATCGCAACACGCGGCAGGTCCATCTCCTCGATGCTCTTCGTGACCGCGCACTTCATGTCCACGACATACTCCAGGTATTTCGCTTTCTTCGCGGACAATTGCCGACGAACAGTACGTATCATCCTGTCTTCAGCCTGACGCGCCTTGTGTGGCCACGCCACCTTCACAACGAGCGGTTCCGACCCGCACATCTCGAGCGCTGGGCCACCCTTGGCCTTTACAGCGATTATCGTCGTCCCTCGACCAATGAGACCGAAAGCGGTGTCGACAGGGCGGATCTTGTCGGCTTCATCAATGTCGAACTCGAGCTGGCGTGAGACACCCTGCGCATCCCGAACCTCTAGTCGAACAAGCGCCTTGGACAACGCATAGCCCCGGTCAGGGTGGAAGACATCTCGTTCTTTATTGAGCTCGTTGAAGCTGAGGATCGGGTGGATTCCCAAATCGTGCACGCCTGCGCCTCCTATAGCGGCAAGAACTAGGAGAAACAGATGGGCTTCCTTGTCCAGGAACTTGAACGCCCTCGTGAACACGATACCCATTCGATCACCGTAGACGACTCGCATCGCGTTCCCTTCGATGAGGAGTCCGATAGCATACGAGCGGACATTGGACGACATAATGTGGTTCACGTATCGCACGATTTGGACCTCCTTGGAGGACATGCGGCGGTGTCCGCCAGGCGTAGTACGCCGCGGGCGCTTGGAACCGGGTGCCGGGACCTCCTCCTCGGCCTTGCGCTTCCGCTTGCTCACGGAAACGGCCCCGCTGGTCTCCTGCGGTACGTCTGCGGTCGACGTATGCGCATCGTCTTCGAGGAGCGCCTCGACCTCACCATCTGACGCAATCTCGTCCTCAGGTGCCTCGTTCCTCGCCTCTGATACGGGCTGGCCTTCACGGTCCGATCCGGTCTTGTCAGCAGAACTGTTCCCAGCTACTTCGCCCTCAGCTTGAGAGCGGGGACGAGTGGCCTGCTGTGGGCAGATCAGCTGGTGGTGACCAGTGGGGTAGGATGGGACGAACCGATATAGTGAATGTACCATTCTCGCAGCGTACAAATACGTCACTCGCCTTCTTGATCTTTTCGTGGTTCTTCCCAACCTCAATGGGGACCAACTCCCACTCCCACACGGGCTTCCCCATCGACATGCCGTAGGTGCCATCCGGCTTGTCCTTTGACTTGCGGACGTTGATAGCTTCGCAGTCGTGTTTAATGAAGCGGCCCGAGTACATGCGTGGCGTACGGTCGGGGCGATCCCAGTGCTGTTTGACATGGAGGAGCCGTTGCCGACGCGCCTCGGTATCGTCGGCTGCTTGACGAGTGTCGTGGCCGCCCTCCACGTTCGGGCCATAGAGCTGCGTCAAAAATCCATTGGCCATAAGGTTAAGCGGCTGATAGCTGGATCTCTCGTCGCTGCTAGTACGGTATTCTTTGATATCGGCCCCCAAGAGCGAGTAGCAGTCGGCGTCCTTTGCCTTCGCAGCCTGCCTGCGATACGGAGTCGGTGGTATGTGCTCCCAGCCGATGCCGAACACAGCGCGTATGAACGTCTCGACACCAACGTCCCGATGAATCTTATCGGTGTACTCCCGGTAAATGAATTCATCGTGCCTGGGTTGCCAGAGCATACAACTGGCGTCCTGGACGCTATCAACGGCACTGATCTTGTGGGGCGTAGACTTGACAACTTTGGGCTCTGAAATCTTCAAGTTAGCATGATGATCAAGACCACCGAAACAGAATCCTTACGTTTCTCTTTCTTGGGAGGAGTACGAGGCTCCCGGCCGGGGCCGGGCGGCGCCGAGCGCAGGAAGAACATCTTGCGACCGGGACGGCGACGGATACCTTGTGGAGGCTCGACTTGTTGAAAGTTGAGGATGAAGAAAGCTAGAGGATGACTCGGTGGCTCTGCGCACAGAGCGAGCGGTGGCCAGATGCCTGCGAGTGGGAGCGGACGACAACATTGCACCTGGGGCGCGTCCATCTTTATATACACGCCTGCGCGTGGTGAGAGAAGCGTGTGGCTGCCTGATTTCAGACTCAGCGCTGTGGTCGGTGAGTCAGAGAGAACAACGCACTGCGGCTCGTGGTCGTACAAGTTCAGCAACGCCTACCAAATCGGGGAGACAATGCAAGCAGCCACGATCAGTGATGGCACCGTGGGAGACCCGGCAGACGCCGGCATGGGCGTTAAAACGCGCCCAAGATCTGCGTCCCGTTCTAGGAGTGTACAGCAGGTGTACAGTAGTCTATACCTGCGGCGTACATAGTGATGGTCAAGCAATGGGATCAGTTTGAGGGGTGGTAGCTAATGGTGTGGTACGAGGGCAAAATGGCGGCATTTCGAGTGAAGGTCTTCAAACGTTCAAGTGCTCAAGCGCCGGGATTGTCCAGATGGACGTGTACCATGTCTTCACTAACATCCCTCACTAGCGTGATAGTATTGTACTACATACATACGTACATGAACACAACATGGAAACAGACGAAGGTCGAAGGTAGATCACCGGATATGCATCCATACAGGGTGCAAATGAATGGGCCCACCGAGCAAACGGAGTATCATGAAGGTCCTCAAGCGACATTAGTGGACTCCTGTGGTTTCGTAAGGAAAGGCTCGCCCTCAGGCCGCGGAGCCTCCTGGTCATGCTGGCTTTCTTCAGGAGACTTCGACTTAGCCTCCGGGCCAGGAGGAGCGACGGAAGGATCGGGATTACTCTGCTCTTTCCGTTGCTGCGGCTCCTCCCGTTGCCTTGCGAATCGTTCCAACCACTGCCGTCTCTTATTGCTTTGTATCCGTCCCTTCTCGCGCGCAGAAGAGATCTCATCTGAGTCGACGACGCGCCACAGATAGTCTTCGGTGTCGGAGACAAAGAAGAGCCGGTACGTCCGTACGCATACCTTGATCTCCAACCCGCCATGCGCAACGACCTCGGGTACTTCATCTGTTGCAATTGGTAACCTCGATCTAAAGACGTCAGTATCAATACCAAACACACTCCAGCGACCTTGGACAGGACTCACTTCCGGAGGAACGGCCGCTTAGAACCTGCGCGGGTAGGGACCCCTTGTGTCCGGTCGTCCTGAAATTGTGGTCAGGCAATGCCACAGGCTAGTGACAAAGACATCGCTTACTGATACGTATGATTGAACGTATGCTTGCCACCGTCCAGTGAGCGCCTCGGAGTCGACAAACCTCGAGTCATCCTTCCCGAAGAGTTGCACAGTCACCATCTTGCTGTCAGGCAGCTAAGGCCAAGTCGTGTTCATCAACACGCTGTACAGATTGCGCGGAGCATCTTACCCAGTCTATTCGGAAGATGTTCTCGTCAGGCCCAACCACCCGTTCTGTGTTCCGCCGGGCATTGATCTGGTCCTGAGTTGTTGGCGACACGAGTTCTCGATTTCAAAAATTCATTGTACGCGTCCCTATTATCCAGCGCGTGTTTGACGCGATCGAAGAACTGCGTCTCGTCGGGTGGACTTAGCGGCTGTGGTACCGGAGGCGCAACCATGGTCGGTGGTGGAACTTGCATAGCTGATCCAGAGGCTGCGTGAGTGCGCTTGAGATGCGTGTGGTCGACGTGGGGAGGATGGGCCCGCTGCTACTCGCCGCGAGACAGCTGGCGAGGGAGCGTCGCTGCCGTGAGCCTGCGAAGGCCGGGATCTCTTCGTCTGCTTCGTGATTAATTAGCGAATCACGTACTACCAGATGTTCATACCTTGCTAGTGGCTGACTTTGTACAGACTCCTTGTCCTTGTCCTTGTCCTTGTCCTTGTCCTCAGGCTATTTGGCTGTTTGACACATGAAGCAGGTTTGACAAACCGCACACATAAACAGGACATTCGTAGATGAGCCAGAGCCGCAACAAAACCCAACGTAAAAGACTGCCAAATCCACCCTAGCAAAGAAATCGTCAGGAAGCGGTTGGTGGAGGTATGAGTACCTACCATTACTAGCCATCAGTGCTTCACCGAGTGACCAGGTGCGTGGAATCTTGAGGGAATGTGTTCAAGAGACACTGATGTGCGACGCCGGATAGTGGATTCCCCCGCGAGAGGGTGGTGACCACCGCACGGGAGAGGACCGCGCGAGCACATTTCAGGGCGGCGGTGTGAAGTACGGGCCTACGGGGAGTCGGTAGAAGGAGCGCCAGTGTGCGGCAGGTCCAATCAGTGACAGGTGATGCGTGCAGAAGAATTGAAGTGTATCCATAGTTTGAACTTGAACGTGTATAATGGGACTTGACTACGCATGGTATCCGGCGCATGTGCGTTGGTAGATGAGTGAAACATGTGCATCCTATCGTTGCCCTCCTGCGGAACATTGGCGGTGGCATGAGCTTCGCGATGGGTATGAGAGTCTCGCGAACGGTATGAATACAACCCACGATAATGAAGAGTAAGGTTGGCACTAGACTTTTGCCAGTCAACATGACCGGTGCATTAGATGCACACACCATAGGGACTACGTGGATACGAGGCCTGAGGTGATTTGTGAAGATCATGCACGTGTATTCATACGCAAGCCTTCTGGTGATGCGTACCGACTTGGGCCTCCCTTTGTGTGCGCGAGAACACGAACTTCGACGTGTGAGGCGTCATGCATTCATGCGTCATCAGTCATACACGATGCATTGCGTGTTCCTAGAGGAACGATCAGTCAGATTCGCTCACAAGGAGATCCATTCGAAGTACAAGGAGCACAAGATCCGATTCCAGCGCCCCTGGATCTGGATCTACAAGAATGAAGGCTCACCTGAGCTTCGATTGCAACCGGGGCAACACTTGCAAGGCGCACCGCGAAGGCAATCTGAAGTGACGGTCAGATGGTACAGGGTCCGCCGTGCGCCTTGCACCCAGCTACGTAGTCAACATAAGGGGTTCAGAAGGAGGCTTCAACATGCAGGAAGTGCACGTACCTCAGGAAGACCGATTGTGCGTATTCTCAGGCAGACGACTAGGCCAGGCCTCGCCATGTCATGGGTACTAGTTACTATCCGGAGACTGTCAGTTACCAACGAACGAGCGCCCCCCATACGTGGACTTGTGAAGTCCCTAGCACAATGCCAGTGTGGGTCGGCCGAGATGGCAAGGGTCCTGGATAGCTTACATTACATAGTGCGCATGCTGGACGGCTCGACGCCCCCGGTGTTGTCACTAAGCGGTACGACGAGACCTTGCTAGTTATTGCTTACAGATAGTAAGGGGGCGACATTTATGAGTCTCAGGAACCTGTGGGATGGCATCTGTACTACGCACCATGCTAGTGTTGCACAAAGGCTGGTACGAGAGATGGGGTACAGTTCCGACGATGTAGTATACGCGCCGCCCCTCGGACAGAAGAGCTTGACAGCACTAGAACAGCATTCGCTCAAAGCGAAAGAACAAGTTTATGGGTAGCGTGGCGACGATGCACAATGTGCTATTCCTAGTTCTTCTTCAATATAACCGGCGGAATAAGCAACTCAATGGGCGGAATACTATGCAGAATACCCGCAAGTCTGTCACGAGCCTCGATTGCTGTCAGCCTCATGCTGTTGTCCGTCCTGACGATGTGGGCAAGGTTTTCATCGAATTCCGGTATCGTCGACTGCATCGTGTTCGTTATCGGGCAATGGCCAGATGCTCTACTCATGACTCACCCGGAAGTCCGAGAAGCTCTCAGCAAGCTGCCATACGTCTACTTTGAACGGATCGTACGGTTGTCTGGAGACAACCTCTGGCGGTACCGGTCGTTTGTAATCCCGTCCGGGTAGCCCTGTGAGCAAGCGCTGCTCAGGTGGGACGTCCGTCGAGAATTCGACAGCCATCTCGAAGTCGGTGAGGAAAACGCGTGGTCTACAGATAGGCACTCGCTTGGTCGTCAAGGATTCTGGGAACCATTGAATCCGATAGTTGTTCCGGTGTGCATCCTGCGTCCGTTAATCACTATGTTACCGAGGGGATGCAAAGGAGATGCGCACTCTGTGTGCGATGTTGTTATCGTGTATGAAACAGAGTGCCTAGAGTAAAGTATCAACGACGTTGAGCATGCGAGCGTGCGACAGAGTGGTTCGCGGCTCACCTGGAATGTCTGCAAGACGATGTCAACTAGATCGCCGACAGAGTTCTTCGCCCAGAATCCATAGCACTCAAACAGACTGTGACCGATCCAAGGCGTGACTACGAAGGTGAGGCCTTGAAAGTAAACTTCTTGCCACAGCGGCGCGATGTGGTTCTCCGTCAGTAGCCCTGTTGATCCTCGGGCCAATTTACGCAGGATTTCGAGATGTTGCGCGCCCTCGTTGCCTATGCAAACGATGCGTACCACAACATTATGGCCTTCTAGAGTCGTACCACAGCACGTGAGAGGATTCTAGTCCACGTCGCCAGAGTATGAGCACCGCTTTTGCTGCTCGTCTCACTCAACAAAATAAAACTCACAAAGCCACTGAATTTCCTCAAGTATGTCTCCCATTTTTCGCCACGCGTCGAAGTCAGGTATGCCAAGCCGCTAGAGAGCATCGTCCGCCGAAGATCGTCCCTGAAGTATAGCCCGTCATACCGCCACAAATCTACACCAGCGGCGTAAAACGTCGCCCGAAGGGTTTCCCATATACGCGACTCCTCCTCCAATGTATACGGCTTGGGTGAGCGCCATGAGTCTAGGTCGCGCGGCAGCTGAGGAGCCGTCTCAGTTTTCCACGGGCAGGTCGATTGTTGACTTACAGTGTCCCTGATATTCACCGTCTTTGTAGCAGGCGGTTCCTGAAGCTTCCTCGACAGTAGGAACTGCGCAATCATGCCAACTGTTACTGCGGCGCCGATCCCGAGGAGTGCTGTGACCTGAATTGGCGACGACAACTTCAAAGTCATGATGGTTTGATGATACACACAACACTGAGCGCGCGCAAGAGCCAAGCCACTTCAAGCTGGCGGGCGAGAAAGAGAAAGCAATAGTGACGCTAGCTAGAGAGGTACGTGCGCGTGAGGAGTCCGGGGGCCCAGAGAGGATCCAGCAGCCGCGTTGAACGATGAACGCGCGCCTACGCCAGGTCAGGTGACCGTGTCGCGCATCCGCTTGTAAGTAAGTAGTACCCGTACGTACGTTGTACTTATGTAAATCGACAGTGATTTCTCTTTGCACCAACAGCATCCAGCATCCGAGTCGGTGATGTGACAGCGGTCAATCATCGGATTCGTTCCCACTTGCTTCATGCGAGGAAGCGTCGTGGACACATGATGCTCGAGCAGATATCCCATCCAATCGAATATACCTTCAAGTCCAGCACCCCTGCCGTTTCTGTCAGGAAAAGCGGCCGAGTGTGTTCACTGATA
Source organism: Fomitopsis serialis (assembly GCF_022376445.1). Taxonomy (NCBI): domain Eukaryota; kingdom Fungi; phylum Basidiomycota; class Agaricomycetes; order Polyporales; family Fomitopsidaceae; genus Fomitopsis; species Fomitopsis serialis. Next base: position 332,075 of record NW_025954971.1, read on the forward strand.
CGGCGACTCTACTCGCCTCTATCCCATATTACAACCCATCTGACTCATGATTGTAGTATGAAGTTCGGAACGCGGGAAGCCAATGGGAGGCCGTGCTCAAATGGCGTGACAGTATATTTGTCCTGCTACTTATATAGGCGTTTCAGAGTCCATCTGTGTCACCAGCATCTCCAGAGCCTTCTCAGCCCTCGTCATCACCCCAGCCCAGGATGTACCGGCGTACCATCGAGGAGGACGCTTCCTCGATTGCCGAGGGGATTCGCAAACATTTGTATCCGGAATCGGACCGAGAGCCTCTGATCCACATACTAGAGAAGATTAGGCGGTTGGCTCGAGAACTACCACTGGCCTCGGCTGGAGCCTTCACAGCGGAGGCAGACAGACTTAGTGATCTTGAGCGAGATGTTTGCAAGACCGAATATGGCAGGACTCGTCCCGCTCCCTAGGACAGCATGCGATTATCCCCGGCTCCTGCGCCTTCGCGAGGGGGAGGCGGCATACTTGAGCACCTGAGGAAAGCAGCCCCTGGGCAGAGCGTCAGCGAGCTCGTCGATCCGCCGCCACCGTCATTCCTCCGGTCACCACGTCTGGACCTGCCATACGAGCCATTCGAGCCAGCGTTCCTTGCGAGCCTGAGCAAGGACCTCGACAAGGGATTCCCTCAGGTCCCACCGCCATCGAGGGCTGTACCGCACCCGTTCGCGACGCACGACGTTGCTGAAGACGACTGGCAGCGGTTCCTGCATGATGTCAAGGTGGCAGGCTCGCTTTCGCCCGCGAACCGCATAGCAGCCGCGGTTGCACCGATATCTATGCATGCTGGGCTGACGGGTGAGTAGCTCTCGCATGGACTTGGGTCCGAGTCCTGAACTGATGCACCACGGCGAAGGCATGCTGGTGACGAAAGGAATCGAGCATGTAATGAGGAACAAGAAGACTGGCGCTGTGGGCGAGTTGATCGATCTGTGGAACGTGGTGAGTGTCGATGAGCATTCGAAGTGTTGCGCAGTACATGACGCCACTGGCACTCGACAGTATTTCTTCTATCCGCGGCGGATGACCGTCGTCCTTGCGAAGGGTTCAGTAACCTATAATGGGCCTGACGGTGCACCCCCGCCAGACGCAACCGTGCACGAGGATGACAGCGGTAGCTCAAGCAGTTCCGAAGATGAAGGTCACAAACAGGTTGGCGGGAGACATGCGACGAAGGATCAGAGACGGCAGGAGCGCAGAGCGCGGAAGGCCGAGCGCAAAGCACAGAAAGACGAGCGCAAAGCACGGGAGGAGGAGCGGAAGAAGGAGCGAAAGGCTCGCAAGGGAAAGAAGAAGGATGATGAGAAGTGGCGATTGATCATTGCTTACCAGCCCGACGGCGGGTTCTGAGGATTGTCCGTCATACGCAGCTCGAGCATGACAGCTGGCGATTTCTGTAGGATATGCTGTACATTGATTTGTGGGCGGTGATCAGTGATCACTTGCACTGGCAACCATGTCAACAGTGCCATTTACGCCAGAGCTTGCATGAATGGGCGGCGGGAGATGAACCCGCCCTACGAGTCGTCGAGTGGCCCGAACGCAATGATCAAGAGGAAGTTATCATGGTGCTGAAACCCAGCCTCCGCCGCCCGTTGATGATTGTCTGCTCCTCGATGCTAGCATAGCAACTGTCTGGTGCGACGCACTAGCACGTAAGCATCTCCACAGCGTTCAACGATCCTACAACTAACCATACTTCACAATGCACAAGCGTTTCCGCGCTCTCTTCCGCCAGTCTCTTAGTCAACTGTAATTAAGTTCGCACCGTATCCTCACCCCTCGATCGGATCGCCGCGCTCACTACCACCCACAGGGATCGCGAACTTCCTCGTCGGGTTTGTCTTCCTCCCGCTGCGCAACGCGCTCTTCGGGGGCGCCGAGGACAGGGTAGGTCGCGTGTTCTACTACGTATTCGCCGCTCTTCTTGCGTTCTGCACGTTCGTGCTGTTCAGAGTGTGTCGGGGCTGAGCGCTGAGATCCGAGAGTATGCATTGCACTTGTCTTACAGAGTTTGAGTCATGGCCCGGCCCGGGGGATCGTATGCTGTTTGATACGTCAAGCACGGCTGCGACCGCATTTGGTGTCGTGGTTGGTACAGGAGAGAAGGCACATAGATATGGATCAATAGCATGGTCGTCGTTGTGATGATGCGCTATGTTCGGCATGGCACGAGGGCCATGAGTTGAGAACACATCATGATGGTGGCGAACGACATCGTGTGTTACATACTATAGAAGACAGCGTAATATACACCGGATGGAATGAGACACGTCATGCCAGAGATCTAGTCAAGGAAAGGAGAGAGAATGATCGCGGTTGTGCTGTGTATACAAGACATGCGAAGACAAACGCAAGTGCCGTCAAGGGAGGGCAGAAAACCGAGTCTATATATCCTCCGACGCTCCGAGCATGCACATGAATTTACTGTATGTAATCATCTCGTCCCTCTCCCTCTCAATCTTACCTATCGAGGCCTCGGCTTCTTCTGCGGAACCGACCAACATTGCATCCATCCTGATATGCTCGATCTTCATCATCTTGTACTCAAGGTCTCCAAAGTGGACGATGAGCTGCGCCAGGAAAGTGCCCGGCTTCAGTAACGGTTTGAAATCGTCATGAGGAGAGGACAAGACAGCCATAGCCTCCACAGGATCCGTCAGAAACTTGTGCTTCTTGTCTCCGATGGCGATGAGCGAGTCGAGTTGCCATTGCTCAATCGGTTGAAATATCTTGTTTGTCGGATCGTATCCAGCGACGGTGTAGACGTAGACGAATAGGAACGATTCGAGGTCGTGGCGATACTTGTGCACTGGAGGATCCCCTTCGCGTAGAAGGTCCAGCGCCATGAACGGGCCAGTACCGATCCGGTATCTCGGTTTCTGCAGATGCTCGCTCTCCGACGGCACAGTCGTCGACCCCGGAACTTGCTCAGTGTCGGCTTGACTCTTCGGTATATTCGACGTATCGGCCGTCTTTGCACCCGTGCGCATGAATGGTAACCATGAAGTGCTCGCCGCTTTTGCAGGTTCAATAGTTCGAACGCAGCCATTGCTTTGATCTTCCGCGAGATCCCAGTCGCAGATCACGCCAACAACCTGCCCATCCTTCATGAACCACATGATGTTGTTGGTGCTGATATCGCGGTGAAGTATCTTCGACGTTTCGTACACCCAGTAATGAGCTAAAAGACTCGTCAGATAGAACTCTGGCTAGGCACTAGATATGACGTACCACGAACAACATCCACAAACACAATGTGGAAACCCTCCGCAGACCCGATGTCCTCCAAGCGTCGGTAGCGCTTGAGGATCAGAGTGCGGCAAACACGCAGGTCTTGCTCCTCGGGGTAGGTCCCCATCGCAACACGCGGCAGGTCCATCTCCTCGATGCTCTTCGTGACCGCGCACTTCATGTCCACGACATACTCCAGGTATTTCGCTTTCTTCGCGGACAATTGCCGACGAACAGCACGTATCATCCTGTCTTCAGCCTGACGCGCCTTGTGTGGCCACGCCACCTTCACAACGAGCGGTTCCGACCCGCACATCTCGAGCGCTGGGCCACCCTTGGCCTTTACAGCGATTATTGTCGTCCCTCGACCAATGAGACCGAAAGCGGTGTCGACAGGGCGGATCTTGTCGGCTTCATCGATGTCGAACTCGAGCTGGCGTGAGACGCCTTGCGCATCCCGAACCTCTAGTCGAACAAGCGCCTTGGACAACGCATAGCCCGAGTCAGGGTGGAAGACATCTCGCTCTTTCTTGATCTCGTTGAAGCTGAGGATCGGGTGGATTCCCAAATTGTGCACGCCTGCACCTCCTATAGCGGCAAGAACTAGGAGAAACAGATGGGCTTCCTTATCCAGGAACTTGAACGCCCTCGTGAACACGATACCCATGCGATCACCGTAGACGACTCGCATCGTGTTCGTCTCGATGAGGAGTCCGATAGCATACGAGCGGACATTGTACGACATAATGTGGTTCACGTACCGCACGATTTGGACCTCCTCGGAAGACATGCAGCGGTGTCCGCCAGGCGTAGTACGCCGCACGCGCTTGGAACCGGGTGCCGGGACCTCCTCCTCGGCCGTGCGCTTCCGCTTGCCCACCCGCACAGCCCCGCCGGTCTCCTGCGGTACGTCTGCTGTCGACGTGTGCACATCGTCTTTGAGGAGCGCCTCGACCTCACCATCTGACGCAATCTCGTCCTCAGGTGCCTCGTTCCTCGCCTCTGATATGGGCTGGCCTTCACGGACCGATCTGGTCTTGTCAGCAGAACCGTTCTCAGCTACTTCGCCCTCAGATTGAGAGCGGGGACAAGTGGCCTGCTGTGGGCATATCAGCTGGTGGTGACCAGTGGGGTAAGACGAGGCGAACCAATATAGTGAATGTACCATTCTCGCAGTGTACATATACGTCACTCAACGCTGTCTTGATCTGTTCCTGGTTCTTCCCAACATCAATGGGGACCAACTCCCACTCCCACACGGGCGGAGTCGGCAGTATGTGCTCCCAGCCGATGCCGAACACAGCGCGTATGAGCGTCTCGACACCAACGTCCCAATGAATCTTATTGGTGTACTCCCGGTGAATGAATTCATCATGCCTGGGTTTCCGGAGAATACAGAAGTTGGTGTCCTGAACGCTGTCAACGGCACTGATCTTGTAGGGCGTAGACTTGACAACCTTGGGCTCTGATATCTTCAAGTTAGCATGGTGGTCAAGACCTGGCACTGAAGCACAATGCTTACGTTTCTCTTTCCTGGGAGGAGTACGAGGCTCCCGGCCGGGGCCGGGCGGCGCCGAGTGCAGGAACCACATCTTGCGACCGGGACGGCGACGGATACCTTGTGGAGGCTCGACTTGTTGAAATTTGACAATGAAGAAAGCTAGAGGATGACTCGGTGGCTCTGCGCACAGAGCGAGCGGTGGCCAGATGCCTGCGAGTGGGAGCGGACGACAACATTGCACCTGAGGCGCATCCATCTTTAATGAGAGAAGAGTGTAGCTGCCTGATTTCAGACTCAGTACTGCGGTTGGTGAGTCAGAGAGAACAGCGCACTGCGGCTCCTGCCGTGGACGCGGTCGTACAAGTTCAGCAACGCCTACCAAATCGGGGAGACAATGCAAGCAGCCACGATCAGTGATGGCACCGTGGGAGACCCGGCAGACGCCGGCATGGGCGTTAAAACGCGCCCAAGATCTGCGTCCCGTTCTAGGAGTGTACAGCAGGTGTACAGTAGTCTATACCTGCGGCGTACATAGTGATGGTCAAGCAATGGGATCAGTTTGAGGGGTGGTAGCTAATGGTGTGGTACGAGGGCAAAATGGCGGCATTTCGAGTGAAGGTCTTCAAACGTTCAAGTGCTCAAGCGCCGGATTGTCCAGATGGATAGTACCATGTCTTCACTGACATCCCTCACTAGCGTAATAGTATTATACTACATACATACGTACATGAACACAACATGGAAACAGACGAAGGTCGAAGGTAGATCACCGGATATGCATCCATACAGGACGAGGTGCAAATGGATGGGCCGGAGTAGTATCATGAAGGTCCTGAAGCGACATTAGTGGACTCCTGTGGTTTCGTGAGGAAGGCTCGCCCTCAGGCCGCGGAGCCTCCTGGTCATGCTGGCTTTCTTCAGGAGACTTCGACTTAGCCTCCGGGCCAGGAGGAGCGACGGAAGGATCGGGATTACTCTGCTCTTTCCGTTGCTGCGGCTCCTCCCGTTGCCTTGCGAATCGTTCCAACCACTGCCGTCTCTTGTTGCTTTGTATCCGTCCCTTCTCGCGCGCAGAAGAGATCTCATCTGAGTCGACGACGCGCCAGAGATAGTCTTCGGTGTCGGAGACAAAGAAGAGCCGGTACGTCCGTACGCATACCTTGATCTCCAACCCGCCATGCGCAACGACCTCGGGTACTTCATCTGTTGCAATTGGTAACCTCGATCTAAAGACGTCAGTATCAATACCAAACACACTCCAGCGACCTTGGACAGGACTCACTTCCGGAGGAACGGCCGCTTAGAACCTGCGCGGGTAGGGACCCCTTGTGTCCGGTCGTCCTGAAATTGTGGTCAGGCAATGCCACAGGCTAGTGACAAAGACATCGCTTACTGATACGTATGATTGAACGTATGCTTGCCACCGTCCAGTGAGCGCCTCGGAGTCGACAAACCTCGAGTCATCCTTCCCGAAGAGTTGCACAGTCACCATCTTGCTGTCAGGCAGCTAAGGCCAAGTCGTGTTCATCAACACGCTGTACAGATTGCGCGGAGCATCTTACCCAGTCTATTCGGAAGATGTTCTCGTCAGGCCCAACCACCCGTTCTGTGTTCCGCCGGGCATTGATCTGGTCCTGAGTTGTTGGCGACACGAGCTCTCGATCCCGACGGAGGAACTCGAAGAGTTCTTGGCTCTTGGCGTCGCTCAGTACGTTCTGGACCTGCGAAGAGCTTAGGCACAGCTCCGGCGGAATAGCGTATAGCGACGCACCTGCTTGCAATGGCTCCCACCACACGGTCGACAGTGAAAATCTTGTATCCATTCTACATAAGTGAGTGAGCGAGTGCGTTGGGTCACAACGACAGCTGCGGACATACCTGCGGACCGAACATCCACCGCAGCTGGTCTTCGAACACAGCTTGCTCGAGCTCATTGTCGAAGAGCTTCTCGCACGACTCGAGCATGAGGGTGTAGAAGTGACGCGCGTTCGTTGCACGCTCGGGTAAGCTCCCTAGGTCAGTTGGGGTATGCCTCGGCCTTGTCACGGCCTTCGGATCGGCAGCTATCTTGTCAGCGAGGGCCCGGTAGTATATCAACCTGGAGTATAGAAGCTGAGGAGGTGTTGAGCGAACCGCCAGCGGCAAATTGGGTTTAATATACCTCAAGCAAACGGAAGAAGACGTAGAACGTGGTATTTGTGAAGAAGCTATACCGTCGTTTCGCAGGTTTCTCCCCAGTGGGACTACTTGGTCCAGCAGTAGCGCCGCCGTTCGAGGAACCCTGCTCCTGCGGATGTTCTTCAGTATCGGTTTGCATCGCATCCGACGCCGCCGGCGACGCGAACCGCGACACGGATGGAGATCCTGTGCCCTGTGCGCGTGTTCGCCTGCTCGACTTTGCCTGTTCGCTCTTCAGTAGCTTCTTCCGCAGATCACCGCCCGACCCAGCGCCGTTTGCCTTCCGCTTACCGAGGCGCACGGTCGCCAGCGGATCGGAGTCGTCTGTGGTGCTATCCACCTCCATGTCGGTCTCGCTCGTCTCTTGGTGAGGCACAAACGCAGCTTCGAACTGTGCAGAGTCGAGGACGAAGAAGGTCGGGATGAACGCCCGGAGGAAGGTCTCGATCTTCTTCCGATCCGCGACGTTTATCTGGCCTGACGTGCGATCCAAGAACGACAACGTGAGCTTCAGGGCGTCCTGAAGTATAGGTATGTCCTCGATGACGAACTCAAGTTGGTGGCGCGGCCTTGTCCGCGCAAACAACGGGTCGATGAGCGCTGCGCGTTTCGCCATCTGCTCGTCGCGCGCAGCCTCGATCTGGCTGACGAACGCCTTGGTCGTGATCGCCTTCTTGTCCGTCGTCTTGAACGTGATGCCCTGGTAGTCGAGCGACTTGTGGTAGTTCCGTGCGTCCACCTCGCGCCAGATCTTGTTCCACTCGCGCTGCGCCCGCCGCCACTCCTCGTGCTTCAGCTTCAGTCGGGAGAGTACGACGGGGATCGCGAACGCAGGCACGTCTTGCATCGCTTGGTACACCTCGTAGCCGGCCTCGCGGCCGTAGATCTTTTGAGCACTCGGAGGTGCACGCTCTTCCCTGCACCGCCGAGGTTGGGCTTCAGCTTGAAGTTGTTGCGCTCCTCGGGGGTCAGCTGGGCGATCTTGTTGTTGAGCGGCTCGAGCATGACGATCGTCCGGCTGATCGCCTCGATGTAGAAGTCGTACTCGTGGCGCTCCTCTTCGCTCCGAAGCAGAGCCTCTTCGTACACGTTCTTCCGATGCGTCGAGAAGCCCGTGTCTTCGCTCGCGAACGTCGGCTGAGAGATCCACTCATCATTCAGGACGGATTTGCACATCTCGTCGCGACCAGAGCATGTTACATTCACCTCCTGGTGTTGCGTCAGTTACTGTTGCGGCAAAGCAGACGTCTCGACTCACGTTTTGAGGGAGCTTCCTGTAGCTACCGTACCGGATGTTCAGCTGATTCCGACTAGGCCTCTCTAGTGCAACCATCGGGCGCGTCCACACATCGTCCGCGACAGCGATCCGGTCGCGCATCTCGTCCCACCCAAGGATCTCCATGAACTGCGCCATGAGCTCTCCATCCCCGAGGAAAGACCGTCCTTCACGAACGAGCCGCGCGGTGTCGATGATGTCTTGAGTGAAGAGGTTGACCAGCTTCAAAAATTCATTGTACGCGTCCCTGTTATCCAGCGCGCGCTTGACGCGATCGAAGAACTGCGTCTCGTCGGCTGGACTTAGCGGCTGTGGTACCGGAGGCGCAACCACGGTCGGTGGTGGAACTTGCATAGCTGATCCAGAGGCTGCGTGATGGGAGTGCGCTTGAGATGCGTGTGGTCGACGTGGGGAAGATGGGCCCGCTGCTACTCGCTGCGAGACAGCTGGCGAGGGAGCGTCGCTGCCGTGAGCCTGCGAAGGCCGGGATCTCTTCGTCTGCTTCGTGCTTAGTTGGCAAATCGCAAACTACCAGATGCTCATACCTTGCTAGTGGCTGACTTCGTTACAGACTCCTTATCCTTGTCCTTCTTATCCTCCTTGTCCCGCTCCGCCACTTTCCGCTTCCTCTTTGGAGGCGCGGACGCCACAGACGCCGCCCCAGAAGCAGATCCCTCGCCCTTCTTCCTCGACTTGGGCTCCCCTGCGGGTGTTCCGCCTTCCGACTCTCCTGGAGCTCGGCCAACTTCGCGAGCTCGACTTCCTTCAAATGCTTGTCCGGTAAAAACTCGAGAAAGTCTTTCATGAGGCTCGGCGCATCCGCGAACAGCTTCCCCAGGCGCGGCACGACCTCGCCCTGAGCGTATCCCGCGGAAAGAAACGCCACCGCCCAGTGTTCGAGCTCACGGACTTCGTGTGTGGAGATGCCGCCACCCGTCTTGGGATTCAGGATCTCGAGGAATCGCCGATATTTGTCTGGGTCGTTCACGTACCGTGTCTTCACACGATGGACGTATGCAAGTGCGGGCTCCAGGTTGACGTCGGGCATCGGAGAGGGTGCGGCGGCGTGTTCATTCTCCGGAGGGACGTTGGGACGGGCGCTGCTGAAGCCAAACGTGAACGCGCCATTGGTGGTTTGGGTGGTAGTTCCTGCGGGAGTGGTGACTGTGATCGAATTGGGGTTTTGCGCATCTGTCGTGCAGTCGATGCGGTAGCCGGTGGGAAGGAAGGTGTTGAATCCCTGGATCAGCGTTGGGTGTCCGTGAAATAGGTTTGATACGCGCTCGATGACCCCTGGTGTGTCGATACTGTTCAAAAGTGACGCGTCAGTGAATGTCTACCACGACGGAAGTTGCAGAGCACAGGGTCCATAACGTAGGGTTCCTCGCCACACGTGTATTCCGAGAGTGATCGAGGAAGCCAAGAGAGAATGCATTGAACACGCTGAGGGCGTGTACTGTAGCATTTCGACCTTAGGTTCACGGGGTGTGACCTGTGATCAATGAACTAACAGCTAAGTCCACGTCGTCGGGCCCCAAGCCTTTCAAACACTCATAGGCAGAGTCTAGCAGGTTTGATGTGGGATCACGCCGGATGCAGCGGGATTCGACGACCAGGCTGAGCCAGGCAGCCGCAACCTTGGCTATGGTGGCCGAGGTTGAGCGGCTCAGTGTCCGGATCACTGGACACCAACGTCCGGCGACCTCCGCTCCTATACGCACTTTTTGTGCGGGGCCCGAAAATGTGGACCTAGCTGTAAGGTCGAAATGCCACAGTATAACCATGGCTAGAGCGAAGGGGGTGTGGCTTAACGGCGGGTTGCCGGAGGGTTGGCATATGCCTTCCGAGATGCCGCTGCAGGCTAGAGCAAACAGTTGGAAGGGATGCAGAGCGCATACCCTTTGGAGACGTAAGAACACGCACATTTGACTCTTGAAATCCTTCATGATGTCCAGGAAGCGATTGTACACCTCTGGCTTGTCCTGGAACTTCATCTTGACAGAGTCAAGGTAGGTCAACGCGTCCGTGACATTCAGCTGGCGTTCTACGCCCATACTCTGGGGTACAGAGCCAGCAAAGTGCTGAGGCATAGAGATATCCGCAGGGGCATCCTGAGTGAACGATGGCTCAGTTGGTTCAGAATTTTGTTTCGGGTCCGCCTTGACTGAGAGTAGCGAAGTAGCCTCAGAGCTAGGTCCAGCAGCTGTCTGGTCACCTACGCTCGCATTCTGAGCATGTTCCGACATCGCAGGGAGGACGAGTGAAAGGGGATTGAGCGCGCCCAGGTCGCGGCGATGAAGCTGGGGCTGCGAGGTCCCCGACTCCGACCGGAGGGAGAGGAGGGCTTTGTCGACCATAAGTCGTTCGCAGCCGGCGATGCCGCTCCCTCCGTGGGAAACACGTGACTTACAATTCCCATAAGCGGTATCGCAGCAATGCTCGAGTGTCTTACGAGGCAGCTCGAGGCAGTTGGATCCGACCGCGCATCTGGCTGCGTCTGGACGTCTGGATCTTTGACCACCAAATAACTCCTCCCAAAGGCAAGAGGGCCTCTATTACGTTGGGAGCCCTCGCATGCACTGTAGTGCTTATGTATAATGGTAAGTAAGTTCACCGTGTACTTAGCTCAGACTCGTGGAAGCCGAGACGCCCGGGCGGCGAAGCCGCCGCGGGCGTGAGGGCTTCCAATTGAGTCTCCATACCATTCCGATGGTACAATATTACAATACACACATAATATACTATGGTGCTGCTGTGGCAGGCTGAGTAGCTGTGTGCCATGCAGGAGTCGGGGATCGGCGCTTGCGCCGCTACGATATGCTAAGCGCCGACGGTCGCGCTGCCTCCCGCACGTGATCTCGATCACTTCGCAATGGGCGCCTAATACTTGTTCATCTCGATTCTCGAAGTCATCGACGGTCGGAGTCCTACTACTTACCGTCACAAACTAATTTCACTACACAACGCCAGTATTATTCAGTACGTGGCATTGTGAAATGTGGAATCGTATCTCTCCAGCCACTGACTCTACGTAGTCGACCCTTTCTTCGCTCCTCCTGCAAACGGACCTTCAAGGTCGACTCGGATTCAGACAGCCTCGTTTTTGTGTAAGCTCCCACTAAGAGCTTGTCCTTAGGAGTCGACTGAAAATTTCGGTGTCCATCCACACAGTATCTCTGAGCTATGTCTGTGAACTCTCGAAAGTCGCGCAAGCGAGCGCGCGCCGACATCGACTCGGAAGATGAGTCGTCGGCGGCAATGGCGGCGAAGGAAGACTTGAAGCACGACGACCAAGTATGGTTCGACGACGGCAACGTAGTGCTCGTCGCAGAAAGCATCGCATTCTGCATTCACCGAGGCTTGTTATCGCTGCACTCGGAAGTGTTCCGCGGCATGTTCACAATGCCGCCCCCTGAGAACGAAGAGACTGTGGCCGGATGTCCTGTCGTCCGAGTCTCCGACGCAGCTCAAGAAATGCGATATATGCTGTGGGCACTGTACAATGGCAGAGCGTAGGCGAAGCAGCCCTCTGTGTACCTATCAGCTTACGGATAATGATTTAAGATTTCGAAATCCTCGAGCGCAGGTTCCATTCAAGGTCGTCGCGGCTCTCCTTCGCTTGGCGCATAAATATCAAATCACTTACCTCCGGGAGGAGGCGCTGGCCAGAATCAAGACCGTCTATGTTGACGACTCTTTGGACTTCATGACCGAGGAATGCCCATCGCACCCACTTCTCACGTACGAAGAGGAAGACGCCTTCGATGTTGTTCAGCTGGCTCATTTAACCGACACACCGTCACTTCTCCCCGCCGCGTTATACCTCTGCTGTGAGACCGAGCCATTCTGGGAGCCAACAAACATCATCAAGAGTTTCCTCTCGAAAAGGGATGAAGAGCCGTACAATCTTCTGTCCCAGGAGGATGTTTTCCGGTGTCTTGCTGCGCGTCCCCAGCTTGTGGAAGCGAGGTTAGCGGTGTTCAGCTATATCTTTTCAGACGCAGGGGGCATGCAGTGTAGAGCCTCTGGGCTTTGTCGTGGAGCCCTCGCTTTTATCAAGAATAGGTTCTTTGAGGCTCAGTCAGAGGTCCCAGAATGGCCTGTCAGAATTGATTGCCTATATCCGCGCGCGGACGACGTCATGAGCGACACATGCTACTCAGGCCAATATTCCTTCTGCTCCTCCTGCCAGACGTATTTCAAGGGGAGGGACAAAGACATACGGGAAAGAATCTGGTCGGACTTGCCGAGTTACTTCGGTTTGGACATACCAGGTTGGGTGAAGCACTGATGGCTCGTGATGGTAGGTGATCATACCTCCACCAAGCGCTTCCTGACGATTTCTTTGCTAGGGCGGATTTGGCAGTCTCTGACGTTGAGTTTTTTTGCCGCTCTGGCTCATCTACGCATGTCCTGTTGATGTGCGGTTTGTTAAACCTGCTTCATGTGTCAACCAACCAAATATCTATCCTCGCACACGCAAACAACTTACACAAGAATAGGGCGGGTCCACGTCTCATTGATCATTGCCGATTGATGGAAGCCCTAGCGCATCGGGATGTCGGTGTCGTTCACAGAACATTCGATTCGCACAGAACATCTCATCTCATACAACCAGTTGACAGACGTCACCGACTCGAGCTGCGTATGACGGACAATCCTCAGAACCCGCCGTCGGGCTGGTAAGCAATGATCAATCGCCACTTCTCATCATCCTTCTTCTTTCCCTTGCGAGCCTTTCGCTCCTTCTTCCGCTCCTTCTTTCGCTCCTCCTCCCGTGCTTTGCGCTCGTCTTTCTGTGCTTTGCGCTCGGCCTTCCGCGCTCTGCGCTCCTGCCGTCTCTGATCCTTCGTCGCATGTCTCCCGCCAACCTGTTTGTGACCTTCATCTTCGGAACTGCTTGAGCCACTGCTGTCATCCTCGTGCACGGTCGCGTCTAGCGGGGGTGCACCGTCAGGTCCATTATAGGTCCACGAATCCTTAGCAAGGACGACGGTCATCCTCCGCGGATGGAAGAAATACTGTTGAGCGACGTCATGTACCGCGCAACACTTTAAATGTTCATCGACACTCGCCACGTTGCACAGATCGATCAACTCGCCCACAGCGCCAGTTTTCTTGTTCCTCATTACATGCTCGATTCCCTTCGTCACCAGGATGCCTTCGCCGTGGCGTACATCAGTATAGGACTCGGACCCAAGTCCATGCGAGAGCTACTCACCCGTGAGTCCGGCATGCATAGATACCACTGGGCAAGCATTTGAAGGAGGTCGAGCTCGCGAAGTTGGCCCAGCTACAGGAGAGTCGGAAGGCGGGAACACCCGCAGGGGAGCCCAAGTCGAGGAAGAAGGGCGAAGGATCTGCTTCTGGGGCGGCGGTCCGCGCCTCCAACGAGGAAGCGGAAAGTGGCGGAGCGGGACAAGGAGGATAAGAAGGACAAGGATAAGGAGTCTGTAACGAAGTCAGCCACTAGCAAGGTATGAACATCTGGTAGTACGTGATTCGCTAATTAATCACGAAGCAGACGAAGAGATCCCGGCCTTCGCAGGCTCACGGCAGCGACGCTCCCTCGCCAGCTGTCTCGCAGCGAGTAGCAGCGGGCCCATCTTCCCCACGTCGACCACACGCATCTCAAGCGCACTCACGCAGCCTCTGGATCAGCTATGCAAGTTCCACCACCGACCATGGTTGCGCCTCCGGTACCACAGCCGCTAAGTCCACCCGACGAGACGCAGTTCTTCGATCGCGTCAAACACGCGCTGGATAATAGGGACGCGTACAATGAATTTTTGAAATCGAGAACTCGTGTCGCCAACAACTCAGGACCAGATCAATGCCCGGCGGAACACAGAACGGGTGGTTGGGCCTGACGAGAACATCTTCCGAATAGACTGGGTAAGATGCTCCGCGCAATCTGTACAGCGTGTTGATGAACACGACTTGGCCTTAGCTGCCTGACAGCAAGATGGTGACTGTGCAACTCTTCGGGAAGGATGACTCGAGGTTTGTCGACTCCGAGGCGCTCACTGGACGGTGGCAAGCATACGTTCAATCATACGTATCAGTAAGCGATGTCTTTGTCACTAGCCTGTGGCATTGCCTGACCACAATTTCAGGACGACCGGACACAAGGGGTCCCTACCCGCGCAGGTTCTAAGCGGCCGTTCCTCCGGAAGTGAGTCCTGTCCAAGGTCGCTGGAGTGTGTTTGGTATTGATACTGACGTCTTTAGATCGAGGTTACCAATTGCAACAGATGAAGTACCCGAGGTCGTTGCGCATGGCGGGTTGGAGATCAAGGTATGCGTACGGACGTACCGGCTCTTCTTTGTCTCCGACACCGAAGACTATCTGTGGCGCGTCGTCGACTCAGATGAGATCTCTTCTGCGCGCGAGAAGGGACGGATACAAAGCAATAAGAGACGGCAGTGGTTGGAACGATTCGCAAGGCAACGGGAGGAGCCGCAGCAACGGAAAGAGCAGAGTAATCCCGATCCTTCCGTCGCTCCTCCTGGCCCGGAGGCTAAGTCGAAGTCTCCTGAAGAAAGCCAGCATGACCAGGAGGCTCCGCGGCCTGAGGGCGAGCCTTTCCTTACGAAACCACAGGAGTCCACTAATGTCGCTTGAGGACCTTCATGATACTCCGTTTGCTCGGTGGGCCCATTCATTTGCACCCTGTATGGATGCATATCCGGTGATCTACCTTCGACCTTCGTCTGTTTCCATGTTGTGTTCATGTACGTATGTATGTAGTACAATACTATCACGCTAGTGAGGGATGTTAGTGAAGACATGGTACACGTCCATCTGGACAATCCCGGCGCTTGAGCACTTGAACGTTTGAAGACCTTCACTCGAAATGCCGCCATTTTGCCCTCGTACCACACCATTAGCTACCACCCCTCAAACTGATCCCATTGCTTGACCATCACTATGTACGCCGCAGGTATAGACTACTGTACACCTGCTGTACACTCCTAGAACGGGACGCAGATCTTGGGCGCGTTTTAACGCCCATGCCGGCGTCTGCCGGGTCTCCCACGGTGCCATCACTGATCGTGGCTGCTTGCATTGTCTCCCCGATTTGGTAGGCGTTGCTGAACTTGTACGACCACGAGCCGCAGTGCGTTGTTCTCTCTGACTCACCGACCACAGCGCTGAGTCTGAAATCAGGCAGCCACACGCTTCTCTCACCACGCGCAGGCGTGTATATAAAGATGGACGCGCCCCAGGTGCAATGTTGTCGTCCGCTCCCACTCGCAGGCATCTGGCCACCGCTCGCTCTGTGCGCAGAGCCACCGAGTCATCCTCTAGCTTTCTTCATCCTCAACTTTCAACAAGTCGAGCCTCCACAAGGTATCCGTCGCCGTCCCGGTCGCAAGATGTTCTTCCTGCGCTCGGCGCCGCCCGGCCCCGGCCGGGAGCCTCGTACTCCTCCCAAGAAAGAGAAACGTAAGGATTCTGTTTCGGTGGTCTTGATCATCATGCTAACTTGAAGATTTCAGAGCCCAAAGTTGTCAAGTCTACGCCCCACAAGATCAGTGCCGTTGATAGCGTCCAGGACGCCAGTTGTATGCTCTGGCAACCCAGGCACGATGAATTCATTTACCGGGAGTACACCGATAAGATTCATCGGGACGTTGGTGTCGAGACGTTCATACGCGCTGTGTTCGGCATCGGCTGGGAGCACATACCACCGACTCCGTATCGCAGGCAGGCTGCGAAGGCAAAGGACGCCGACTGCTACTCGCTCTTGGGGGCCGATATCAAAGAATACCGTACTAGCAGCGACGAGAGATCCAGCTATCAGCCGCTTAACCTTATGGCCAATGGATTTTTGACGCAGCTCTATGGCCCGAACGTGGAGGGCGGCCACGACACTCGTCAAGCAGCCGACGATACCGAGGCGCGTCGGCAACGGCTCCTCCATGTCAAACAGCACTGGGATCGCCCCGACCGTACGCCACGCATGTACTCGGGCCGCTTCATTAAACACGACTGCGAAGCTATCAACGTCCGCAAGTCAAAGGACAAGCCGGATGGCACCTACGGCATGTCGATGGGGAAGCCCGTGTGGGAGTGGGAGTTGGTCCCCATTGAGGTTGGGAAGAACCACGAAAAGATCAAGAAGGCGAGTGACGTATTTGTACGCTGCGAGAATGGTACATTCACTATATCGGTTCGTCCCATCCTACCCCACTGGTCACCACCAGCTGATCTGCCCACAGCAGGCCACTCGTCCCCGCTCTCAAGCTGAGGGCGAAGTAGCTGGGAACAGTTCTGCTGACAAGACCGGATCGGACCGTGAAGGCCAGCCCGTATCAGAGGCGAGGAACGAGGCACCTGAGGACGAGATTGCGTCAGATGGTGAGGTCGAGGCGCTCCTCGAAGACGATGCGCATACGTCGACCGCAGACGTACCGCAGGAGACCAGCGGGGCCGTTTCCGTGAGCAAGCGGAAGCGCAAGGCCGAGGAGGAGGTCCCGGCACCCGGTTCCAAGCGCCCGCGGCGTACTACGCCTGGCGGACACCGCCGCATGTCCTCCAAGGAGGTCCAAATCGTGCGATACGTGAACCACATTATGTCGTCCAATGTCCGCTCGTATGCTATCGGACTCCTCATCGAAGGGAACGCGATGCGAGTCGTCTACGGTGATCGAATGGGTATCGTGTTCACGAGGGCGTTCAAGTTCCTGGACAAGGAAGCCCATCTGTTTCTCCTAGTTCTTGCCGCTATAGGAGGCGCAGGCGTGCACGATTTGGGAATCCACCCGATCCTCAGCTTCAACGAGCTCAATAAAGAACGAGATGTCTTCCACCCTGACCGGGGCTATGCGTTGTCCAAGGCGCTTGTTCGACTAGAGGTTCGGGATGCGCAGGGTGTCTCACGCCAGCTCGAGTTCGACATTGATGAAGCCGACAAGATCCGCCCTGTCGACACCGCTTTCGGTCTCATTGGTCGAGGGACGACGATAATCGCTGTAAAGGCCAAGGGTGGCCCAGCGCTCGAGATGTGCGGGTCGGAACCGCTCGTTGTGAAGGTGGCGTGGCCACACAAGGCGCGTCAGGCTGAAGACAGGATGATACGTACTGTTCGTCGGCAATTGTCCGCGAAGAAAGCGAAATACCTGGAGTATGTCGTGGACATGAAGTGCGCGGTCACGAAGAGCATCGAGGAGATGGACCTGCCGCGTGTTGCGATGGGGACCTACCCCGAGGAGCAAGACCTGCGCGTTTGCCGCACTCTGATTTTCAAGCGCTACCGACGCTTGGAGGACATCGGGTCTGCGGAGGGTTTCCACATTGTGTTTGTGGATGTCGTTCGTGGTACGTCGTATCTAGTGCCTAGCCAGAGTTCTCACTGACGAGTCTTTTAGCTCATTACTGGGTGTACGAAACGTCGAAGATACTTCACCGCGATATCAGCACCAACAACATCATGTGGTTCATGAAGGATGGGCAGGTTGTTGGCGTGATCTGCGACTGGGATCTCGCGGAAGATCATAGCAACGGCGATGTTCGAACTATTGAACCCGCGAAAGCGGCGAGCACTTCGTGGTTACCATGGACGCGCACGGGTGCAAAGACGGCCGATACGTCGAATATACCGAAGAGTCAAGCCAACGCTGAGCAAGTTCCGGGGTCGACGACTGTGCCGTCGGAGAGCGAGCGTCTGCAGAAACCGAGATACCGCACCGGCACTGGCCCGTTCATGGCGCTGGACCTTCTACGCGAAGGGGATCCTCCAGTGCACAAGTATCGCCACGACCTCGAATCGTTCCTATACGTCTACGTTTACACCGTCGCTGGATACGATCCGACAAACAAGATATTCCAACCGATCCAGCAATGGCAACTCGACTCGCTCATCGCCATCGGAGACAAGAAGCACAAGTTTCTGACGGATCCTGTGGAGGCTCGTGCCATCTTGTCCTCCGGTCATGACGATTTCAAGCCGTTGCTTGAGCATGGAGCATTCCTGCCGCGGCTCATCAGCGTCTTTGCACACCTTGAGTTCAAGATGAATGACATCAAGCTTCTCAGCATCGATGCAATGTATTACACTTCCGCAGAAGAAGCCGAGGCCTCGATAGGTAAGATTGAGAGGGAGAGGGACGAGATGATTACATACAGTAAATTCATGCGGGTGCTCGGAGCGTCGGAGGATATATAGACTCGGGTTTCTGCCCTCCCTTGACGGCACTTGCGTTGGTCTTCGCATGTCTTGTATACACAGCACAAGCGCGATCATTATCTCTCCTTTCCTTGACTAGATCTCTGGCATGACGTGTCTCATCCATCCGGTGTATATTACGCGGTCTTCTATAGTATGTAACACACGATGTCGTTCGCCACCATCATGATGTGTTCTCAACTCATGGCCCTCGTGCCATGCCGAACATAGCGCATCATCACAACAACGACCATGCTATATTGATCCATATCTATGTGTCTTCTCTCCTGTACCAACCACGACACCAAATGCGGTCACAGCCGTGCTTGACGTATCAAACAGCATACGATCCCCGGGCCATGACTCAAACTCTGTAACACAAGTGCAATGCGTAGTACTGTCGGATCTCAGCCCCGACACACTCTGAACAGCACGAATGTGCAGAACGCAAGAAGAGCGGCGAATACATAGTAGAACACGCCACCTACCCTGTCCTCGGCGCCCCCGAAGAGCGCACTGCGCAGCGGGAGGAAGACAAACCCGACGAGGAAGTTCGCGATCCCTGAGGGTACGGTGCGAACTCAATTACAGTTGACTAAGAGACTGGCGGAAGAGAGCGCGGAAACGCCTGCGCATCGTGCGCGTGAAGTATGGTTGGTTGTAGGATCGTTGAACGCTGTGGAGATGCTTACGTGCTAGTGCGTCGCACCAGACAGTTGCTATGCTAGCATCGAGGAGCAGACAGTCATCAACGGGCGGCGGAGGCTGGGTTTCAGCACCATGATGGCTTCCTCTTGATCATTGCGTTCGGGCTACTCGACGACTCGTAGGGCGAGTTCATCTCCCGCCGCCCATTCATGCAAGCTCTGGCGTAAATGGCACTGTTGACATGGTTGCTAGTGCAAGTGATCACCACCCACAAATCAATGTACAGCATATCCTACAGAAACCGCCAGCTGTCATGCTCGAGCTGCGTATGACGGACAATCCTCAGAACCCGCCGTCGGGCTGGTAAGCAATGATCAATCGCCACTTCTCATCTTCCTTCTTCTTTCCCTTGCGAGCCTTTCGCTCCGCCTTCCGCTCCTTCTTTCGCTCCTCCTCCCGTGCTTTGCGCTCGTCTTTCTGTGCTTTGCGCTTCGCCTTCCGCGCTCTGCGCTCCTGCCGTCTCTGATCCTTCGTCGCATGTCTCCCGCCAACCTGTTCGTGACCTTCATCTTCGGAACTGCTTGAGCTACTGCTGTCATCCTCGTGCACGGTCGCATCTGGCGGGGGTGCACCGTCAGGCCCATTATAGGTTACCGAACCCTTTGCAAGGACGACGGTCATCCGCCGCGGATGGAAGAAATACTGTCGAGTGGAGTCATGTACTGCGCAACACTTCGAATGCTCATCGACACTCACCACGTTCCACAGATCGATCAACTCGCCCACAGCGCCAGTCTTCTTATTCCTCATTACATGCTCGATTCCTTTCGTCACCAGCATGCCTTCGCCGTGACGCGCATCAGTCCAGGACTCTAACCCAAGTTCACGCGAGAGCTACTCACCCGTCAGTCCAGCATGCATGGATATCGGTGCAACCGCGGCTGCTATGCGGTTCGCGGGCGAAAGCGAGCCTGCCACCTTGACATCATGCAGAAACCGCTGCCAGTCGTCTTCAGCAACGTCGTGCGTCGCGAACGGGTGCGGTACAGCCCTCGATGGCGGTGGGACCTGAGGGAATCCCTTGTCGAGGTCCTTGCTCAGGCTCGCAAGGAACGCTGGCTCGAATGGCTCGTATGGCAGGTCCAGACGTGGTGACCGGAGGAATGACGGTGGCGGCGGATCGACGAGCTCGCTGACGCTCTGCCCAGGGGCTGCTTTCCTCAGGTGCTCAAGTATGCCGCCTCCCCCCGCGAAGGCGCAGGAGCCGGGGATAATCGCATGCTGTCCTAGGGAGTGTGCGGCGGCGATCTCAGTATACAGTTTACCCACAAGCCAAAAAAACCCCTTACGGGATATCCCCCACCCGGAGGTCTCATCCCGAGCTCAGGACCAGTGTGGCGGCTTGCGCTACCCACGCATTAAGCTTCGGCCACATGTGACAAACAGAAAAAAGTGAGTACATACCTTGTGTTCGTCTGGGTACTTCCATTGAAGCCGGGACTGGATGCATATCTGGCGGGTGCAGGATAGTCGTCACCATAGAAGGGTGTCCCATCAGCAGCATGACTCTGGTAGGACGTGTTGTGCTGGGACGCATAGGATCTCTGCGGCCGGCTGGCCATCCCGGAAGTGCTCGCGTATGCAGCCTGCGTTTGGCTGGCCATCCCTGTGGGTGGCCCGGGGTACCCAACGTTTGACTGATATGCCCCGCGGCCCGAGGACCTCTCGTTGTGCTGCTGCTGTCCCTCGTAAGGCATGGACATAGAGCTGGCATTATGGACATCGGGTGGTATCGATCGACGCCAATCATCTTGTGCGCGGGGAGGATAAGCGTCTACAAAGGTGCCCCCGAGTCTGTCGGACCGCCTGAGTTCCAGAGACGGTGGAGCATAGCCCTCTGAACGATCGACAGCCTCGGCGTATGCTGGGGGTGGGAGGTCCTCATGGTGGTAACCAATGTGAGAATTGTTGCTGCCTTTCTCGGAGGGTGCGTATCCATGCGTGTCGGGCGGGATCATCTTGCTCGTGTGGAGATGCTGGAAGGTGAAGTTGTGGCAGGACGGTTGGATGAGGTAGATAGCTGAACAGAAGGCTGCCCTTGTGCCGCGCATCTTGGATGGCTCAACGAGATTAAGTACCATGTACGGTAATAGCTGTTAGGTTCTGTATTCCTGTCCACGACACTGCCTCCACGACAGGGAGTACGCAGTAAGGCCACCTCCGCAGCGCTCAGCGCTCACTACCGCTTCTGTCGAGAGTCCCGAGACCTTGACAGCCGACTGTGCTCCTCTACGACTATCGCTATCAGTATACGTTCGGCTGGGGTAACGAACGCGCGGCTATG
Source organism: Fomitopsis serialis (assembly GCF_022376445.1). Classification (NCBI taxonomy): domain Eukaryota; kingdom Fungi; phylum Basidiomycota; class Agaricomycetes; order Polyporales; family Fomitopsidaceae; genus Fomitopsis; species Fomitopsis serialis. Next base: position 353,461 of record NW_025954971.1, read on the forward strand.
ACGGTCGTTATCGCGGAAAAATACTTAGACTTACGAAGACTTACGACTTACTTATCGCGTTAGACTTGCTGCTTAGTCGACACACAAATTGTACACCTTGGACATACATTGATGCCAGTTTGTACACTCAGACTCTACAACCGTGCTGATTTTGTGCCTTATTACCACTGAATGTGTAAGTTTGCAGCAACAGACACCCGCTGCTCACCATAGGGCGCCTAAGTCCGGTCTGGGGGCTGGCCAATTGCCTAATCCGGAATTATTAGCCAATTATGGTAACTTCATCCACACGCATTATTGTTTATTGCACGGCATGGATAACACGGATCATGACCGCCCGGAAGCCCGATTATAAGACGAAGCTGAGCTGCGAAATGTTTCATAAAACCACCCAGTCTCCATTATTGATGAGACATATGGCCCGGAGTGCTACAGTAGGAGAGCCTGCATGGCCATGAGCCCGCAGTTCTCATCGAAAATAACAGATATTATGACACCAAATAGAAGTGCATGAACCTAATACAGAACTTGTACTAATCACAGAGAAAAAGTCTGGCGCAGCGGTCCTGGCTTCATCCCGATTTGGCAATGACTGCCTCGGGCACGTCGGCCGGGCGCCAATTATACTAAGTCTAAGTCGCGCGAAAGTAAGACTTGTCGGTAAGTATTTTTCCACGAAAACGTCACTCATACGCGGCGCACGTAGTACACAGCCTACGTGGATGTCCAATTACTTCATCACACAGTTGGCCCGGCGTAAACCTTAGACTCTTGTAGGGGCAAAACTCCGCGACCGGTTCTCCGACGCCAACTTGGCGTCGCATCGGCATAACCGCGCAAGGACCGCCTTACGAGGCCATGGCGGAACATATCCACGAAGCGTACTTACCGTGACTTACTAAGTCAAGGACGTGTTGGACGGAGCCACAGGCCGCATCAAGACGCTTTAGTACCCAGACACCGCGGATGCGTTCTATCATCAAAGTTCTGAATGAAGATGCCATCGAACGCCCATGTCTTGTAATCATATCGACACTGCAAAGCATCCGGTTCGCAGGTCTTGTTGGGGGCACCTCGCGCTTACGCCCCGTCCAGTCATACATGGTTATGGCGCAGTGGCGTATATAGACGCGATGCACAGCTGACAGTCTGGGCTCGGGCTCCCAATTATGCGTGACATGTATGCGCGGCATTCGGAGAGTGATTTGCAAGAGGGATTCTCGGACGTACTGCCAGGGTTTGCCAACGTGAATAACCTTCCTCGAACAATAGCTGGTCATTTATGTGATCAGCTTCAGGAGAGGTATGATCAAACGTGAAAAGACCTGATGGGGCTCTCGTCGCGAGCCCTGGCCACGCCAGAATACATCTAGCACATAATTAGAAAACTGCACATACTCTGGGGTATTACACGAGTCACTGCGCTCAAGCGACGTAGGTACAGACAGTCATTAGAATCTGCGATGATAAGCAATGACCAGTCGCCACTTGTTCTGCTCCTGATAGACTTCGTACGTGCCCATGTCCGGCGGGCTTGCACCATCAGGTCCACTGTAGGTCGTCGAACCTTTTGCAAGGACGACGGTCATTTGCCTGGGATGGAAGAAACTCTACATAGAAATGTCACGAAGGATGAAACGGTGCAAGAGACACAGCTGTGCTTACCGCGTTCCATTGGTCGATTAGCTCGGCTACAGCAGTACTCTTTCTACTCTTCGTCATTTGATCAACCCCCATCGACACGAGCGCTCCTACACAACGACAGACATCAGTCAATGATTAAATGATTGAGATACCACATGAGAAAGAGCGACGAACCCACTATCCCGACCCTCCGACCCATCTGTGCCGAGTTGGACGTGAGCGAGCTCGCCAACTTGACATCATGCAAGAACCTCTGCCAATCGTCTTCGAACACATCATGCGTAGCAAACGGATGCGGCGCGACCCTCGATGGCGGCGCGACTAGAGGAAAGCCTCTGTCGAGATCTTTGTCCAGACTCTTGACGGACGCAGGCTCGAAAGGTTCGTAAGAAAGATCCGGGCGCGCAGGGCGTCGGAACGAGGGGGGCGGGGGATCGAGGAGCGCGCCCACGCCCTGGTCTGGCCCGAGGCTGCTCACCAAGGCCCCACTTATCACGCCTCTACCTCTCAATCCCGCAGGGGACGATCGTATGCCAACATCACGGGTATACTGCAGGAATACGCATCAGCGTCACCCTACCCCTGCATGGAGGATGTCCCTACAAGTAATTCCCGAGGTGTCATCCTCGGAGACAGGCGTCCTAGTCCTAGGCGGGAAGAGGGGTAGAGGCTTGTGCAACTCAAGTGTTAGGGCCTCCGCAAACGCACATAGGATACGGGTACATACCTCTCGTACATCTGGTTCCTGTCACTGTATCCAGAAGTCGGCGCATAACCGGGAGACGCATAGTTCATGCCAGCAGGGGGGATCGCATAATCGCTGCGAGTCTGATACGACGCGCCGGGCTGGGAAGCATAAGGACTATGCAGCTGATTACCTGCCCCGGAGGTCCCTGCGTAGTCGGCATACGGTTGGCTGGGCATCCCCGACGGTGGTTGCCCTGCATAAGGCTGGTGGAATCCGCGGGTCGATTCATAGGACTGGCGACCCTCGTAAGGCATAGACGCATCCTTGGTCCACGGCTCATTTGCGGCATATGCTGCAGTCGATCCCTCGGTCAATATACGCCTCGGGAGTGGGTAAGTAGGCCGAACGAAACTTGCCTTCCTCGCGGAGGAAATCGTCGGCAGGAGGACCCCTGTCCGAACGATAGGAGGCATTGGGCGGTGAGCCATACCTAGCCGAGTGATCGTCGACGCCCGTATATGGGGGCGGGACTTCCCCATAACCAGCACCGATGGGAGGATGGTTATGTGGGCCTTTTTCCGAGGGTGCGTACGCGTCGAGTGTCATCGTGATAGTAGGGTGCGGTAGTTGCTGAAGCTTTGGTGGATGTTGTAGCAGGATGATGGGTGCACCGGGGCTGGAGACAGCCCCTGTATATAAAGGCTGCATTATGCAATTACGCGGCCACGGTCCCAGACAGGCTTTGTGTCAGACGGTCCAACATTATTACTCTGAAGCGAGCGACACCGCTACGGTAGCGAGACGCCTGTCGCTATAGAGTCTCACTGTTGACAGCCAGCGGCATGATTCGCACTGCATCCTCGAGGTTCGGCCAGATCAATGTATTGCCCTCCGAGACAGTTGCTGTGAACGAGCGGTCGATCGACTGCAGTGGCCGATCGAAGGCCGACCTCTGAAGCGCTGTTAGAGGTTAGACGGCTAGGAGAGCCCGCAAAGCTGCGCTTATGAAGTGCCTGCTAGACCTGCCTAAACAGCAAACCAGCCGATCGACATCACCAGCACCCCACAGCCATATGATGGCAGCGAACGCTCCTGCAGACTTCGTATCAAAATCGGCCAAGAAGAGGCGCGACTCACCTACCAAGGAGATCGTATATTGGGCTTTTCGAGTAATTCGGTCACGTCGGTGTAAGAGGCACGAGAGCAAAGATAGATGGGAAAACGCATACAGTACGGACACTGATTGCGATAGCCTCGACCGTTGAACACGACCGGTGGTAGCCGTGTATCTTCCCTTCATAACCAATATGCTTCCGCGCGAGGAGCCGCATGCTCCCGGTCTCAGGCGGCAGTCGTTGATGACTTGAAGTTGAAAATTGTATTACGAGAGATCGAAGAGCCATTGAACAGCGCGAAGACGAACGCGAACCTATATCATGCGTGACCAAACCCACCAAGACGTTTTCACTGCCATTTTCCGACAATATACGAATCGCTATCATGCCGGGTACCCGCTCCTTCGTCCGCGCTTCGGCCTTGAACCACGTCTCCTTCCCCCCTTGGATCGCGACGCATCGCCTCCTTCCATATCAGTGTCCATCACGAAGTCGCCGTGGCTATCTCCGCCCTGAAGGCCCGGTTGCTTTGAAGAGAGATCCACTCTCTCGCGAAGGGACGCAGTCGAAGTCTCTGGTGCGATAGGCGCAGCGTCATTGAGTGACAGCCTGTCGAGAAGCGACGACCCTGTGCGCCTCATCAGGTCAGGCCGTGCATCGTCAACGCGAACTATTGCCGTACGCCCAGCGACTTCGTCCGGAAGTAGTCTGTCAGCTACCGGTGATTCCTCTGGCGACGCTTTCGTCATCGGGGGCGGACGACGGATACGGACAGGCTTGGACGTCTTCACCGGTTCCTCTAATGGTTGAGGAGCCGGTGCAGTATGCAACAGGCGTACACGATCCGGGTGAATCCTGGTTGCGCTATTGGCGGGGGAGACATCGCGGGAAGGTTCGACGCCTGGGCGATCCCAGGCAGACGCGTCGTCTTCACGGACGGGGGCCTCATTCCGGACGTCACGATAGTCGGAGTGCCGAGTTGGCTCGATGTAGACATCACGATTGACGGGGCGAGGAGGAAGCGACGCAGGCGGCGGCGCCAGGGAAGCGTGACGGTCATTGTACAATGGTCCAAGTCGATCTTCGAGACTAGGTCGCCGACCGCGGGGCCGAACATCCACGGGACTCTTGCGACCGCCAGGGGGATCAGAAAGCCCGAAGTCAGACTGCCGACCTGGACCAACTGAACCTGGCCCAGTAGCGGATCGAGTGGATTCGCGGACGGGCTCCTTGTCTCCTCGAGCATTGTGGTTCCCATTAGATCTCGTGGGTGGGTTCGCACCGTCAGTCGTGCGCCACGAGTCAGGTTCGGTCCTGGCTGGTCGTTCGGGAAGTTTGTGCATAAGTTCCACTTTCTTTGTATCCTTGCTATGCATCTCGAGTTGTGCCGACTCTTCCCTTGTCATCCAGATGCGAGGCTGTGTGTCAGGGGGAATGGGGGCAGATGGCTGAGCATGCTCTGGGCCAAAGCGACTCTGCAGAGACTTTAGTCCTCGCTTAGTTGTTCAACGACTCCAAATTGACATACCACACGAGGGCCACGATCCTTGCGTTCTGAATAAGAATCACCCCGCGGCCGCGAGAGCAAAGGCGGTCGGTCTTCAACTGGTCGAGCGGGCAATCTTTCAACACCCTACAATGACAACGTCAGCAAGGGTAAGAGCGAATGCAAGTAGATACTGACGGAATCAACACGACCAGCGCTCGAGACAGACGGACGACGAATTCCCAGACGACTATCGTCAAGGGGCACGGCCGATCTCTCTGGACTCCCAAATGGCGGGTCAGGCGACAACGGATAGTCCTGTAGCCTAGGTAAGGATTTTCGCTTCTATACTAATGCTGACGCATGCTCACTCTGCCTCTGCCAGGTCCAATGCGCGGAGCTGCGAGGGTATTTGCGGGAGGCAGCCTGTCTTGTAGGGGAAGCGTGCCGTCCGGCTCATGCATAGGCGGTATCTTCCTATTGCCTATGGGGACGAGATTCGTTCCTGATATCGACTTGGGAGGTGGGGGTCCAAATGACGGCTCCTTCGTAGGGTTCTGGAATAGCGATGAAGTAGACATGAGAACGAGGGCTGCAAGACGAGGATCAAAGGACGGACAACTTCGAGTATCGGGCGCGACACCGTTCTATGGCCGCCACGGGGAGTTGACGGGCTGCCGATGTTCCAAGAACTCGCATGGGATGGTGGTGGCGGAGGCAGACCTTGCGTCTCCAGAGGAGGGAAGCGCTGCGAGGGAACATGGCCCATGGGCTCTCGTCCACCTGCCATAGCTCGCGGACCTCTCGGTGCGTCACCAGGTACATCACCCATGCGATCGGCATACATGGACGAACTCGGTCTGGAAGGGCCGTCAAAGCCACGCTGAGATGGCAGGCTAGCCGGACGGTCGACGTCCATCGGCTCAGGAGCGTAGTCTCTAGGACCCTGTGACGGCAAATCGTCAAAGCGGCTGCCGGGTCTACTTGTCAGAGCAGGTCTGATAGGGGGCGGACGACCACGTCCATCGTATTCGACCTCGCCGATAGTTAAAGGTCCCTGGCGACGGGGCGGAGGCGCGTCAGTAGGTACATCGACATATCTCATTGGTACATCGTCTTCGCGCGGCCCTCGAGGGGGTATGTCGACGTAGCCACGCCGACTGCCCTCAGCAGCAGGGGTCGGTGGCGGCAAGAGTTCTTGCACTGGAGCATGGCGAGCCTCTCGGAAACGGGCGCTTTGCGGTGGTAGAGGAACACGCTTGCGAGGACCTGCAACCATGATGCAACAGCGCATATAAGTAGTCAGGCGTAAGATATTCGCGCAAAGGCCACAGCCACTCACGTTCATCTTGAACAGGTGAAGAGAACCCCGTCTGTGGACGTGCTGGCAGTCCATGCGGTGGTAACGCATCTATGGCGCTACCTCGACGAGGTGGGAGATCGTCATCACGCTGATCGTCGACTCGCCTTCGCTTGGTGTCATAACCATAGCTGGGATCCATACTATCAGCTTCTCGCCCTCGACGCTGAGGTACAGAATCGACTGGCGGGTAGTCATTGAAACCACGTGGAGACGATGGCCTTGGTAAAATCGGGGGTCTCTCTGGCCATGCTCTTTGTCTTGAAGCAGGTGGCGGAGGAATCGATGCTTGAGAGCTCCCAGGCGACGAGCCGCGAGAGAATCGACGGGCACCGGGTGGGGAAGGCACACGGAGGTGCGGCGGCGGTGATCTAGTCCCTGCAAGATGAAAACGGACAATGTAAGGAGGGCGACGAACGGAGACGCAGACAAACGAGAAAGTGGAAAAGGGTGACTCCAGGGTGAATGTCCTTGCGCCGCGTACGAGAAGAGGTCGGGTAATGGGAGAAGGGGACTACGGCGCTCGACTCCCAAGGCTTCTCGAGACAGCCAAATCGACCACGTCCTCCACCTCGGGAGGAGTTCACACGCCGGAGACGCGATAGATGGGAGGATGCGAATAACGTACTAGGTGCCGACCAGTCATTGGGACCACGACGATTCGTCTGTTCTCGATCCAAGGATGCGTTTCGAGGAGAGACGTCGAAGTCCATGCGGTCCTGCCGACCACGGGCACGACTGTGGCGAGGCGGAGGGTCCAAGTCCATCGAAATGCGAGACGAGTGGTTGCCACGTCGTACGTCGGCCAAGTCGCGCTCCTGCGCCCTCGGAGGTGTTTGCTCTCTGCGCGAACGCCCAGACCGCTCCTCGCTTCGGTAGTCCCGACGAGCAGGTGGGGACAACGACCGTGTGCGACGCCGCTCTGGCAGCGGACGAGGAGATGGCGCCCTACCTGCTGTGTACGAGTCTGCGTACGCAGCTTGCACTGGTGAGTGGGCTGTCCGACCGTCACGTCTGTCGCTCAGCTCTGTGCCGCCAGCACCACCAGGAGCCGCAGCAGGACGGTAATGTCGATCTTCGTACGAGAGATCGTCCGCAGCCCGTTTCGATTCCTTGCGACCCGTCCGCCGCTCCGGCGAAATAACGCGTCGGGAAGGTGACACACCTTCCCTTCCGCGCGACACGCCTCGCTCCTTGTCCTTCGCCGGGGACGACTTGCCGCTCACCGGTTGAGTCCAAGTGGACTCGTGCGTTTTGGTATTATAGTAATACTGTTCGCCCCCACCGCTCCTAGCTTGTCGGAGTTCCCAGTCCGGAGGAAGCGCATCGTGGTTGCTGCCGGAGACGGGCATCCCGAGGCCATTCGTCCGCGGCTCGCGCTGTATCATGGAGCTAGCCAGAGTGCTCGCCTGAGCAGGAGACGGATGCACAGGTGCCACGGATAAGACAGGTTTCGGAGGAAGTGCATGAGTGAGCTTGCCGACAGACTGAGAACGTCGCAGGTGGGGCGAATCCGGATCGCGAGGTGGCGCCGCCGACTGCTTCGAGCCATAGGATTCTCGCTTGCCATGAGACGTCGAATAAGAATTTGGAAGCTGAGCAGCGACCTCCTGCTCCGCAGCCTGGTACGAATAGTAGTCCTGCATGTCGTCCTCGTCGCCACCAAGCGAGACTGCATCTTCCGCGTCTTCTGGGCCGTGCTGGGCAGTCTGCTCGTCGTCCTCATGTCCCCAGTCGAGCACCTCCGCATCGTCCTCCATGCTGGCGACAATATGCAGATGGTGAAAGTGGTCGTCGTGCGGGGGGAAGGTGAATGTGCACAGAGGGAAGAATGAGGTCGAATACGTATTCGGCATACGCCGAGACTCCGATGATGGACTTGCGCACGATCACGTGCTCGTACTGCGCGAGCGTGACGGTGTCGCCGGCTGCAGGTTGCTTGAGGCAGCTCGACCGGCAGACAGCGACGACCGACGGTGGCGACAGCGACGAGGCTGCATAGACGTCCAGCTGTCGTGTACTAGGCTTTGTGCTTGCACTTCTTGCTTACCCAGGACATGTCTGTCCTTCCTCTCAGTTCACCTACGTTTCCCCGCAATGGCAGTCCAAGTCCAGGACCCATGCGGTCGTCTGGATCTCTCTCGAACCGCATTCCAGTCATATTCAGACGACTCACGCGCTTTCAACAAATGGTGTGCAATTTTCTGACCGAAATCTCCTGATTCCACTCATGCTGGGAAGTAGGACTTCGAGCTGGCGGCTTGGCAACTTACATACCTATGTCTGGCGCCCAAGAGAGTGTGAGCACTTCCTAGTAGAAAACACAAGGTGGCATTGACGATTGCTGCTAGCTATCGTAATGTCTATTTTCATAAACGTGAGGTCAACAATAGTTATCATGGACGTTCGTACTCATGTCGAGTTTATACAGAGACGAAGAACACATGGGCGAGAGACGACCCCGCGATTCTCATTCTCATTTCAGGATGTCTCGCAGGTTCGTCTGGTGCGGTTAGATGAGACAGAAGTGATATTGACCTTAAGATTCATAGTGTCTGCCGTTGCATGGTCCGTGGTGTACTCGTACTCACCGTTCCAGGCAATCGAGCTTGCATTCCTAATGATCCTCCGAGACTACCTCTTGGTCGGTGCCATCATGGCGACGATACTGTGGTATGATTCATAGTATGGCAATGAGTCTTGTGCGAACTGATGAAAGTGTCTTTACTTAGGTTGTTCTCCAACAAAGCTCTACTCAGTCCACCATCGCATTCTGCCCCATCGGACTCGGCGGTTGAGTGGGCGTATGCCTTCGATGTGCATACGAACGCGTTCTTCCCACTTTACCTCACGCTATATCTCGCGCAGTTGTTCCTGGTGCCGATTGTGCTGAGAAGCAATTGGATATGCCTGTTCATCTCCAACACTCTCTACCTCGCTGCGTAAGCCGTCGTCTACATCCAGATGGTATGTCACTCATGCAATCATAGTTTTGCACAGTACACCTACGGGGTTTACTTGGGGCTGAACGGTAAGAATGCTGCGCAACTCTACTCCAATACATATTAATTGACGTCCTTGGTTAGCTCTGCCATATCTTGTTCGCACGGAGATCCTTCTTGCACCGCTACTTCCGCTGTTCACGGGATACATTATATCATTATTGGGCTTCAACATTGCAAAGCATGTTCTACCTATGTATTTCGGCTCGTAACAACACGTATTGTAGCCTTTGCACACTATTATTCTGGGAAGCTGTGTCGATCCGGGTACCTCCTAGGATGCAGTGCGGTACAGCCCGATGGAAAGGCAATACAGAGTAACAAACGGTCTTAATGACGAGGTCTTATCGAATCAGTGGGACATTGAGGCTCCGCTGATGCGTCCTATTAACGTTTGTAATCTGGTCTTTGCTGTCGCGACAGGGCGATCGTGGTCAAGGTATCCCGCTTCAATCTTCACCACGACCATCTCCTCCGGCCGCTCACTACCTGTCGACGATGAGCGGTACACGCAGTCAGATTGAGAAGGCTATCGGTCAAATACAAGACAAGCAGCCTATACCAGAAATTGACTTCACCCAGCACCAGCTCGACAATGGGTTCACCATCAGCACCCAGGAGCGCGTCGTGAAAGAGGTATGCGTCGCGTGCACACCATCCTCAAACATTTGAACATACTAATCGCTCTGTTTCTTCATGTATGTGTAGGTGCAAGCACCTGCGATGGCCATTCCTACGGACGAGCAATTCTTCTCGCATGAAGATCCCACGAAGCCAGATGTCGCATTCCTCAAGAACCACTTCTACCGCGAGGGCCGATTGTCAGAAGAACACGCCATGTATATCTTGGAGAAGGCGACTGAGCTGTTGCGAGCAGAGCCAAATCTGCTCTACGTCGATGCGCCGGTCACAGGTGCGCCGCCTAGTTCATGCGGTGGCGAGCGCGACTCGCTAACGTCTCACCCCTGTTGTCATAGTCTGTGGTGACATACACGGCCAATATGTGAGCAGTTGTGCCCCGGATCTGCTGTGGCTGGTGCTGACTCTGTGTAGTACGATCTTATGAAACTGTTCGAGCTCGGGGGCAGTCCAGCAACCACGCGGTACCTCTTTCTAGGCGACTACGTCGACCGAGGATACTTTAGTATTGAGGTATGTTGCATCGCTCGCTGTTCTTAGCGTGTCCTGAGCTTCATGCCTTGTGCAGTGTGTGCTCTACCTGTGGTCCCTAAAGATCTGGTACCCGGACACCATGTTCCTCCTGCGCGGCAACCATGAATGCCGTCACTTGACGGATTACTTCACCTTCAAGCTTGAGTGTATGTCACATAAACCGTCTACGTTATCTGCTGCTTACGTCCCAGCAGGCAAACGTAAGTACTCAGAGCGCCTCTATGACGCGTGCATGCAGTCGTTCTGCGCGCTGCCTCTCGCTGCTATCATGAACAAGCAGTTCTTCTGTATCCATGGCGGTCTCTCGCCCGAGCTCCAGACGCTCGATGACATCCGTAATGTACGCGGTCTTCCATTCGTCCGAATTTGAAGCCACGAGAACTCACTAATATGCAGATCGATCGGTTCCGGGAGCCTCCCACGCAGGGTCTGATGTGTGATATTCTCTGGTCTGATCCTGTCGAGGATTTTGGCCAAGAGAAGATGAACGAGAGTTTCGTGCATAACCATGTCCGCGGTTGCTCTTACTTCTTCACGTGAGTGTTGTCCGTCCCTTGGCGAGGGTACGCCACCGATGATGTCTACGACTCCAGGTATCAGGCAGCATGCCAATTCTTGGAACGCAACAAACTCCTTTCCATCATCCGAGCGCATGAAGCGCAGGATGCGGGGTATCGTATGTACCGCAAGACCCGAACAACGGGCTTCCCATCTGTCATGACCCTCTTCTCCGCCCCCAACTACTTGGACGTCTACAACAACAAGGCCGCTATCCTCAAGTACGAGAGTAACGTCCTCAATATCCGACAGTTCAACGCCAGCCCCCACCCGTACTGGTTGCCGAACTTCATGGACGCCTTCACGTGGAGTCTACCCTTCGTCGGTGAAAAGAGTGCGTCTGTTCCCTGTCTGTTGAGACAATAGAGTGATTGACGTTGTGCAAGTCACCGACATGCTTCTGGCGATGCTCAACTGCTGTTCCAAGGAAGAGTTGGAGGAGGAGAGTTCAGACGAGGAGGTCGATGAACCGCTCGTATCGTCAGGAGGTGCCATTTCTGAAGAGTCTTCGGAGCGCCGTAAGGTCATCAAGAACAAAATCCTTGCTGTCGGGCGGATGGCGCGCGTGTTTGCTCTCCTTCGGTGCGACTCTCGCCCACAAATGTGTCATGACACTCATATCGTTGCAGGGAGGAGTCCGAGAGAGTATCGGAACTCAAAAACATTTCCGGCTCAGCTAAGCTGCCATTCGGGACGCTTGCGTTGGGAGCAGAGGGTATCAAGGATGCTATCACTGGCTTCGAGGATGCGTACGTGGACACGCATACGCACTATCACTGTCTCTCACCATTTTTCCGCAGCCGCAAATCCGACATCGAGAACGAACGTCTGCCGCCCGACCTCTATGATGCTGAGTCCGATGAAGGTAGGGCTATCCTGTCGTCCGGCCCTGCGTCGCCGGAGGGAGCACCGGTCTCCCCGCCGCCTGCCTCTGGCGTGGCACGCGCACTAGAGCAGGCGATCTCCAGTGGCTCCATTACACCCCTCAGCACGTCTGGTCCCAGCACCCCTGCGTCGCCATCGTCGCCGACAGCCTCCCCTGCGCCGTTCAGACGCGGCCACGGGCGCCAGGCGAGTCTTGGGACGACGATGACGAGCCCCAGTACGCGCCGGAGGAGCATCGAGAGCACGATGTCGCTCATCAAGGAGGTCGTCGACTCGAAGGTGCCCATCCAGGATCCAGAGCTCATCAAGCTCGCGGACTCTATTGCGGGCCAGAGCAGTCCGCGGACCAGTGCGCCGCCTTCGCCCAGTTAAGCACGGGGAGGGTAGCATGTATTGCATCGCATTACATTGTGGATAGGGATGTGGATGATTTGTGTACCGTGACTGGACTGGTGTCGGCTCCTTTGCATATGTTGGAATTTGTCCGTGTAATGTGCACTTTCGTGTATAATCTTTGTTCTCCACTGCATTTACGATTTCAAGGTCGCCACACAATCCTGATATGTCATGGCATGCCGGCGGAAGAGTATCGGTCGGCAGGGCTGGAGTTCGGTCCGTCCTTCACAATACAAGTGCGGTGCGAGAAGTCCCGCTGCGCAGTTACATAGTGCACCAACTATGAATGCCTTTACGCGTGGCATTCAATGTTTAAGGTACGTAGCCTACTCAGTGCTCCATGTATACTGATCGCGCCCTTTCTAAGTAACTGAGGTCAACCCCTGGTACAACGGATGCGCAAGCTCTATGTCAGTATGGTACTGAGGGATGCACGATTTCGCACGCCTTTCACGTTCCTTGGAGTCTCACCCATGCATGGGATTCCAACTGCGGACTGACTGCGCTCCTGGTCAAACAGCACTGCGGACAATGGTGCTGGTTGTCAGTCAGACAGCCTATTTGCCAGACGGCCCCGACCCGTAGCCACAAATCCACAGCCGGCCTCTTCATTACTGTCAGCGGATGACCTTCGCGGGAATCAACCCCTATCGAACTGCGAGTTCGGTATCACATAAAAGTGGGGCGTGTTGGCTATAGCTCTGCGAACCATATACACCAGCTCTCATCCCCAGTCAAACACACAACAGCCATGCCTTATCATAATGAAGACGAGGACACATACTCGGAGAAAGCCTACGAGGATCCCCGGTATCGCACTCAGGATATGCGAGCAATGCCACCTCCGCCATATGCCGATGTCAACCGATCGTATGCCAGGTATATGTTTGACACTTCTCTGAATTCATATACTCACAGGATTTGTAGCGGTCCATCCTATGGTCCCCAAAGCTCAAGTACCAGTCACATGCAAGGGCATGCCTACCCAGGCTCGGACTATCCGGTTAGTTCACAGCTCCTTGAACCATTCTTAATGCTGATCCCCGGGGCATGCAGGCTGATGCGTCTCCGGGGCAGTCTAGCACGTCCAACGGGAGCGGCTCTGGGGGCATGTCTGGCATGCTGAGGAACCTAGCTCTAGGACAAAGCATTGCGTCCCTGCTCGACCCTCCGCCTCCGCCCTTCCTACGCGCACCTCGTCCCGACCTTCCTTACGGACCCTTCGAGCCCGCGGCTCTGACCAGCCTAGATGATCAGCTTGACAAGGGCTTCCCGCCGCTTGCACCGCCTGCCGTGACGGCGCCGCATCCGTTCGTGACACACGATGTGGCCGACGAAGACTGGCAGCGATTCTTGCACGACGTTAGAATCGCCAGCTCGCTCTCACCGATCGAATGCGCCAAGGCGGGCGTGGCACCGATAGCAATGAATATCGGCTTAATGGGTGCGCCGCTGTCCTCTCGACTCAGGGATACGCTGATGTTTACTCTGGCGTACCTCGGGTAGGCATGCTCGTCTCCAAGGGTATTGAGAAGCGGATGAGGAACAAGAAGAGCGACGCGATCGGCGAACTCATCGAGCATTGGAACGCTGTGAGTCTCTCCCACTATCCTTTCGCTCACCTATAAGTAATAGCCAAAGGCAGCACTTCTTCCATCCAAGACGTGTCACTGTGGTCCTGGCCCAAGGTTCGATGGCTTATAGCGGACCCGAGGGCGTACCCCCACCGGACATGGCACTGTACTCAGCCGCCCTTGCACGCGACAACGAGATCATGTCGAACAGCTCAGACGAGGAGGTACGGCAGGGCCAAGGTGTCTTGGGTGGGCGAAGAGAGCGTCGTGATGCCAGCTGGAACTTCACTCACGTGCATGCCGGTTTGTACTGGTATCCTCTTACTCCCATCCTGCTATGTCCAAACCAAAGTAGCCCGGCAGTTGTTTCCAGACGGATTGCCGTGCTGCAAGGTCTCGTTCCTTGAAGAACTTCTGGCAGATGTCACAGAAGTGGAAGTAGTCCGTGACCGATTGTATTTCCTCATCATCCAAGCATGATGTCAAGCAATCCACGTCGAGAGATCGGTACGAGGGGCTGCTTTGGCATATGACAATAGTGTCAATGGTAAGGTCGTGATACTCGCGGCAATCGTCCCTATCACAGCGTGGACCCGGGTTCTTTGCGAACGTGGAACATAGCACCTGGATTCTGGCTTGTATAAGCCGGGGACGAGCGACAAGGCAGCGTAAGATATCGTCGTCGGCCATGTGGACATCCGCCTGGCTGGTGTCAGTCCCTGCACAGAGTCTGCTGATGGCAGTTGCGTCATTGAAGAACTGGGTCTTGCAGCAAAAGTAGAGTGCAACGGGGAGTATCGACTTCGTGTTGGTGAGACGTGCCAGCTGCACCGCCTCGAACGCATCCTGCCATTTGTGAGACAGCAGCGGATGCGATCCAGGTGACTGATCCACGAAGTTTTGGAAGTTGTCGGTATACAGAGTCTTGATCCTGGCAAGAGCGTCGTCGCGAACCTTGTCAAAATCATACTTATGCGCTAGGCGAAGCAGAACCGCGGCGTCTGCGAATTGGACTGATGATTCAGTTTCGGTGAAGCTGGGAACACCGCTCATGAGTCACTGAGTCCATGGACATATTAAGGGGTCTGCGCACGTTCTACCGGTGTACACGACCCATAGAATATTACGCATGCCACTCGCTGCATCAGAGACCCGCACGACAGGACATCCTTCAATGGTTTCACCGTCGTCAGGTGAAGCGATCCCAAACATGTCGCGGAACACTCCGAGTGCAACGATAGCACACCACGGTGTACTCGAAAGGCGGTGTCTTCTGCGATAATCACCGAGTTCCCATCGTCGAACCATACTTTGGTATCGTGCTTCAAGGTATCCGTCGCAGCCTCACGCTCAGACTCCGTGCTTGCGAGCTGCGTTTTGGCGACAGACATTATTCTGGAACAGGGTACGGAGCGACGTATCAGTAATCTCGAGCTCATGTTTGCATCGCAATGCAAGTTAACACTTACTCTGCTGAACTTGAAAGACTCGGAGCCCGGAAGTAGTAGGCGTGCTCAGAATGAACGATCGATTCAGATCAGAAATTGTTGAGAGCTGGGAGCCGGGTAGATCGAATTTGAACACGGTCAAGGCGACCGTCGGACGTGGACTCGGACAGCGCGACGATGGCGCGATGTACGTGCAATGCTTTACTGTAATACCTGTGACGATCGATTATCTTTGCTCCGATTGTATAGTTAACTTTGTAGACGACTCACCGTGCTGTGTATTGTCGTTGCCCCCATGGTCGAAAGACAGATCAAGAAGCACACTCAGAGTGGCGCTGTGCCAGTGGCGGAGTAAATGGTAAGCTCACTGGAACGCGGTACGTTACTACTTCAATTATCAGTGCGCACGAACTCTGCCAACTTCGCACCACTGGCAAGACCAGCCGTCCATCAGTATTTCTCCACTCACGGCATATGTATGTCGTTCTGCCAGTGGTGCAAGGCACGATGGGGTACAGCGGGTCGCACGAGGGGCCACCCGATATAGCTCAGTACCAGGCGACAGCAGGATCATCTCCCCAGGAGGCTCGGGAAGTGAAGGGAGTCTTCGTAGGACTGAGCCAACAGCCTGAGTACACGAAGGGCAGATTCGAACGTGGCGTGGCGGACGCAGAGCGAGTAGAGAGATAAGCGGAAGGTATTAATGGACTCGGACGATGTCTGGCGGTTGGTCGTAGTCACGCCTACTACAAGCCGTAGGGCTGAGACATTGTCTGATCAACGACTTATTTTGAGATTGGACATAACGGTGCGTAAAGATATAGGGATGTGTACATGCAGGTGAAGGCGTACAAATTGAATCAGGATAGATGTAGAGCCTACGTTGCGCTTCTTGACAATCAATGACAGGCCGTTCTCTCCCAATTGTCCACAGCCAGTTCGAACAGAGACGGTAGCTCCTGCCAAACTCGTTCGCGCTCGGCGACGTCTCTTTCGAGCATCATGTCACGGCACGCCCTGCAGATACACGACAGTTCAAGGTGATCTCGCAGCTCTCGCTCGATGTCCCTTCGCCACGTCAAGAGTGCATCAGTGGAGCCAACGCACTGTGCCCCAATTGCAAGTATGTCGTGAAGGCGAATCATCGTCACCCCACAGGCTGTTGGTGTCGCACAGCGGCTGCTGACTGTTGGACGACATATTCTCGAGAGGCACAGAGCCGCCTGGCCAGCGAGTTCTGCCTTGCCCTGGATGCACCGCTCCAAATCCTCTGGGGCCAGGCAGTCGACAGTCCCGTCTGAGCGTGCGGATCCGCGGAGAAGAGTCCGACTATCGAGCGTGCAGCAGTAGTACAATGCTGGGGGTACCATAGTAGCAGTGTCGGTGAGACGAGCGAGGTTGACGGCCACGATGGCGTGTTGCCGCTGTACAGCGTGGGGATCGTC
The DNA here is from genome assembly GCF_022376445.1 of Fomitopsis serialis. NCBI lineage: Eukaryota > Fungi > Basidiomycota > Agaricomycetes > Polyporales > Fomitopsidaceae > Fomitopsis > Fomitopsis serialis. The sequence goes on from NW_025954971.1 coordinate 370,235, forward strand.
CTTGAAGTCCGCGAATTTGTCCGGAAAGTATTGCTTCAGCCGCTTCATCGCGTCGACGAGTAAATCTTGGATGTTGTATTTGTGGCTCATACGCACCCAGGCCGCGATGTCTTCGAACTGAGCTTCATCAACGCTGGCGTATCTGCGACGAAGAGGAGATGTCGGTCAGAGCATCCGATTGCTAAAATGGGGAGTAGTACGCACTTTCGACCATGTATCATGACAGACAGTAGGGCCCGTAGATCCTGTGCCGTGTCAGACAGATGCACCGTGGGGCAGTCTTCAACCGATTGTGCCTCAGATGGCTGAGGAAGCGTGAACAGGTCGCGGAACACTTCCGATTGCTCCGCAAGAAGCCCTTTGTACACTTTGAATCCAATGTTTTGTGCGAGTAGAATGATATTCCCGTCCAAATACCAGAACTTGTCATCTTTCGTGAAGCTGACCTCAGGCCTCGAGCCACAGTCTCCCGCAAGCGAAACAGTGTCGGGATCCGTGCGAGCGCGTTTGCGAGAACGGAGAGACATGAGGGTCCCAGAGATTGACATGTGTCCAGTTTGAGAGCTGTAATAGTAGTTTGAGAGAGGAGACTTGATAAAGCTGAAGTTGGTGTGGTGGTGGTGAGTGCAGCGCGACTGAATCTGGCCTGGCCACAGTGGCGGGTGTTGTGGCCGACATCGACGTACACGTGATCGCGTGGGCCGAAATTTGACAATATTATCCAGTGCGAATCGCGGCGATGCACCTTTGGAACTCAAAGTAGTTTGAGTCGCAGCACCAGGTATGCTTTGCCCACCTTCTCTCTCTCGATATTGAATGTGAAACAGGTTATCATGATGTCTGAAGGGGCTGACTCGGTTGCTACCCGCAAACGGCCCCGTCTAGAGGCGTCCGAGGGAAGCAGTGACCCAATCGGGCGTACAGATTTCGAGCGCGACGAAAGTCTGTGGTACGAGGATGGAAGTGTCGTCCTAGTTGCAGGGGGCATAGGTTTCCGCGTTTACCGGGGTTTGCTCGCGGAGCGATCCCAGATATTTCACGACCTCTTCTGCATCCCTCAACCACCCGACAGTCACTCATCTTCGGCTGTCCGGTTATTCACCTGTCCGATACTGAATTCGGTCTCAGGGAGTTCTTGGACGTATTGATTCGCGGCAGAAAGTGCGTATATAAATTCTCCAAGGGGATTGTATCGTCAGTTTCAACACCACCGCATCACACCATCAGGTACAACCCTGAGGAAGACCAAGATATTCACCGTCTTGCGTACCGCATCCGGCTCGCTCACAAATACGGCGTAGAAGACCTGCTAGAGGAGTCCATATGTCACTTGCGAGCACTGTACCCCACCCGCTTCACCGCGTGGACCGCACTTCTAAAGCATCCCAACTGGACCTTGCGGGCCATCACTGCTGTCAACTTGGCAAATCTGACCAACACGCCTTCTATCTTGCCCTCCGCACTTTATGCTTGCTGTCAGCTTGAGGCCGACGACCTGATCCGAGGCGCACACCATCCGGACGGAACGGTCGACATCCTGAATAGTGACGATTTGCTGCGGTGCATCAGAGGGAAAGTCAAGTTGGCCTTCGTGCACGCAACCTCAATTCAGACAATATTCCACTTCCCCGCGCCCCCGCATTGTGGTACTCAATCTTGCAAACAAGCGCTCCCTGACCTTCGTGCCGAAGCTTTTGGATGTGTAAATGATGCCTTTGAAAGTGACATTCTTGCATCATGGGGTGACTTACTGGAGGTTGCTATCAGTACCGGGGATGATCCTGCGCTATCGCCATGCAACGACTGCATGGAATGGCTCCGAGAGAGAGACACGGAGGTTCGGAACAATGTTTGGAATGTCTTGCCGGAATATGTGGGAGTTACACATGAAGCTATCGGAGATTGGCCGGACATAGACGAGTAGTATCAAAAGTAAGCCAATTGCGATTTTCACAGTTAGCACAACACTTGACAAATCTACACATATCGAATTTTCCATCCACCACCAGCCACCACCCCCGTCCGTACAGATCCTTTCATGGGGTCAATGCTCGGCACTGGAATCATTATATCTTTATTTCTTAGTGGCCGGTTGTTAATATACGCTTCTATGAACAGATGATACTTGTAGCTTGAGTTCTGTGTGCACTTAGCTTGAAGCAAGTCACCGTTCTACAAGGCTGGTCATCTTTCGGCGGAACTTGTATAGCACAACTAGTAGTACTGAGCCCATCTACTACCCCATTCTAACCCCTTCCAAGCTACGTACCAGTCCTTATGTAGTAATTTATTTTATGCTGCACCGCCATGTACACAAATGCCGCAGTCGGCTACAACTGATTTGCGCTACTCACTGCGGCGGGCCCAGAGCTGTACTTAGCGCGCTAGGGCGCATTAGAGGAATTCACGTGACCGCGACAACGCGCTCAACTTGAGCTTGACCGTAACTGGAACGCGTGAACATTTGAACTTGCAATTCTAACTTTTATACCGTGAAGTCTATCGGCAAGCCTTGACGTCGGCTCGTACCACTCCTCTTGGAAACACAACCGCACTCCGTTCGACACAGTTCGATGAAACGTAGTACTTCCAGGTAATACCGTGGTCCGTGATGTACGGTTGTAACTTGTGGAAACATGGACTAACTGACCCTATGTTGAAGAGACGGAACGACACCTGCCAGTGAAGACAGCGGCCATACGACACATAAACGACTGCGGTTGGAGATGGACAACAGCGGCCCATCCATTCTCGACCAGGCCGAGAATCTGGGGTTCACCCGCGACGAGGACTTCTGGTACGACGACGGCAGTATAATTCTCATTGCACAGGACGTCGGCTTCCGAGTATACCGGGGCTTGCTGGTCAAGCTATCCGAGATATTTCGCGACCTCTTCACCGTCCCTCAGCCGCCGCACGGACAGCTTGTCTGTGGATGCCCAGTCGTCCATCTGCCCGACACTGCGGCTTCTCTTAGAGAGTTCTTGGAGGCGCTGCTGCATGGGAAAAGGTGCGTCGGCACATCGCACATACTTTCTATTCCAAGGGATACTGATAGTATGGGACCGGATTCCTAGATATGTCCCAGAGGACGACGGGGAATTGGACCACCTGTCCTATCGGATTCGCCTCAGTCACAAGTATGGAATCGAGTATCTCCTGAAGGAGTCTATACAACAGCTGCAGGCCCTCTTTCCGACGCGCTTCGACGACTGGGCCGACCTGAACCCGTCTGGACCGTATTCCGCTCTGCGGGCTATCACAGCCGTCAACTTGGCACGTCTCACCGACACGCCGTCCATCCTTCCCTCCGCAATCTATGCCTGCTGTCAGCTTCTGGACCAGGTCCTGCTCGAAGGTGCAACGCACCTCGATGGCACGATCGAAACGCTCGGCCGGGGCGATCTAATCAAATGCATGAAGGCGAAAGTCAAATTTACCTGTATGCAGACACATATGGTCCATCAACAATTTCGTGTCTCGGATGCCCCTACTTCCGGCGGGAACGTGACCATGTTGACGAAACATGCAATCAAGCCTTCAATCACATCGCGAGGTAGCCGTAGCGCAACTATCGACTGAAAACAGGGGACCGGGTATACTCGAGCCGTGGGGCGACTTATTATGTGCAGACAGCGCCACGGTTGGGATCGCCGATGCCAACGCTCTCAGACCATGCGCTCGTTGCATGTCTGATGTCGGCCGTCGGATCGATAGTGAGCATAGGGAATGGTGGTGCAGCCTGCCGGAGGACGTGGGCATCGAAGTCGATGACTGGGAGTAACTCATGCATGTCCCACATGCAATGAGACGCACTGACGTGCATTTGCGACGAGGGTCGATCAATTGGTGAGCCTATTTTAGACGCAGGGACCAAAAATTGACACCCATTTCTACATATCAGCGGCCCCTCGTTCGTCAGATTGATACGCATCAGTGCAAGACTGCGGTGTATCGAGCATACCGAATAAACACTTTGCCCTATGGCATTACTCATGCAAACATATATTCACATTTATACTCGTCCTTCGATGCACGTTAATACTTAAACCGCAAGAATCTGTAGGTGATTACTACGCGTACCCATACTAGGTCGAGTGACTCCGAGTCTGACTCGTCAAGTCGACCCGCTAGTGGTGCCGCATGGCGCGATGCAGACGATGACATGAAGATATTCTTGATTGTCATATATGCGACGGAGAGCCGGACGGTGGGACGAAGCAGGACGAAGCAGAGCCTGGACGGGACGCAATGCGCATTCTGGGCTGGTGAGTACATCTGCACGTGACCTGACCGGTGTGGTGTGGAAAACGGTGACTCTGAAACGAAAATGACAATCATCGACCACACAGCGCGACACAGGCCTGTACATACTTACATGGGCTCTGATAGTAGCGTGATTCAATGAAACGCGGAGCTCTGGGTAAGTGTAGTGCACTCGAGGGTATGATCCTACTCATCTTGACATAGAGACGCCATGACATCAGAGGGAGGCAATCATAAGCGACCTCGAATAGAGACGGGCAATGGCGATTCAATAGCCAGGATTCGACCGAGAACGTAGAGTTCACATGCGACGAGGAATTATGGTACGAAGATGGGAACGTATTCTGGTTGCCAGTGGCGTTGGCTTCCGCGTTTATCGAGGTCTACTGGCAAAGCGGTCAGAGGTGTTCTGCGACCTGTTCTCTGTCCCGCAGCCTCGGGACAGTCAGCTAGTCTTCGGCTGTCCAGTCGTTCATCTTTCCGACACCGATGTTGCGCTCAGGGAGCTATTGGATGTATTGATGTGCGGCAAGAGGTGCGCCCGGAATTGTGTCCTTCCTCTGTCCTGAGACGCTGATGCACCTTATCGAATCTTAGGTACATCCTGAAGAACGATGTCGAGCTAGACCGTTTGTCTTATCGAATCCGCCTTGCACACAAGTATGGCATCGAGGACCTCTTGGAGGAGTCCATCCGCGAGCTGAAGAAACTTTACCCCACGACACTCTCTGAATGGGCCGACCTACGGCGTCACTACTCCCCGCGGGCGATAACCGCCGTCAACCTGGCGCGTCTAACCAAGACGCATACCGTTTGGCCTTCCGCACTTTACGTCTGCTGCCAACTCGACGATCATTATCTCGTGGATGGCACGACTCATCCCGACGGCACAGTTGAGAGGCTGGATCGAGACGATCTGCTGAGATGTATCACTGCAAAAGTTGACTACACGCATCTATTTACGGATGCCATCCACGATCTATTTCTGCACCTCGACTCTCCCTCTCACAAGTGCTACTCGAAGGCCACCTGTCGTCTGTTGTTCCGCTGCATTCGCGGTGAAGCTAGATCGCGGTCCTTTGCGGGCATGGCCGGAGTGCTCGAACCGTGGGACAAGCTCCTGGACAAGTATGACAGGAAGAAGACCAGCGACATAGCTCTGGCTTCCTTATGCGAGCTATGCACGACCACTCTTCGCGCTCACACCAAGTCGAGAATCACCGATACGTGGGCTGACCTGCCACACGACTTCGGGGGCGACTACGACGATTGGAACGAGGGAGGAGCTACATCCGAATCTGATGACTGAAACATCCTACGACTCGGGCCTGTGAAGACCACGCACAGATCAGCTAGGTTGGAGCGCACTTTCAAGGTACCCGGACATGAGGTGGACCTAGGACATGGCATTCCAACTTTGTCTATATACCGGGCCCATGGTCGCAGATTTGGAACGCGCATCATACTGGTGACTCGCAATTCTCGACATCCTGTTTTTACAATACATATCTTACTATACACGTACCTACTCGGGGAACGTACCGGTACTTGTTCCATTTGTACAGAAACATTGATACCGTAGGAACTGGTACCTGCGTCGTACAGTCTTGCAAATCAAGGAGGCCAAGAGCACAATTAACGCTCGGCCACGACCATCACAAACGACACGGCCGCGCTGCACAATAATATCTACATTTGTTTCTCTTTTGCGGCTATAGACACGGTACTATCGACTAACAAACATTCCAGGATTCGACGAGCTAACAGCTAGTAACTACACACGCCGGCACTCGCGGTGCCGGGCGTCGCAAATACGGTACGGTACGGTGCGCGGGGCAAGAGGGTCAAGACGACGAGACACAGCACGCGGTCGGGAACGGGGAGAGGGGGTGCAATGATCGAGATGCGGGAGGACGACAGATGGGAACCGGGGATTAGGGAGAGTGCAGGGGGAGTGGGGATTCGTGAGAGCTGGATCGACAGGAGAGGACGACAAGAAGCCGTATAGATATGAGCGAGGAAGGAGGTTTGTTGGCACTAGCACTACGAAGACTAAAGACTGACAACGAAGAACGAAACGAGCACAAAAGGCAAGCGGTAACACCGCAAACAGAATAGGGGCGTGCCCACACGCACGTAACGCAAAAGAGCGTCCGCAACGACTCCGACTACGCACCACACGCTTCTCGCACGAAAAAATGCAGTCACCCATCTACTTCTTCCAAGACTGAGGCTCGCCATCGACTCCGCGAGCACGTCCGTCAACTGGCACTTCTTCTCCATCGTCGCGCCGAGGGCATCGACGACGCCGACACCGTGCGCGCGAGCATCGGCTGGGGCGCCGGCACGCGGGGCGACGTCTTCTCCTGCGGCTCGACGTCGACGACCTTGAGGACCGCGCTGCCCTCCATGACGCGGCGCACCTTGTCTGCGTCGAGCGCGTGGCGTTGCGCGAGCCAGAGCCGGACGCAGAGGTGATACCCGCGGGCTTCGCGCGAACGCGTCCCAGAACGCGGAGCCGAGCTTGCCCATAAGCGTCTGGGACGCCATCGAGGCGAGCATCGCTTGCTGGGCTGTCGGCTGCTGAGCCTTGCTTCCCGAGTTCGAGGGCTGGAGGTTGTGCGCGTGGGACGGCGCGAGCGGAGGCGAGTTGGGCGGGGTCGGGTATGCGTTGACGGCGGCCTTGCCGGAGAGGATGGCGGAGAGCGGGCCGGACTTGGCAAAGTAGTGGGGCGGAGGCCGCTCGCGAGGCCGGAGGGCGAGGAGTTGGGGCTCGCAAGCGGGCTTGGGCTTGCGTGCGATTGCTGGGCCTGTGGCCTGCTGGCTTGTTGCTGCGCGGCCATGTTGCGCCACAGCTGCATGCGGTATCTGGGGCAAAAAATCATTATCATCTTGAGGGTCAGCGGGGGTGAGATGTGCTTACGGATCGAGAGTCTTCATTGTGAAGGGTGCATCTCCATAAAGGACTCCAGAGCACCGAGCTGTTGCTGTTGTTGCTGCTGCTGAGCCTTGTCGGCGCTCGGCCACGGTGCAGCATTGAGCACAGGGTTGATGTTCTCCTGGAGCGTCGGGCTCCGCCTGCCAAGGGCTTGCCGACAGAACGCTGCCCCACTCAGGCACAAGAGTGGTGTGCACGGGAGTGAAGCCACCAGCACCGAAGGGACTCGACGCCCCGCCCCAGAAGCCCCGCGCACCAAGTCTGGGCGATGTCGGGAGGTCCTTCTGGGTGTTGGGCGTGACGAGCGGGCTCTTCGGTGGAGCGGAGCCGGGGTGCCATTGGAAGAGGGCCGGAAGAAAGGAGGGGAGCGGTGGGATGGGAGCAGGAGGCGGGAGCACGGGGGCGTCGACGCGGCCGCGGCCGTCAAGCAAGACTTCTTGAGGCTGTCGACCTCCTGACGGAGAGCGACGTTCTCCGACGCATGCTACCGAGCTCAGTGCGAATAGCGTCGATGAGACGATCACGCTCCGCGATGTCGCCCTCAAGGGTGGTATGTACTCTGTGAATATCAATCATATCCGGAATTGAAGTCTCTGACTATATAACGGCACGTCAAATGAAGAGGGTGGGGGCTCGTGGGGATCTCTACCAAAAATACGGTATGGAGAAGTCCATCTCGAGCTCGCCATCCAGTTCTGACGGACACTTTGCAACGGAAGTACTACCCTTTCTTCTCACACGAAGTTCCTAGCGCTGATCTTGTTTCTCAACTGGCGTTTCTCCTTGCTGTTCATCTTCTTGTACTCCTCCGGCGTGGGTCGCCAGTCTTCAGGGTCGGCCGACGTGGTCGAGAGCATGTTCGCCGGCTTGTTTTCCTTTTTCTCGCTCCCGGCGCGCTTGACACTCCGCCCGACTGCACCGTCCCTTCCTGTTCGACTTGCCCCGACCACCGACCTTCATCGGTGCGAGCGACAGCTCATCATCTAGGGCATCGTTCATAGCACTCGCTGTGTCATCTAGGTCCCCGTCCTCGTCATCGTCCCCTTCGTCGCCTTCACCAAACTCGCTCACGGGTCGGGGACCCGTGGGAGAGGTGACCAACTGCGGGTCGATGCTTGTTGGCGACGTGCCCGACGTCGAGGACGATGCACCTGAGCCCGAGTCGCTAGGACTGGCCATCTGCGCCGCAGCGCTGGTGAAGGCGCCCATGAAGTCGAAGCCGGGCGCTGCGAGGGGCATGGGGAGGTCGAGCTTGGAGAAATCGTCGTCAAGGGGGAAGTCGAGATACGGGTTGGAGTTAAGGGCGACATCGGGCATGTAGGGGTTCGGAGGGGTCGGCGGGAGACCAGAGAAGGAGTCGGAGGGCGAGCCGTCTGAACGGGGCGACGAGCCACTAGAGCTCGAGCCTGCGGCGTGCGAGGGGCCTGCGAGGAGGTCCATGTTGAAGAAGTCTTCAAAAGACGAGTTGAGGCTAAAGCCTGATTGTAGCGGATTGTCGACGAGCATGGCGGAGGTATGTACGGGCTGCGGAGGAGGTGAGTGTGGATGTGGTTTGGAAGAAAGCGCAAGCAGCGCGCTCTCGGCGAGGCAATCCTCGCTTACGTAACATTCCCATACATGGCCCCGTCACATCATGATGTGGGGGAACTACTCCGAAGCTGGCAGAAGATAACTGTGCCGCCTTCATCAATTCCCCCAACTGCGATTCAATAATCACTATCTGTCTGCTGAACGCCTGGATGCCGATATAGACTACTGCCATTGCTTGCTACCCGAGTGCAGTTGCATGAGCAAGAGAGAGGCAGCCTTTTTGAGCCAGATACTTAGCACCGTACCGTACCGTTCCCGACGTGGCGCGCCGGCTTGCTGCCCATCGCATCCTCCGCGCGTCTCATCGGCATCGGCGCTGGCCCCTCGCAGAGTCGTTGACTCGTAAGCTGATGGAGCAGCGCCAATCCTGACTCACCTCAAGGTGGATAGTGCTGTGTCGATATATGATGCGCACAGGGTGCGCACCGTGACAAGCCCAGGCAATCAACTGCAGAATAACAGAGAAACCAGGAAAACACTCCGAGCATCCAACAGGTTCTTACTTGTATAATATATCGTGCAATAATCCCATTGGCATGGGCTGCCAGTTCTTGCTTCGCTTTTGCAGAGATAAGTAGGCGTAGACCATGTACGGTGAAGACCTTACGGTACTACTTCAAATTCCTACATGACCATATGCACACCACGACGACTCTTCCACACCTGTCGGAGTCCTAGTGGACACGCGAGGAGCTCTTTCTCGCGATCAGTCAGTATGGTACGCCGAGACCTCGTTCGCCTGCCCTACGTCAGCTCAGGGCTGCCTGACAGGAAGAGTGAACGTCGTTATTTCGGGTGTGTGGCCACGTGATTTAGACGTACAACACCTTCCTCATATGGCAGGGCACCTTCCTGATCCGTCAGACGTTCGCCGTTACCTCTCAGTACTGTCTCGCTGGAACTCTTTTCATGTCGTCATTTGTAACTCCGCCACGGCTTCTGAAGAGCTCCACTTCTGGCCGCACACATAAAAGCAGGTCCGCGCCGCCTGGTCTGCATCGAGTCCCCTCCCCTCTCGGTCCTCTCTCGTCTCTGTTTCTCTGCCTCGGGCCTCAAGCTCAAGGCCCAACACTGTGACGACGAAGCGACCTAGATTCATGCGTATGTCTGGGATTTCAAGAGGATAATGGTAAGTGTCGAAATCGTCTGGTTGGCCAAATTGACGCGCATACATCTACCATCCTACGCACCAATAAATGTCCGGCTCATCCCTTGCAATTGGGCTGGGTTCATTCCAACTAGAGCCGTGTAAGCTCTCCACCGCTGTATGCCTCCATTCCGACACTGCGCATCTATTGCAACTACGGTCACAATGACCTCTGAGGAGGTCCACGATACGAAGGTGAGCTAAGTACTGGCATGAATTGGCTACAACCGTGTCATCCAAAACATGATAATGGAAATACGGCTACGATACACGAAGTATGAATAACGCTCCGGGATTACTGATGGGCGAGCAACAAACGAAGGCAACGCTCGCATTATGGCGGAAGGAAAGGGTATAGGTATGTCTTACAACGTTTCATGGCGAGATTCGTTATCCTTACACTACTCTCACAACAGAGCCGGACGTTCAGCCCACGCGCAGACCCCATCCCAGCGCCTCAAACATGACGGGGATGAAGCCGCACGCGAGCATACCGATTCCACAGTAGACGATGACCTTCGTCAGCACTGCACAGCTAAGGTCAGCATCGCAACACAGTCGGGTGCACAACACGCACCGTCCGCATCGTAGTGCTTCACCACCTCCACCTTCGCCTCATACTCGCCGACATCCATGGCAAGGCCCTCCTTTTCCACCGGGTACTCCCCCCGCGGCATCCTGCCCCTTGCCTTCGCGCCACGCAGCTTCACACTGCGCTCACCGTAAATGCCGCCTGGCACGCCAAACCGGTGGCCGCTCGCACCGCCAGCGCCGTCCATCTCCATCTCCATCATGCTCGAGAGGTCGATGACTGACGGGATCGGGTAGAGACCCTTCTCGGCCGGGACATTCTTGTAGTCCGTCGCGGGCGTGTAGAAGCGACGGTGCGGAAGTGTGAACGCGTGCGCAAGGAGACGGAAGAGCGGGGGGAGGACAAAGTGGAGGATGCTTTTCGCGACAATGCGCCACACGAAGATGAGGAGAATACCTGGGGAGATGTTCAGCGGAAGACCATGTGGTATTTGGCTGGAGGCTTACCGAGAACCATCTTCATGCTGGCAACAGACCACCAGGTCATAGCATCCATCCAATCACCCAAGGGCTTGCCCGGTTGGACGCGCGCAAAATAGCTGTCGTCGTAGCCGTGGTGCAGCATGTACCACCTCGAGAGGATCTCGCCCAACACCACAGACATGAAGGCGATGGCATCCTCGAAACAAGGGCAGTCATCCACTGGCTGTGGATGCCAGTGGACCATCAGGAGGCAGATCGGAATCGTTACAGCGGGCACTACCATGCAATTGAGTATGGGTCGTTACAACATCTGCCGCAACACTCACCTATCAAGCCGGAGTCCCGTATCCAAGCATGCAGGGGATCACTGCACCACAAATTGAGAGCCCAGACGCCCGTGCCGAGGACAAATCCACAGAGACAATCCGTGAAGGAGTGCATGCCCGTGTACAGCCGCCCGTACACGATCGAGAACACGTAGAAAAGCAACACGCCGACAAGGACATTGTAGGTATCGCTCGAAATGAACCGGCCGTCGGGTGCAGCGACCTCGTCGAGGAGAACAGCCGTCGAATTTTGAGCCGACAGGACGGAGGCAGCGGACTTTGCGTACGCCCGTTGGAGGAGCGTGAAGAAGAACAGCGCGATGGAAACACTGTTGGTCGTATGTGTGGAGGGGAAGCCATACTCGTGGTGGTGGTTTCCAACGGCTGGTGATTATGAATGAGGAGAGTCGCAGACAGGGATACAATTTGAACGTACTGAGTCTCGTAACGGGAGGAGCGAATGGTCTCGGAGAGCAAACCGCGTCCTTGACAAACGACGACGCGTAGACTCCGAGCGCGAGCACCATGAGGAGTCTACGAACCCTCGTTGTTAATTCTTCATTGTGAGAAGTATGCGGGACACGTACCCTGGAACAATTTCTCGGTGTCCGAAGAACACGAACGCCGGCAAGGAGATCATGAAGAACGTGTGGGTACCGAGCGAGGACGTGTACACGAAATATCTATCGAGGAATGGCGTACGAACATATCCCTGCGCATGCATAAGAACCGACGCAGACCGCCAATGAATGTACAGCAACTCACCTGCATCCTCGCCAGCACGTCGGACTCCCAGACAACACAGCTTCGGATACGCGACCGGATGCTGCTCCTCCACGAGTTCATGGCCTCCTCGTAGACATCCTCCGGGAGCAGGCCAATGCCCGCGAACTCCTCGCCCTGCCCGTGCGGCTCGTCCTCCGGGCTGTACCCCGTCTTCTCATCCCATACACCTCTGTCCTCTGGCGACACCGACGACGACCGTGACTCCGAGCGGATGCTACTGCCACAGCTGAAGGACCTCTCCGACGTAGGGCTCGAGATGTCGTCGACGTGAGGATAGCCAGCCAGCTGGCTATCTACCGCGTCGGTTGCGATTGGGGTGATGGGGGACATGACTTTGTCAGCGGCGGTTTCAGACTGGGCTGCGACTTGGGAGTCTACACCAAGGTCTACAGGCTCTACACTGTGAGATTAGGGGGCTGTGGTAAGGTTGACGTGACTGTTCGTGAGCGCGTGAGCGGTAGAGTTGGTGGGAGTGGGAAGGGCACGGCCGGCGAACGGCGTACGCGGGTTAGCGCGTTATATACAAATTGTTTGGTGGAATCAGGCGCTCGCTCTGCCTCGGCGTTGGCTCTTGCAATGAATGATGCTGCTAAACACAGCCTCGGAGTGTCATATGTTCAACGCTCATAATTACCGCAGCGCTACGATCGGCCGTACGTAGGTTGTCATTGTGGAGATGGAGCTCAGCGCCGAGGAAGACCGAACATTCACCCAAGACACACGCGATGGATCATCCGACTGCAACATGCATTGTATAATTGGCTGCTAATACGGGACATGAAGATAGAACACCGGGAACGCGGGGCAAGCGGATCCCAGAGGACCAGGGTTGGACCAGGGTGTGCAGAGATCTGTCAGATGAGCAGTCAGTTAGATGTCGGGCGAAGAACGGAACTATCGAAGTGATGAAGAGCCTCAGTCGTATAATGATGAGTCCCCATACATGAGGTCGGACATATGCTTGTAATTGTTAAAATCATCGGCAACGAGAAGACGGAAGTGCACGGGTACATGAGGGACACTTACCCATAAAATGAACAATCTCGCCTATCCACTGGTACAACACTCCGATGTTTCGACATACATACCTCGGTCAGGACCAGGTACGCAGCAGCGGTAGAGGTACGCTGCCCACTGCGGCATATTCGCGTGTCAGTGGGCAACAGCCTATCGCAGTAGCCCACAGGCCGAGACCATATCACCAAAAACGTACGAGCCGACCTGAGGCAGGAAAAGATGCGTCAGTGAGTATTTTGATCATGCAGATAGAACTCGAAGGAGGAATGCTCAGTTGGTGATGCATGTTGTGAGTAAGGCTCAGGAATCGCCAGCTCGAATATGTTATGGATAACAATCTTCATAGCAAAGGTAACGATTGAATACATGTACTCACCTACCACAAAACGTCCTTGACAGTGTTTCGCCTGTTCTGCGCGGCCGTCGAGCACATCGAAGTCAAGAGAGTAAAGGTCTGGCAAAAAAGGCCAGCGAAAAGAACAGAGGCGCGTTGGCACAGAAGTATCACAGGAAGCGCTGAAGACACCCAGCACTCGTTCGAGCTCCGCGCCAATCCAGAGCCGAGTTTCAGACGGAGTTTGACAGCTGTACAGTTCGCTCAAAAATCGCGCTGCGTCTCTTCGTTTCGCCATCGTCAAGCGTCGTCGAACATTGCGCGGGTCAGGCAAGTGGTGAGTATTTTCTTTGTATTGCTGGTGGTATGAAGAGCCTACTATTCAGTTCTGCTTCCGAACGGAGAGAAATCTCTTGTGGACAACATCTATACCAAAAAAACTTAATTCTGACCCTTTTCCCTCGTCCTAACGCGACTGCAAACTACTCTTGCTGACATGCCTTTGTTCTCCAGGGTTGAACGTTGAGGCTGAGGTACCTTACTTCGGTCGACGTAGTTGGTTCGTCAAGAGGTTGTGCATTGGTGGAAGGTGAGCATCTGCACCTGCGCGTCCGACCAAGACGAAACCAAGTTCATCCATTCGTTGACGTCCGCTGGCGCATCCTGTCTCGTCCCTCCCAACTTGCCTGTCGGGTCATGGAGCGTGTCCGTGTGCATCGTCTTGGTGCGCATGGGCCGGATGGGGTGGGGTCCATGTGTCGGAGAACGGTGAAAATACCGGCTTCTCTGATTTTCCCTTGCTTGTGTGACGAGTGGAGGCATTGTACTGATTCATGTCTCATAGGTAGGTCGTCGGTTTGTGACAACAATCTTCAGCGTAGTTTGGTTGTAGTACGTGTATCGGAGGGATGTAATAATGTATGATACAGCAATGCAGACAAGTACAAAGATCTCTAGCACGACAGCAAGCATAGGCAGACGCGACAAGTGTGAATAGGCATAGCCAAAGAGCAAGGTATACACTGGTGTACAGCAATGTGAGGAATCCGGCCGCCCGCGTCATGGCCTATGCACCACCACTAGTCTCCAGCATTTTGGATATTCTGCCTCGAATCGCTTGAGATTTTTGCTGCGTTCGCCCTCGGTTTCGTATTCCGACATGGCGGGCACGTCTGGAGGGTGCGGATCCGAACCCGAGTACGCTTTCGCTCCCCGGGCGAGGACGACATGCATACGTCGCGGATGGAAGAAATGCTGTCCATATTGTCAGTGCACCCGTCGAACTCGGATAGAAATACAGCGTACATGGTTCCAATACCCAATCAGCTCGCCCACCGGTCCCCTTCTCCTGTTATGCATATACACCTCGATGCCTTCACCACCAAGCCCACCGACAGCCCCAGCAGCGACGGCAAACTCACGCGCATCATGATCCGGTCCCACTTCGACAGCTGGCCCGCCGCCTCGACGTCGCGCAGGAACCGCGACCAGTCCTCTCCGTCACATCGTGCGTCGCAAACGGGTGTTCCGCGCCGCTCGCGCATGGCGGTGGTATCCTCGGGAAGCTCCTCGTGAGGTCCGTGCTAATCCCTAGCAGGACGTCGGCTCGAACGGTGTGTATGGCACGCCACCGCTCGCGGGCGCTCGAAGGCGGAGGGGGCGTGCTCAGGAGCTCTGCGAGCCCGTCGCTGCTCGTGGGAGCTTGAACCCGCGTGAGGAGTGCGTGCTGTTGTCTGGCGTCTGGCGTCGCGCAATTCTGCAGCGGTGACGGGAGCGGACAGTGGGGAGAGCGAGGCGAGGGCGGGGGAGGAGGAGGACCGCGCTAGGGCATCCTCGTGCGAGAGTGCATAGGGAGATAGCGACTGCGAGCTGACGCTGCTGAAGTCGCGCGAATGGGATGGGACGGAGAGGTACGGGTTGGTTGACGGGGAGCGCGAGCGGGCCCGGGGTGCAGAGGATGGCCCTGATGTTGAGGGACCTCCGCCTGCGCTCAGGAATGCTGGGGGCCGTGTGGATGGCCCTCCCAGACGACGTCGACTTGCTGATGTGTGTATGGCGGAGGCAGGTCAGGATCCGCTAGGGGGCCCGCAGTCTTCGCGGATAGGCTGCCCTCGCTCAGGACGATCATGATTTCACGACCTACTACGCCGCAGAGCACAGTATCGTCACTGCGTCAGCCATATCAGCGGTTCAATAGTGTTCAGAACTCACTTCAGACAGCCGAAAGGTGACTGAAGCGTTGTGTATATCGCAGCTGGACGGCGAGTCCTGAGTAGCTGCTCGGGAAAGGTCAGTTCTTCTGCGTCTACAGGCTCGCTCGCGGTATGTACACAGTACAGCCACTCCAGGGCCACACTCCCGCCCGGCTAAGTCACCCCGAAGCGGCGGCAATAATGAGTTTATGTCCGGCCTTGGTCCGTCCCATCTCAATCCTCCCAACTCTCTGAATACCCATCCGTGGGGGTGGGTTGGTGATCCTCAGAACATGATTGTATCGGGACATCGTCTCCATCGCTTCCCGGCCCCGGACCGCTGACTGAAGACGAAGGCACCAAATGCACTAAGTATAATTCACTGATGACTATTGTCCCGAGGAGCGCACCGTTCAAGTACGTACTACTGTCCTATTAGCGAGTAATTACAGAAATTGTTGTGGAATAAGGACATGAGCTCGAAGCCTACCTAGATCTACAACGTGTAATATGTATAGTCAAATTGGAGTACCGAGGTTCCTGGCTGTCGTCTGAAAGTATGCAGCCCTAGTCCAGGTCTGAATCCGAATCACTACTATCACTGTCACTGTCTGAGTCTAGACCCGCAAGCACCCAAGTCTCGACCTCGATACCCATGACCTGCGGTAGAGCATTCCACATTGCAACCCGATGGTGCCGCAGGTGTCTGCGGACATCTCGCACACCGTCATTGCACAATCTAGGCGATCCGGGAGTACCATTGGCAAGACCGCCACGCCTGCGACATGCCTCCAAGAAGCTGTCCCAGACTTCAAGGAGCCCTGCTTCGGTGTGCGTCATCGTTGTATACGCGAGGGCCAATCTGCGCATGGTGTCGAGGTCAATTCACAGTCCAACTGGGTATCACAGATATGGAACTGCCTTGCGAGGAAGAATGCCTCGACGGTGTTCTCCATATGCTTTCGGGTAAATAATACTTTTGCTTCCATGCATGTGATCATATCACCCGGGCTCAGCGTGTCGATCGTGCCGTCGGCGTGAACCGCACCGTTGAACAGGACTCGCACAGGTAGCTGGCAACATGCGTAGAGTGCCGTGGGCAGGACTGAGCATGTGTTGGTGAGACGTGCCAAGTTGACGGCAGTTATGGTCCGGGACGTGAAGCCGCGCTCATAGCGTACTTGGTCCCATGAAGCAAGGCTGGTGGGGTAGAGCTCTTCTAACGCCTGCACGGATTCTTCCAGGATGTCTTCAACGCCATACTTGTGGGCCAGGCGGATCCGATATGAAAGGAAATCCAGTTCAGGATCATCCTGCTCGCTGTATCTGACGACCGACCGACGATGATGTCAGCACTGTCTCGTACAGGAAGATGTTTCAGTGCACCTTTTGCCGCGCAGCAGAACAAGTAAGAGCTCCTGCAAGGCAATGGCAGTGTCGGAAAGATGGACGACCGGGCAGCCGTCAATGAGCTGGCTGTCAGGCGGCTGGGGGACGCAGAAGAGCTGCTGAATACTTCGGATCGGTCCGCCAGTAAGCCTCTGTACACGCGGAAGCCGATACCGCTCGCAACTAGGATAACATTCCCGTCTTCGTACCAGAGCTGACCGTCGTGCCTGAGCCCGGTAATCGCGGTAGGTCGCCCTGTTGGATCGTTGCTGTCCAGGCGGACCCGTTTGTGATTCATGCTCGCCTCCTTCACCTAAGAACTTTTGAGTCTGCATTATATTGAGTACTTCTATCTTGAAGCTCCATGAAACCCCACACACCTGGTGATGCTACGTCAGGTCCCTCGGACCGTCGAGGAGGATGTATTTAGGTCGGCCTAAGGCAAAGTGACGATGTAACCCGTTCTGCTCGTGTGTCACATCGAATAAAAACGCACCTTACACGGCGGTGAAGATGGTCTCGTGAGGATCAATGACTTAGAACACAATGAGAAAGGCATGCAAGACATGAACTTGAACGGATCGCGGTCACGTGTCTACTACCAGTGAACTGACGCGTAACTACATTTTAGGTAAAAGGACACTTCGTTCTCGACAGTTCTGAAAGACGGAGAAGCGACACCAAACACACATTTGTATGTTCATGGAAGGGGAAGCAAGTGTGGCTCGGTCCGGGACCTCATTCGAGTATACCGGCGCGGCCAGGACCAAATGCGCTCGAGGGGATATGCTGCCGTCAACGGTCAGGTTGCTGCCAGTGCCAAGGGGCCTAGTGCCAGTAATACTGCGATTCGGGTGGGTATTGACACGAGTGGAGATGAGCTTGTCAAGAGGCGAGAGATGGGTTTAATGACGTGTGTGTACACCAGAACGAGCGGGATGCTAATGATTGTCAAGGTGGAATGCAAGCATCGGACATGACTCACCTGTGACTCACTGTATGGACGCACAGGCACTACGGCTAGCCTGCTCAAAGTCCTGGCTACGGCGAAGACAATGCGCGAGGGAGACCTTGTCCTGGCGCGTGTTGGCTGAAATTAGTGTGAAATTGACTCAATGCACGCAACTGTCATCCCCTTCACACAGCGAACATGTGAACGTATTCGGTCAGCTACAATCCGTCGCCTGAAGATAGATATCGTACATATCATGATTCACTCAATACACGCAGCGCTACGTCTTCTCTCCCGTACTCCTCTGCCTGATTTTGCTTTTTTGTGCCGCCTCCTGGACCATCTGCCCTTCCCGCCTCCACTGTGTCTTCTCCCACGCGTCCCACTCATCTTTCGCGTCGATCCACCGCTCCTGGACGTCCCGCACGTCACTCCGCGGGCCTTGAATTGTAGCAGCTGCGCTCGTGAAGAGCCCGTACGCATTCGGGCGCTGCGTTCCCGGTGCGCCGTCAGCCTCGACGGTGCCTGGTGGTTGCTGGGCGTCTGGCGGCGGGACGAAGACGCAGCCTGTCGCCTTGTCGATGACATGCATGAGATGGAGCATGGATTCCTTCTCCTACGTCAAACGACGTGAGGACGTGTGCACTATCGATAGGATGACTTGAGGGTAAGGGCGTACCTCGACTGCGAGGGTTTCGAACCCTACAAGCCCGTAGTCCTCGATCAGAGAACATATAGCCATGTTGAGTGCCTTGAAGCGCGGCGTAGACGTCGAGAGTGAGTTCTCGAGGTATGAGAGGTCTTGGACCTCGGTGTAGAAGTCGAGATTGAAGTCTGCGCAGGTCAGCATGCACCATCCGGCGAATGGCCTGTGAACGCACCGAGGTCGCCATATTGCTGTATGAGATCGACCTTCGACAGCACGTTGACATGCGGCAGCTCGAGGTGCAGCATCGCGCGCAGCGACAGCATCAGGACGGAGATATACTTAGACGCATCCGTCACGTAGTGCGCGTCGCAGAGGTGGACCGCGGCTAGCTAGCGCAGTTGCAAATCGTGTCGCGCAGCGGAGGAACAGCAGACGTACCCGAAACCCGCTCTTCGTCAGCTTCTGCACGATGTTCTTCACGCTATCGTGGTTCGTGCTCAGCTCGACTGCCCAGGCAGGTCAAACAGGACATATGCGTCCTTGCCCAGCTCCCGCAGCCTGTCCTCGAGCCAGTCGAAGTTCGCCTCGAGGTACTCCATGCAGTAGAGCATGCCGCCGTTCGGTCCGAGGCCATGTTCGCCATGACGTCCTCGAGTGTGATGAGCTGCGAGATGTCGACGGCGCATGGATATGGTATGTTTTCGTTTGCAGGGTCGAGGTTGACGACGGATATGGGACGGTTGAGAGCCGTGAAGAGCTGGTGCTTGCCGTAGCAGTAGGTCGACTTGCCGCTCCCGGGCGAGCCGCAAACGACCTCGCCGAAAGGCATAGTAGGATTGTATGAACGGAGGATAGTATCAGACTTGTACCGCCGTGACGCACATGCGGGGTGAAGTGTAGAGGATAGAACGTACATCACTGATGGCGCAAGTCAGCGAACGTTGTCGATGCAATCTGCCAAATATGGTAATTTTTGATATGTGGCCACAATGGAGGATTTAATGATGTTCTCTACAATACATTGATGTTCTTCACAGTGCTCGAGGTCGCAAGCAAATACAACGCATCATCTACCTCGAGTCTAAACCTATACACACCTCCCATCAAGCGTCCTGAGCAGTGGCCCAGCCTTCAACCTCGATGCCCAGTAGTTCCGGTAGATTCTTCCAACATTCCAGCAATACCTGCCCGTGACTCTGTATCACCGTCTTGATGCACCTGGGACACATGGGATGCGCCGAGTTTTTGACATTGGATGTCATATCCCTGTTGTACTGCCCCATGAAACGAGCCCAGGAGCAAAGCGGGTGGCGGCAACCTGGGCTCTTCAAGTCCTCGAGAAGCTCCGTCTTGATCGCACTGACATGATCGGCGCATTCGAAGCGACACGAGTACCCGCATGCCGACAAATCCATGGATTTGAC
Organism: Fomitopsis serialis; assembly: GCF_022376445.1. Taxonomy (NCBI): domain Eukaryota; kingdom Fungi; phylum Basidiomycota; class Agaricomycetes; order Polyporales; family Fomitopsidaceae; genus Fomitopsis; species Fomitopsis serialis. The sequence continues at coordinate 390,259 of NW_025954971.1, forward strand.
GATGGCCAGCGTTCGCTGAACACCGAGGACGGACAAGGCTTGTATGCATCTCTGAACATCGTCGGCACTCAACTTCTCCACCCGACCACCAGGATATGTGTGCCCGTTGAGAAGCGTCTCGACAGGGAGTTGGCAGCAATCATATAGAGCGAGCGGAAGAATGGAACTGGTCTCGGTAAGGCGGGCCAAATTGACCGCTGTGATCGAGTGGTGTGGCGACTGCAACGAGGGCCGACGGCTCCACGACGTGAAATCGGATGGGAAGTAGCGTTTGAGAAGAACAGCGAGTTCTCCAAAAGGTCCGCGATGCGGTATTTATGTGCGAGGCGGATCCAGATTGCGAGGTCCTCGAAGCTGACCTCGCGCTTTGTGATGTAGCTACGATCAAAACAATCTTTCGCCGTCAGTGCAACACTACAGGATGTAAACTGCGTACGCACGTCTTCCCGTTGATAAGAACGGACAATAGAGATCGCACTTCCTCCGCCCTGTCTGACATATGCACGACGGGACAACCATCGACGTGCCAGGCAGGATCGGCTGAGCATAGATCGTCCAACACAGTTGACTGCGAGGCGAGTAAGCCCCGATAGACTCGGAAGGCAACATTGCCTGCCACGAGAACGACGTTCCCGTCTTTGTACCAGAACTTGTCATCGCGATCGGGCTCCACGGAAAGAGGTCTCATAGGACGTATGAATATCAAGTCTTCATGTGTCTCCCGCTCTGAGTCTGATAGTGAATTTTTGAGCGAAGCGTCTTCTGAACGAGGTCGCTTGCGGCTTGGCTGCTCGCGCGAAGTCATGTCGGAGGTTCTAACCATGGAATGAATCTGTGAGTGGTCAGTGACACTCAGATGAGGAAGACTCGCGGCGTACTGGTACAATTGGCCGGGGACAGTATGATGGGAGTAAACGGGAAGTGTGTAGTGAGTACTGCCAGGCTCGAATCCGAGGCCACACTGTGGCTGAATTTGAAACTGTGTTCAGAATCTCGATTTGATCTCGATGCGGCGCAGCTACTCGACGCTCAGATCTCAGACTCCGATCTGACTCAGAGCACTCAAGCGTTAAAACGTTAACCACCACCGGCACCATTCATACACAAAGGCTTAGGCACGTCCTGGAACTTTGTATGATCCACAGTGAGATGTACGAGATGATTGTCATCTTGCTTGACAATTGCTGCTCAAAGGTGAGAAAGGTGAGACAATACCGAACCATTCACAGCCTGGCAACGACGGTGTCACCGCGTGCCAAAGAGTCGGCAGGCGTTGTGGTGACCATTAATGTCCGAGTCCTCGGACCCCCTACCTATAAAGGGGTGAGTTGCATCGAAAATCTCGTAACACTTGGCCGTCTGACACCCATTTCATAGTAATTTACGAACATGCAAGCACCCCACTGGATCCCCGCCACACAACGTCTGCTAGCGATCTCCGAGGTGCTGATCCAGGTGGCCGAAGATGCTGATGACAAGTTCACCGTGGCGTCTCTTGCCCGAACATGCCGCGACTTCTGCTCGCCCGCCCTCGACGTACTTTGGCGAAGCCAAGTAGGTCTCGCGAACATCGTCAAGTGTATGCCTCCGGATCTCTGGGAGATCCGGGAGGACGGAGGGCGTTCTAGCCACCCGATGTTGGTACGTCGTGCTATGCGCCACTACCTGTAACTTTCTGGTTCTCTGCAATAACTGATTCTGGAATGCTGTCACCTTGGTCAGATGTTCATGTTCAGACGTCCCATGTGCGCCAGCGACTGGGATCGATTCAACGTGTATGCACCTCGCATCCGTGAGCTTACTCTTTATCTATGTGACCGTGGCAACACGAGGCTCCCCGGCAATGTTTACGCTACGCTGAACATGCATGCGCCCTCGCTCCCGCTCTTTCCTAGTCTACGTAATTGGCGCTGCTACGACATACCACACGCGACAGTCGTACCGGACCATTGGCTCTTTCTTGGTTCGTCCTTGGCTGAGCTTGTTCTGGAATGGGACGTGCTCGACGAGCGGGCCGCGTTTCTAATGGCCTGCCTTCCTTTCATCTGCCCCAAACTTCGGACACTCCGTATCCGCGTCAGGCGCGGCTTCGCATCGTACCTCATCTGGCTCCAACCTACTCCGTTCAGCTCATTGAAGGAGTTGCGGACTTTTGAGATCCGGAGCATGGTGGATATCCCTGTGGACACACTGATGGCCGAGCTACAGTCGCTCCCTTGGCTGAGTGACCTGACACTAAACAGGTATCCCGGTCCTTTGTGGGCGTCACCGGCTGCTACAATCGAAGCACCACCCTCTTTTCGGGCCCTGACATCGCTCCAGCTTGCAGGCGACCCAGGAAACAGCTGTATGTCCGTGCTGGCAACATCCTACTTCCCAGCACTCGAGGAACTGTACATCAAAGCCGCCGCATTCGGGCCTCTCGACCACATCTTCCGAACGATCCACGACCACTGCTCGCACACCTCCCTTCACACTCTGCACGTCACCGACGGGGTGAAGCTTCGCGAGGACACCCCCGACTTCGAGCCGCTCGCACACCCGGCGCACTTCCGGTACCTGCACGCCTTCCGCGGGCTGGAGGAAGTCTGGATCGAGACGCTGCATGGCATCCTGCTGACCGACGATGACCTGCGGGACATGGCGCTCGCATGGCCGCGCCTCCGCGCCCTGAGGCTCCTCCCAAGCGAGAACCTCCTCCCGGGCCCACCGACGTTCGAGCCCGCGGGCACCCTCGCGGGCCTTGCCCATTTCGCGCTGCATTGCCCCGACCTGGGGAGCCTCGCCATCGCCATCGACACGTCCGAGGCGCACAAGATGGACATCCTCAGCGCGTTCCCCGCCCTGCTGGAGAGGGTGTCTGCTCTGACGCACCTCCTCCTGGGCCAGTGCGAACCCATGGGGAAGCCGGAGGCGATCGCGACGTCCCTCGCGATCATCTTTCCGAACCTCGAAGAGGTGCTGGGCAGCTATCCCGACCCGTTCCTGAGCGACGTGTGGGAGGAGGTCGACCGGCTCTATCCCAAGTGCCTCCGTGAGCACAATGCGAGGAGACAGCAGCTCAAAGACATGTGAGTGCGGCGGTGCGCTTGCGGTGTGGACTGACTGAAACTGTACGGCTAGGTTCGGCGCCAGCCGTGCCGCACAATGAGTACTCTGTGGGCTAGACACAGCACCGGCTTGGGGAGAGGCAGACGCATCACGAGAATCACAGGACTGGTGATAGTAGGACCCGTAGGTTTCTTCCGCATGCGCATCGATGGAATATGGAGCTAGCCAGAATTTACATAGCAACGACTTGTTCGATTCAGCGTACAAGCTCGTCAGCGAGCAATGATATAACCTTCAAGAACCATCAAGATAAGTCGTAAGATGGGACACGCACCTGGTTGTTCATTTACATGAACGACAGGACATCAAGGACGTCGTTCGGATCTGCGAGGGGAGTTAGAGCCACCGCATTCCTACGCGGTCCGATATATGGTATTTCGATCTATGGTATTTCGTGTACACGGAGGCCGGGTTTCATGGAAGGTGGTGACATGGACTTCGACTCTAAGAATCGACGGACCACCAATCAAGGATGACATACTTGAAGGATTGCGCATATACACGCATATATACGGCACAGAGTGCATATACTGTGCACATATGCTCTCCGTATCGCCTCTACAAGGTCATACACACGTAAGCTTAGCTGTTTTGCTTCTCAACTACGAGCCAAGACTTACTGACTGTATTCAAGTGCTGTTTCTAGAGCCGAGCACTGTGACGACAGCGGACATATGTGTGTCGTTTCTCGTCGGCTGCCTCCAAGACTTCCCACCTGCTGGCTTCCTTCCGATGTCTATTGAGCGCGGTCCAAGAAGAGTCCAGACAACTTACAATGATTACAAGACTGTCGTAGGCGCCGAAGGCTTCCCGGGCGTCTATGATGTGGGCGTCTATCCGGCGCTGCTGGCTGGCGACGCTTTTGTTCCGGATATGGAAATCGTTTTTGTCTACTCCTTGACGCAGAGGACAATGGCGGGCTCGCACAAAAGGTCGGCCATGCACCTTCGCATACTAAAGACTTGCTGGCCAGTCCCTCCCTCTCGTTCCCAACGTTCTCTGCGACTTGATCGCGCCGACGGTCCCTCATCTTTCCTTGCCTATCCACATAGACCTTCACGACGCTCACGATGAATTCCTGTGAGTTACATATCCAGGTAGCTACTCGAGATGCTAATACCACACCTGCAGTATTTGCCAGCAACCGCATCCTGCCTTCACTCAAGCGCCGCTCGAGAGTGCACAGCAAATCAGAGACCCTTACTACACCGACGCGGGGTACGTCGCTCGAGATTCTCCCTGAACTCGAGGAGGAGGAAGAAGCACAGGCAAGGCCATCCTGCTCCTCGACGCACTCCGCTCCTGCCCACGCCCACAAGCGTAGCAACACCCCCAGCCATCTCTGCATCAATGTCGGGGACGCCGCAGAGCGCAAGCGCAGCTCGCGCAGAGTCGTCCTCACCGGTGCTGAAGGCCTCACGTTCGAGGACTTCTTCCCTGCCTGCAGCGCACCTAAGCCTCCGCGCCCTGCGCCCGCTCCTCCCCTGTACGACGCCGAGGCCAGCCGCACGGCGAGCCCAATGGGTGAGTCTCCGCTAGACAGCATCGATCTGCGATTCTCTGGCCTGGGCATCTCTCTCGACTTCCCCTCCCCGCCTCTGGAGCGTGTGAGCATCAGCGCGTCCCCATCTCAGTCTCCACTGGCCGCTCGCCGACGCGGGCACTCACCCACGCCCAGCGTGGCAAGCACGGTCACGTCTCACACCAGTTCGAGCTCGGGTTCCAGCGCGGGCTTCAGCTCGCCGCGTCTGAGGCGCGAACTGATGACACCACCCACCTCTGACGACGACTCCCTCCCGGCGACACCCACGCGCCCACACCTGATGCGTGCGCCGACGTGCAAGTCCCACCGTGCGTCGGTCCTCTTCGCCAAGTCAATGCCGGACCTCAGCAAGTCTTCCGCGGAGTCGGACGGCGAGTCTGATGTAGAGTCGGACGTGGAGTGGTACGCGCGCGACATCAGCGATGTCGTTACGCTGTCTACGCCGCTCCCGCCCTCGTTCCCCGCCGTCCTCGTTGCACCGACGAGCAAGGACCCGAAGGCACGCCCGGACTCGATCATGCCCCTCAAGCGCAGCCGTCTCAGCAAGCCCCTCCCAACAGTTCCCCGGCTATCGATCCAGACGGCGGACGCACCTGCGAAGACGAGCCCGAGCGCACAGCTGGACCCCACCTTCATGCAGGCCCGCCGTCGTCGGTCCTTCCTCATCCCGGACAGGCCCCCTCCGCCTCCCCCAATCCGCATAACACCCTGTGCTTCGTCCTCGTCTCCGCCGACCTCCTCGTCCCTTAGCCCGACTGCTTCGGAGATGGAGGCGTGCACGGAGGAGCTGCTCGCAGAGCTCGCGAGCGCCGCGCTCAACAGCGGCTTCCTCGGTACGGGCTTCGCCGCGCCGCACACCCCGGGGCCATGGAGCGCAGGCACGACCCCGACAACGCCCAGCAGCGCGTTCTTCGTGCCGCACTCCGCGTCGTCCTCACGACCTCTGCCGCGGATGTCTCTCCCCACCGACATCTGGGACGACCTCGCGGAGGACGAGGCCGCGCTGCCAGAGCTCGTCGTCGACGCCTCCGTGTCGCCCGAGCCCGCGACGCCGCAGAGCGTGTCCGTCTACTCCCAACCCAGCAACGGCCGCTCCGCAGGGTCCGCCTCGCCCGCGTCGTCTTTCTCGTTCGACGTCGACGTGTCCTTCGTCGACGGCAGCAGCACGCCCGTCGTGGACGCGGACCTCCCCGCCGCGCCCGACAGCCCCGGCTCCGACGCGCCGGCGTTCGAGCAGGAGCGCGTGCTGCGCTCGCGCTGGTCCTCGAGCACGCTCGGCTCGCAGGTGCAGGCGGAGCGCGAGGCGTTCGGGTGGATCTCGCGCCTGACGCTCTCGCCGACGAAGAAGGCGTCTGCGGCGCGCAGGGCGCCGCCGAGCCCGTCGCCGAAGTCGCCCACGAAGACGATGTCCGCGTTCGTGCTCCAGAGCCCGCGGTCGCCGACGCGGCCCGCGAACACGAAGCGGTACGGCTACGTCGACTCGCCTGCGAGTGGGCACGGAAACCAGCGTGGCCTGGAGCGCCGCGGGAGCAGCGTGTCGAGGATGAGCGAGAGCAGCGCGGATAGCGGGTGTTCGAGCCGGAGCGAGGGCTTGAGGAGGAAGCCGATCCCGGTGGAGATGTTCATCCGGACGTAGACGTGCCGCTCGACTCACTGCAAACGACCGAAACGACCGCGCGAGCGACGATGTCCCTTTCTCCTTGGTTCAAGATCAGTAAACTGTATCTCTATCTCCCAGTCTGGCGTCCTCGCCCGACCGAGGTGCGCTGCCCACACCACCATTGTATTATTTATCGCCACTCCCTGTAGCATTCGCATTCGAGCATGCCCCTCTGTCTTCTCATCTCCTCTCCTCTCCTTCTCTACTCTCTGCATGGATTTGCTCGGAACAATAGTACCCCGGGTCGCCGGATTGATACCGCGCCCGACAATAATACGGTCGTTTCTGCTGCTGTGCTCTACATTTGTCTCCATAGCTACACAATCCCTGGATAATGCATCGCTTTTTGTTACGACATGCGAAGACGGCCGAAGCAGTGGGGAAGCCGGTGATGGGGTTTGTGTTCTATTGTTCACTGCGAGTGGGCTTGCTGTGCGATGACAGAAGCTAAGCTTTACTGGTGCGTATATACTTCGTCTGACCCCGCGAGTTCGACCACTGAGTTACGCATGTTTTGTTGTCTGCAGATGACCCTGGCCGCTGCTTCACTGCCATGTCTAGATCAGGCTTCCACTCCCATGACGACCTTCTCGAAGTCAGGAAGATGCTGTAAGTGCGGTGCGTGGATCACCAGCCCATCAGATGCCTCAGCATGGTCAGAGGTCTGCATTCTCAGCAGGACATTGTCCGAGCGCCATGACTCAACCTGACTAATCCAACCGTCGCCCGGTGAGCGGGATATCCATTGACAGGATTACCGTATAACTTACATGCCGCGAAGACTCGGACTATGGGCATGACTTCCCATCGCCGCGAGTCCGATGGTTCGCCATGTCTCAATGTTCGCAACCTCGAGGCGTGGACTCCTCGCGAGTGAGTGAGTGTAGTCACGATGGCCTGTTTTCGCGCTATCTTCGTGTTCTGTCAGATGTCCTAAGTTAAGGTTATGGGCACGCCATCTTGGATGCCGATCCGGGCGGGAACGCTCTCATGGGTGGCGCAATTCATGTCCTAGGTTTGCTGACTGATCCAGGTACTGTCCGGGTATATATCGTCGTCGACACCCTCGCCCAAACATATTCGTTCCCCACTCTCGTCTTGCGCTGTGAACCCGAGTTCCATACTCCACCATGCCTGAGACTATCACCCTTTACACTGCAAAGGTTCGTGGTGCAGACGCAGGTCATCTGGGGAAACCGACGCTGATCCCCCGCTTTCTGACACGCAGATCTGCCCATATGCCCAGAGGGTGAGTACCTCATATGAATGAACATCGGCCAGCGCGATCAACAGACGATCTAGGCAGAACTGGCCCTCGAGGAGGCCAAGGCAGACTACACCAAGTACCAGATCGATCTGCAGAACAAGCCCGAGTGGTACGCCCCCAAGGTGAATCCCGCGAGCAAGGTCCCCGCGCTCGCCTACGGCGGGCCCGCCGTGCCCGCCGACCAGCCCTCGCCCGAGTCCGTGAAGCTCGCCGAGTCGCTCATCCTCGTCGAGTTCGTCGCCGACCTTTACCCGCACGCGCACCTCCTCCCGTCCGACCCCGTCCAGAAGGCGCGCGCCCGCTTCTTCATCGACGTCGTCTCCACCAAGCTCGTCCCCAGCTGGAACACCGTCCTCCGCGCGGGCGCGCCCGACGCGGACCAGGCGTTCCTGAGCGCCGTCGACGCCGTCCAGAGCCTCCTGCCCGCGCAGGGCTACGCCGTCGGCGAGTACAGCATCGCGGACATCGCTATCGCCCCGTTCATCGCCCGCGCATACGTCGCGCTCGGGAATGAGATCGGCGCGTACGAACCCGGCCAGGGCAAGAAGCTCCTCGAGGCTCTCCAGCAGCCCCGGTTCGCACGCTTCCAGAAGTATTGGGCGGACCTCCAGGCGAGACCGAGCTTCCAGGCTACGTTTGACAAGGTGCGTGGGTTGCGAGGAGGGCTGTCACCAGGGCATACATTGATCTTGCGTCTCCATAACTAGGAGTACGTCACTGAGGCGTTCAGGAAGCGCTTTGGCAACAAGCAGTGAATCGCGAAGCTTTGAGGGGCAAGGTTTGCGGAGGCTTAGTAGTGAAGAATCCATGTTGTATTAACACTCAACGGAGTCGGTGGGCATATGAAACAATCGCAACAGATTGCTGACAATTGGCCATGGCTTCATCTCTGTCGCGCAAAGGTACCCTGGTGTCAATGATGAATCACGTCTTGTCGTTCATGTAAATGATTGGCCACCTAGCTAGAAATCACCCAGCGACGACTTGTTCGATTCAACGTACAAGCTCGTCAGCGACAACTGATACGACCATCGAGATGAATCGTAGGGTAGCACTAAGGACACGCACTGAACATCGACCTCATTGTCATTCAGATATCATGCACTAGCAACGGAGACTAATCATGCACCTGGTAGCAGAACTAATGCCATAATCTGTCTATGCACATGCGGCAGATCCTCCTACGAGTCTTTCTATCACCAGACCTGGTCTTCTCGTGGTGCGTCTGCCTCTCTCCAAGCCAGTGCTGTGCCTAGCACTCATTGTGTGGCACGGTCGTACAATTTCAGTCAGTCCACGCCACAGGCGCACCGCTGCCCTCAGTACAAGTAGTGGTGTATGGCACGACGTACAACATCAAGTTGCTAGAACGCCCTCCGTCCGCCCGGAACTCCCAGAGATCCGGAGGCATGCACTTGACGATGTTCGCGAGACCTACTTGACTTCGCCAAAGCACGTCGAGGGCGGGCGAGCAGCATTCGCGGCACGTTCGGGCGAGAGACGCCACGGTGAGCTTGTCCTCCGCTTTTGCGGCCACCAGGGTCAGTTCCTCAGAGATCACTAGCAGACGTGCGTGTTGCGAGTTCTGCGATGTGATTCGCCCCCTTTATAGGCACGGAGGACTCGGACAATAATGGTCGCCACAACACCGTCGTCACCAGGCTGTGAATGGTTTGGTGTTGTTTCACCTTTGAGCGGCAATTCTCAAGCCAGATGTGACAATCATCTCGTATGGCCCACTTGTACTGTGGATCAAGCAAGAGTTTCAGGACGTGCCCTTTGTGTATCCTTGACCCAAAGAGCCTCCCATGACGATCAACCATCACGGAAGCATGGAAGTACTGGCACAACTTACGTAGTACGTAGTCCCACGTATGGGCTGTAGATGTGTTGTAGCTAGTGAGCGCAGTTGGCAGCTGTTAAGACACCAATTGGCGCGTCACGGTGTCGTCGGTCAGCGTCCAAATGAATCCCTCCACCTCCTCCCCCCCGTCGTCGTCGTCATCATTATCATCGCCGTCATCGTCATTGGCGTCGTCATCGTCGCTCGTGCTCGTGTCGGACCTAATTATGGAAAAATCAGTCGGTACACATCACAGGCAACTCATAGTACTTACACTAGCAGTCTATTACAATGTCGACGGCGCATCGCATTGATCGCGCGAAGGCACGCAGGATAGAGCCGCTCGATTTCATCCCACGTATCGTTGTGTATGAACGGATAGTCACCCGCAAACTCCTCAAGGTGAGGAAAGATGATAGCAAGTGACTTCGCAACCTCGTGTGCGTCCCCGTCGCACGCATCGCTGGTGCCCACCATCAGGTGCGTCACGGCAGACTCGACCTCCAGCGCGTCCGGGAACTCGAAGAGAATCTGCTCCGCGGACGCGGACAACGTGTCGAGCACGAGCCAGAGGCTCCGCAGGGCGGGGCAGTGCCGCGCGAAGTGCATGAGACCGGTGAGCGTGCCCGCCGCGGGGGTCCCCCAATTTGGCGGGTTCAGCTCCTCAGCCGGGAGCAGCCGCAGCGACCGGAGGCGGGGCCATGAGAGAGCCATGTGCCGCAGATCGTCGTCGGCGAGCACGAAGTCGTGCAGCGTGTCCACCCAGACCTCCTCCAACCTGTGAAAGGCGTGCAGGTACCGGAAATCGTCCGCTGTGGCGGCGGGCTCGGGCTTGACGTCCTCGTCGGCACCCTCGTCGACAGGGTCGAGTCCTGCAACGTGCAGAATGCGGAGGGAGGTGTGTGAGCAATGCTCGTGGATGGCCTTGAAGAGATGTCCCAGAGGCCCCACCAGGCCGGCTTCGATTTCTAGTATCTCGAGAACAGGGAAGAAGACCGCAGCCAGCATGTCCACGCAGCTCTTTCCATGACCAGAATTTAGATGCAGTGATATCAAAGCCCGGAAAGATGACGGTGTCTCGAGAGAAGCCGGGGGTAGTGACCACACTGGGCTAGGGTGAGTCTCGATTACCAGCTCCTCAAGTTCAGGCAGCCTTTGTAATTCCACGAATGCGGCCGCAGGAAAGGAAGCATCAGCATTGACATGAACATAGTATAACTCCTTTAACGACGCGAACAGGCCGGGTTGAAGCCAAAGATCCTGTGCCGCGGCGATCGCGTGGTCGACTTGCAGATCGATCGTCTGAAGCTTGTGGCAGCGTTGAGAGAGACAAGCCAGCAGAAAAGCGGCGCGTTCGTCAAATGCATCCCATGCCACAGTCAAATCGACCAGGTGCGCCCCAAGAAATAGCCGATGGTCTGGTCCGGCTGTGGCCTGCGGGATGCCGAGGCAGTACCATGTGCGCAGGTTGGGGAAGAGCGGCATTGAGAGAGCGTACATACTCAACGCAAGGTAGACGTCGTTTTCGAGGTGTACGTCGCGACGGCCACAGAGCCTGAGCGCAAGTACACGAACACGGGGAGCGTACACGTTGAAGCGATCCCAGTCGCTCGGGCGCATCGCTCGTTTGAATGTCTAGAGAACAAACGTTGGACCCGTGGGCACTTACAGAGATATAGCGATTCGTGGTAACACATACCAAGGTGCCACGACCATAGAGTTCGGGCTGAATCTCCCAGAGATCCGCAGGCATGCACTTCACTATGTTCGCAAGGCCCGATTGGGACCGCCATAGTACGTCGAGGGCGGGTGAGCAGAAGAAACGACACGTTTGGGCAAGGGAGGCCACGGTTGACTCGTCCTTCGCGTGCTCTGCAACCTGGACGAGAACTTCGGGGATTGCAAGCAGGCGATGGGCGGCGGACATACGGAGCATTGTACGCATGCAAGCTACTATACAAAGCGAACATTAGTTGGTAAGGTATGACAAGCGTTTGGCTGGACTCATCAGGCTGAGTTCAAGTCGCCACGTTCTTTGAATCTTTCGACGACCGTAATGGTCGCCACCATTACGGCCATGCACGGGGCAGCCTTGGGTGACATACTCTCACCTACAAAGTGGCAGTCCCAGAACAAGACGACGCTCTTTGAGATGGCCTACACGCCGGAATATACGAATATTGCACGGCGTAAGTACTATGTAGTAGCACTGCCAGCAGGATGGTCTAGGGATGGTCTGCTCGACTTGAGGTTAATCACCCAGCGGGTTTGCAGGGCATATTCAGACTCCGCTGTGGCGCGGGCTCCCGTGCGCGCGCAAGTCGCGTCGCGCCCTCTAAGAGTCGTGTAACTATACAATTCTAATATGTTTCTTAATGCTCGATACACTCGCGCTATACGATCGACACTGACGTCGATCAATCAACACTCTATGGTCATTACAGAATACTAGTAAGCTCAGTACTAGTCCGGCGAGCGAGTTCCGCACCGCCCGACGTCGACTCGGAGCATGTCGCACACATGAAAACACTGTCAAAGTTGTGGTTTACAACACGCTCGTCGGCTGCGTTGGCACGCGGGGCACTGGCCCTGTGTGCTCGTGGTCGGCGTGTTGCGCACGCCCCGGCCCTGCTCACCGTCGTCGCTGTCTCCCATCCTGAGCTCGCCGAGTCGCGCGCGTCCACCGTGATTGCGCGCTGGGATATTCGTCCAGTACGCTCGCAGTGGACGTGTGTGTCGTCCCCCCGCTTGTGTGCCCGCTGACCCGCTTGCCCACTCGCACGTGTGCCCACTCGTCCGCCTGCTCACCCGCCTGTCAACCCATCTGCCTGTCTGCTCACCTGCTCGACCTGTCACCCATGTACTACTTGCCTGTTCACCGGCTCGCCCGCCGCCTCCCCGCTCGCGTTGCGCGCGTTCATCGGCCGTGTCTGCGTGCTGGGCATTTGCCCAGCGCGCTCGCAGTCAGCGTGTGCTGCCGCCCGCGCCCCCGCTCGTGCGTTCGTCCGGCCGACCGTTCGACGTGCCTGCACGCGGGCATTGACCCAGCGTTCTCGAGGTAGCCATGCGTGTTGTGCTGCACGTTAGTTGCCGCGTCCTGTGCCTGCATTAGTGAGGCCCGTCGCTCGCGTGCGTCTGCGCTCACCCGTGGGCACTCGCCCTCGCCCGCCCCAGCCCCCGCGAGCCGCTCACCCTTCCCAGCCATCTGCTTGTTGCTGTGCCCGAGCCCGCGGTATGTTCGTGGGCCGCGTAAGTTACGACGTTGGCGACTCTAAGAGGGCGCGACGCGACTTGCGCGCGCACGGGAGCCCGCGCCACAGCGGAGTCTGAATATGCCCTGCAAACCCGCTGGGTGATTAACCTCAAGTGTCTGCTCGTGCGGAGACAGCGTGATGGCTGGGTGTGTGACAGCTCGCGTGACCGACGCGACGCGGGAAGGGGCGCTTACGCGATCGCGTTCATCTCCGCGCGCGCCGCTCTGGCTTTGTGCTAACCGTGGAACCTGCGCCGGACCGACTCTTTGAATGGCCTCCAATGTCGTCGCGCATATCTACACGTCTTGAGACCACCCTCCATGTATGCGCCCGACTTTGAATTTGAGGTAAACGCTTCTCAATATGCTCGCTGAAAGGCGTTCCTGCGATAATTCAATTTGCTGCCGTCAGGACGAGCTCGAAGTGGCTCTGCAACAGTCGCGCGAAGAATACGAGGCTACGCGTTCCTCGTCCAGCACCACCGCGGGCGCGTCCCGCATGTCCTCGGTGCCGTCCTCGAGTCGAACGGTGTTCGCGCCGTCTCCCACTGGCAGACCCGTGGCTGAACGCCCGATGGGGCCAAACTACGCGGAAATTGACCGCCGGGTCGCGGAAATTGACGCAGAAATTAAGACCAGCGATGAGCAGATAGCCAGGGAGCAAGCTCGCCGCAATGAGCTCGCGCGGCAGAAACGCGAGCTGCTCGCGATCAAGCAGCGGCAGCAAACCTCCGTGCTGCTCGACAAGGGTAAGGGCGTCGCTCGGAACACCATAGATTATTCCGGCGAGTTTCAGTGGACCCGCGAGCTGAAGGCAACGATGAAGGCGGTCTTTGGAATCGAGAAGTTCCGTTTGTGCCAGGAAAGGTGAGCGACTGCACGACATTTCCTTTGTGTACGCAACTACCACTTGTTCTACTTCAGCGTTTGTAATGCGAATCTAGCCCGGATGGATATTGCATGCGTAATGCCGACTGGTACAAAATTTCCTTCTTCCTCCGGATGCGTCTGTGATTCTGACGCGTCGAAGGTGGAGGCAAGTCACTTACATACCAGCTCCCGGCGCTCATGACCTCCGGGTGCACGGTGGTCGTGTCGCCTCTCATTGCGCTTATGACGGATCAAATTCTACATCTACTTGAAGCGGGTGGTATGTCGCTCGTCTCTTCATCCAGATATGCCAACATACCATCCTTATATTCAGTGAACGCGGTGATGCTCACGGGTGCAACCCCGAAAGAGGAAGCCCGTCGCATCAAGCAGCACATGTTAGACATGGCGTCAGGGCGTTGTGCGCGCGAAGATGAAATAAAGCTATGCTATGTGACTGTGAGTAGTGCGCTCGCCCGAAATTTTTGGTCGACTCACGTCAGCTTTAGCCAGAGAAACTTTCTAATAACAAAGCACTAGTCGCAGACCTCCACAAGTTGTACAACACCGATAAACTAGGTAAGAGCCGGTTCTGCACAATGATCAGGTACAGATGCTGCCAACTCTGTATCGCGTATTAGCCCGGTTCGTCATCGACGAAGCACATTGCGTTTCAGAGATGGGACACGACTACAGGTGAGTGCAGTGTATCTTCAGAATCTCAACCACTGATTACTGCGTGAAATTAGACCAGATTATAAGAAACTCGGGTACTTACGGGAGGTATTCCCAACAGTGCCTATCCTGGCACTGTCGGCAACGTGTCCGCCAAAAGTGCTCGACGACCTGATGATTTCCCTGAAACTGCAGGCCCCGCTGCAAAAGGGCCCAGGTGAGTCTGTTAACTGCTAATTTTGCATGAATGTGTATAAATGGTCTTGCATTGATCAGAGGCAGCCAAGGGTACTGTATTGTTCTCTTCACCACTCTATCGAAAGAATTTGCATTACATGGTAGCACACAAGCCAAATGAGTTTGCGGACACGATCCGTGTTATGAGGGAGTGGATCATTCAACATCACCGAAACCACTCTGGCATTATTTACTGTCTCAGTAAAAAGGTATGTCAGCCTCGTCGTTGGTGTTTTCTCTATCTGCTGACTTTACTCTGTATAGGATGCAGAAGACGTTGCACGCGAGCTCCAAGTGGAGAGCGGGCAACAGATCATGACTGGCGTATACCACGCCGACATTTCTGATGGACGGAAAGAAAACCTGCACAAGCTTTGGCGGCAAGGGATGGTCAAAGTCGTATGTGCGACTATAGGTGAGTTTCATCCACGCTTATTTTTCTATAAGAGCACTTATGTTCTGCTCGCTGTAGCCTTCGGACTGGGGATTGACAAAGCGGACGTGCGCTTTGTCATTCACCACTCGGTGCGTTGTATTCCCCAAGATACGTGTTTGAGATATTGAAAGACTGTTTTAGCTTCCGGTTCGTTTCACGCTGCTGTCAAAATCTCTCATACTGACAGCGAGCACATGCCTCTAGAAATCGGTCGAAGGGTTCTACCAGGAATCCGGGCGTGCTGGTCGCGACGGGAAGGACGCCGACTGCGTCCTGTACTACAGGCCTCAAGACGCCACCCGGATCTCCTCGCTCACTGCGACCCAGCGCCGATCGGCACCCAACAAGCGTGTGTATTGCTCGCATTTATGTTCGTGCACCAGCGGCTCACTCCATTTGTCACGCGCATCACGTCATGGGTCCTAGTCTACGACATGCTCGACTTCGTGCAAGATATGCGAGGGTGCCGCAAGGTGCTATTTGCCAAGTAAGTCCAGACTCGGATCACATCACAGTACACCGCCAGCTGACAGGACACACACCGACAGCTACTTCTCCGCGTCTTCACAACTCTCGGTGGACGCATGGACAACGGAGGAATCGAACGCGTTGGAGCCCTGTGGGCACTGCGACAACTGCAAACGGACGCCAGACATGGTCAAGCCTATGGACGTCACGCCGCATGCATGGCAGGTTCTCAAGATCGCGGAAGAAGTCAAGACGCGCGGGGGCCGCCTCTCTTTGGTGCAGCTTGCGGGTCTCGTGCGGGGCAATAAGGTGACCGTGAGCAATAGGAGACAAGGCCGAAGAGAGAAAGAGCAGGGCGGCGAGACGCTTGATCTGAACAAGGTAGCCGGTGGTAAGGTAGTGCTTAGCAGGGAGGTCCGTATTTTTTCCTCGATGTGTCCTTACTCTTCTTGCTGAACGGAAACCAGGACACGGAGAGGCTCTGTATCCTTCTTTTGACTCAAGGATACCTAAAGGAAGAGCTGATACCGACCGCGTACAACACCAACGTCTACCTCGTTCCCGGCGACAACGCCCGCAGACTCACTCTTCTGTCGCGCACAGACATCGACAGAGGCAAGGGAACGAGGCTCGAGTTCTGCTTCCCGAACAGAAGCAAGCGGAAGCCTACGTCGAAGCCGACCAAGGAAGTGCCACAGGAGCAGGAGGCTACAGCGGCTCTAAAGCGCAGGAGGCCCGCTAGCATCGAGTCGGATGAGCCAGATGATGAACAGTATGATGACGCAGCATCAGAGGAAGGCGTGGGCGTAGATCATGGCGTCGACGCGACGCTGCAGAAAGGCAAGAGCAGAGACGCACCGATCGTATTGGGGGATGAAGACGAGGACGATGTTGAAGACGAGGATGAAGGTGGTTACGACTGGTCTTACTCCATGCGAGGGGACGGACCACCTCCGAAGAAGAGACCACAACCGTACGTTGAGATACGTCAGCGACCACGGGCGAGACGTGCAACTGTGAATGTCGTCGACGAGGATGTAATTTCCATAGACTCTGATTGACAAGGATGGTAATCGTGGGGTGGTATCATTGCGATCATGGGTACTGCACTAATGATACAATAGTTAAAGGGCACTGGCCGTGCGCTCGTCGACGTCGTTGCGTTAAGAATCATGAATAAGTTAATCGTGAAGGGGAGTGTCGCTCGGCAAGGGCAGTCGGAGCAGCCCTACTGTGTGCCCACGGCGACCTTGGGGCGTTTAAGTGCGGAGCGAAGCGGAGGTTTGGGTATCAGGCAATGTTCCATATCGATTCTCACCCCCTCTTCGTTCATCCAGCCCGCATTCGGTTCTGGGTATCCCTGAATGACACCACTCGTCAGACATGTACAGCACGGTACCGATGCAATACGTACCACAAGCTCTGGAGGGTACTCCCTACCAGGCTCTGGTGGCTTGAAGCAACCATCGTTCGTCCACAGCTGGTCACTGCGAGCGTTCCTGGTGAGTGTACGTCAACTAACGATGATGGATCGGTACTTACCCTCTGCGATTGAACCATCCCTTCCGGCGTTCGCTGCGTGGTATGGGGCATGGACACATCAAATTCTCCGTCCATCGCACAGCGCGCCTCGTCGATACGGTCAGCGCGCCTGCTGATGTCGATGTACTGCGAGTCATGACTGGCACAGATGCGTCCGGTCTTTGTTGGCCATTCGATCCGTTGGCTCGTGATGCTGACGGGAGGGGCGCGATGGAAGGCTTATCCTCACTTCGAGATACCTGAGCTGCTGGCGTCGCTGGGGCGGGATTAGCTCTTGAAGGCGGAGCAAGCTGAGGCGCCCGTCGTCCATCATCAATGGGTACGATGTAGGTAGAACCAGTGGCAGCGAAGCTAGGAGGGCCACGGTTCTCCGACGCTTTTGCAGGACCCAGTGGACCGCGCGGAGCTAGAGAGTGACACTGCGTAAGTGATGGTGACTTGGAGCCTGCCTGACGATTCGCGTACCTTCGGAGCCCATCCTCTGGATAGGGAGCTGCTGTGCAGTCGCTCGCTCATCTGAATAACGTCTCATGGGCGCAGGTGCAGGGCGTGAGCCTGCATACCGAGGGTCGCGTACTCCATCATCCCTGGCCGCAAAAATAACGGGCCGCCCTTGAGTCTGCATGCCAACGTCGTCACTGTCGTCGACAAAAGTGTCGTCCTCGGTGTCGGACATAGCATCGGCAGGTGGTAACCATACCATCTCTGGTTTGGGCTGCGTTCCGTTCGCGTGACTCGATGCACTACGAGAAATTGGAGGCAGGCCTGGTGGCAGAATGCGAGAGCCGTCAGGTGTGATGCGCGGCCAGTCGGACGAAGAACCGGTTCTTGGATAGGAGGGACGAGTCGCGGAGGAAGGATACTGGATTGCAAGGGCTGTCGTCTCGAGAGTCTCGGTACTGCTGCTAGCACGCGTCGACGATATTTCGATGGACGCAGAGATGGCAGAATCCGAGAAGATATCTGATTCGGAGCTCGACGACTCGGATGAGGGTGATGTTGCTAGGGCGTCAGGTGCGGTAGAGAACGATCGTCCATAGACATATGTGTCACTTGAAGAATAAGGATAAACAGCGTTCCCTCTCGATGACTTTGCGCGCTTGGGGTCGACGTAGACGGCGGGCTGCGTAATGCGGAGGGGGTCGTGAGGGGTCGATGAGGCCTTTCTTTCGAAGTTAGGTCGTGAGGAGTCGTCCACGGTCCTGTCCTGGTTGGACTGCCCTTTGGGTGCCGTGTGATACGACGGCAGCAAAGGCATTTGGGCTGCGGGGTTCTTGAAGACGTGGACCGAGAGTCCCCGAGGCATGTCAAAATACTGTGTATCATGAGTCTGCGAGCTGTTGGAGAGAACAGGACGTACTCACTTTTGACGACCCGCTACGAGTGTTCCTGGCTGGATTCCTGGAGTCCGACCTCAACGACGAGAGCATCGCGGTGTGTATCGGTTGACGGCGTGGTCGCCGCACCGTACTTATACAGGGCCGACAGGGGGTCAGTAGCATGTAGGCTCAGGCTCGAGTCCGAACACGCGTTTTTCATTTGCGTGCCATGTTCGCAGGTTCATTGGTTCCTGCCTGCAGGTGTTACGGTCGCAGGAAGGTCGGGCGTGCTCATGTGAAGCTGATGACAACCTCGGGGTTCTGGCCATCAATCTCACCTCGAGCCTCATTTTCTAAACAAATGATGGCAGTAGACCCGATCTCGGAGTGATGCAGAGACTCACAATCGTCATAGCGGAAGAATTCGAAGCGCGGCCGTAGCTGGATTGCGACGATCCGAGAGCGTCTGTTGCCTGACGCATCCGAATCCGAGTGGCGTCGGGAGTAGGCTCTATATCTTGTCTCCACTTGCGCTAGGGTCCAGGACAACTTGAGCATGAAGAGAGCGAGGCAGTAACGCATGGCATCAGAGTGGTTGCAGCAATTCATAACCATGTGAAGACAAGTGGTTCCAGGTCACAACGTGTTGCCGGGGTTGACGGATCCGGAGGAGGCCATGCATGGGGGGACCACTGCTGGTTGCAACAGCAGCGTCGAGGGCAATTCGGTGGAAAACATCGAACTTGACAGATACGGGGACATTACGTGTAGATAAGATAGCGTTCACCATGTACCGTTTAAACACAACCAGTCTTTCAGCACCGTCCCTCGCTCAGTTCCAATCTGCCGAGTCATCTCATGTTGCCGCGGTATTGGGAGGTCCTCAAAAGTCGATAACAAGTTGCCGTCCAAGATGCCTTTCGACAGTGGTCGGGATACATAGTCATTGCGCACGACACTGTAGTCGCGTGAGTCTGGACAAACTATTCTGAGATCGGCGGAAACTCACCGGAAGGCCTTGGGATTGAGGCCAGCCACGTGCTGGACATTTCTGGTAAGCTGCCCCTGGAGTAGATGCAATCGTTTGAAAGCGCTTTCGTCCACGTATGTCAATGACGACAAGGAGCCATCGGTAGAGCCTGCGGCAGCGTTACGCATGATATACTGTAACGTGCATGAGATCACGTACCACAGATCAGCTTCGCCTGCGGTATATCTGTATCTTTGGTTTTTCTGCGAGCAATAAGCGCGGAGGCACGGTATTCCGTCTGACCGTGGAACTCCGTGCGGCACAGCAAGTGCTGTCCACCTCTGGATTCAGGATCTGGAGACATTGTCAGACGACCTAATGTTACTAGGCAAGCTTGATTGACAAGTTTACGTACCATGGGGGTCATACTCGTATAATCTTATAACGCCGTCCTCATCGCAGGCCAGTAGGGATACCCGGTTATCGGCAAAGAACAGATCTGCGCTGGTCACACAGACATGATGTGGATCCTTCCCAAGGATGACAAGTTTGTACGGGTCTTCCTGTTCACAAGATGCAACACGCGCCCGGAGTTATCAACTACTGGACTTACCTGGAAGGCTAAAAACCAAATGCTCTTGACAGCATCACCAATCAAGAGCAGGTTCTTCACCGCGCGCAAAGAGGTCACATAAACGCCGACATCCAGGAAGGCGACGCCCACAAGTCGCTCGTCCAGATCAAACGCACGAACAAAGATCTGAGAGAAAATGCATCATCAGGAGCGGGTCTGGAGACACACAAAAGGCCGTACCTTTTGACCCATGGATGACACGAGGTAGTTATCCATGCCGCAAAGCGCCGTCACTGGACCCTTGGCATCGTCTCGACATCGCAATTTTAACTGGTGCCACCGTTTCCAACCCGTGCTCACGTCCGGTACGACCTCGACGATCTCAAAAATGTACACCTGCGCCATTGCACTATCAAGCTAATGACCAGCAATAACTGACCGGTTCGACTCACTGCTCCTTTGACGGCTAGATCTTCGCCCCGGTTTATCGTCGTGCCTACGGCAATAAAGTCCTTCGTACCGGTCTCTGTACTTACAGACTCCAGTGTCACGCTGTCAAGGCAAGTCACGAACTCGTTCTGGGCGAACTCATACCTACACGTAACATGAGTACGATTGCGCCATCGGTCTCGGCGCACTTACCCATCCATAGTAATCCAGGAATCGGGCATGAGAAGTTCGAGGGTTGAGCTATCGCAATAAGGGAACGATACATTCGGGGCTAGGCAGCATGCCGCCGAAGATTGAATTCGCGGACATACGCAAGACAGACCGCGGATGACTCACCATCTGGTTCCCATACAATGTTTCCATCGTCGTCATACGAAGCGAACCGCGACTGACGCGCCGATGCGGTTACGATCAGGGAGGTATTCGGGTCATACACCACGTTTGTATATGTTCTGGGTCGGGGTACGGATCTTGAGGGCAAGTGTGTGTCGAGCTGAAGGTCGGGTATCCACTCGACCAAGCTAGGCCCCTGCGAAGAGTGGTAGCACGGAATGAGCACCACTCGCAGTCCGCATGAGGATTGTCCTACCTCCTCAGAATATAGCAGAAAGTCGCCTTTCGACTCCCACACGGATGATGCAGTGAACGCATGGACTACAGAGTGCCCAGAGGAAAACACTTTCACACCGCCCTTATCTGTGCCAAGGACCCAACATGGCCGATCTCCGGTGAAGAAGACTCCAGAGAATGTCTGTCCGGGGGTAGGCGAGGACACGAAGGGAATGAGGTGGCGAGAGATTTTCTTCACCTCCGCAAGTACTGACTTCTCCTGCTCCTCAGGCACTTGGATATCGAACGCACGCGTGACGACCTTGACGAATTTGACTAACAGTGTCATAGTCCTATCGTTTGGCAGAGGATCCGCAGGTGGCGGTGCCGGGAGGACCTCATATACTGTAAGCAAACCCGACCGCATGAACACCTACGAAGGGACCATCAATACGCAGCTTTGTGCCTTTCACAAAAGTCACGAGGCATACCATGAGGTGCGGGCGTGGCGACGATTCGCCCAGAGGCGCGATGATTATTTGCTCAATGTCCAGCTCATGCGGCTTCCTTGGAGGATCCTGCGGAAGTGAGAGCGCGATGGGATCCAATGAATCATTCAGTACAGGCTCCAGCGAGGCAGCCGAAGTCGTCGAGAATGCAAGAACGAGCTTAGGGAGCGTCCAAATCTACACATGACGGCGAAGTGAGGCTCGGTTATGCATCAAGCATGGACGCAACGTTACCTCCACCACACCCTGCGGTCTGACAAGGATCAGCCATTGGCTTTTCTTGCCCGAGTCCATGGCAGCCTGCAGGGTGGACGTCCCACCCTCGGTCCCGGAAGCCTCCGCACTCTGGTAGGTCTGGAAAAGTCCACTCGTGTCGGTGAAGAAGCAGCCTGCGAGATACTTTGATGTCTGCGGAACGGGCATGTGTAAATGAATGACCATGGGAAGTCCTCGGAGTAACCGCGTATCTGACCTTGTCGCCCATGGGGGACATGTCCTTGCGTCTAATCTTTCCACGTTCGATCTCGCCAACGAACAGACCAATGGAATCATCCTCACGGATGACCAAGATGAAGGGATCGCATATACTACAGAACTTGACCCGAGGTCGAGGTACGTCGCCATCAGTGTCCTTGATAGCCTGGCGTTCACTACCATCTACGATATGCTGAGTGATAGTAATGCAGTCTTGAACGTAGGACTTACCAGGTTCCAGTACTCGTACCACATTGGCAACATTGAACATCACATGGATAATGGCGGTCCCATGGAAGAATGGTGCGGCACCTATAGTCGTCCCCGGTATTCGCGTTGTGATTTGAACTTCGCCCTGACTATTCCGAGATGCAATCTGTACAGAACATTTTAATTTTCAGCAACGTCACTACAGCAACCGATCTCACTCTCGAGAGTCCCGGTGACGGCGTTGCATCCGTACTGATGATCAGCGTGTCCTTCTCAGTATGGAATGGATTTGCAGGGCGTTCGAACGTCGATCCGTTGACCTTAACTGGCTGTCGCACCGGGAGGGACCACATCCCTCGTGCGCCGCCAATCGCATGTATCTTACGCTTCGTCCGCGTCGGTAGATCCTTCTACACAATGATGTCGGTAGCAGAAGCCCGTGCAATGCGATCGGTGTTCAACAACAAATGAGATGTGAAGCATTTGAGGATGAAGCCGGCGCACCTGCAGTAACGTAAATCCACCTAACGCACCGGAGCCTGTTGCTGCGACCAACTCGGGAACGAAGCGGTCCTAGTAACAAACATTCAGCCGTTTAGCGTCGTTGAGTGAAGAGGGTAGAGCACGGAGAACGATCGACGTACCCCATTCTTGGCCAGTGCAAAGGTCATATCGGCAATCGGACCGTACCCTGGTATCGCGTCGCACAACGACAAGTGGACGACGGTCCGCTTCTTAGTGGTAGCGGCCACCCCGTTTGCGGCATTACCGTTGGCATGAGCTTGCTCGACTGCGGTAGGAGTGCCGTACAGCTCTGGAAGTACACTTAGTACGCGAATAAGCCTGTGGTCCAGCACTGCACCTGCCTTCGTCTTCGTCAAGGTCCATGGTATCAATAGGAGCGACAACCGTAGCAGGCGCAGGCGCCATGTCCACGTCCTCATCTCCCACATCTTCCTCTACCCGCGCTGTCTTCAGGAGCACGCTGGGCCCAACGATACTACCCACAAAGAGGTGATCCTCCCCAACCCGCTTGACCAAAGCCGGAATTGTCGTACGCGCCACCGGTGGTGCCATCGATAAGCGCGACACTGTCTTACCGTCCAGCACAATCTCAACGGGATACACTGTCCCGTCCTTCGCAAAGATGTAGAGCGTGCGTTCGTCCACAAGGGTGAAGCATGCCCCTTCAATCTGAAGGTCCCGTTCCTGTTCATTTGGCGTCAGTGACGGCATGGGCATATCTGAAGTACGCGCAGGCCAGCCATTGAGGGGTAGGATAACGCGGCGAGACGCCTGATCTACGTAGACAATGCTGTTGCCTGCGAGGACAACCACGCCCCCGAGTGAAGTCGAACACGCGGTGAGGGCGAAACAATCGTAGGGCAGGGACTCGACGACGGTGATCACAGGGTAATGATGAGTGACGAGGTCGAGAGTGAAGATAAGCAACCCGACAGTGTCCTTGTACTCTTGCAGGCGGCTGGTTGCATCGTTAGAGCATGCACTAACGAAGATACGACAAGGCATACCCTGTCCATGTCTGCGTGTGTTGAAAGAGAACAGCGACCGTTGGATTGTTGAAGCCTGGTAAGAAGACAAAGTCGATCACATTCCGAATGCGATCGTCAACCTCGGCGGATAGATCAAGTATGAAGCTCGGCGAGTAAGGAATCTCCCTGTGGTCAATCAGCTTCATGACAGCAAGGAAACACGGGGCAGCTACCTCGCTTGGCTCATCTCCTGCTCCATCATGTCCAACTCTGCTTGTGACTGGTAGAAAGGCAAGATAGCGACCGAATCTTTTGGGAGGAGTAGAGCAGCACATCGGGACGATGGGTCTGCCCGGAGTTCTGGACGAAAGAGAGGCGCATCTATGGCGGACTGAAGATTGACTTAGTGACCGCAGGCTCTGCGATGTATAGACAACACACCAGTTGTGGGGCCCTTTCATACGTGTGTATGGACACGGTGATCAAGTCGTGGACAGCTTCCGACCATTCCAGGAGGGCAATCTGTGTTCCAGGGTAAGTACTGCCTCGCGTAGCCGTCCCATGCGGCGTACCTTCGCGTCCTTGAACGACACCACTAGCCTATCGAGGCTGTCCTCGATTGAGGCTACAATCCGTACGGCTTCAATCCCCGTAACGATCCCATGTAGACGATGCTCGCGCACGAGGTAGAAGCGAGTGACTGTGTGTGGCTCTAGCACACCGTTCGGACCGGTTGTCTACGACGAGATGGTCAGCACACGTTCCTCACTTCATGCACACGAGCAAGAAAAACAATGCTATCTCATTGATTGCTGTACGAAGAAGACAGCAGAGACTACTCCAATTCACCTTGAAGGACCCCATGTTCACAAACCCCTCCCCAGACGCGTCCATTTCGACCTCGCCCTCCACCGCCTCCGTCCCTTTCCTAACGCTGGCCCTACGGTCTTTTTCATCTTCCTTCTGCGAAGATATGGGTGCTGGTTCTTCCCTGACCTCGAATATACGGAGGTGATTCGACCGAGCTATCACGACGTTGAACAAAGCTCGACCAGTGCTTGTGCTTGATCCTGGAAATTTGCTGTCCGGCAGTGTCGAGGGCATTAACTTTAGACATGCCGCAAATTCTACCCCACTCGGTGGTAAGATTTCTCGTCGCAAGGCCTGCATAGTTTGTCAATGTCTGGCCTGCAAAGCGGCTGTTTCACCTTAGGAACTTGAGCAAAGGCGACCGTACGCCCAGCGCGTCGGCAGTCACTTAGCTGGAGAGATAAGTAGTTACATGACAGAATACACATTCATGAGAATACGTTTAATCCATATCTAGTAGTTGTAAGGTAGATTAATATACTTAGTACAGCCTTGTCACTCACAATACCGTCTATACATTTGCTCATCGTCTTCGACGGCGACCACCATCTCCTCCACGCCATTCACGATGTCTGCGAAGCGGGATCTGTCTGGCTACAACTATGCTGCCATCTCGTCTCTCGTCTTGACGGCCGACAGGTCCGCTCTACCCCGTCGCGACAAAGAACCTGATGGTGCACCTACTTCTCTTGCAGGTCGCATCGACCCCCGCGAGATGGGCTCGAGGGTCCAGCGGGAAGCCCCTAAAGACCTCGAGAAGAAGAAGAAGAAGGCCGCGGACAGGCAGGACGACACCGAAAAGCAGCTCGCCAAGCGGCGGGCCGCAGCGGCCACTGGCTTTGGCTACACCGACATCCTCGATGCGACCCAGGACCTCGAGGGCTTGACCTACAGACCGCGGACGGCCGAGACGCGGGAAGTATACGAGCTCGTCCTCGCAAGCGTGCACCAGGCTCTCGGAGACCAGGCGCACGACATCGTCCGGAGTGCCGCGGACGCGGTGCTTGAGAGCCTGAAAAACGAGAACATGAAGGACTTTGACAAGAAGAAGGACGTCGAGGACGTCGTCGGCTCGATCTCGAACGAGCAGTTCTCCCAGCTGCTCAACCTGTCGAAGAAGATCACGGACTACGGCGCCGAGGACGAGACGATGGCGGACCCGGACATGGAGCGGAAGGACGCCGAAATCGACGACGAGATGGGCGTGGCGGTCGTGTTCGACGAGGAGGAGGAGGAAGAGGAGGAAGAGGAGGGCTTCGAGGTGCGGGACGAGTCGGACGACGAAGGAGAGGAGGCAGGCGCGGAGGCACCCGAATCGCTCGAAAACAACGACGAGCTCGTCATTGGCGGCAGTTCTGCAGCACAACAAGGCAGGGCGCAGGTCGACAAGGACATCGTCTCACCCCACTCCATAGACGGCTTCTGGGTGCAACGCCAGATCTCAGAGGTATACCCTGACCCCGCCACCGCGGCGGAGAAGGCGTCGGCGGTGCTGTCGATCCTGGGCTCCGAGTCGAACCTGCGCGACTGCGAGAACCAACTGATGGACCTGTTCGAGTACCAGAGTTTCGACGTCATCACCAAGTTCCTCAAGAACCGGGACGTGATCGTCTGGTGCACGAAGCTCATGCGGAGCGACGCGGACGAGCGCGTGAACGTCGAGGTCGCGATGCGGGAGAAGGGCCTTGGCTGGATCCTGCGCGAGCTGGCGGGAGACAGGAAGGCGAAGGCGCGGACGGACGCGATGGACGTGGACGAGAGGCCGAAGGTGGAGGTGCCCAAGACCGCAACGCTAGCTCCCGGCTCAACGGTGCAGCCCAAGGCGACGGTCGACCTGGAGGGCATGGCGTTCAGTCAGGGAGGGCACCTCATGTCGAACAAGAAGTGCAAGCTGCCGGAGGGGTCGTTCAAGCGGTCAAAGAAGGGATACGAGGAGATCCACGTCCCGGCGCCGAAGCAGAAGCCGCTGGCCCCGGACGAGCTGGTGCCCGTCACGGCCTTGCCAGAGTGGGCGCAGCAAGGATTCTCGGGTATGAAGAACCTGAATCGCGTACAGAGCAAGCTGTATCCTGTGGCGTTCGGGACAGACGAGCCCCTGTTGCTCTGTGCTCCCACTGGTGCCGGAAAGGTCGGTCATCTGCTCGCGTATCCTCTCCACTGAACTGACAATACCTCGCAGACGAACGTAGCTATGCTCACAGTCTTGAACGAACTCGGCAAACATCGCGACGAGCAGACCGGCGCATTCGATCTCGACTCGTTCAAGATCGTATACGTCGCGCCGATGAAGGCGCTGGTGCAGGAGATGGTCGGCAACTTCAGCACGCGACTGGGTGTCTTCGGTGTCAAGGTCGGCGAGCTGACGGGCGACTCGCAAATGACAAAACAACAGATCACAGAGACGCAGATCATCGTCACGACGCCCGAGAAGTACGACGTTATCACTCGCAAGAGTACGGACACCAGCTACACAAACCTCGTTCGTCTCATCATCATCGACGAGATTCACTTACTGCACGACGAGCGTGGCCCCGTGCTGGAGAGTATCATTGCACGTACTATCAGGCGGATGGAGCAGACAGGAGAGTACGTCCGCCTCGTCGGTCTGTCGGCAACATTGCCCAACTACCAGGACGTCGCTACTTTCCTTCGTGTTGACCCTGCGAAGGGCCTATTCTACTTCGACGCGTCGTACCGGCCTTGCGTCCTCCAGCAACAATTCATTGGTGTCACGGAGAAGAAGGCCATCAAACGTTATCAGGTCATGAACGAGGTCTGTTACGAGAAGGTCCTCGACCAAGCCGGCAAGAACCAGACGCTGGTGTTCGTGCACTCGCGCAAGGAGACGGCGAAGACGGCGAAGTCCATTCGCGACATGGCTATCGACAAGGAGACCATCACGCAATTCGTCAAGCCCGATGGCGCCACCAGGGAGATCCTGCTCGAGGAGTCTAACAACGTGAAGGACCCGAACCTCAAGGACCTCTTGCAGTTCGGCTTTGGAATCCACCATGCCGGCATGTCGCGTGAAGATCGTGGTCTCGTCGAGGAGCTCTTCGCCGACGGACATCTGCAGGTGCTTGTATGTACCGCGACGCTTGCATGGGGTGTCAATCTCCCCGCGCACACGGTCATCATCAAGGGCACCCAGATCTACAATCCCGAGAAGGGCCGTTGGGTCGAGCTTTCGTCACAGGATGTGCTACAGATGCTCGGTCGTGCTGGTCGCCCGCAGTACGACACGTTCGGAGAAGGCATCATCATCACGAACCATTCCGAGCTGCAGTACTACCTAAGCTTGATGAACCAACAGTTGCCGATCGAGTCGCAATTCGTCGCTAAGCTCGCAGACAACCTCAACGCTGAGATCGTACTCGGGACAATTCGGAATAGGGATGAGGCAGTCCAGTGGCTCGGTTACACGTACTTGTGAGTGTGCTTGACTTGTCCGCATAGCGTGTACTCATTGCCATGCTCGCCCAGATACGTTCGCATGTTGAAAGACCCAGGGCTCTATAGCGTTGGCATTGACTACCTCGAGGATGACCCGAGCTTGATCCAGAAACGCGCCGACATTGCGCACACGGCCGCCGTGCTCCTGGAGAAGTGCCATCTCGTCAAGTATGAGCGTGCGTCTGGCCGGTTCCACAGCACGGAGCTCGGTCGTATCGCGTCGCATTACTACGTCACGTACAACTCGATGGCGACTTACAACCAGCATCTGCGCCCGACCATGACGATGCTCGAACTGTTCAGGGTGTTCGCCCTTTCGAACGAGTTCAAGCTACTTCCGGTTCGACAGGACGAAAAGCTGGAGCTTGGCAAGTTGCTCGAGAGGGTCCCGATCCCTGTCAAGGAGAGCGTCGAGGAGCCCGCAGCCAAGATCAATGTACTGCTGCAGGCCTACGTCTCACAACTGAAGCTCGAAGGGTTTGCCCTAGTTGCTGACATGGTGTACGTCCAGCAGTCTGCCGGCCGTATCTTGCGCGCGATGTTCGAGATCTGTCTCAAGCGTGGATGGGCCGTCCCCGCGAAGGACTGTCTCGCCCTCTGCAAGATGGTCGAACGTCGCATGTGGGGTTCCATGACACCTCTCAGGCAGTTCAAGGGCGTCCCCGCAGAGGTCGTTCGGAAGGCCGAGGGAAAGCAGTTCCCGTGGTACCGGTACTTCGATCTCAACCCGCCAGAGATCGGTGAGTTGATTGGGATCCAGAAGGCCGGCAATCTGGTGCACCGTCTCGTACACAGCTTCCCGAAGCTGCAACTGCAAGCTCAAGTTCAGCCCATCACCCGCACGCTTCTCCGTATTGACCTGACCATCATTCCCGACTTCCGGTGGGACGAGAAAATCCATGGAACAGCTGAGTCTTTCTGGATCATGGTCGAGGACGTCGACGGCGAGATCGTCTTGTTCCATGACACGTTCATCCTTCGACAGCGATATGCAGAGGACGAGCACAACGTGACGCTGACCGTGCCCATGTTCGAGCCAGTCCCTCCCAACTACTACATCTCCGTAGTCTCGGATCGCTGGCTGCATGCGGAGACTCGTCTTCCCATTCTTTTCAAGCACCTCATCCTGCCGGAGAAGTTCCCGCCACCTACACCTCTCCTTGACCTCCAGCCGCTGCCGCTTTCGGCTCTGCATAACAAGGAATTCGAGAGTATCTATTCTTCGACCATCCAGATTTTCAACAAGATTCAAACGCAGGTATTCCAGGCCCTGTATACGACTGACGAGAATGTCTTCGTCGGAGCGCCAACGGGTAGTGGGAAGACCATCTGTGCGGAGTTCGCACTCCTGCGACTCTGGAGCAAGCGTGAAGAACAACGCGCGGTGTGCATCGAGCCGTACCAGGAGATGGTGGACCTTCGTGTCGCTGAATGGCGCAACAAATTCGGCGGCCTTCAAGGCGGCAAGGAGATCGTCAGCCTGACAGGAGAGACTAGCGCCGACTTGAGGCTGCTCGAGAAGGGAGACGTCATCGTGTGCACTCCTGCCCAGGTACGCCACAAATGCTCATTATTTCAGGCGCTGCTGACGGTGTCATTCACAGTGGGACGTTCTGTCAAGGAGATGGCGCCAGCGTAAGAACGTGCAGACGATCGGTCTGTTGATCGCCGATGAGATTCAACTTGTCGGCGGCGAGGTTGGTCCCACCTACGAGGTTGTCATCTCTCGTACACGGTATGTTTCCGCGCAGACTGAGATCAAGACTCGCATCGTCGCGTGCGGCGTGTCACTCGCAAATGCTCGGGATCTCGGTGAGTGGATGGGGGCGCCCTCGCATGCGATCTTCAATTTCCCTCCGAGGTAAGTGGTTGACCATATATCTACAGATGTGTACTGACACCGGGTCTTGTAGTGCGCGTCCGCTGGACATGGACATCCATCTGCAGAGCTTCAACATTCCCCACTTCCCGTCGCTCATGATCGCTATGTCAAAACCGGCCTATCTGGCAATCCTCGAGTATTCGCCAACGAAGCCGGTCCTCATCTTCGTTCCGTCTCGTCGCCAATGTCAACTTACTGCAGACGATATCCTCACGCACTGTGGTGCAGACGACGACAGTAATCGTTTCCTCAACATCGAGGAGGCTGACCTTCAACCTCACCTGGACCATATCTCCGATACCGGTTTGGTCGAGACCTTGAAACACGGTGTTGGGTACTACCATGAAGCTCTGAGCAAACAAGACAAGAAGATTGTCGAACGCTTGTTCCAATCCGGTGCCATTCAAGTCCTGATCGCTTCGAAGGTAAGTAACAGTGTAGCTCGCGTTCGTCAGTCTCGTCAGTCAGCTAATCCGTTCACTAGGACACTGCTTGGAGTCTCCCCGTGGCCAGCTACATGGTGATCATCATGGGTGTCCAGTTCTATGAGGGTAAAGAACATCGATACGTTGATTATCCCGTCATGGATGTCCTACAGATGCTTGGGCGTGCATGTCGTCCCATAGAAGACGACAAAAGCCGCTGCGTACTCATGTGCCAGCAGACGCGGAAGGACTTCTACAAGAAGTTCCTTGCCGAAGGCCTCCCGATCGAGTCACATCTGCCTACACACATGCTCCACGACTATTTCCTCGCCGAGATCGCCGTGAAGACCATCGAAAACAAGCAGGATGCAATGGATATTTTGACATGGACGTACTTCTACCGACGAATGACTCAAAACCCGAACTACTACAACCTCCATAACGTCAGTCACCAACACCTCTCCGATCATCTGTCCGAGCTTGTGGAGAGCACCCTCAACGACCTCGTCAACTCGAAGTGTATCGCCATCGAGGACGAGATGGACGTCTCCCCGCTCAACCTCGGTATGATCGCCGCATATTACAATATCTCATACGTCACTGTCGAGGTGTATACGCTCTCGCTCAAGGAGCGCACGAAGATGAAGGGTCTTCTGGAGGTCGTTGCCTCGTCCGCCGAGTTCGAATCAATACCTATTCGTCGACACGAGGACGTGCTGCTCCGGCGCATCTACGACCGCGTGCCCGTCAAGCTCGACCGCGCGGACTTCGAGGCGCCGCACTTCAAGACGTTCCTCCTGCTACAGGCGCACTTCTCGCGTCTGCAGCTCCCGCCAGATCTTGCGGCCGATCAGGTGTTGGTGCTCGAGAAGGTCCTCAACCTGCTCTCGGCTTGCGTGGACGTCATGTCGTCAAACGCCTGGTTGAATGCCCTCAGCGCAATGGATCTGTCGCAGATGTGCGTGCAAGCTTGCTGGGAGTCCGACTCACCACTCAAGCAGATCCCACATTTCGAGCCCGAAGTGAGTTCTTCGTGCTTATTTCTCATGATGTTGAGACTGATCGAGTTCTTCTCTGTTCTTTTATAGGTCATCGCGAGGTGTAAGGCGGCTGGCGTGGACTCAGTATACGACATCATGGAGATGGAGGACGACAAGCGAAATACTGTCCTGCGCATGGACGCGCGCCAGATGCGCGACGTCGCGACCTTCGTCAACTCCTACCCCACCCTGGACGTCAACTACGAGCTCGCGAAGGGCGACTACACTGCCGGCGCACCGATACCCATCAAGGTCTCGCTCAGCCGCGACGCGGACGAGGAGGGTGAGGGCGACGACGAGATCGTGGTTGCGCCCTTCTACCCGCTCAAGAAGCTTGCGAACTGGTGGCTCGTCGTCGGCGAGCCCAAGACTCGCCAGTTGCTCGCGATCAAGCGTGTCACTGTGCACAAGAACCTTGCGGTCAAGCTGGAGGTTTCGCTGCCGCAGGGTGCGCATGCGCTCAAGCTCTACGTCATCTGCGACTCGTACATTGGCGCGGACCACGATATCGACCTTGACCCGATCGACGTTGCGGAGGGCGAGGAGAGCGACAGCGAGGAGGAGAGCGATGATGCGATGGAGGAGTAGATACTAAGTCCGGGACTCTGATTGTTTGTTTGTGTTCTTGTTGTTGTCGTCTCAGTGCTGCTTTGTTGTCCTCCAGTGTATCATTAGTAAAGTACAGTACGG
Source organism: Fomitopsis serialis (assembly GCF_022376445.1). Taxonomy (NCBI): domain Eukaryota; kingdom Fungi; phylum Basidiomycota; class Agaricomycetes; order Polyporales; family Fomitopsidaceae; genus Fomitopsis; species Fomitopsis serialis. Next base: position 422,072 of record NW_025954971.1, read on the forward strand.
TGTATAACTACATGCTCCTATATCCCGCTAGATCGGCTCGAAATGCGTGCACTACTGGCTATGTAAGGTGATTTGGCGCTGCAGGTGTAGGGATGACGGTCATCGCGGAAGTGTTGGTGCTACCTTCCTTTACCTCCTGCAGGCGCTGTTTGAGCAAGGTGAAGAGTACAATCTTGTCTTGCTTCTACACGCGAGGGAAGTCAGGTTAAGAATATGTCGCCATACAAACCGTGTACATGCGCACCTGATAGGCCACTACCCTTGCTGACGAGCTCGGGAGGACGAAGAAGAGCGTCTCGCGGACGTCTTGGCCTCCCTGCACTGGATGAATGACTTTATACGGCTGGAGGTCGTATGAGAAGGCCTTGCCGCTCTTCTTCGCGACTGTCACGCCAGCTTTCTTCATGCCGCGTTCCATGGCGTCCCAGATCACCTTACCCACGAGCGTGACTACGCGCGGGCGGTACTGGGCGATCTTTCGGAGGAGGCTCGGGACGCCTGCGACCAGTTCCTTCTGGGACAGTTCGGCAGCCTGCATGATGAAAAGAGTACCCTCAAGTTAGCAAGGACGATACGGCGTGGGATTGGGTCAGACAACTGACCTCTGCACTGGGTCGCTCGACGATGTTGGTCTGTCAGAGGTAGAGCGTTCATAACGGACGTTACTCAAGTATGCGTTCTACTGACCAAGCCGAAATTGAACCTATCGGCGATGGTGTGGTCCTCCAATGCGGTAACCTGCTCGCCCTTCGTTAGGCCTAAGACCGCGCTGGTTGAGATACTGATCTATCAAAGTTTGGTACGATATAATTCACCTGAATCGACTAAACATGGCCAGAAGTGGTTGCTACGATGCCCGTAGTGGTGTCCGATCTGGGCAGAGCGTACCGCAGGACTACAGGTAACTTGGGTTAGTAGAGGGTTTGTCTCGACTGCTGCATCGAATGATTACCCACTTGATACCACAAAACAGTACTGGGGCGAGACAACAATCAGTTAGCGTGAACGACTCCTCTCGCCGTATGGCATAATATCTCGCCCAAGAAAAACTCACTATCGAGCTCCTCCTTCAAGAATTCCGGGAGGAGATGCAAGTGCGCATATTGCTCCGGGGCCGCGTAGCCTCGTTTGGCCTTAAGCTTGACTGCACGCTTCACCTCGACGGGGGCGAGAGTTGGCGAAGAGCGAATGAGCTCCTGTTTTGCTGTTGTGCCACGACTGATGCGCGTTGACTTGCGAACGGGAAAATCCAGTGCTACGGGACTCATGGGAGAAGGTAGAGGCGCACTCTGGGCGGAGTTGGATCCAGTCGCTCACATGGACCAACAAGTTCTTTTATCCCCGAACTTTAAGTTTTGGCAACAGCGATCATATCCATGCGTCGGCGCAAGTGACAATGGCCCACTCATTGTTTGAGGCGTTTAAATGACTTAGGTTTAAACACCACAATTGCATCGCGTAGCACTACAAAGCTCTTGTACACACAGCAAATAGTACACTTCAGATCCCGCACATTTTCCCGGTGTACCTACACCTTTGATCCAGGACAACAACTTAGAGGTCATTCATGCAGCGATCGCGCTGACTTCGTACAGGTAGGTGCCCAGGAGCTTGCTCTGCAGATAACTGGTCAGCGACTTGGATGCCGGACGGAATACTCATACGTACGCCTTCGATGAAGTTTGCCTTGTCAAGCTTCTCGTTCGTTGAGCTACGAGAAGCATTCAGTACACGTAAACATAACAAATCGCCGCAACTCACTGAGCGCCATCGTCGCCACGGCCCATGGGCAGCAGAAGGACGTTCACGCCCAGGCTCTCTGCGAACGTGAGCGTGACTGGGATGGACCCGCCTTCGCGCGTGAGGTCCGGGGTCCGCTTGTACACCGCCTGCTCCACATGCTCAGCCTCCGTAAAGACGGGCAAAAGAAAGCCGTACCTCCGTCGCCTTGATGCCCGCCTGGTAATTCCAATGCTTGTAGTCCGCGACCCAAGGCTTGCCCCCGTGCAAGTTCTCCACCTTGAGTTTGTTCTTCGAGTTGAGCTTCTTGAACTCAGCGAGGAGGTACGCCTGCACGAGTGGCTCGACCGCATCTGGTGTCTGCGGAGGAACCAACCTGCGTTCTGCGTCAGCATCCGAATGTACGGGTGCCTCAGGCTGGCGCGCCTCACCGGATGCTGAACTTGCCCGAGACGCTCGCGGGGATGACCGTCTTAGCACCTGCGCCGTAGAACGCGCCCTCAATGCCGTGCAGCGAGAGCGACGGGTAACGCATGCGGCCCATCAGCACGGCCGCTTTGTCGGACGAGAGCGCGATCGGTGCGCCGACAGCCTCCTCGATGTCCTGGATGCTGTAGTCGAGCTTATCGTAGATCTTCCTAGTTGTCCAGGGGGTGGTTAGCCCATTGCTCAGACCTAAGAGCGACCGCTGCGTTACTTACTTTTCTTCCTCGGTCGCGGCGGAGACCATGTCGTCGACTCCGGGGACGAGGATCTTGCCGTCGGGCGCGACGAGTTTGCTCATGAGGATGACAAGGTCGGTCATGGGCTCGTGCACTGCGCGGCCGAAGGCACCGGAGTGCAGATCGCGTGCGGGCCCGGAGACGGTGAGCTTGAAGTACGCAAGCCCACGGAGACCGTAGGTCAGACACGGCGTGCGGGTATTCAGCCAGTAGTTGTCGGACTGCCATGATGTATGAGCATGCATGAACCCACTTGGCTGCGAGTGTCCATAGCGTACTCACAATGCAAACGGCGTCTACGCCACCGAACCAGCCATCCTTGCCTTTCGCCGCCTCGGATGCGATGAGCTCGTCCAAACCCTCGCTACCGCTCTCCTCCATCCCCTCAAAGCAGAAGCGCAGATTGACAGGGAGCTCGAGCCCGAGCGCCTTGTGTGCTTCCAGGACGTTCAGCCATCCGAGAATCGGACCCTTGTCGTCTGTCGACCCACGACCAATCAGCTTGCCAGTGTCGTTGTCGACAATGAGGGTGAACGGCTCCGTGTCCCATCCATCGCTCTTGTTCGCCTGCGCAAGTGAGCCATTTGAGCCGACCGTACGTACGCGACCTCAGACGAGCGACTCACGGGCTGCACGTCGTAGTGGCCGTAGATGAGGATCGTCCTCTTCTTCGGGTCGTCGCCAATCCGCCCGAAGATCGCTGGGGGCAGCTGCAGTTCCTCGCCGTCCATGATGTGCTTGCCGAGGTCGACTGACTTGGTCTGCGCGCCGAGCGCCTCGAGCTGCTTCTGCAGCCAGCTGCCCATCTTGAAGACATCCTGGCGGTGATTCGGCTCGCCACTCACGCTACGCGTCGAGTTCGTGCATTCAGTACGGCTCTCCAATTGACGAGCAGGACGCACACACTCGCTGCTCACCTAGGGATCGCCACCGCCTCCTTCAGCCGCTGGATGAAGCTGTCGGCGTGCTCGTCGATGAACGTGGTGAATTTCGCAGGCGCGGGCATGTTGGGCGTGCGTGCGGGGAGGCTGTGTGTGTTGAGCGTTCGTGAGAGCCGCAGGTCAGGGGAGGAGGGCTGCAGCAGGCGGCCGGGACGAGCGATCTGGGCAGAGATGCCGGCGAAGTTGATCGTCTCTGGACGTTTTCCAGGAAAGGAAGGTGTAGTGGACCGGCTCAAGCGTCGAACGCAGTTGAAGTGGGCCTTCATCGACTGCGAATTTCTTTTGAGCATTGCGCCGCGATCTCGAAGCCTGAATGATGCTAGAAAAAGTATGTAGACTCCTTTCAGATTGCTTGTGTACGCGTCATTGACCGGAAAGGCTGTCACTCAGTAGGCTCCGAGTCAACCGAAAAAGTCTGAGGGGAGAAGGAGATCGGACACTGCCAAGTACTATCGACAAACCGAAATTGTCTGTCTTTCTCCTGTTTTCCTTAAGTCGTACTGAAGAACCAGCAGATATGCCTCCGGCTGCTATGACAGTACCTATGGCGGTTTTGGTATCTGACACGTCAACACAAACTGCCGCAAAGATCCGTTCTGTGTTCAGACAGGTCTGGAACGAGTACTACGCATGGGAAGCCGTACTTGCGAGCAAGGCACTGGCGTCCATTCATACCGAGCAGAAGAAGGACCAAGATCGACAGTCCTTTTTTCGTATGGGCGAGCATCTGCCCCTAGTATCCAGGGATTCAAATCTTCACAAGTCGGTTGACGGCTCAAAGACGAGGGAAACGGAGGCGTTTACGGCCCTCGAATTTGGCGACCAATCTGCGACGCTCGAAGACACGGTAGTAGACGTGGAGGTTCTCTCGTTAAAGGATTTTGAGCCTTGCCCGTCCTACGAGGCTTGCACGCCAATCCCAGCTAATGTGCTCCAAGGAGACGACTCCAGCGACATGCCTTTCATACCACTAGCAGACGATCCGACGTTCGATGCAACAGACCATTGTTTGGACTATGACAACTTCGCTTGGCAGGTCACCCATGTCGACTCCGATTGTGAGTCCTCCGTGTCGAGAAATGGCCGCGACTGCACGATCAGGGCGCTGATCACTCCCCGCTGTGAAATACGCGCACAGTGAACGCGATCATCCTCGAAACTGCTCTCCGGCTGCATTACAAACACGGCATATCAATAGCACACATAGATGAAGCGAACGTCCTTCCGAGACGGCTCAAAACCTGCTCGGGTGTTTGGGGCGTCATCTGGCTCAGTACACAAAAGTGCAGGTTCCCTCACTGCGCACACTAAATATACTGACTCGTGTATTCTAGCGACATAATCGACTGGCCGGGATCCTCTCGAGCGGACTATCCCCCTCTGTTCGACTCGGACTTCCCCGTTCCAGACGCGATCGACCTCCGCACGCGCCTGCAGGACCATCTCACGCTGGTCTGTCCGAACCTGAGCTGTACGCATGCATCGTGTTTGTCACATGGTGCGTCTAGGAAGGCAAGTGGTAGTAGGGGAGCGATGATGATGCTACTGTCTGCCAGATCCGCGCCCGGTGACTGTGGGACCTCTTGACGAGCGGTTCACACCCGACCATTTGAAGGAAGGAGAGCATACCAGGAAAGAAGCACCTCCGTGCGGTCCATCGTGCTGCTTCCTGCAGCCTGACAGCGCCCTTGAACAAGTACGTCTGCCATGCGAATGAGCTATGCCAACGAGGACAGACCTGGTGGTCTCTGTAGACACTATCTTTGACGCCGTCCGAGAGGGCTGAGATTCGCGTGGTACTGCAGTTGGCGTCGACGGCATCGTCTTGCGAGCTCGCAATGCTCTGCCGTAGACCGTGTCTGGAGGTGAGAACAGCTTTTTAAACTGCGACAGTCGCTGAACCACTTCTCAGATACCTGCAATACGCAAAGCGTTGGCATTGACACCTCTCGATAGCAGCGCTCCGAGTACTCGGGCATACGACGATGCAGCTGCACCCAAATTCGGTGCGTCTAAGTTGTACCATGATCATGCCGATCTGACAATGCGAAACAGAGGAAAGCAATGCTTCCCAATTCACACCGTCAGTACACGCAACGATCATCATGAGCACACCAAATCCTGAATCAGTCGTGTACCAGGAATCACCCCTGCGACCACGCCGGACCGTGCACCGCACAAATCCAGTGCGCCTGCGTTCTCACCAAGGCGCACTGCACGAGGAACTGTCGATGTTCGCGCCAATGTGCCTTCACCTGTCTTCGTTTTCCTGTTCGGGCTGAGACTAACGGACCTGTTTGCGCAGGTAACAGGCGGTGGGCAGGCTGCCGATGCGGACACAATCCTGCAAGAGCCCGCGAGCGACGCTCGTGTCTGATCGCAACCTGCCCTTGTCGGCGCGCGGGTCGTGAATGTGACCCGGAGTTGTGTGCGCCGTGTTTCGATTCGGTAAGGGAGCAGCGGCCAGGGCGTGTTCAAGTTGTGTTCCCTTTGAAAGGTGAGAAACGCTGAGTGGATCGCGTAAGACCACGGCTCACGAACTGTTTATGTCATAACACAGGGAGCCGCCCGAATACGTGTCGGAACTGTCAGATTCAGCTGGGTTGTCGAAAGGTGGGTGTGCAATCCCAGCTGGGAAGCAGCCTTGAGATGGTCACGCTCTCCATTTAGGCTCTGGAAGTCAGACGCAGCGAGTTTGGGATGGGCGTCTTCCTCGCCGAAGCTGCGAGGGAAGGCGACCTCATTGCAGGTATGTATTGAGCCCTTCCTCGCCTTTGCTCGTGTCATCGCTCACTGGCACCACGTCTGTTATGTGCAGAGTATACGGGGGAGCTGATCTACGAAGCCACTTTCGATACCCGAGGGTAAGCCTGACCATTGCCTCACCGCTGCTTGTGCCTCACCGCCATGACCTCAGCGACCTAGCAAAGCACCGAGGGCGCGACTATGTGTATAACCTTAACGAGTCCTTCAGCGTCGACGGCACGTACGCAGGGAACGAGACCGCTTCATCAATCATGCGCCGCAGAAGAAAGCGAGCGGTAGAGTGGCTAGTGAGTTCGATTCAGTATAGGGCAGAGTGCTATCCTCCTGAACGATACGTATCCGATCAGTATTCCTGGTGAACGGCGATCATCGAATTGGTGTTTTTGCTAGTATGGCCATTATTGGTTTCGGTTTCTGTCCGTGACAGTGAACTGACCCATGCATGATTTACATAGGAAAGAGCATACCCGCTGGCACAGAGTTGACTGTCGATTATGGGCCAAGCTTTCCTATATGACTTGTGATTTTTGGACCGGTGCCCTGTTGTAGTTGACGATTCTAGATTCTGTATCGCAGCATACCATACTCTTGTGATCTTCAATCGCTGCATGCCGGCCAAGCCGCACTCAAATGGCCCGTCTCCGATTTGCAGCTGCCTGTTCTCATGTTTCTCACTCGTCGCAAAGAGTCGGATGGTGATTGGCTGAGCGGTGTAAGCACACGCGATGTGGCGCGCTAGCTACTGTCTGGCTCGACGCGTCGCGCAACCGCGCCCAAGGGTCGTCCGACGACGAGCGCCACGTGCCGCACAACGCCTCTCTTCCCACCAGCTCTTTCGCCAGCCAGCTCGACCGACCCCGCTCAGCCTTCGCCCACAGCGACCGCGACTCGATTCGACACATTCCGCATTGTAGCGAGCAGACTGAAGTGGCTGAAGAGGGCTGCCCATTGAGGGCAACGGCTCGCCATGTCCGACTTTCCACCGCTCCCTATCGCCCCCCAAGACGACGGCTCGGGCATCGTCCCAGCCCCCGTTGAAGATGCGCCAGAACCCGTGCCTATCACGGACCAGGAAGTGGGCGAGTATCGCGAGCAGGACCGCTTTCTTCCGGTGCGCTGTCTCTCCTTGTACCTGGTCGCGTTGCCTCACATGTACGCCACCGCGCGACCAAGATCGCGAACGTCGCGCGCATCATGAAGGCGGCCGTGCCCGGCACAGCGAAGATATCCAAGGAGGCGAAGGAATGCGTGCAAGAGTGCGTCTCCGAGTTCATCAGCTTCATCACGTCGGAGGCGGCAGAGAAGTGCCAGATGGAGAAACGCAAGACGATCGGTGGGGAGGACATTCTCTATGCCATGGTCACCCTTGGCTTCGAGAACTACGCGGAGACACTGAAGATTCATCTCGCAAAGCTGCGTCAGGTGCGTTCCCGCATTGCCATTGCTAGTCGTCTCATACGTAATGCCGCTCTACAGCACCAAACTGGGCTTGGCAGCGAGAAAATTAGGGCAGGAGAGCCCTCAGACCCGGCAACGGACGATGGATGAAAAGAGAAGAATACAAAGATGATTTATGCTGTTGGACTGCTGTTTGTATAACAACTAACGTGTATGGTATGTTTCGTGCTCCTAATCACTTATGGTGCCGCAGGCCGGCTCGGAGAGACCAATGGGCAGCCTTGGGGCAGCCTCAGACTTTCAGACTGACAGAGCTACCAAGCAATATCACCACCGAAGTGGCAGGTATGCAATCAGCCTCATCCTCTGAGACCGGGACTTCTGTACCGACGGACTCATTGGCCTCACAACACAGAACACATCCACGAGATATTCATTGCAATATAGAAACAATAATACGTCTACGCCAGCGCGATCATCGTCCGACAGTTTTTCTTCCGACTTATTAGACATGACACAACGTCAACAAGAACCTACAGGCGCAGGATGAGCTGCTTCACGCCCGACATCCACAACCCGATATCGTCCGTGAGCGAGCCCGTCGTGAGGAGATCCATATGCAGGGCCATGGCTCCGTCCCGGTCGTGCGCCTCGATCGCTGTTGTGCGCCTGTTAGCATCGTTTACAAGCCGAAAAAAGAACCGCGTACCTCGAGAGAGCACCAACAGCTTTTCTTGCACGGGCGTCGACAACGTCTCGCAGTTGAGAGCGTCGAAGAGCGGGTTGATCCTCCTCTCCAGATCGTCGACGAGACGTTTTTGCGAGGGCTGTAGGCGATGTCAGCATGACCCCGAGCACTTAAGCGCGCAACACTCACCGGGGAGTCTGCCTCAGCCGCTCCAACTGCCCCGAGATCACAGCGTATACGGGCCGCATTTCGTCGGTAATATGGCTCCGGTCACCAGGAGCTGTGAGCGAAGAGGTCAGCACTGAGGCACTTTGTTGAGATCACTTACGGTACTTCGGCGGCGGCGGGCCTGCGCGTCCTGGCGCTGCCGAACCGTTTCCAGTTGGCGCGCCGCGCGGTGGGCCCTGCGGGGGACCCTGAGGGGGCGCACCACCAGGCGGAGGATTCATTCGCTGCAGCGGGGGCATGAACTGCCCTTGCGGCCCCGGCTGCTGGTGTTGCGGCGGCGGGTGCTGAGCGAACTGCGACTGGCCAGGAGGTCCCATCGGCGGCGGCGGGCCTTGCGGCTGTGGCGTCGCGCGGGCGTATGGGCCGGACGGGCCTGGCACGCCCTGCGGCGCGGCACCAGGAGGGAGTCGCCCTTGCATGGGAGGCGGTGTTTGGCCGGGCAAAGGAGGCGCCTGTGGCGAGCGTGCAATACCAGGGCCTGGTGGCGGGGACATCATCATCCGACCAGGAGGGGGCCCCATGCTGCTCGGAGGGCCCGATGGTGGACGCGTTGGGAAGGGTCCTGGACCACCCTGTGGCGGAGGCGGCATGCGCTGTCCCTGAGGCGGCGGTGGCGGACGTTGCTGCACGCTCCCAGGACGGGGTGGTGGCGGCAACGCGGGCTGGGGCTGGCCATGACCGAAGCTCGGGGTGCTGGGCAGGCTCGGGGACATGGGCGCATTAGGGAAGGGAGCGGTGATGGCAGCCGGTCTACTCGTGGGTCCTGTTCCGCGGCGCTGGGCGATACCTGAGGGTGCGTCATTCCAACCGCCTGCATCACGTTTGGGTGGCAGTGGCGGACCGGAAGGCGTGGCATTCGCGGCTCTCGGCGGGGGAGGAGGGAGGATGGTAGGTGGAGGAGGCGCTTGGCCCACCATTGGCTGAGGTTGTGATGCTGGGCGGCCGTAAGGGTTTGCGTTGGGATAAGTCATCGCTGCAGTTGACTGATACGGCTGCGAGGGTTGTGTGGCCTGAGCAGGGTGACCATACGGGTTTCCTACCGGGGCAGGAGGAGCGTACGAGTTAGCCACGTTCGACGCGCCCGCCGAGCCCGCGCCGTAGGGGTCGTATAATGACGACGGTGCCGCGGGGACTTGCGTTGCAACGGTCGGCTGAGTCGATGCAGCGTACGCTGGGTAGCCATAGGTCGAGCTCGAGGATGCGAGCGGGACTGCCTTGACTGTCGCTTGCAATGACGCAGACCTCGGAGGCAATTTCTGCTCTCCAGAAGCCTTCAACAGGCGGTCCCTGATGACTTTGAAATCCAAAGGCGAGCCTGTGAAACCCTGGTATTCATCAGGAGTGAGCTTAAGATACGCTACAGCTTGCGTGACCAGTCCTTGAGCAGCGAGCAGGTCGGCGTACTCGAAGTAGCGATCGTAGAGACCAGACAGCTTGTACGCGACGGCGTCGACGTCCTCGCCGCTACTCTTCTGATTGAGATCCGTGTCTTCATATTTGATCGCACCCGGAAGACCGTGACCTTCTCGATGAACGTCTGCAAAGCATGCGCGTGCGCCGTGTATCGAGATCCCTGCAGGCTCTCATCCTGGACTAGATGATGCTCATCCTCGGCCAGATCTTCGATCCAGATATTCACAAGTCTCTCGAGGCGACCGGCGGCAAGGTATGTCAGGGTAGCGTTCCTCCTGAACTCCGTCGCTTTGTCCTCAGCGTCAGGAGCACCAGACGCCTTAGCAACGCTCGACTGGAACTCCAGGCGCTGGCCCAGCTGCTCCGCAAGACTAGAGAACTCGTCCTGGCTGGCGAAGGTGCACAACACGACGAAAATCTCCTGCCACTCCTGGAGGTCGGCATTTTGCACGATATCAGCAAGATCGTTGGTGACGATCGACTGGAAGAGGCGTAGGTACGGCAGAGCGGTGGTCTGGCTCTCGAAATATGCCTTCTGCGTCTTCTGCAGGAGTTGCGGACCGCCTTTGACCGCGAGCAGAATGGCATCTGCGAAGCGATTTGAAGAGAGACAGAGAGAAACAGCGGAATCGAAGTCGCCGAGAACGAGTGCCTTTGTGACTAGGCGATCAGTCTCTGACTCGTCGGGCGGATAGATCTTGAATGTGTTGCTCTGCAGTGCCTCTGAAGCCACAGATGAGGGTCCCGAACCGATCGTCGCCGCAACCGAGGAGTCGAGGCCGTAATTCCTGTGCGGAATCTGGATCTGGTCATCGTTCCTCTGTCCAGTGCCAATGCTACCAAAGAAGTCTGCCGCAGCGTCCAATTGAGGCGTCCCGATGATCTCATCCCCAAAGAGACTTGGCGCAGTGGTCGTAGACTCGGCATCTGCTACAGGGATGTTGGTGTTGTCTGATGCGGCACTGGCGCTGACCTCGGAGGGTGTCGCTTCCGCCGCGGTAGACCCGGTCTCGTCGGCGTCCTCGCCAACGACATCCTCCCCTCCACTGTCCGATCGGGCCTCGCTCTCAGGCTCCGCAAACGATACCACGGGCGGCTTGTAGCCTGTGTCTGAGGCCGCCTCGGTTATGTCGTCCTCAATGGGAGTCGCAGGCGCCTCAGCGGACGCTTTGAGCTTCTCGACAGCCTCCGCCACGCGAGCTGCCACTTCGTCCTTCGAAAATCCAAGCAGCGTAATGAGTTCATCTCTCGAGTCGGCCTTGAACAGACTGAGCAGCGCTTTCCAGCTGGCGGAAGCTTCCGCAACCTTGACCTCCGACGTCTTCCTTTCTGCGAACGTACTCAGAGTCTCGCCCTCGACCGCATCTTGAAGCTTCACGGCGCGCTCAGCGATGGAAGGTTCAGTAACGACCTTCCGGATGTGCACGATGCTGCTCTGCGTCTTGCCCTGGGCAGAGGGTAGGTTCGAGACGCTAGCCAACTTGCCGCCGTAGCCGAACGAACTGGATACAGGCCGGCGCAGCCACTTCGGCGGGTGTTTCAGTGAGAGCGTTGCCTGAGATGCGCGCGAGAAACCAGAGGCGCCGAAGATATCAGAGCCGTCTGTCTGCGGCGTGACAGGTGGGACATCCGCGGCCTCGTTGGTAGACTGAATTGAGTGGATACCGATGGTGCCGTCGAAGAACGCGGTTGCGAACAGATCCGGATTCCGAGGACACCACTGCACCTGGAACGCCCAATTGTCTGCGGACGGCAGCTACGAAGGTGTCAGACTATGAAACGAGGCACCTTTCGCCACGTACCTCGCCAATATCTCTGACGTCTGCGGGTTCCAGCACAGGGCACGGTTGTCCTTGCCGCACGACAACAGCAGATCCGGATCTTGTTTGCACCATGACAGCGACAGGACACCCTTCTCATGCCCAGTGAGGATCTGCATACCGGGTTAGCCGACGTGCTACATATTGCGAGTATGGAATGATTACCTTTTCGGGAGCACGAGCATTCCGCAGGTCCCAAACCATGATAACGGGCGACGTGTCGTCTTCAGATGCTGTGACGAGACGAGTAGCCTGCAATACTGTCAGTAGATGCAGCACGACAAACACGCATAGACGTACATTGTCCGGATGCCATGCGACGTCACTCATACCACGCCTACCGCCCATGGCCATCCCGCCGCCAAATCCTTGCATAGCACCTCCCATTGTACCTGCGCCGCCGCCGTATGTGAGGGCTGCAACTTCTCGCTTGCCTCGAAGATCCCAGACGACGGTGTAACCGGTGCTGCTGGATGCTGCGAGAGCGTACTGAACGTGGTGATTCCATGCTAGGGCCGTGATTTCGTCCAGCTTCGTACTGCGGGTACCAGGCGAGTACGGTTTACTTGGGTCTCTGAGATCCCAGATGTATATCTAAAGACACCGTACGTCCATACATCTGCATAAACCGAGGCGCAATATACAGTGTACGCACCTCTCCGTTCACCGCGCCTGACGCAAACAAGTTCGTCTGAATCGGGTTGAAGTCAAGTCCCCGTACGGGCCCGTATGCGTTGAGTTGCGTAGGATTAGGGACTCTGTCGGACTGCCGGACGTATCATGATTGAACGAACGCGTCGCAGTGGGCGATGTTACTCACTCAGCATTTGCGACGATCTTCGCAGGGTCCCAAATGTCCAGCTCGCCGTTCTCCATGCCCGCGACGAGCACACCCCGCGGTCGACTTGCGTCTGTGTAGCCCCATGCTAAACGGTTGAATCTACATGTCGTCGACGCGTCAATAGCAGGTCATAGCAAAGGTTCCGATGAATGTACCGTGATGTGGTCGTAACCGACGCCTTTGGCCCCGCCTGGCCCTCCTGACCAAGGTCATACTGCGTTTTGTCCAGGAAATCCGGAGCCCATATTTCGAGCTGGCCGTTATTGCTGAAGGACTCGTCGAGTGCGCCTGCCACCGTTCCCGTCGCCAGCAACGGCAATGACGGCGATGGCGACCATGCAAAGGTCGACGTCCTGTGGATTTCTTTGAGCTTCATGGCGCGGTATAAAGAGAGATGAGATGGGGCGACGTGTCTCAGTGATGCGTAGCAGGTACAGCATTTCGCGCGGATTATGTGCTTGCTATATTTGGATTATTGCTGATAATCTCGGGGTCTAGTGCTTGAGCGCTTACGTCTCGTACTGCTAATTACGGGACTGGATCGTCGTATGCATATGTATGTGGGCTTGCAAATGCAGCTCTGGCAATCGGGGCCCAAGCGCAACACGTATGCTTGTTGCACTCCGGGCCATTGGATTTCCTATCCTACGTACTCGTAGGTAACGGGAGCTACGTACCGGATGAAATATCACATGATCGCCCGACTACTACTCAAGGTGCCACAGTCGCAGACCTACGCTTACACCCACACCGTGTCACCCATTTCCCCTGCGGCTCTCCTCCTGCACCCTGAGCTCGGTCGCTCAAGAGCTTCTTGAAGGACCATAAGCCGATCGGTTCTTCAATTACCGGCTGAGAACCTCGGTCGCAGCATGGCCAACTTACACTTCTCATGGTCCGACAGCATCCAGGCAGCATTCTCCTCATGTCTGTTCTGCTTCACATCCTCTGACGACCATCACGACCACGAACACGACCGGGAACAAGAACAATATGGTGCGCGCCAGCGAAACGGGCTGAACTTCGTTGTCCCGCCTCCGCGCGCCAGGCCGGACGAGCTCGAGGGCCTCCTTGCTGGTTCGGACTCACCAGATGCGGAGACCCTCTCGCTGCACTCAAACATCGGAGACGAGCGTCGGCGCAAAAAGCGCCGCAAACCGCGCAAGGGCATCTCGCTATTCGGGTATAACCTGTTCGGTCGACCGCCCATACACCTCGACTCGGAGGACGAAGACGTAGGGAGCCGGAGATCGAGGACAATATCCACTTCTACACTTGACTCGGACGCTGCGCCTCTTGACGCGTCTGCGCTGGACGAACGGGCGATCGCGCAACTCGCCGCGGCGACTGCGGCTGCTGAGGAGGAGCAGAGGAGGGCGAAGGAGGAGCGGCGGAGGCTGAGGCGCGAGAGGAAAGATCTGAAGCGGATGGCTATGGCTATGGCTATGGGGATGCAACCACATAACGGCGAAGGAGAGTTTGAGGGGTTCCCAGTAAGTGCTACAGCCTTGCACTCAGTCTACCTACCAACGAACGACACACCTTCGCAGGGAAGCGGGCCTGCGCCCGGTGTTCAGTCTATCGGGCCCGGTTCTGGCTCTGTTTCGACAGGCTCTCCTTTCGAGGAGGAGTTTGGGCCATTCGCCCAGGGCGACGATACAGTTGAGGAAGATGCTGACTTTGGTGCGGAGACGTATGTTCGACGAGCTCCCAACGGCACCTCTGCTGGTGGAAGCGCATCAGACTCTCAGTCCCGGACATCCGCCTCCTTGTCAAATGCGGATTCTTCGCGCTACAATCATTATTATCTCTCCCAGACGTCCCCTCTACCTTCACCCGCTCTCCCGTCTGGTGCAGACGCACAAGGCACACCCAAGAAAAAGAAGAGGTCGAGGGGAAAGTCCCTGTCGTCGAAGCAGTCGGACGAGCGCTCCCACTCGACATCCTCTCTCCTCACGTCGCAGTCCCCCTCCCTTCCTTCGCCGCCGCCTACCCAGACTGCCTTCGAACAGTCTGCCACCACCATTTCTCCGATCGTAGAATCCGACAGCCAATTCGAGGGCTTCCCAGGGGGGACTCTGGACCTCGCGCGCGAGCAGGCGATCGCCCAGGAGACTTCGAAGGACTCCGGCAGTTTCCGAGTGTTGGCTGCGTGGTATCCAGGGACGAAGAGCGACATGGGCGTATTTTTGGCGAACCGTGGTCACGCGTGATTCAATGACTGCCTCGTATTAAACGTTTGGCGTGTACGTTCGTTCCGGTCATGCAGACCTATGTCACATCTAGCGTAATTTCTTTCTGTATTGGAGGTACATCACTATCATTCATGTATACCCGTCCATTCCGTGCTCCGCAAACCTCGGAGCGTTCTGAGGGTCTCAACGCCTGAAAGTCTGGCTTGGACACGACAGCGCCCTTAGCAGCGAGGTGTCTAGGTTGGTGATATTGGGGGCGTGTAATACGTTTACAACGCCGGTTTTGTTACTGTGTAAGCAGTTTGTAATGATGTTATTACCGTGTTGTTACCTGACGGAAGCGCGGGAAGCTCGTCCCTTACCTCCCCAACCTTCCGGCCCCTCATGGCTGAACGCGTGAACTCGAACATGCTGTTCGCCAATTTCAACCAGGACTTTACGTGAGTGCTCCGGCATGTCGGTGTAGAGCCCAGCTCATGTGCGCAGATGCATCTCCGTCGGGACGCGGAAAGGCTACAGCATCACGAACGTGGACCCATTTGGCCGTGTATACACCAAGAGTACGTTCGCGCATCGTTCGCCACGAGGAAGCTAAAGGGTAAATGCTGCAGATGACGGAGCGAGGGGGATAGTGGAGATGTTGTTCTGCACGTCGCTGCTTGCGCTCGTCGGTGCGGCAGACCATCCACAGTCTAGTCCTCGTAAACTGCAGATCGTGAACACGAAGGTGAGTCTATGATCTCGTATGCATACACCTGTTCCAACACCATAGATCGCCTTCGAACTTACATGTGTTCGGGTAGCGGCAATCCATGATATGCGAACTGCTCTTCCCCTCCTCCATCCTTTCCGTCAAGATGAACCGCAAGACGCTCGTCATCGTCCTCGAAGTAGAGATCTACATTTACGACATCTCGAATATGCGGCTTATGCACGTTATAGAGACGACCCCGAACCCAGACGGTCAGTCCCACTCCTCCCGGCGGCGCGTCTGACTGCTGACGATCGACCCGGTCCGCCCAGCCATCATCGCGCTCTCCCCATCCTCCGACAACTCCTACCTCGCATACCCTTCGCCCGTCCCCTCACCCACGTCGCCCCTCGCGCAGCCGTCCGCGCAGCCCGCGTCGCCTACGCCCCCGGGCCAGCAGACCGGCGACGTGCTCCTGTTCTCGACGCGCTCGCTGACGGTCGCGAACGTCATCCAGGCGCACAAGTCGCCCATCTCCTTCCTCGCGATCAACTCGACCGGCACACTGCTCGCGACCGCGTCCGACAAGGGCACCGTCATCCGCGTGTGGAGCATACCCGGCGCGGAGAAGCTCTACCAGTTCCGCAGGGGCACGCGCGAGACGAGGATACACTCCATGAGCTTCAACCTCGTGTCGACGCTGCTCGCAGTCAGCTCCGCACACGACACAGTGCACATCTTCAAGCTCGGCCAGCAGAAGGGCGCTCCGGGCAGTCTGAAGACGCCGTCCAGTCCATCGGAGTCGGTGGATAGTCGGGAGGGGCAGCTGGATGGAGGCTATGATGCGTACGTCGATAAGAAAAGGAACGGGGGTGTCTCGTACGTCCTCGTTGCCCTCAATAGCATCGCGCGTATTCACTTCTCACCAGGTCAAGCCTGCGTCGCGGGTCGGCACGGTTGACGAAGAACCTCACGTCCTCCGTCGGCGGCTACCTTCCAAACACCCTGACGGAGATGTGGGAGCCATCGCGGGACTTTGCGTTCCTGCGGCTACCCACGAGCGGCGCGCGGTGTGTCGTTGCTCTGAGCGGGTAAGCAACTGTACATTCTGGGAAACTGCAGCAGGTTGGGCTCATGCGGCGCATCTAGGACAATGCCGCAAGTCATGGTTATCTCCTCAGAAGGCTATTTCTACTCATATAGCATCGATCTGGAGAACGGCGGGGATGCTCACTAATGAAGCAATACAAGTGCGCCTTCGATCGTCATCGCTCACACCATCGACTGACTCGCCGTCTAGCCTTCTCGACTCCAATGACGAGGCGAATGATTGATCGGATGTGGCTTATTCTAAAGGATGAGGATGCCTTCTTACGAGGTGTTATGTTGTTGGGATCGTCCCGACTTGCGTAGTCCATCTCGACATGAGAGTCGGCTGCCGCGGTTTTCTGTCTGACACGATCATGATATGTCGGGTGTTCGGGACTGTGTACAGTATGCTCTGGTTAGTTGTCGTGCGGTGTTCGCACGCGGTATGCTATGATTTGTTTATGTCGTTCCGGCTGGTGACGGGTTACAGTAAGCATGAAGATGAGTGAAGCCTGTGTAATTGTGTAGTTAATGAATTCCGATCGTTGATACTCCGCCTCATAGTTGATCCCCCCGCAATCTTACATTACACATTATCAGGACATGTTATGCATTGGCATGCTCAATGAGTATATAGAACTACGGCTGATGACCCGGCACATCTTTCCAGTAATTATCACCATAATTAAACAGCAACTCTTGTCCCTTCTTGATATACTTGGCTGTGGCAACAGTTGAGCTTCTGTCAAACATGGCTGCAAAGTGACTCACTGCTTGTGAAGGCTATTCTGAGCTCCCCATCCACCCAAATCACTGTGCACATTTGTGAGCTAGAAGCCAGCATGGATGTGGTAAGTACACTTCACTATCAGCACCAATATTGATATATGTTCCTTTTGCATGGTTCATGTACCTAGTGTCATTTCCTATCCATGCAGCATCCAAGACCTGATATTCATTCAGAGTGAATGTGTAGTTGAGCTGTCTGTGCCTGTGAAGGATGCTATCATGTGGGATGAGTTAGAATTTCACTCAGTATGGGATAGAAATTACTCCAGAAGCCCAGATGATGAATCAGGGTACAGTTCAGCAATATATTCTGCTCATTCAAGATCAGTGGCCTCAAAGAAAAGTACATAACTCTTGCATACCTCCAATGATTGTGTTCTTAGGTATGTTTTGGTTGGCAAATAAACCTTGACCATATTGACCAGTCTTGGTGATTAGTTCCTAGCAAGTAATCATGGATGATGCACTAGTAGCATAGCATGTGTATTTGATAGATCATACCTGGTTCAAGGCTTGTTGTAACACAGTATTGGGGCATGCATGCTTCCTGCCTTCACACCAACATGAATAAACATATTAATCATAATTCATTTCTGATGGATGTTTTACCTCTCCTGCAAAGATCTATAATCAGCATGTGCATGGATGTCATATGTATGTAACCTGACTTTCTCAGCGGGGGTGGCCCACACCTGTCTGGATCACACTCTCTATTGGCCTTTCTGCAGGCACACTTGGAGTCTTTCATGTTCTTGCACATATCTGCTCTCCTACATTTGCATCCTGCAAATCTTAGGCGGCCTGTGCATGGCATTAGATCCTAATGCATGCTGATGAGAGATGTAACATACATTTATCATCACATCTACAGCCTCGCTTGCAGTGCATTTTAGCCCTGTAGCAAGGACACTGGAATCCACATGGCCCTTGATGGTAACAGAAGTCAACTCTATGAAAATATGTGAGAAAATATACATTGATAATCTTGAGATACCTGCCCTGCAGGATTCAAATATCCTTCCCCAGCAACTCCTTCATCTTCTATAAAAATGTCAACACATGGAATAAAGTGGATCTGTGATTGCTCTCATACTGAATTGTTGGACAGGAGGTGCTGGATGCATGTGCTCAATTGAACCAACACCCCTAGCTGGTACAATGCTGTGGTCAGGAAATAATTGGCATCTATTCATGAACACCTGGGAGGATGCCAGTGTCAGCTCATGATCCCATAGGAAGTGTAATTCATACTTGGTAGCATGGCACCATTGCAATAGAGGCAATTGTGCAGGGCATTTCATCTGGCAAAATTGACAGAATGTCATTGATGCATTGTGCATCAGTCATAGCAGGGTTGTCTATGTCATCCTCAGGCTGCTTATGAATGAGATATATGACAATCTATGTGCTTGAAAATCCATACCCTGTCTATGACACAACACATATCTCCACATGGTCTCTGGATTTGTTGCTTGAGAGATACAGATTTGATGTGTGCAGTCTGCCCTGAGAGCAGCTCATTGACCTGCTCTGTCAACACTTTATCAGTGCCAGAAAATACAGTGCCAGACAAACAAACTGACTATGTGGGAAGCAGAGACTGTATAAGCAGCCCACATGTGGGCATGTCTTGTCTACATACTCATTGACCTGTGTTTTAAGAGTATAGTCATCCAATTCGACATGTGGCAGCTCAGGAACATCAGGCCAGTGCCATAAGTCCCTAGGAAATACATGCCACTAGTATGAATACCTAAAGGCAGAACGGAAGGCATAAGCACACCTCTTGTGTATGCGCCCGATCAGACCGTTGTGTCCTAGAAGTCTGGGAAGAACCGAGTGTGTATCAACAACGTTGTAGGAGAACGATTGCGCCTCCAGGCGATGTATTGTTTCGAGTCCAATCAGGTCAGCTTGTAGGGCATCACTATGATCAGGATACATCGCGGCTGCGAACAGAACAGAGCACGTACCATCCGGGTCACGACAGACATCCTGCCAATAGAAATGCTTGTGGTCTCGCGCCAATTGTTCCTCGTCGAACCCGGGCTCTCCAGCATAGGATACGAATCGGAGCCACTCAGACTCGTCGTCGTCGGTCTTGATGTTTTGCGATGTCGGCGTGCATGCCTCGTACTTCGGGTGTAGAGCAAAGACCTGACCACGGACGTTGTCCACATCTAACATACTTACCCGCTCCCGTTCCATGTCGAATACCTGGAATATACCGTTCGCGACCTCGTCGACATCCATGCTCTCGTCAGAAACACAGAACGGTACGGCCGTGTCAGCCTCGTCCCATGGGGCCTGAGTTGGCGCCGCGATGAGGCTCCTAATCAGCGAGTGACAGGGCTCGGGCTCCCAGTCGTAGAAGTCGTCCCAGGCTTTACGGTAAACTGCAGCGATGGCGTTCCGTTCTTTGTCCCGTGCGAGCAGTCGCGCCGCGATGGCCTCCGACCGTTGAAGCACGTATTGCTCTGCGCTGTCCAGGCTGGCGCGAGCTGCCTCGTCGTAGGCGTCCTCATGGCGTTGATTGTCTGCGTCAGGAGAGTCGGCCATCCTACGTTGGTAGTTCAAGACTGAGGACGTGGGTGCGAACTGAGAGTGAACGCCACAGCCCGAGTAGACGCGATCGAGATCGAGTAAATGGGCGCTTGTCGCGTCAGGTACAGCAGTCGTCGTGACTTGGTCTTGTCCACCACTTCGCATTTCTCTCCTATCCTGTCAAGTCAAGATGGACGACGAAACAGCAGAAATTGAATTGGTATGTAATGTAGCTCCATTTCGGTGAGCAAGTGCGATAGCTGGTGTTGTGTGCGACGTGCAAGGCTACGACCTGCTGTATCCAGGGACACTCAGCGTATGTCATGTCTCATGTCTGACGGTGTATTCTCATAGCTCGAGCAAAATCTCAACAAGACGCGGCAAATATCGCAACGGATGACTTGTATGCACCGTCACTTCGCAAGCCTTGTGCCAAGTAACGGACCTTTGCAGCGATCTTGTCCAGTTTCGATGCACGCCTCGTCAAGCTCGAGAAGTCCATTCTGCCGTTATACAACTCGTCTCAAATTCTGACGCGAAGAGCTAAGAGTTTGTCGCCCCGAATGCTATGTCTGCTTTGTCTATCTAACCCTTCGTGCTCAAGATATCGAAAGTGCCTTGAACAAGATCGACGAAATTCATGCCTACCAGGAGGGTATTGCTGCAGAGGAGGCACTGGTTCTTCGCGGGTGAGCGTCATCGGACATTGACTCGATGTAGGCATGACCACCGTTTCTTCAGTCCACAGCCGGGTCAGCTGCAAGCATACATCGAGATCGTTACCCGCATGAACCAGACCATTGCATTCGGCAGTATGGACCTTGGAGCCGGCGAGACCGTACGCGTGTATGCTTCGATCCTACCCTTCAATTCAAACACCTTTACAGGCCCGCCTCGTCGAGACTGGTGCAAAGAAGCTCATGCAACTGTATACGAAGCTCGTCGCCGAGGCGTCATCTGGCACGCCCATCAACGGTCCTGACTTCGAACCTATGCCCTTTCCACCTGACATCCTCGGGACCCTCCATTCTCTTGTAGCCTTTTTACGCACGCTTCCTTTACCACCGACGCATCCAACCCACCCTGCCGCACCGGCGATCCAGGCTGCATTGAAGGAGGCACAGAAAGGATACGGAGATATGCGTGGCGCATGGGGAAAGAAATGCTTGGAAGTCTACGGGAAACGGGTGGTGGAGCGTGCAGGGACCATCGATGGTGTTGCAACCGCGCGGGAGTTTGCGAAGTATATTGACAACATCATGAGCATCGCAGATGTAAGTCGCGCATATTCTCACTATACTCTTCGTACATCAGCTACTAACTCTGCTCACGGTAAACAACAGGCCGAATACGCTTTACTTCTCACTCTCGCCCCTCTTACAGCTCCTGCCTCAATAAACAGCACCTATACGACCCTCCTGAACCCGCTCTGTTCCCTGTTCTCCTCCACTCTCTCCTCCCTCAGCTCGCTGATCAAACGCGATCTCACCAAGAACACACCCATGGCACTGTCACTCTACTCCTGTCTGAATGCAGTGCAGGAGCAGTGGGAGGAGACGATGGTCCGCCGAGCCGGCCGACGCGAGAACGAGCTGAAGGACGGCATGCAGGCCATGAAGGCCACCTGCCAGCGGAGTTTCCCTGAGTTGTTGGCGGATATCAAGTTGGCGGCAGGCAGCAGTCGCGGAGAGCTCAGCACCGGTATCATTGATACCACCATGTCGGTACGCAGTGACCGAACACATTTGTTTTATTGCTAGCTGCTAATCCGATTGCTGCAGACGGTCGAGTACATCGAGCGCCTGCCCGACGTACGGGAACCTGTGTGCGCTATGCTGCTCAGTCTCGGTGATGGCAACTGGAAGATGGGCGAGGGCGCTCAAGTTGCGAAGACTGCACGACAAGACATCGACGAGAACACGATTCTTCAGCACTTTACATGTACGTGAATCGGGTTTCCAGAACGATGTAGAGAACTGACATAGAATCCCAGTCGACCTCGTCAATATGACGCTGAACACGCTGCAGGCACTTGCCAACTCCAACCGACGGCCCGCCTTCGGGTCCATCTTCCTCCTCAACAACGTCTCTTACCTCATCACACGCCTCCTCACGCGGCCATCTTCGCCAACATCCCCCGGCCTACTCTCGAAACCCGCTCAGGACATCCTCAAGTCGAACTTCCGCACCGCCAAGGCGGCGTACTTCGACTCGAACTTCAGCCCAATGCTGCAGACGCTCACCGACGACGGGAACAAGAGCAAGAGTGCGATCAAGGAGAAGTTCACGCGTTTCTTCGATCTGTTCGATGAGACCACGGAGCGCCACCAGCTGGCGAGGGTGCTGCATGACGATGAGGAGGCGCGCGCGCAGGTCAGCGAGGAGGCGGTCAAGCTAGTCGTGCCGTCGCTGCAGAAGTTCATACAGAAGAACCTCGGGAAGGAGTTCAGTAAAAGTGAGTGTGCTCTTACGACACATACACCTTCAGTTCATTGACCGACTTGCGTGCTTTAGACCCGAAGAAATGTGAGTCGCTCGGGACGTGGAATCTTCACGATGTACTGACTACAAGTCACAGATATCAAGATGTCAGCTGAAGAAGTGGAGGCACTCATCAAGAGCTTTTATCTGTAGGCCCTCTCTCTTGTAAATAATGACGTGGATTCACACTGGCGATCGACATTTGCAGCGCGAGGGATGGCATGCCTCCACCAGCAGAACGCGAGACGAATAATCTGCTTATCCAAGCAGGCTGGAGCCGCTAACGCTGGTGGCATGGACACCCGTCTGCATTCCATCTCTGTTGTAGTCTGTCCCTTGTATGGATCGATCTGGAGTATCGTGTTCTTCTGTGTATCGTAAGGAGAAGTATTGTAAGCCACACTTCACTCTGCGCATTCGACCTCACAGTGCTCCCCACCCAACTTTAGTGTACAATTCAGTCCTTCATACATCGGTTCGACCTCGGCATGGGCGTAGGTAAGCTTCCCCATCACTCCGAAAGCCATCCCTGGAACACACAGTCCGGCGGAACCATCGGCTTTTCCCATTCTTCATGGCAGGCAATCGCTCAGCTCGTCCTCAACATCACGCTCTTATATAACTCACCTTTCGCGCGTTTCCAGTAGATCTCCCTCGCAGGCGGGAGTTGGTTCCCGAACATCGCAAGCTTGATGGAGTACGTCTCCGGCGCCGACTCAGCCGCCGCCCACAGCGGCGTCCCGCAGTCGCCGCAGAAGTACCTGATCACGTCCTTCCCGGACTGCGCCGCGCCGGTGGGCTGTTTGTACCCCTTGGGCTCGCCCGTGAGGACCTTGAGGTTCTCGCGCTCGACGAATCCGAGGTAAGAGAAGACTGCCGTACGGGGGGACACTGGTCAGAGGTGAGTGTGGGCGGGAAGGAGCGGGCGGCGTACGGCTGCCGGACAGCATCTGGCACTCCTCGCAGTGGCAGATGCCTGCCTTTGCGTTCTCTCCGAATCCCCCGAGGACGCGGACCTTGATGGCGCCGCAGTGGCAGCTCCCTGGGTTCCTGTGCTCAGCGACTCTGGCGCGACTTTGGACCAGACACACAGACCTTCGACGTCAGCCATGGTTTACTCGCGAGCGTATGGGCGACGTTCAGCAGCGTGCCAGTGGTGCCCATTATATACCAACCGCACAGCGCCCTCCAGAACACATCACGGACGCCGTCGCGCAGCCATCATATCGGACCCATCATCAACTCCTGATTACGATGTTCTTGAGAGGTTCTGTGATGCTAACGTCTGGCGTTATCACTGAGGTAAGCTTAATTGGAGCGGCCATCCACA
This sequence comes from Fomitopsis serialis, assembly GCF_022376445.1. NCBI lineage: Eukaryota > Fungi > Basidiomycota > Agaricomycetes > Polyporales > Fomitopsidaceae > Fomitopsis > Fomitopsis serialis. The sequence continues at coordinate 445,748 of NW_025954971.1, forward strand.
AACCACACTACCGCGCGCGCAGCCTCACTCTGGTAGCATGCGGTGCCGTCACTGAATACGTGGCTGTGATCCGAGTAGTGCCTCATGATCTGTTGAGGGTGAACAAGTTTGATTGACGCAGGCGTACCAAGGTCGCTTGCGATGTGGGCGATATGAACGTGTAACATCCGTCAACGCCTAGAACCGACCTGTCACCTGCGGAAAGAGCGTACGATCGTGCACGAGCCAACTCACAAGAGATGCGTACGTAACTGTAGATGGACAACAGCTCGAGCTGGCGAAGCTAGCTATGGCCTTGACTCAGCAGACAGCGCAGCAGATATGTGCATGTGCATTGGTAGATCATTTCGACGACTCGCTCGCTCTCAGTGACCCCTTTGGAGAACACTAGTACAACGCGTATGCCGGGCAGCCCGTGACATCGATATCGGGCCCAAGACGATGGTGTTCAGATGGGTCTCTGTCCTTCATACGAAGCCTCAAGGAGTCGTCAACTTCTCTCACTGTACAGAAAGCCATCCCATCAGCCCATCCATCGTGCTCACGAAGAGTCGTACCCAGACTCACCATGTGCCCATCTCCAGAAGACTTCTGTGCCAGGGTGTAGCTGACACCTGGCGCTGCCTGTGACTCACCTCAGAGCAGCGTGCCGCAGTCGCCACAGAAGTAGTATCGTGTTACTTGTCCTCCCAATCTGTTCGTAGATTTAGACTGCCTGTAGCCCTTGGGCATGCCCCAGGCGACTTGCAGATTGGTCCGCGTACAGACGAAGACTGCCGCGAAGGTGTGTGCCAGTGAGCTTGAATTATGATTGGATGTATGCGAGGCATGGGACGTAGTATGACTGCCGGAGAGGGCTTCACTTCGCAGTGGCAGAGTAGGGGCTTGGATTGAATGTCGTTCGTGAAATCGCCGACAATTTGCAACTTGATCGCGTCGTAGTACTTGACAGCTTCCTGCGTACGTATGGGGACAGTCGTGTCGGGGGTTGGGATATGTTATGTCAATAATACAAGGCTTCGAAGTCTGTTGAAGTGACGGTAGCGGTCGAGTTGCGCATGCATCAGTGGGGAATGAGTATATAGCGGTCGCATTCCGGTCGCATTATGTTTTCCGTTGAATATGTAAGGAAGGAGGAGTCGTGTCATAGACGCCCAAGCCACACGGTCCACATAAACGGCCCGATCAGATCTGTTTCAGACATTTCGTCATACATACCGCCACACAACGGGCGCCTGTACAGCACAAGTACTTGAACACTGGCACGTCCTTCGCAGGAACTGCAATCATTCGGTCTTCACTTCGTCTACTGTGTCTCCTGTTCCGGCTGACCCATCCAACAAAACATAGGAGAAGCTTTACCACCACTCTAACCGTACCAGGGCGGAAGTCGCCGCGAGTCATTTGCCAGCGCTCAAGAATGGAGAGTCAGATGGCGAGTCAGCCTGCAATCACTACCCCGCAACGTACAGAAACGAGCTCTACGAAAATAAACACTACAAATGAAGAGACAGATTCTGTTGCAACGCAGAAAGATCCTATCCCTACTGTCGATGCGGCCGAGAAAGATGCCATCTTCAACTCCATCCACATTGATCCAGAGGATTCGCAGCTCATCGAGGACCTCTTCCGCATCTCAAAAAAGAGCCCTAAGCTTGTGCGGTCCACGGCGTACACTGCACCCGCAGACCCAAACATCGTACTTCGGAGTTGGAAGATGAACGAGTTCAAGTACTACGACGTGCCTTCACCATTCCCAACGCTTGCGAGAGGCTTGTTCACCCAAGAGATCAAGAAAGGTGACCAAGTGAAGCACCGGATCGTTGCGCGCGGTTATGACAAATTCTTCAATATCGGCGAGGTGCCATGGACACATGTGAGTGTATGCTCTCACTTCACCTTCTTCATACGCTGAGATATCATCCTTGAACAAGTGGGCATCACTTGAGAGCCACACAGGCCCTCCGTACACTCTTACCCTCAAGTCGAACGGGTGTATCATCTTCATAGCTGCGCTAACACCCACGAAGCTCGTCGTCACGTCCAAGCATGCGCTGGGCCCCTCGAACAACACTCCCGAGAGTCACGCCCAGGTCGGCGAGCGCTGGCTGCGGAAGCATCTCGCCGATGCAGGAAAGACGGAAGAGCAGCTCGCAAAGACACTCTGGGACCAAAACCTGACCGCCGTCGCAGAGGTACATACACCCTTCCTCCACCTCTTGCCGCTGTCTAACACGTGCCACGAAGCTCTGCGATGACTCGTTCGAAGAACACGTCCTCCCATACGGCCCTGATCTGACAGGTCTCCACCTCCATGGCCTCAACGAATGCACCAAGCGCTTCCGGACAATGGACCAGCCCGCCGTCGACGCCTTCGCGCGCGAGTGGGGCTTCATCGTCACCAAATGCATCGTCCTGCACACCGTCCCCGAGGTCAAGGCCTTCACCGAGGAGATCGGGCGCACAGGTAAGTGGGACGGCGAGTCGCTCGAGGGCTTCGTCGTGCGCACGCGCGTCGTGGACCCGCCGACGAAGGGCGGAAAGCCCGCGAGCGCGTCGCCGTACGCGCCCGGCTCGTCGTTCTTCTTCAAGGTCAAGTTCGACGAGCCGTACATGATGTACCGCGACTGGCGCGAGGTCACGAAGAGCCTCCTGTCGAAGGGCCCGCTCGTCGCGAACGTGCCGAAGGGGAAGCTGCGCAGGCCGGAGACGAGGGTGTACGTGGACTGGGTCATCGGCGAGATCAGGCGCGATAAGAGCCAGTTCGACACGTACGCGCGGGGGAAGGGCATCATCGCCACGCGCGAGCGCTTCTTGAAGTGGCTGGAGAGCAACGAGGGGCGGTCGGCGGAGAAGACAGCGGAGGAGAAGCATGACGAGAGCAGTATGAACGGGGCGGCCGACTCGCATAAACAGTTCGGCAAGACGATCATCGTTCCGGTCGCCGTTCCTGGCGTGGGCAAGACCAGTGTCGCCGTCGCGCTGTGCCACCTCTTTGGATTCGGCCACATGCAGAGCGACGACGTGAAAGCGAAGAAGCCCGCGCCCGTCTTCATCAAGAACGTCGTGGGTCTGCTCAAGACGCACGACGTCGTGATCGCAGACAAGTGAGTGACTGCGTTAAATGTAAGCCCATCAGGACTGACGTGCACCAGAAACAACCACCTCAAGCAGCACCGTCAGCAGCTGCGCGAGGCGACGGCGAACATGAAGCCTCCCGTACGGCTCCTGGCTCTCAACTGGTCATTCGACGTCCCCCTGAGCACGATCCACCGCATCTGCGCGGACCGGATCACAGAGCGGGGCGAGAACCACCAGGCCCTCGTCGCGGGCGCGCACGAGACCGTCGTCTGGCAGTTCCTAAAGAACGCGGAGGAACTGACGGACGACGAGGTCGACGTGTCCGTCGAGATGGAGTGGGAGGAGAGCCTCGAGGACTCGCTCGCCCGCGTGGTAGACGCGTGCGTCCGGATCCTGGGCGTGCAGCGGCCGGACCAGGAGAAGTTCGGGGAGGCGCTGGCGGTCGCCCGGGGCTACAGGGCACCGACGACGAAGAGGAAGGCGGCGGGCGAGCAGGGGAAGAAGGAGAGGAAGGAGCCGCCGCCGAGGTACTACGGCATCCTCGCGGAGGTGGACCTGGAGGGCGTGCTGGGGAAGCGGTTCAAGGAGGCGGATGCCCCGCAGGCGGGCAAGACGTTCTGGGAGAGGCTGGCGAAGGGGAAGCGGGTGGCGGCGAGGCCGCACGTCACGGTCGTGCACTCGAAAGCGCTGCCGGAGCAGACGGCGCTCTGGGAGCTCTGCCGCGGCTTGCAGGACGAGGCGCCGCCCCTGTTCAGCTTCCGGCTCGGGCACGTCGTGTGGAACGAGCGGATCATGGCGGCGACCGTGGTCGACTTTGCGGTGTCCCTTGACGACGGCAACGCGGCAGCGGAGAAGAAGGGTTTAGACTTCGTGTTGAAGCTGCCAACGGACGTGAAGGACAGGATGCATATCACGGTGGGGACGCGGGACAAGGAGGTGGCTCCTGTGGAGGCGCGGTCGCTTGTCTGGGACTGGAAGCAGAAGGGTGATAGGGTGGGGGCTGGGGTGGGCTCTGTAGAGCTCAAGGACGTGTGGGTGAAAGGGAGGGTAAAGGGCTTGATCAGCTAGGCCCCCATAGTGCGCCTGGTGGAGGATCTATGGACTTTGTTCGCTAGCAATCTGGAATACATGGTCGAAACACTACTCAATATCTATCACATCTGTACGACCTCTCCGTTGCACCGCACATTATGTACACTCCAAACCAAATTGTAAAAATATAGCCGGTCGCAGCTCGCTGCATACATCCTAGTTTGTCTTCGGCAGAGGTGTCTGGTCTGGCGCCACTAAGATCGTCGGGCGCTGTATACGCTGACGTGGAATCCTCTGCCTCCACGGGTCTTTCGTCGGCACGTCTTTCTCAGCTCTTTGCAAGCACAAGCCCCCGCCCTGATGGGCGCCGCACTCACCCTCCTCCCGCCGCCTGCCGCCCGACGACCTGACAAAGCGAATTGACTCGTTGCGTGCAAATTTCGCAAACGAGCGGGACGGCATTGACCGCGTCTGATTGATCCCTCGGGCAACATTAGGCACCCATTACTGAGTAGCTGTCAAGGTGTGGCGTACGTCCTTCTGAATTGCGTTAGAAGTATTGAATCATGCAGACTTAGGAAATTTATCTTAGCAGCTTGACTCGACGCAAGCGTCATGGAAGCGGTCGCGCGCTGTACGAGTAGGCAACAGTCCATGAGCTGGCGGTCATGAGGAGCTATACGGGGCATGTATATAAACGAGCTCAAGGATCAGTAAACTCCAAACCACTTACCTTCGACTCCAAGCAGCCCGACAGCACAATGTCCGACGTTGAGGGTACGTTAGCTCCGCAAGGCTCGGCGAGGACGTACTGACCACTCAGCTGCAGGGAGCTGCCACTGTGGCGCTATCAAGCTGCGCGTCGTCGGCGGATTTGACGACAATGCTACGGCCATCGTGTGCCACTGCACCGTTTGCACCACCCTCTCTGGAAGTCGTAAGCCGCTTTCATCCGTACCATGAGTCACGGCAGACACACTCACATCTTACTCGCGCTGGCAGTGTTCTCCTATGTCGCTCCCATCCCGCGCAGTAGCTTGCAAATCCTGAAGGGCACGACGAAGGGCTACAAGCAGCCGAAGTCAGAGAACTGTCCGGAAAGCAGGTCACCCGCCACTTTTGTGGCGACTGTGGCACGCCGCTGTGGGCAGAGTTCGAGTCCGCTCCGGAGGAATACTTCATCAAGCTTGCGCTCTTTGGCAACAAGCTTCCTCCTGGCGCCGAGGTTTTCTGGAAGAACGTCCACGGTGAGTGCGTTGATATGAGATTGTGAGGACAGAGTCTGACATTCATTCAATTGGCCTTTCAGAATCGCGGCAAAAGCCGATCGTCGCTCCGGAGGCCGTGTTTGATGCGTTACCTGCCTGAGGACAACGCCGACTCGGTTGAATAATGGTCGAGGGGCCTTGAGATTAGAGGAATGCAGACGGCGTGCCCTGTTTCAACACAGGGATAGCCTGCCAGTATCTCAACACAGGAAATGTGACCGCAGAATCGAATGAAAGGAATATCTGCAGACCTACTCTGATTGACAATCTGGTATCATATAATACATTGGACATGTGTGCAGAGGTTGGCGTTGTCATCGACCACCTGTCTCTCTCGATTGCCATGTCGACTCGATTTCAGAGTAAACCGACGCCTACATTGGAAGTCGGGCATGTGAAGAGGACGTCCTGCTTCGAAGATTGAACTTGGCTTACCTCTGCGTGGTCTATATGTGCCCGAAACTGTCGGCTATGCCGAGATTCGGATTGAGACTCGGATATAGTAACACATTCTTTCCAGCTGTCGCCGAGCCCGGTGTACCATGGCAGGTCATCCCAGATGTCGCCGAATCCGCCCTTGGCACGAGCGCGAAGGGCGCTCATGCAAGGTACGCATAAGGTGGGCAGACCCGCATTGATAATCTCAGGGTTCTGCCTGTCGTATCCATCGAAGAGCTTGTCCCAAGGCTCAAGCACCCCGGCTGCCGCATTTTCCATTGACGCCGCTCCTATGGCTCCGGTGCGAATGTTCTCGAAGATATGTAGACAGGAGGCCTCGGAGATGCACTTGTAGAGGGGGCGAACTGCTTCGTGGATCTCATGCGTGAAAGCACGGGCGAGTTCAACTTTCGCTTGGATGCATCTCAGCAGATCGCCCCGGTCCAGTATACTTATCAACTGCCGCTGCTCAGCCTAGCGAGAATGAGGAGTTCACGCGCGACGAGGAGTTCTGGTACGAGGATGGGAACGTCATTTTGGTCGCCCAGAATGTTGGCTTTCGCGTGTATCGAGGTTTTCTGGCGATCCGAGGTATTCCGCGACCTCTTTTCCGTCCCTCAGCCACTGGCACTGGACGTCAGTCTGCGGCTGCCCGATCGTACATCTCTCCGACAATCCTATTGCTCTTAGAGAGCTACTTGATGTGCTGATGTGCGGCAAGAGGTACGCTCGTACATTGTGTCTTTTCTTCGTCCTGAGATGTTGATGGCCACCTGGTTGGATGATAGGTAAGTACATGCTGGAGAACGATGCCGAGTTGGACTGTTTACCCTATCGAATTCGCCTCGCACAAAAGTACGGCATCGGAGACCTCTTGGAGGAGCCAATATGGCAGTTGAAGAAACTCTATCCCACGACACTCTCCAAATGGATCGACGTACAACGTCACTACTCCCCTCGGACGACAACTGCCGTCAATGTAGCCCGTCTAACCAACACGCCTTCCATCTTACCTTCCGCGTCCTACGTCTGCTGCCAGCTTCCCAACCACGATCTGCTGGATGGCGCGTCTCACTCTGACGGCACAGTTGAATCATCTGTCGAGTCCAATCGGAGCCGTTTATGACTGCTTCCCTCCAACTTGAAGGTCGTGGCATCGCTGCGTCGAAATGAACGACATTGGATCTTGGAGAGTATAATGCATACCTGGAGCTATCGCGCTTCATCGAGGGACACTACCACTGAGGGCCTAGTCACGGTAGTAGTACCAATACCACTTCAGAGGTATGCGACCTATCACGATCACGTGCGCATGTATTATCTCACTTCAAGCTCAGGTTGTCCGCGGCAGCTGTCTGTCCATCGCCTCATCTGGTTCCACTTCGCTAGCGTTGCCTGTCGAATATAGTCGGCGCACTCAATATGTGCAGAGCAGGATACCTACAGAGATGTGCATGCACGAGTGTTGTCAAACATCTATACCTGCCAGTGATAACGTCTGCATCGCGCGATGCTGTATTGCGGTCCACAACGCCAGCGCCAGGCTCGACTCGGCCTGCGCGGTACGTGTAACAATCAATAGTTCTCGTGCGGAAGTTAATGCACATTGAAGCATATGTCATAGGACGAAGTATGCTCGATACATCTTGAACAAATGAGGGACTCCGTCGCTGGGAAGGGATCGGTGTCAGCTTGGAGTGTCTTGCATCTACCAAAGCGGCTCACCAATAGACTGTCACCCATCTGCATCAGCATCAAGGGTCCCAATGCTCAGGCTGAATTTGCCAGTAGCCCACTTCGATGCCCATGACCCAAGGCAGTTCGCACCACCATTCAACATCCACGTCACTGACCGCATTGATGACATTTTCCAGGCAGCGTCTGCATGGTACCGCGGCAGTGCTATGTCTGGTCCCAGAAATGTTGCCGCGTGCATTGAGAAATTCGCGCCACGGTTCAAGGATCCCAGGTTCCACGTTCCCAGTGAACAATCGCCTGATGGCCGCCTCGCGAATGAGATTGAAGGCCTTATCACATGCGTCACCAGCAGAGAGGCAGCTGCGACGAAATTTCTCGTGGATCATGTCCATTTCCGAACGGGCATACATGACTTTCGCCTTCATGCATTTAACCAGATCACTCCGGCTCAGGGTATCTGCCGTGCCATCGGAGTGAACCGCGCCTTCGAGCAAGGTATCATCTGGAAGCTGACAGCAGGCATAGAGAGCGGTGGGAAGAATGGATGGAGTGCTGGTGAGATGCGCCAAGTTCACCGCCGTAATGGCCCGAGAGGAGTGAGGTCGACGTATTTTTTCCCATTCCATGAAGGATGTCGGATAGAGGGCCTGTAATTGTTGTGTAGATTCCTTCAAGAGGTCCTCAGCTCCATACTTGTGAGCGAGGCGGATCCGATACGACAGGGCGTCCAGTTCAAGGTCGTTCTCGGGGACATATCTGGGCATCCAAACCAATGCTACGTATCAACGGGACAACGAAGCACGTGTGTTGTATTGACGCACCTTTTCGCATACATCAACGCACTCAACAACTCTCTCAGAGCAACCGGGGTATCAGTCAGTTGAACGACTGGGCAACCGCAGACCAACTGTCCGGCCGGCGGCTGCCATTGACTCGGAGGGACAGTGGACAGTTCGCGAAATATCCCACAGTGTTTCGCTAGCAGACCTCGATAAATGCGGAAGCCGACCGTCTGTGCGACGACGATTATACTGCCGTCTTCGTACCAAAAGTCCTCGTCGCGTGTCCACTCCAGATCCTTGCGCTGGTCGAGCATGGACGCATCGCTGCTGTCCGTGTCCGACAGCAGCTGTGCATACCCCGTATGGCCGCACTTATCAGTTGTAGGCATCATGCCGTCTCTTCGTTCATATAGGCTCAGTGACATACCCTTCGACTCGACCGGCCCTACGTACCTGGAGCTACTGCAAAGTTGTATGATCCGAGATGACTGGTACGTCCAGTGATGTCAAGGTCAGCCAGAAGGACATCAATATCAGCCAGGGGAAGCTTACGGCGTGGACGTTGGGCGCTAGACGTGCGCACGAACGTTGAGAGTCGTGTCAATGTTGCATCGGTCCCGAAGTCGATTCGTCAAACGCGAGACGCGTTGTCGCGGTCACGTGAACTCTTGATGACAGGCGTCACGGTGCAGTCCAGACAGCATCATGATGTTCCCGCTCTCTGTTTGGCCTTGTAACATTTGAGGATGTGCTCAATATGTATGAAAGTGACGAGTCGAGCAGGCTCAAATCTGGAAAACCTCTGCGTTGCGGGAGGCAAACGTGTTAGCATTACCGGTCAGCCATAAGTTACTAACTCGAAAACCCTCCCGCCAATAATTTATTAGGCGAATTACGGGGCCAGCGCATCTCGTGGTCTGTCACCATTCACCAGGTATACTAACTTCTGACCCGTCTGACCTCATATCTGGCCTTATCGCCGTCTCTGAGGAGGACGACGACGCGTCCCGTGCCCTCCTCCCAGTGGTCCATCCTGCGCAGTTTCTGGCATTTCCACGCGAACGTCGCCGCGACCTCTTCGTTCTTGCGCATCCTGCTCCGATCTGACGGGGTCACCGGCAGGCGCGTGCGCTCTGACGGCGCGAGGGGTATCGTCGCTGCATGCACGCCAGACGAGGAGTTGTGCACGAACGAGGCGGACGGTGGCGCGAGCGCCGCCGGAGCGACCTCGTAGAAGAAGCGCACGCCGTGGAAGGTCGCAAGCTGGGGGAAGTGCGCGAGCACGCTGGCCCACTCTGTAAAGTTCGTCGCGATCGCCGGTGCAGGCCGCCCGGCTCGATCCACGCCCATTGCGGTCCCCGCAGCCCCATGCCCGTCGATCCGCTTGCCGACGTCCAACCAGGTGAGCTGCGGGGCTGCGTCCGAAAGCTTTCTGACCTCGTCGATGTCGGCATAGTTAACGAGTTCTATCCGTTTCACGATATGCCCGAATGCCCCCAAATTGGCGAGGAACACGTTCCCACCGGGCCCTGATAATCTCAATCCCTTCAGTGTCTCGAGCGGACGGCCCTCCGGATGAGCCTTCGTGGGCAATATCGGGCAAGCAAGAATGGCACTCGCTACCTCCCGGCTGGCCTTCAGCTCCTTCAGCCTCGGCAGGGTCTCATCCGCCAAGCAGATCGTCGCCGCCCTCGCGGCCCCGAAAGAGATATCCAAGTGGAGGACCTCGAGCTGCACGTGCGCAGCGAGGAACGACGCGACGGCGTCCGGGCCAGCAAGCGGCGAGCAACGCAGATTGGTGAGGGCCAGAGTACGCAGGGTGGACCAGCGCGCACAGAGCAGGAAGTCGTCTGCTGCGGGTAGATGGAAGCCCACCGCGCGCCGGGGCTGGTATGCGATGCTCAGGGACTCCAGTACCGGGCAGTTGGTGAGCATGCCGGAGATGCGAGTCATCTCGGGATTCTTGGACGCGCCATACGTGTATTTGGTCGACTGCAGGCTGATCGTTTTCAGCGCGGGCAGCTGTTCGCGATCAGCCCATGCTCAGGACACTGTGACCTGTCGTCACTCACGACGTACTGGCGCCTCTTGTTCTTGCTGGTTTGTCCCTCGCTCGCAGGCAGCTCGCTCGGCGCGAAGACAAGATTGTCGTTGATCTGGACATTCTTCAGGGCCTGGCACTTGCGGAGAGTCGGCCAGACGAGATCGATCGAGATCGGCGAATGGCTACACGACCACACGAATGACTCGAGGGCGGTCATCCGCGTGAGGGCGGAGACGAGGATGCGCTCCTGCTTGTCGTGCATGCCCAGCTCATCATCTGTCGACTCCAGGTCGGTGTCTGAGGTGAGAATGTCAGAGGGGACAGACTCGGGCTCCGTGCCTCGCTCGTCCATGATCTCGAGCCGGCGTACATTGCGCGCGAGGCCGCGATGGACAGCGAGGTGGTTCCACACCGCGATCCTGCTGATCTTGCAGCGCACGACGCGGTATTCGAAGTGCCTCGGGAAGATGATCCCGTGCAGCCGCTTGCACGCGAGCGCAATGTTCAGCAGGTCGCGCTTCTCGTCGAGATGGAATACGATCGCGTCAAGGATCTCCGTCGGCTGGCGCGTAAGCGTCCTCCTCTGCGGGGCCAGCCCAACGAAGGGCTCCACAATGGTGAGGAGGTGCAGCGAGAGCCGGTGCTCCTCCGGCGTGAGCTTGTACGCGCACCCGCCGATACGCGCGGGCAGCGACGCGACGAGGGTCCGAAGGACGTTGAGCGCTGCAAACGGGTCCGTGCGATCATACGACGATGGATTGGTGTCTAAAGAGGGGAGAAGAGCCTTCCGGGCACGGCCCTTTCCAGCAGAGGATGGCCCTCGCGCCTTGACCAGCATCGGGCGCACCACGACGGTCGCCATGGTTGACTGCAGGACAGGACGCGGACGCGGACGCGCCCGTGGACGACGTAGTCGGTCCCGAGAGATACGGAGTGACTCGAGTCGATACTCGCCCATCTCCGCGAACGAAGCTTCGGCCACTAGTGTGATGGGAGAGCGTTTGTCGCGGTTTGTGCGATCAGGAACGATGATGATATGGGACCAGGAACATCCCACGCTACGTATCAGTATCGTTGTCATCCTAAACGACTTGTGTACCGTTGATCAAAGCGAACAGGACGTTACAGAGGTGGAAAGACACGCTCACCTTACGCGTTGCATCGAAGTTGTCATTGACATAATCATGTAGTCGACGGACCGCAAGTCTGCCTGTCAGAATTCGAGATGTCTGAAACATTGCTTTATCAGTTTACAGTGTGGTGATTATACTCTGAAAACAGTACAGAGAGACGTCCGAATGCACCAGCGAGAACCCATAGAAAACCCCAGTCATCACAAGTATCCGACAATAGATCACATACGCATGCACCGCATACTACACTACACTGGCGATGCGTCCATCCGCGCACTAGTACCGAGTATAGAGAGGGAGGGGCGTGCGTTCTCTATTCCAACGCGATGGTTCCATTCCGACGAAGGAGCGACGGCAGTTATGACTTGACGTCGGGGGCGATGACCTCCTTCTCGATTGAGCCCGCGTCCGCCTCGGGCGTGCCCTGCTCCAGCCCGTCCTTGCGCACGTCCTCGACGTACACGACCTGCTCGTCCTCGTAGTTCGTCTCTTTCACTGTGCGGAGCACGAGGAACGCGAGCGGGAACGAAACCAGCATTATGATCCAGCTCGCGAGCTGCGGAGAGAACGGTCAGCGCCGAGTCCGCCGATAAGTCCACAGGGAGACGACGACGTACGAGCTCGTTCAGCCAGGGCGTCTTCACCGCGTCCATGCCGTAGCTGCCCGCCTCGCCCGCGCTCTGCAGCGCCTTGTAGAGACCCGCGAAACGCGCGAGGGTGAAGGGGTCGTTCGAGAGCGCGGACATGATCCAGTACGCGAGCGCCTGGTAGCACGCGTCGCCGAAGTAGTCTGCCCGCCTGTCAGCACACATCTGGCCCCCGCAGCCCGTTGCACTCACAGAAGAAGAACAGCGGGCCCTTGGTCCTGTACGCCGCGTCCTTGTAGTTGATCAGGTACAGGACGGAGTCAGGGCTGTGCCGCGTGTACGTGACCTGCCACGCGAGGCCGCACACCCACACGACGACCGTGACCACGGCGACGGCGGCGAGGCCGATGTAGCCGCGCGTGCGGCGGTCGAAGCGCTTCCCGTCGAGGACGAGGAAGCCGATCATGAGCGCGCCGACAATGGCGCCGGCACCCTCGAGCACCGCGTTGAGCGCACGCGTCGGCGCGTCGAAGCGCGCGGTGTTGATTGAGCCCTGGTAGGCGTAGAAGTAGTTCGACGCGAAGAACATCGGGAGCAGCGCTGCACCGGCCGGTCAGCACCGGGGATGCTAGGCAGAACGTGAGGACGTACCGATCATGCGCCAGTCCTTGAGCGTGCGCCACATGCCGATGATCTCCTCGTGCGGCTTAGAGGCGGCCTGGAGCTTGACGATCGTGCCGTCACTCCGGATCACCTGGTTCGGCGGGAGGAGGAGGATCGTGCTCGCGACACCGACGAAGATGATGACCAGGAATGCGATGTATGTGGAGGTCGACACTGCGCCAAGCGAACCGGAGCGGATGTTGATCGCCAGCGCAATGAGCGCGCCGATGAGCGAGCCAAACTGGAAGATGGCCCAGAAAACACCAAACGCCTTGCCCTTGTCTTTCTCGAGCGGGTACGACATCATGATCGAGCCCTGCGCGGACCACAGCAGCGCGGCAGTGATGCCGAGGATGGCACCCGCGAAGATGAGGAACCATGACGTGCCCTGCGTCTGGTAGCACCAGAGGGCACCGACGTAGAGCGCGTAGCCTAGAGTACCGAGGAAAAGCGTGATCCTGGGGCCAAGAACTAGAGGTGAATGATCAGCATTCATTCCAAACAACGCGGTTCCACCCAGACGTTGCGAAAGTCTAGTACTGTCGGCTTCCTGCGTCGAGAAGACGGCGCGGAGCCAGTTCAGCGAAGCGCAACAAGTGTGCCCACGCCCGCCAATGTCCCGGAATGCCCTCTACTGAAGCCAGGGGCATTGGCTTCGCTCGAACGGAGCACGCTGAACCTTGATCAAGCTCTTCTGCGGGGCGCCCATGATGCACAATGGCACCGCACGTAAAGATAAGGATACCCTGACGGGGTCCCCACCGCAAGGTCAACGACGTTGTTTTGAAGCTCCCTCACTCCTCAAGCTAAAGCTGACAGCTTGGGAGCAGAGGTGTGAAAGCGCCTATGCCTGGCCTGATAAGCTGTGGCAAGGAGGGCGTTTGACATGTCAGAATGAAGACTGGGCAGGACCGAGCCTGACGATTAAGCCACCGCGTCCGTACCCGGAGGGCCCGTCAGGATCAAACTGACCGAGCCTCGTGCATCAGGTTTGCCTGACACACTGACAGTTCCTGGGCATGCCTCGCCGCCTCGAAGTCACAAGGGTCTTCCAGGCTTCCCAGCCGAAAAAAAGAGGGAACGCCAGCCTGAGGGAATGGAGGTAACGGAAGGAACGTACCATTGGCAATACCGCCACTGACTATACCGGTGATGGCGAAGAGGCCGTAAAGGACGCCGTTCGCCGTGTCGGAGAGCGTCAGGTTCTGTGTACCTCCTGCGCCGAGGTTGGAGACAGCGCTGAACATGCCCACTGTCGCGAAACTGCATGTGGGTCAGTGTTACGTCCGATCATGGCGAGCCTGTAGCCTTGGCGAGGACTGGCAATCTGTATTGCCTTTCGCTGTCAAGCATACCGGCGACTGAACCGTGTGCGATGAGCCGGAGTGGTTGACAGCAGACGCGAACGGCAACCTATGGCCGTTCCTTGCCAGGCTCCCAGGTCGGAGGACTCACCAGGTGATGCCCACGAGTACCACCTGTACCATGGGCGTGCTGCACAGCAGAGAAAACGTTAGCCACAACACGAGTGCGAACGAAGGCGAGCACGCACGTATAGAACCGAGGGTATTTGATTTCCACCATGTTGGCGGCGTTGGCTCGAGGACAGGAGCGCGTCGTGCAGGGAGGGGGCTCACTCGCGGGGAGGCAGCAGCGCGGAGGCAGGCTGTCCCAGGGCTCAGATATATATGTACTGTCTCCGCATGGATGGAGCGGGAGGAGGAGGAGAGATAAGCTGGGAGATCGCAGAGTCCCGATGGCCCTAACTTACCTCGGCGCGCGAGGCTCGCATGATACCGTCCGACCTCCAGCCTGCCCGGCCTGTCAAACGGAGCACACCCTGATGTCCCTGGCCGTAGCCGTGGCCGCCAGCGCGATAGCGGCAGCAAGGCTGAGCGCTGAGCACGTTGATCGAGCACCCGTGCCCGCGTTGGTGTTCCTCTCCCCGGATGCGCCTCTTCTTGGCTGCAATTTCAAGCCGCGGACAGAACTCTACGTGCACGCGTGGTCGCTCCGCCGCGAGGCTACTCACGCGCGCACCTATTTCGGTCCCATGTTGGCGGCGAAGGCGTGGGTGGTGGCGAAGCAGGAGAAGCTCGCCGGGGCGTATGGCCGTCGTCCATGTCGTGTGGTCGCAGCGCCAGGCGCCCGTCTACCGGTCGTCCATGATCGTGGGACCGTGCACCTCCTCGAGCTTGCCTCACAGTCGGGCAGTTGACAATGTCATTGAACAGCACATACACCAGACGATTTGTCGGTGCCGTCTCCCAAAATCCCACATGCCCTGTCAGTCAGACTAGCGATATCCACGGTGCCGAAGTGTGGCACCCCACGACGAAGGCTTCGAACGCTCGACGATAGGCATCCGCATTGCCTTCCTCAAGACCCAGCGCACGGCCCAGTCACTACCCAGTCTCATACCGAGGCCCTCCACGTGAGGGCTTGTGTCGAGCCTAGCGCACGGCCTTTCCTCTCCGAATCGACGCTTTGGTGCATGATGATGGCACCGCTTCAAAGTACAGTGTGTCATCGGGAATCGGGATGTCCTATCCTCGCAAGGCTAGTTGAGTGCATTTGGACCCCGTCATGATACCCCGTTTGCGAGTGCTCCATTCTCTCGGGATGTGGCTACGAAATAGCACTAGTAGGACTGGCCTCAGAGGCACACGCCGTATGTACGTCGATTTTTCTCTAGGGCTTCTCGACCGCTCGCTGTCAGCCGCAGCTTACGTCCTCACCATTTCTTTCTGCAGGCGGACCTATTGTCCTAAAGACAAACACAGATCACGCCTCCCAGTTGCTTCCAAGAGTAAACTTCACTTCGTCTCTGGCATTGGTCTTGTGTTCAACAGAGTCAGACAACTCCCCGGTGCGCCACCCGTGCGTTCCACATGGAACATCCAGCGCGTTCCTGTCCACAACTTGAACCAGGTAAGATTGGGATCTCACGCTGGCGCACTGATACGTGCGCAGACATGCTAGCGTATACCACCTTATCTTCCGTCGTGCCTGGTATAATGTACGGCCGCTCGCCGGGAGCACAACAGGCCAGTGCGCGGCGCACAGGCACCACTTTCGTCGACGACGATCCTGCGGATGATGAAGGCGAAACATAGGCAGTCGTGTAGGTTCGCACTGCTTGCGCGCATAGTCAGCATGCGCGCAGGTGCGCCACGTTCGACGACAACTGCTGCTCGGTCACCCGGGCTGTCCTGGTGTGCGGGAGGCCTCACGGCCTCCGAATCATACAGCTCCGGTGGCTGGGGAATGTCTCCGATACTTGGTGCGCGGGAAGATATCCGGCGAAAGTCGACACGCATGTTTCCAATTCAGTGCGATCGCAGGACTACAACGTATGCGAGACTGCGTACCCGTTCGACTGGAGTGTGGGAAAAGCAAGGGCGATGTCAGCTCCCGTAGATATCGGAGAGTATCCCTTGGACGCAGATTGCGTTCCTGCGGTAAGTATTACGCATCCAGGCGTGGACACAATTCTGAACTCGTGTGCGGAGTGGTAGGGCTTTTTTTCAAACCTTGTCAGCGATAGCATACTTATCATTCTCCACTCCAGCTGTCTTATGATGCCAGAGTGGATTCTACATGCCAGTCTCTGGCTCTGATGACCGCGCGGCCCGGATACAGACCCTGCTCCCACACAGGTCTACGTACGTTTTGTATCAGACTCCTGGACGGCGGTATACGTACTTAAGTATCACCAGGTCCTCGAGCATCGCAACATCGCGTCCAGACAAGCCTTAAGTCCATACAAGTATCCCTGCCTCTCCACCCACTCCGAGTCAATCACCGGCACTTCGATCTTTCATCGAGTATGTACCCCCACCAGTTGAACATAACTCTGATAGCCTCGAAGCCTTCGACGCACCATCGATCCGCGCAGCACCCACTTTGGAACGCGATAGCATTTTTGCCGTCTAGGGCTTTTCTCGGCTGATTTCATTCTACACAGATTGCACCCGAAAGGCAACGCGACGTGTTCTCTGTTGACAGATTGTCGCTCGTCAGTGTCCAGATTTAGACTGGGGTTCATCGTGGCGCACGACTACCTAGTACGCGGACTTGAAGGTGCTGGCTGCCAGTGTAGATCCACATTAGCGAAGAGCAAGCTGTGGGTTGAGCGAGGGTTACTGGTATGTGCGAATGTCGTGCGTTCCAATGATCATCGATCATCTCACAAGTCACCTTCTAGGTCTGTCGTTTTACCTAGTACAACTAGGGTTACTGTCTTTGGATCACAAATGCGTGCAATACAAGTGCTATACATAACCTACGCAACGGACTTGAAATGGGAGTACACTATATGACAACAATATGACAAAATAACAGGTACTGGACGGTCGTAACACAGCAGGACGAATATAGCAAGCCGACAACGCTGTATCATAACATACATTGTAAGATCACACAACCACGAGAGCGCGGAACCTCATTTCAGGCAAACCCACCGTCGCCTCCCACGTCGCTGGAAGTTTCGAAGCAGTGCGATATGTCCTGCATCGGTGCCCGTCTGGGCGCGCACCGCTGAGGCTGTGGCCCGGTAGTTGCACACGGCGCGTACTCGAGCAATTGGCGCATCAATTCGCCCGAGAGGTTCTTGTCCCAGCGATGGCACATGGACCTCGCCCCGCTTGCCTTCCGTTCGTTGCAGCCCATCCAATCCAGGACGTTGCATATTTCCTACGAAGGTTCGAGCGTCAGCTAGCCTCATCCACACCGTCGACTGATCATCCACTCACGATGATCCAGCGCTTCACCGTGTCGGGGAGGGTGAAAATGCCCCAGCCGAGCGCCGTACACACGAGTACATCCCTCCAGTGGTGTAGCATACTGAGGGGTAAACCCCGTGTTGCGGCTGTGCACGCGCGGAGCAGCAGCAGATGCAGCGCGCGGCAGTGCGTCAGCGATTGGAGGCCGTAGACTAGCGTCGAGACGAGCTCGATCATGACGGTGTCCGCCAGCACGCCGAGCGCGTAGAGGTCGCCGACGAAGGCGGCGATGTTCAGCACTTGGGCTCGTGTCGGCTCGAGCACGGGGCTGATGGGGTCCAGGCCGGTCACCCCGTCGAGGAAGCTGAGGTCCGTCTGCGCACGAAGAGAAAGGTTCGCTAAGTCATCTGTAGGGCTACACGGCCGGGAATGTGGCCTACCTTGAAGAAGCTACAGAAAAACGCGGTCGTGAGCGCCTTGAGGAACGCGAGGTGCAGCTCGGACCCGGTCTGGGCGTCGCCCCAGTATAGGTCCGCGATGGCCTCCCTGACGACGACCGCAATGGTGCGCGAGTACGAGAGCCTCTCGGTCCCTGCGTGCAATAGGCGATGCGCCCAGGAGGCGAAATCCAGGTTTTCCTTGTTCTCGTCCGCCGAGGAGTCTAGGAGTGCCTCTGAGATCACTCGGGCCTCCCCACACATCTCAAGCGGGTGACAGGTGAGTCGCGTCGTTGACTGAACGCGGACAAAGTACGCCTGCATGTGGATGTCGAGGGCACGAGGGGGAGGGCTGGCCCGGGGACGACAGCCTGAGCAGACGGAATGGACGGCCGTCGGGTTGTAAGACGGTACGGATATTGTTGTTCTCTCGGGGGCGAGTTGATGCACTGAGGGCCAGACACAACTGACGAGGACATTTCAGTAATTGTGCTGGATCGTGGCGCGCTTGGGTCGCTGGCCTCGCCATTGTGGCCGGCAGAATTAGGCATGTCGCTCCAGAACCAGCGCCTTGCACTGGCATCATGAGCCATTATTGTCTCATCGTCAAGCTCCTGCGGGATGGGAGACTGGGAGGGGAGGAAGGACACGAGCCCACGAGAGAGCTGTCTGTCGTCATCATGAAGGTGAGTCTGGTCGTGGCGGGAGTTGGAAGGAGGATGGGGAGCAGCCGGCGTCCAACACGCCGCGGGTGATGGTGGTTCGGGTGTGGGTGACCACAACACGCGCCAACGTGTTTATATGCCTCAGATGGACTTCTGTGCGGCGTGGCCCGTGATGGCGCTTTGTCACCGTCGCCGTTAGAGGATGAAAGAAAGTGGCGCTTTGGCTTTGCATTGTCGTCGCTATGCACTATTTTGGACATTGGACACTTATCAGATCTTCCGCTGATCAGCATGATACGAGCAAGAAACGCAGAGGAATGTGGATTTCGACGGCTTTCGACGGGGTTATCCAAGACCGTCGTGCCGGCGGGGTGAATGTTGCATAAATTCCACCACTCGGAAAATAACCACCGCGGCGCGACACTCTCGGTTCGCAACGTCGTCCCAACGTAACTAGACAGTGTATCGCTTTGCCGCCCGACTCCTTGTTGCACGCCACTGCAACTGGATGCACTGTTGGCTTGAACGCGACAGACAGCGTCAGCCACCGACGCGTACCAAAGCGCCTCGGTATTCGCCGTTCGATCATTGTCATCACGTGCCAATGTTCTCTACCAGTGCATGGCGGCCCGCGGGCAACGACGACCTCGAGTTTACACAAGAATCTCATGTCCAGCGACCGCCGCGCTAAGTCGGACGCACCCTCCGTATTACAATCGAAGGATGTAGCGGACACAAAGTCAGGGTACCGCCCTTCTTTGGTCTGGGCGAGGGAAAGAAGGATCCCCTACCGCTGTGGCTGCCCATCTCGCTGGTGCGTTTCGATTACATTTGGCCCGTCGTTCTCAGCCAACAGAGTTCATTCAGCTAGCATTGACCACGGCAGCTCTCGCTGCTCCATTGTGCTCCTGAGACGCCAGCGGGCGGCCACGGCACTCCAGAAGTCGGTGGGAGGTGCCCCGCCCCGCGTAGGATCGGTAGCAGTGGAACGCCGTCATCACCACCGCCACGACGGTCCGTGTCGACCTCCAGTGCTGCACCGCCGCCGAGGATTCCTTCAAAAAGTGAGGCGCCACCATTGAGGGTACCTGCGAAGACAGGTACGACGTCGCTCGACCGTTCCGCTGCGCCTCAGATCGCCATTGCTTCATCACCTGCGATAACGGATGCCAGCGACGGGTTCAATGGTGCACTCTATTCCGCAAAAGCTTTTGGAATCGCTACGCTCTGCGTTGGTGCGGGGCTGTCACGATGGTGTGGGGCGTACAGCAAGTCTTGGGCGTTCAAAATGTACGTCTGTCCTGCAATCACACCTTCGCTCGATCTCACAAACTTTGGCATGGTAGACGCAGGAGTTCGCACACCGCATGCGGTCTCTCATTCTGTACCGGATGCCATTCCTATCATCTCGAATTCACCGCCCCCAGAGACAGAGGACAGCCAAGAAGTTTCTGATGCCCTCCGAATGCGTGTGGACCAGACCCCCGCGCTACCGATTGGACCTGGCATGACGCCGAACGGAGGCTCGCAGCGGCGTATGAAGAACGTGGGATTATGGGTGGGCGCAGGCTGCACTCCAAGAGCTGGAGGCAGAGGGAGAGTTGGAACGGAGTAAAAGGGGCACACATGAACTACATCTAGTGTACAGTCGTTTACATCACTGGGCATCCATTCGCTCCTCTTGACTCTGCCGACCTTCGAGACTTGCCAATGCCTCGCTCCCAGCCGTCAGCTCTAAGACAGCCTTGACGTCCTCCGCACTCCCGACCCGTATGCAGAGGCCGCGACTGCACCCACTGCGGAACTCCCCTCGCCAAAGCCACCTTCCCCCTCACTTTCTCTTTCGCACGTAACATCAGTTGCTCCACTGCCCAGTTGATGTACCCCGTCTTGCTGGTCTCCCAGGGCCGCTTGCCCGGCTCCGAAGGACCAGCTTGTTCCGGCGCGGTGAAAGCGGGATCGGGCGGCGGAAGGGCAGAAACGGAATCGTACATGGACTGGAACTCGGTGGAAAGTGAGAGAAGTGTTTGCAGCTGGGGTGCGCGTAAAAACGAGAGACGTTCTAGGCGGGATTTGGAATGGGCGAGCTGGACAGCGGAGGCACGAACAGCATGCGTGTATAATCGGCGAAGCTTTCGTTGCTACAACTAGCGTAAATACAGTATGATGGGAGTGACAACGCGCCACGCACGGCCTGAAGCTGCTTCCTAAGATCCTTGATCTCCTGCAGCAGCTCTGTCTCCTTCTCCTCCGGCTCATCGAGGTTCAGCCCCTTCTGATGCGGAGCGACAATGGGCAGGTCGGCGGGGATGGCGAAGATGTTGCGCAGCGACCAGGCCTCGAAGAAATCGAAAGCGATATCGACATGAGACTCGAGCAGAGTCTGAAAGGCATTCAGCCCCTTCTCGAGCTCCTCCGCACTCTTCCAGGCGTCGGTTGTGTCGGTTCGGACTGCGTCTCTCCTTTCGAGGAAGGCTTCCATCGCATCCACCGCCTGCTGCGTCGCCTCATTGGCAGAGTTGATGACATCGTCGAGTAGAAATTGAGGAACAAAACCGATGAGTTCAGGGAGGAGGACGGAGGGAACGGTGGGTGGTGGTGGTGCGCTCATCGCGGCAGCATGCAGGCTGAGGACGGTTGTGCGCACTGCGCGGCGCGTCGCGTCTCAGCGCGCTCCGTCACAACTAATAGTCACTCTGTCACATCAATGTCTAGTCACGTGCATTCTAGGCGCAAATTCCCGGCAAGGCGAAGAGACTCTATCAACGCCGCCAGTGCACGACGACAAACGACATCCTCAAGAATCCACCATGCCGGTGAGTCTGTCTTGCTGCAGGCCTGATCTACGACCCTCGCATGCTCGAAGAGAGTGAAGAAATCTGGATAAATTGGCGAGGAATAGGGTGGATTGCGGTCGGCCTGGGTGGATGACGTTTGGAGGTGCTGGGTGCCGGGTGGTTCTAGGTGGGATTCGTGAGGAACATGGGCTGCATCGGCGTCGCTGGAACGGAGGAACTGACTTGCGAGGGTCAATTGCAGACATCATATGCAACTGTGAGCGCTGAACCTCTTTCGCCTACAGGACCAGCCATCCAACTTCAAGCGCTTCGTCGAGGTCGGCCGCGGTATGCCTACAAAGTTCCTACTCTGGTAGTCCCGGACTAATCGTAGTACAGTCGTGCTCCTCAAGTCTGGTCCCCATGCCGGTCACATCGCGGTGATTGCTGAGATCATCGACCACAACCGGGTACGTATCCAAGATTTCCTCACTTGCGAAGTGTTGATACTCATTGGGCTCACAGGCCATCATCGATGGTCCCACAACCGACGTGCCCCGCCAATCCTTCCCCTACCGCCATCTAACTCTCACTCCCTTTGTCCTTACCAAGCTCCCCCGCGCAGCCGGCTCGGGAGTCATCCGCAAGCAGCTTGAGCAGGAGGGCACCGTCGAGAAGTGGAACAAGTCTTCATGGGCGCAGAAGCGGGAGGCAGTCGAGAAGCGCCGGAAGCTCAACGACTTCGAGCGGTTCGCCGTCATGCTCGCGAAGAAGCAGCGGAGGGACACTGTCCGCAAGGCGGTCAAGAAGGCGTCTGCATGAGCTTTGGAGTGAGCGGCTGGGAGAGGGGTGCGGGTGTGTATGTTTGACGCGTTGGCTCGCCTTCATGCGCGGCATGGGACCAAAACGGGCTGGGACGTGCGTTCTCTGCGGCTGCGTCCCTCAGCATCTATATTGCATCGTCGTCTATGCTTTCTACACGATTTATGACATGCAGCATGCAAAATCATATTCTTGGCAGATTGGTCCACAGCGTCAACACGCATAACACGCAATGTTCAGCACAGCTGTCTCCGACGTCGATATACCCGTCGCTGTATGGCAGAGGTGCGCTCTGCAGCCACTGAGTACTGACCGGGATCCTCGATTAGCTGCATTTTGCTATTCGAGGTGCTGTACCATCACCGTCTTCGGCCATCCGAGCTCAAGTTGGTGGTCCCGGTCAAGCTTCAAGAGGCAATAGTACGTCTACAGACTTTGTACGTTGTAAGTAGCGAAACTACCTAGGTAACTTGTATGCCACATCACATCTGTGAGATGGTGCAGAGAGGTGGCAGTACCAGTGCGTTGCCTCAAAGCTTAGTTTTTTTCGAACACGAGAAATTTCCCTCATCGCCGTGTTCTTGTCGCGTCTCCCTAGATGCACTGAAAGCACGCCGTCGATGGAGAGCAGTCAAACAATGACACCGCTCACTAGCACTGCTCAGATTCAAAATACGGTCACGTGTTCGACGCGTGTCAATTAATGAGGGTCACTCGGTTAAACATCTCTACACGTTGGTTCGGCGCCGCTCTTCAGAGTCTTCTTATCTGACGCCACTCCCGAACTTCCCTCGCCACCAACCCCTTCAAGCTCTTAAGAAAGGCGCCGTCTTTGCGTAAGTAACCACCAGCACACCCAACTTCATCTGAGGGTCACGGTAATCCTCGACGCTAGTAGCCGACAAAGACTGTCTCATGATGGTGCCCACGAAAGAGGTTGTCCTTTCTGCCGAAAGTGGATATGCTTTACGAAGGAAGGAGCTCCTGGCACTAGTGAAGAAACTACGCGCATCGGGGTGAGTCGCCACAACACTTCGTGTTATATCTCAGCTATATCGAAGGCCTCGCCGTATTGACGACTTTGTGACTCGCTGACAGCGCTCAGGCCGACTTAGACTTACCACGAGTGGCTGTCATTGGGAACCAAAGCGCAGGCAAGTCAAGTCTCGTCGAGGCCATATCGGGGGTGAGTCGGACTCTCTCTTCTCTGTCTTCTGGTGCCAACTCGTCCAGATTACTGTTCCCCGTGACGCTGGAACATGTACTCGCTGTCCCATGGAATGCCGCCTTTCTTCCTCGTCCGAGCCATGGCGTTGCCAGGTGTCCATCCGGTGGGAATTCGACTCGAGTGGTAAGCGCCGCAACGAAGTCCAGGAAGTCACGTTTGGAGGAGCCATCACGAACAAGGCTGATGTTGAGCTGATGCTGCGCCGCGCTCAAGCCGCTGTCCTGAACCCGGACATACCGGCTGTCAAATTCGTCACGATGAGTGCTGACAGCCTGAACGACGCCGGCGCTCTCCAGAAGAAACGCCTACTGTTCTCGAGGAACGTCGTTTGTATTGATCTTGCAGGACCTGATCTGACAGATCTCTCCTTTGTGGACCTTCCTGGTGAGCACCCACTTGCACCATGAACTTCGGACATAGCTGACGGCAAAGTCAGGTATCATCCAGAACGCGGACCCTGAAGTTGTGCAACTCGTGGAGAACTTGGTGATGTCGCACATCAAAGGCAATTGCCTCATTTTGGTGACCTGTCCCATGAGTGGTATGTATGTTGTGTATGCCATGTATCGTGCATGTCGCTCAAATCAGCTGTCCAGATGATATCGATAACCAGAAGGCCCTTCGCCTTGCGAGAGATGTAGACCCATCCGGCCTGCGAACAATAGGTTAGCGTTCGCCTTAGGCGCCGCCAGCCTCACAACCCCATATACTCATACTTGTTTCGAAGGCGTGCTTACGAAGCCAGATACGCTGACCGCTGGCGCTATCAAGCAACAAGAAAACTGGCTGGACGTCCTCGAGGGCCGCAATGCCCAACACCGGCTCACGCATGGCTACTTCTGTACGCGCCAGCCTGACGATGCTGACCGTCGCTCGGGCATTACTGCTTCAAAGGCACGCATTTCCGAAGCTGCGTTCTTCTCAAAGACTGCCCCATGGTCACAGTCCAGCCATCAGCACCGTTTCGGCACGCCCAATCTTGTAAAGACATTAAGTGCACTACTAACCCACATCATCGACGATTCGTATGTCCAACGATCTATTAGCCTTGGTCCCAATGAAGGTCTGACGGGAACCCATTGTGCAGGATCCCGAAGCTACAGAAAGAGGTCGTCCACCAGCTGACAACCTGCCGCGCGGAACTCGACGCACTCCCACCCGCCATCACCGCCGACCCCGCCTCCTATGTGCTCAGCCTTATCACAAGCTTCTGCGGCCTCGTGGTTGCATACGTCCAGGGCGGTCCGAGCACAGCACACTTTGTCCAACAGAACCGCGTCTCGTACGCGGCGTTCAAGCGCGCCGTGCGCGGGACCGCTCCGCCGTTCCTCCCCTTCCCCTCTGCCGCGGAGGCCCCTGGGCACGCGCTCGCGTACCTGGGGCTCGACCTCGAGGAGGAGGAGGACGGGTTCCAGCCGGTTGGGGAGACACCGGCTGGGGGAGCCCAGACGAAGCGCATGTATCTGCGAGATGTCAAGCAGTATATCGCCAGGTAAGTCCTTTCCCGTTCTCGTCAGGTTAGCACGGCCGTCGTGACAGTTTGGCAGATCTATTACTCGCGAACTGCCGAATAACGTGCCGTATCCGGCCAAGGTCGCTCTCATCAAGGACTTCCAGAGCTCATGGGGCCAACTGTGTCAAGAGGTCTTCGATAACGTCGGAAAGGATTTCCAAGACATGCTGTCAGAGCTCATGCGTAAGAAGTTCCAGCGCTACAGTCTCCTACATTCTCGGGTCAAGTCAGTCCCTCTTCATTTGAAAAAGTCGGACTTACTGATAAGATAATAGCTCAGCGCTCCAAGAGCTACTGATCAGTCGCAGGGATGCGGCGTTGATTCACCTTCAAAGTCTCCTCAAGCTCGAGTCTACGCCATTCACGCAGAACAGCCACTATCTCTCGGAGAAGACCTCGAAAACCCTTGCGCGATTCAAGGATGCGCGTTCAGGCAAAGACGTGATGATGGATGAGATCCGCCGCTTCCATGCTCGTAAGCAGACGGGCGCACCAAGCAAACGACCTGAGGCCGACGGTACCGCTGCACAGACTGATCAAAATCCATTCAACTTCGCGGGGCTGACGTCTACGAAAGAGCCGTTTTCATTCGGAAATTCGACCTTCCCTACGCCCAGCACACCGACGCGCCCTTCTAATGCTGCGCCTGCTAAGAAGGCCCCGGCTGGGGCACAAAGAGGCACGTCGAAGTCACCAACACGATCAGCTGTACCTACCTCTCCGACGCCACAGCCGCAAGCTGGACAGTCTACGTCGCAGATTGATGGCCTAGAGGCTGTGCAAGATCGCGAGAAACTCGAGATTGAAGCCCTGGCACTCCTGACAAAGCTGGGTTACAAAGGCCTGAAGGTCGAGGATCTGGGGAAGCTCAACCCGCCGGATGAATTCGAAGAGGAGATGCAAGTCATGGCGGAGGTACGAGCGTACTTCCACGTTGCGTACAAGGTGAGGCGAGCGCACAATTTGCTATTACTTGCCGTTGATTGATGTGATATCACAACCAGCGCGTCATTGACTACATTCCGCTCTCCATCGACCATCTCTTTTTGTACGGATTGAGCGAGCGTCTGCAAGACACGCTGATTGAGAAGCTCGGCCTCGGCTCTGTCAAATCGACGGAACGCTGTGCCGCCTACTTGTCGGAGGACGCGAATGTAGTCGCTGCCCGTACGGAGCTGTTGGGTAAGCGGGAACGGTTGGAGAGCGTCCAGAAAGAGCTCGACAATTTCATGTATGCTTGAGTCTTGTCGTACATATACCTGCTTTGAATATGTCTTGGGTAGTCTCGTAGCCTCGTTGCTAACTAATTAGTCCGTTCATATTGGCATCTGCTCATCACGCGGCCGATTCTGTCGTACGCATCTCCATTGACTCGTGTTTCCGCTTCTTCCGGGGACTCCCGAGATCTCGATCAGGATCGACGCACTGAATATGGACTGACCGGGCCCAGTGCCAGTGGGACGTAGTAAGTGATCTGCTACGTAGCATCTACTACGCCCTGCACTTGTTGGTTGGTACTAGTATGCTATCGAGTGGGTATGCAGTCGACTGTTCAGTTATTATGAACCCTATATTTTGAAGTCCCATTGGTAACTGAAGTTTACGGTGATACTCACGTACGCATACTTGCAGCTACTAGGAGTGATGCTGAACCACTCGTTATGGCGAACAAGGTCTGTTCTGTTAGGTCAGTCTTGTCAATGTCCCATCAAGGACTCAGTGAGAATCTTCCTGACGCACGCCCCAGATAGGTTTAGTCTTGCTGGTGCGCAGTGACGCGCACCTTTCCAAAACCATCGTACGACTTGCAAGCTCGCACATGGCTCGCTCTCAGGGAAGTTAGGAAACACACATGGACCAGCTGTGTCAGGCAATTCCGAGCCCCCCGGAAGTAATGTTAAGTCCTATAGAGTTGCTGCGCTGTCAGTGTGGCTCGGAGTGTGGCCTGTGACAGTTCAATCCGGACTGGGTCTCCGACATACCTCGGACATCCACACTTTATCGGGTGGAGACTCCCACTGGTGCAGGATTCTTTGCGCATTCGAGAACCCGGGGCGGGTCGCTTCTCTATCGTGGCGCCTGATTGGAGAAATTCCGAAGATAAAAAGAACCTAGTTCGTGAGTTTGTCTGTTCCTGTTGTGTCAATACAAATTGACTTTCTTGATGCGATGATCTAGTAGGTCTGTTACCTGAAAACTTGACGCTGGACGTAAGCAACAGCGTCGAGCATGTTGTGCTCTTCACTAGCAGTATTTGGATTTACAGGGCCTGATTAGAAGTGTTCTGTCGCGAGCTCGCCGCTTGACTCCCTACACGGAGGAATGGCAATAATGGCGCATGCCGATTGGATCATATGGAACATTTGTCCCCGCCTCAAAAAGGTCGTGCATTTTCTAACGCGCTGCCTGACTGATTCACCATATAACCCGAGTAATATTCCGCTTGCCAATTACCAAGCCACTTTCCCCTCGCAGTCGCCATGGCTCTCTCGAAGATTGGGATGAACGCCTCTCTCGCACCAGATGCTTCACAAACACAGCCGCGCGCACCAGACGATTATGGCATTCAACTCAGGTAGATTTACTAGCCTCGACATGCACTAGCCAATATAACGCTTTTGTCGCTGACAGATACCGTACGCTGTCCATTCGCGTCGACTCGGACACGACAGAAGACGAGAAGGCGCTCCCGCCCCCGAAGAATGCCCCCGCCGACCCAGCTACCGCCATCGGCCAGATTGACGTGCATTTGGTCCCGACGGAAGACGTCTACAACCGGTACTCGACATCACCGACGACGGGCCTTGAGAGCGAAGCTGTTCAACGCCGGTCGAAGACAGGCGGGAAGAACGTCATCTCTCCACCCAAGACACTGTACGGGAAGAAGATCGCGAACTATGTTTTTGGTGGTTTTAATTTCCTTATGTGGATCGCGTTCATCCTCGCGATTGTGAGCTCGCTCGTGATTGTCTCTGAACGCTTCGTTGATGATTATCTCGGCAGCTTTCGTACGAGCCTCTCGGCGCGCCCGACCCTCCTGTGTTCAACCTCGGTGTTGCTATCCTCATCGTGGGTTCTCTCCGCATGTCGACATATCCGCTCAAGTCCATCTGACGGCCAACCTAGATGCTCGTCATCATTGTTTCAGCGACCTTCTATGCACAGGTCGACTGGCAGGCCTCGCGCATCATGAGCTCGATCAAGACGCTCATCGCGGAGACCGCCACAGTCGTGCGGGACGGCAAGCAACAGACGATCCCAGCCAGGGACGTGGTTGTGGGCGACCTCGTCCTTCTGTCCATGGGCGATCGCGTGCCCGCCGATTTGCGTTTGGTCAAGGCGTCCTCAGACCTGAGATTCGACCGGTCGCTCCTGACCGGAGAGAGGTGAGCAGCGGATCATAATTCGTCCGTCCGTCGGTTGAGTCCGAACCTTACAGTGACATGATACCGGGCACCCTCGATACGACCTCTCCGAACGCACTCGAGACTCGAAACCTCGCGCTCACCTCGACATTCGTAGTCCAAGGCACGTGCACCGGCGTCGTCTTCGCGATCGGAGACAAGTCTGTCATGGGCCGCATCGTGTCGATGTCGGGAGAAACCAAGTTCAAGCTCACCACCGTGCAGCGCGAGGTCTTGTTCCTGACAAGATCATCTCTGCTCAGGCTTTATCCTTCTTCTGCATAGCCATCATCATCTGGGCGGCATGGCTCAGGACGAGCTATCCTGGCTACGAGACGGCAAGTGAAGCGATCGCCAACTCCATCGGCTGTCTGACATCATTCGCTCCGCCGGTGCGTCGCCTGAAACCATACAACATCGCACAGTGGGCTAATGTCAGATTCCCGCAGGGCCTCCCGATATCCGTTGCTGTGTCGTTGACTATCGTCGCGAAGAAGATGGCGAAAAGGCACGTACTGGTGAAGAACTTGGCCACCGTCGAGACGCTGGGCTGCATGTCGGTGCTCTGCTCCGACAAGACCGGCACGCTCACGGTCGGGAAGATGGTAAGTCGGTTCATGAAGCACCCGCTATCGGAATTTGACAGTCTGGCAGTCGTCCAGAATGTCGCGTTCATCGACAGCCAGCATAGGGTGGACGACCTCACAACGCCGTCCTCAATCCCAAAGGCGATGGCAGCCCTCCATATGACCGCTCGGCTCTGCAATGGCGCGAAGTTTGAGGCAGCTTCAGATGACGTCCCAGTTTCCGAACAGAAAATCAAGGGCGATGCGACCGACAGCGCCGTGTTGGTGTTTGCCGAGAGTCTCCATATTCCCTCGCTCGGCATAAATTCGACGTCGCTTGTCGCCGGTCACGAGAAGCTATTCGAGATCCCATTCAACTCGCGCAACAAATGGATGATCACTGTTGTCCGCACATTGCCCTGCAATCCGGCAGAAGACAACAGCTTCTCTCCTCACACCTGGATGCTCGTCAAGGGTGCCCCCGACGTACTCTTTCCCACATGCACGAGCGTCATGCGCTCCGACGGTTCTGTCGTGCCGATCGACGTCTCCTCCCGTCGCCAGCTGTTCGCACTTCAGGAGCAGTGGAGTAGCCAAGGCCAGCGCGTCCTGGCGTTGTGTCGCCGTTCTCTGGACGACGTCAAATTCGATGTGCAGAGCATGCCCGCCAACGACGTCGAGGAGCTCATGTACTCTGAACTGCAGGGTTTGACGCTTGTCGGGTTGGTTGGCATCCGCGATCCTCCGCGACCCGACGTCCCGGGCGCCGTCGCGGCGATCCGCAGGGCTGGCGTCAGGGTCTTCATGGTGACAGGCGATTTCAAGTTGACCGCTCTGGCAATCGCGAAGCAGGTGCGTGTAGAGCTTTCACGCAATTCGTCGACTGACACATTCCGCTCTCAGGTCGGCATCATCACTCAGGAGCAGGTTGACACGGTCGAACAAATCCGTGCTGTCGATGTTGCAAAGAGCTATGCAAAGCTTCCTCCGTCCCAGATCAAGCCTGAAGAGGACAGTCCAACCTACTCTCTTAGCCTGACTGGAGACGACATCGAGACCTTGGAGCCGAGTGATTGGGACGTCATAGTTGGGCGGTACACTGAAGTTGTCTTCGCACGGACGACGCCAGAGCAGAAGCTACGCATCGTCGAAGAGATCAAAGCCCGTGGAGACAATACAGTGGCCGTGACGGGCGATGGAGTGAACGATGCGCCAGCACTGAAAGCAAGCGACATCGGCGTGGCGATGGGTAGTGGCAGTGATGTCGCGAAGGAAGCAGGTGAGCTGTGCTCTGATATTCACCACCTGTCGCGTGTCTAAGGGATGGTGAGCTGCTATGGTTCTACTCAACGACGACTTCTCGTCGATCGTCGTGGCCATCGAGATGGGCCGCCTCGTGTTCGACAACCTGAAGAAGGTCATGATTTACTTGATGCCTGTAGGTGTCCGAGTGCTCCACCACGCTGGACGTACATAATTGACACGGAGCACAGGCCGGATCCTACACTGAATTTGTGGCGGTGTTCACGAACGTGTTCCTCGGGATGCAGATGCCGCTGAGCTCGTACCTGCAAGTCTGCATCTGCGTTTTCAACGACGTGGTAATGTCCATCTCGCTAATGTACGAGAAGCCCGAGTCCGGTGAATCTGCTTTCATGAACTCATGCATGACTATTGATCTCACGTCGATGTCCAGATCTCATGAACCGGAAACCGCGGAACGCCCGTACAGACCGCGTGGCGAACCTTCGATTCTTTGTCCAGGTGTACTTCGTGCGTGAATTATCTTCGCTCAACCACGCTCACTTTTCACTCACGTGGCATGGAATAGTTCATTGGCCTCATGATGTGGCCTTGCTGCATGGGGATGTGGTTTCTGTATATGCACCAGCAAGGCCTCGGCTTCTACGACGTACTGTTAGTATACAACAAGTGGATCGACGGTTACATGGGATATAGTCTCGACCAACTCACGCACTTTGTTTCCGTCGGCCAATGTATCTTGTGAGCTCGTTTCATCCCTCCTGTTATTGGCTGCTCACGCGACCCGCATCTTCTCTCAACAGCTACGTGACTGTGGTCATCACGCAGTTCGGCGGACTGCTTTCGGTACGCAACCGCCGCGTTTCTATCCTGGAATCCAATCCGCTTTGGGGTCCGCGACGGAATCTTGTCGTCCTAGCGGGGATGGCTGCCACGGTGCTTATCACGATTGTGAACTTGTACGGACCCGGGCTCCAAGACGTGTTCGGGACTGCTCCCATCCCTGCGATGTTCTGGGGCATCCCGTTCACCTTTGCGCTGGGTATACTGATCATGGACGAGATGCGCAAGCTGCTTGTGCGCACGTATCCGAAGGTTAGGCATCTTTCTTCTAGTACCCAGCCACGTACTGACTAGCTAATCTCCAGTCGATCATCGCGAAGATGGCCTGGTGAATGGTGGTGCACTTCTAGGATGAGTCTGGCCCTTAGACTTGTAATTGAGCAACAGAATGCATATGCTGGGGAGATACCGCAGCACAGCGTGTATCCTTTTTGTTCACGCACGGCGTCAAGACTATTCAGGAGCCATAAGCAGCAAACTACACAGCAGATATCCTATCCGGTACCAGTACATGGCCTAGCAAGAGGTCCTTTTGAAGCCAACAATTCTGTTGAGACGCATGCCTTACGAGGACTCACCCTTCCCGATGCGCTGCAGGTTCCACTTCCCACCCTCATAGCCCCGCAGGAGCTTGAACTCCGTGGTCAACCGCACTTCACGGAGTGCGTGGCAGAATCTGTTCCAAGGAATAACCAGCTCCCGCAGCTCGTCCTCAAACGAGTTAAATGTGTCATCGAAGAGGCAGAGCGGATGCCGCAGCTCGCGCTCTACTTCGTCGTCGCTGTCGTAGTCGACGGAGCGCACGGCGGTTGACGAGATCGGGCGGGCGTAGAGATGGAGAGTGTGCAGATGAGCGAGGCGACTCAGTAAATCCGGCCCCATCGCTACCAGTGCCGTCTGAGGTGTATATACGTGAGGAACAAACAACTCAGGTCAGACTATAGAGGCTCACCTCAGTCGGCCCGCCGGTCTCATACGTGACCTTGAGTGTCCGCAGCTCAGGGAAGAACCCCACAATAGCATGCATGATCTCATCATCCCACGCCGCGAATTCGACATCGAGTTCCTCAAGATCGTGCAGGGTGTTCGCCACAGTAGCGAGCGCAGGCAAGCCTTCCCTCTGCCCGCCCACATTGTTCGGCACCACCGCATTGGGCGCGCGTTCTGCATTCCCCGGGGCCTCCGGGCCCGTGCAGTTCGTCAGCCTCAACGACTTGATCGGACGTCCGTTCCCCACGACGCCGGGCAACGTACCCACAGGGCCGGCGTACTCCCGAAGGTTCGGCAGCATCCCTGGGGGCAGTTGCGGATTCTGCGTCGCGCAGTGGTACGTCGAGTACGTTGTCAGCGTCGGACAGCGCTGGAGGAACGAGAAGAGCGCTGCCTCGGGGAAGTCGCCGCCGCCGTGAATGTGCCCGTGTGCATGTATGTGACCGTGCACGTTGCCGATGTGCCAGTTGATGCCTGCGGGCAGATTGGGGATGCCTGCAAACGGATGTTGGGGCGGTGCCTGCTGTTGAGGGCGCCCAGGCTGGTGCTTGCGCTCGATGAACAGGCGCTGGAGGTGCGGCGGGGGTGGATGTCCCGGACCAGGGCCTAGTTGCCCGACAACCCATATGCCAGCTTGCGGACCACCAGCTGGGTCGCCGGGGCCGAAGACGAATTTGAACACCTCCGCAGAAGCGTCGACAGTGAGCGTGTGCAGATTCGGAGCGCGGACGAGACTGAGAAGGGCGTACGCGTTGTCACCCATCGTCCCGTCACCGATGAATTCATGGTACAGCCGGCGAAGGTTGCGCATAGTGAGGTTCGTGACGGGCAAGGTGAGCGGGTCGAAGACATTAAGGAATCTACCGGACTGCACTCCGCACGACTCGATACGGAGCATCCTCAGCAGGGGGAGGTTGTAGATGAGCTCGAAATGTCTGTAGCCAAGCTGCAGTCCAGAGAACGTCACAGCGGTCAACTGCTTGAATGACAGCATACGAGAGATCATGTCCGCGTGTACGGCGGGTGTGAGATGATTGTGCCTGCGTCGACTGCTGGTATCATCGTACGGTGTCTCGTCCCCATAGTCGGCCGTGCGAGAAGCCGCGGAGTATGAGGGGGGTGCAGAGACGGAGCACGCTAACCTCTGTACGATGCGGTGCATGCCCGGATGTTTCTCCCACAGGGGTAGACTGCGGATCACGTCCGTCGCGTTTCGCCAGACGACAGTCTGGTGCAGCGCACGATTTGCAAGTATGTGGAATCGCTTGGAAGCCAGCATGACACTGAGGACGTCGGCCGAGCGAGGAATGAGCGAGAAGATCTCCTGCCAAACTTCGGCTGGGACGCTCTCGGGATCCATGGATGTGTCCGGAATATTGAATGCCGTCAATGGAGGGCCATCCTCTTGTCTCCCGTCGTCTGAAGCGAAGTCTTCCATGGTCGTGACAGGGTCTGAGTAGTCAATGGTCAGGCGTGAATGCATGATCCAAAGACAGGCGGACTTTTATATGAGACAGACGACTGCATTCACTAGGCTGTTTAATGATAAGTTTCTGTCCTGCCCACCAACAATGGAGACCGACAATTGTCTCACAGCATGTGCAGATTTGAACATGCCACTCAAAAAACACGTTGTCAGAGACGTTCCTCGCACAGCTTGGTGTCAGAGCACGCCATCAAGAGCTCTCTGCACAACAAACAATTGTGACAGGTTATAATTGACATAGCCTGACCACCACGCAAGCGTCAAGCTCGCCTTGCTGTGCACGACCCCTCTCCGGTCCGCGATACAATAGTGCCATTCCCGGCCATTCGCGCGCCCAGCTCCAGACCACGGTAGCACACTCACTATTTTCTAGTAATTCAGTCGCCAGAGAGATTGAGAAGTGCCGTATCGAGTGCGGTAGATGGAGGTCAAGGACAAGGTCGTAAATGGGCGTCTCGCCGTTCCACCGTTCCTTGTATGCGGTCACGTGCTCTTCATACTTGGACTGGACTGGAATGCTTAGGAGACTTGGGCTGTATCGGGCGGATTTTGTATGCGCCCTGAGGCCAGCTGTCGACAGATATTGAGTACTGATAATTTTGACAGACCTCGTGAGGGAGTGCGAACGCGCTAAAGGTTCTTAGTAGTACACCTGCCAGTTCCTGAGTGCAGTACTGTACTTACCATCGGACGGCCGCAAGCAAACCACTGTGCACTGAAAGGAGACGCATACATATGAATTAATGTTCCATACGCTGATGAGCTGCATGCCAGTATTGCTGTAAGAGAGCTCAAGGTAGCGTAGATCATGTGGATTGTGTATGTTGTTCGCGAGAAACAAGAGCCCCGCGTCGCGCACCAAGATCCAGATCGACGCAAACGCCACCGCCAAGCGCAGTGTTCAAGCAGCCACCAATGGACGATCTACATATAATTAATTATCACCTTACCCACGGATCGACTACACTCGAAGCAGGTTGCCTATTATATGCGACTCCTGATGTTTGACGGTCGCAGAGCGCGCGTGCGATGACCTGCAACTACAAGGTCCGGAGCCATTATGTAACCAACACATCTCTACAAGTCTACACGATACAGCAACCGGGACACTATATGCTACATACAAATCCAGTCCTGTTCGGCGCAGCCGCCACGACTATAAGATACTACTAGTCCATACCAGCAACCTCCACGAAGTCCCATCCGTCCTCATCCTCCTCGACGATCCTCTCCGTCCGGCGCTCACGCCCGCCCGTGCCACGCGCCTTCGCCCGCGTCGGGTTCGCCGCGGTCGCCTGCAGGAGCTGCGCAAAGTCAAGCGGGAAGCTCGGCGGGGTCGGTGGCGGGAGCAGAGGATGCGTCGCGTGCGACTTCCTGCCATGTCATGAACGGGTCAGCTCACCGTACATGAAGCACTAGATCATGCTTGAAATAAAACGCACCTTCCGAGCTCTGGACTGCAGCACACCGCCCATAGGTTGCTCAGGACCTCTCCCGCCTGCGCGAGCGGGACCTCCACTGCCTGCGTATGCGCTAGGTAGCACACATCGTATACCAACATTGCCAACGCAGTCGTGAACGCGCCGCCAGGCGCCGCCGGCTCCGCAACGTCGGCTTCGATCTGGGAGTCCGCCATTGACGCAGAGAGCGAGCCGGAGCGTGCGCGCCCTGACATGCCGCCGGAAGATGCAGAGACAGTCGTGCTCGCACGACGTGTGTGTGAAGTAGGGCGAGACGGGGAAGCAGAAGAGGAGGGTGAGGGCCCGGAGGCGGACGGTGGGGAAGACGCCGAGACGTGCAGTGGGTGTTTCGTTGACCATCTGCCACATGAAAGGTCTTAGTATGCACGGGCAACAGGACAACCCCCTGAGCGTACCTTGCCCAACCCCCGCTCTCCCCACCCTTAATCGCCCCGATCCATGGCCCGCCCACACCGAGCAAGCCTATACCCATACTCGAACCCGACGTAGGAGGCGCGCCAGACTGACTCCATACAATCTCGAAGGGCAGCTTGAGCCCAGGTAGAATGCGAGCAGAGTAAGGAAGTGTACGGTGTGCGTGATCACCGCGTTTATGTGATCTGGGGGATAGCCTAGACGCAAAAATCTTGATGACTGTATCGTAGAGGTACGCTATAAGAATACATACGTCTCATGTCTCCCGGCACAGGTAGCACCAGGCCGCCAATAGTCCACTCGCCCTTCGTCCCGGCCTTGCCCCCAATAGGCGGGCGTCCACCGACCTACACAGAACATCACATCAGCACCCACGCACTTCGAACAGGCGATGCGCTCATACAGGAGACGTCCAACACGCACCTCGACAACACTAAACACCTCTACAAGCTCCTGCACAAGTCCCGCTCTCGCACGCGCAACCGTATCCCCAAGCGCCGCCAGCTGATGGCCCGCTTCGTCGATCTGGCGCGCAAACATGTCCGCACCGCGCTCGTGCGGCCCACGCGCATATGGCGCCGAGGCAGTCAGCGGGGATGGCAGCACGCCTCTGCCAGCCTGGGGTGACGACGTGACCCGCTGCGCTGCAGGAACACGCGAGATGGACACGGCGGTCGGTGGGGTGGACAGCAGCGGGGATGCTGAATACGAGGATGAGCCGCGTCGGTGTGCGGTGGGGCGAATAGCCTGCGGAGACGAGGTCAAAGGAGACGGAGCGTGAGGAAACGAGCCCGGAGGCGTTGGCGAGTGCCCGTAGGGTGGCGAGGCTGATGTAGAATTGGGCGAGCTCGCGGGGTAGTAAGCACCCGTCGAGTTGTGGAACGTTGAGGAGGCGATGGCCAGTGTCCTCCGCCTCGTGGACAGGGATGCGCGGAGAGTCCTCAGACGATCGCGATCTATGCGCGAGTTATGCCTTTGGTCAGCATGGAAAAGCCAGAGAGCCTGAGGCGGATATCAACTCACTTTTCTCGTTCGCTTTCCTAGCCTCGTCGACTGCAGACCATATCTCCTGCACCCGCTCCTCTCTCCCTTCAAATCTGCCCTCCTCAGGCGAGCGGGATTGATAATCGACTCAAGTGCCTTCTGGGCGGATGCGATGTGGTTGTCGCGGTCAGTAGCAGCATGCTTGGTTTGAGACCGAAGGGAAAATAGGCTACACGAGCTATCAGGTATGTTGTGTGTAGAAAAGGAGGCAGCAGCGTACTGTTGCTTCAGACAATTCTCGCAGTAAAACTGGCGTTGCTTCAGCTCACAGTTCTGGCATTCCATGCGCAGGCGGCTTGGCAAGGGTGGATGTTCAAGGGGTCGGTCAAAGGGTCGTTGAATGGCTGTCTCCAAGTCGATACTTGGAGTAACAAGACTGTCGAGCAATATATGCGTAGATGATGGGAAGTACAGTAAAGAGCTAGTCAATGAGCCCGGGGCGGACGTCGAGAGGAAGAACAAGAGAGAGGCTGAGCTACCCTCAAGCTGCCCTAATACAGTGACGCGTCCCACGTGATTCATAACCGAACGCGCGTGGTACGGTGCCGCCGCGGCGTACGCGACTTGGACGCGAGCCACCACGAACTTGTCAAACTCGAAGCTACCCGTCATGCATTCATCCACGACGACGACGCTCCCGACCCTCTACATCCAGCCGCACATGCGACTTGGCCGAGAGCCCTACATGCAAGCTGGTGACACAATATACGAGAACACGAAGGTCCGCGCAGCGCACGCCGACTGCTAATACTCTGCCCTCGCGCCCAGGATGAACGAGATGAACATCGTTCATGAACACGCTCATCGCGGCTCTTGCAGTCTGTTGATCGCCACAGATAGTCCGCATCTTCTATTTCAATCCTGCCCCGTGGGCCTGTTCACCAGGGCCAACTCCGCGCTGTGCTGAGACTCGTGTTCCAGCCTGCAGAACAACTTGGAACACACTAGTACTTGTTCCATGGAAGCCAGCGGGTGAGTTCCGAGTCAAGGCTAACGGTTCCTCGAATCAACGTGAGTGCCCTAGCGATCTGGGAATCTGCAGACTGACCCAGTGAAACGCATGTCTACTTCAGTTACAGCTGCGATCACGGAGATGAAACAGCCAGTGTCGGGCTCGCTTGATGCACCAGCTGTGGCCCCTCCGAGCTTCATGGCTACAGAAGATAGACTGCGCGCGTTGCCGTTGTCGAACGAATGACAAGTCCCTCAGCGTGTTGTCGCCTTGATGATGTCAACGAGCCTGTGCTGCGGTCTGCCATAGCATGCACTTCAACAGAATCCACACCTGCTGATCGTGACGGGGGCCGGTCATCGTGAGTATGCAATTTCCGCAAAGGATTGACGAAAATGTGAAACCACGGCGATCGCATGTAGATTCAGGTATGTAAGAGTCGATTGCGACTTGATTGCAATTGCCCTTGATTGGGGATAACAAACACGCTCCGAGTCTTCCAGGCGGTTAGCATTGCCCGCGACGAAAACATTGATTTGATTCACACTAGGATTTCTCCTCCCGGCGCTCATCGAGATTGAAGGCCTCACGCACTGTAAGTCTTGCAGACTAAGTAGCTTCTCGGACGACAGCTGTCATGCGATGCGATATACTGATTATTGCCGTCACAAGGACTCGTGCACATGCACGATCTCGGGATGGTCAACAAGCCCGTACCCGAAGACTGCGCACAAGCCACTCGGAATCCTGGTTTATAAAGCGCACAGGACCAACTTGAAAGTTGCGCTATCTCGACCCACAGTGCGCTCATCGAGGTCGTCATCTCTTCTGTCGTACCCAGCGCGAGCGCAATCACTTCCTATGTTTCACATGCCGTATCAGCGGTCACTGTCACCACAGCCGTTCCGTTGCGCCAAGTGCGGCGGTTGTGTCTTCCGTGCCAAGCTGGGAACCTTTCATCGCGGGGAACGTATCTCAGGAGCAGATACGAAGCTTTCTGCAGTCGGTCAACTCTGGCGTATACATCGGCGCCATCTTCCTCGGTTCGTCTATCACACTGTTACAACGACGCTCGAAACTGATGATCCTTGCTTCTTGCAGGTCTACACACATACACATTCGCCCATGCCCTGTGGTACATATGGAAGGACAAGAGAACGAGCAGACGTGCTACGCTGCTTCCCCTGATTAGCGTGCTCTGGGTGATGCGGTGCTCATGAACGAGGCATGTAACATCGGCTTCAACGCGAATGCGTGGCTTCAATACGACGGGACGAACGAGTCGGCCTTCCATTACTTCGCTAGAAACCAGACTTCCTCGTTGAATGGCGCCGCGCTGGTCGGTGCTTTCATCAACGTCGTCCTGGTCGATGGGTCATTGGTACGTGCATGCCTACTGGATAGTATATGACGACACTCACCTCCAACCTGTCTCTCGCATCAGCTCGTGCGATGCTACCGTTGGTGGAAGAACCTATGGGTGATCATACCGTTGGCGTCGCTCGTGCTCGTGTCCTACGGTAAGCGCCCTCTCAAACTGTTTCACAACTGCTCATAGGGTATCTCGTCAGTCTGGTACCTGCTCGAGGTTGTGTACACCGCCGGACACGTAGAGGATGCTAATAGCGGCTGGATCATACCCTTCCTCAACAGCTGGCCCGTCACTATCGGCCTCGCAGGGGCCCTGCATGCCATCTACACTGCCTTGTTGGCTTCCCGCGTCATTAAGCTCTCCCGCCAGGCAGGGGAACACGCCGGCATTTGGGCGATCAGCGTGGAGTCCGCCCTGCCATACGGTATCATCTCGTGTTCATGATCATTTACTGCGCAAACGTCATGGCCGCCAACGCCTTCATACCACTTTTGGTGCGGCCGCAGGTGCGCATATACTGGATGCGAAGGATCTATGATGTTATACGTGCTCTGACTGCCGTGCGCATCCGTAGGGCATCACCGTTGACCTCATCATCATGCGTACATTGAAGGCTGAGCGTCAGGCCGCCTTCGCGTCGCTGCCTGCACCCGTCGTGACGCCACAGGCGACGGTCGCTACGCCTACCCCGGTGACCCCGATTTCGACCACGGATTCTGCCAGCCTATCACGGATGAGAAGACCACGCTCGTGCGGATGGCGAGCATGTGGGAGGCATCGCTTGACAAGAAGGAGCCGGCACCTCCTGAATATACAAGCCGGTTGGGCGAGATGTAGGCACCTCACTTGGGCTGTGCACTTTGACGAACAGGCTGAATCAGGCTATGTTACGTACAAATGTGGATGTATCATGGCGTGTCGGACGTAACGAATGGCTTCGGAGCAGTGTGTTTTATACAAACAGATGGGGATGTACCTATGCTTTGACTTACGTCTCGGACTACTAATTTTCAAATCTGAAGCTAGGTTAGCTCTGGTGTGTCTTGATGTACAGATGCCCGAGATAGTGGGTCCGAGACGTTCAAACTCACATACATACAGGGTCTTGCATATTTTTTTGACGGTCGCCTCGCGCGAATCTTTGTTTGTTCCGACCAAAGGCACCCAAATCCGGCAGGTAGCACGGTCAGGCATGTCACGTGTGGAGCGTCTTGGGCTCAACACCTACCGGATATGGCTGACTTTGGTCGGAACAAACAAAGATTCGCGCGAGGCGACCGTCAAAAAAATATGCAAGACCCTGTATTTTCCGGAGCAGCCTCCGAGTCTTATTCGCACCAGATCAAAACGCCACTGGAAATAGTGAATCATTGAGTGCTATCTCCCCCGCCTCGAACTTTGACCTGATTTCCAATGACAAGAAAGAAAACATGTTTCGGAGCTCACACAAGGAGAGTGCTTTCCTTTGAACCTCGCAGAGCTGCATATGTGGGCTGGCGGTTAACGTATGTGGGCTGTATATACCAACGTTAACCGGTTAACGTTGGCATACACGTGGCCGATCGGTGGCTAATATGCTTCCGAATCCAAATCGGGAGTACTACGCTCGCTTCGATGGCGCTGAGGGAGAAATTCATGCATGCCAGGTATGTCAGACTCACGGACAATGTCAACAATGACTGGACACAGCATTCCGTAGGTCGTGATTTATGATCACTGCGACCGACGACCCCAGTGGCAGGCACTGAATACGGGAAGTTAATTCGATTTTATCGCTCCTCATTGAAGATAAGTACGTGTCCGAGCCAACTGCCCTCTCGGATGTCCAAGCCCGTCAAGCACTTTCTGTGATTGTCGCATTGAAGGTGAGCGAACCTATGCCTGATATACTTAAGTTTTTCGTTACTGTTTATCTGATCCTCGCGGATAAGGTGGAGGCTGCATCGTCTCGGCCTCATTATGATCATTGGACGGATCCTTTGCGGGATCCAAGGGGCACGCTGACGCGTAGCGCACGCCAAGCGCACGCGTGCCAGGTGGTACGCACCTCGTGGGCATACCGCCTCGGGGACAAACCGGTGAGCCATAACAGGAGACCGAGGATGGAGCTGGATAGTGTCCCTGGCACCATGTTGTAGTCGGTCGTGCACTGTCGCGCGTGGTGGGTCGTGTCGTAAATGATCGCAGTCGTATCAAAGAGGTCTCAGCGTGGTACATGCAGCAGAGTAATTGTATCTAAGCTTGACTGTCTCCGAATCTGTATGTTCCAAGACCCAATATTTGAACATACTGGAATACTGCGGTGATCACTGTTAGTAACCTTTGACTTTCAGTGCTAGATTGATCTACACATCTTAAACACATTTTAGGAGCTAATATACAGGGCGCATAGTCACTCGTTCTTTGGCAAAAACAAATACATAGTTTCCGTCTGGCGTGCACTGTGCGATGTCCATCAGCGTGATATTTGACTGTTTGCAGCGCAGCGTCTAATCCCCAGTCGCCCGGTTCGTCCCCGAGGCGGTATTCGCACGAGGGGGTGCGTAAGTACCACCTTGGCGGGATCTACTCTATACATTCGCACAGCCTTTCGCACAGCCTTTGCCGCACATACCACAGGCGGGTAATGTAACCCGCAGAACGAGGAACCAGTGACCGCCTTCTCTCACCTTCCTTTCTCGTGGATCACACTTGCTATCAGGTCGGTCTTCACTTCCGTTATACCGCAGTTTCAGGTTGCCTGGGTGCTGAAAGATACTTCAGTCCCGTAGTCTACCCTCCCTCCACACGGCGACACGTGAAGCGTTGTGTCGACCTTATGCCGTCGCGGTGGCATTGCTGAAGATGGCGCAGTCGCGATACTCGTCGGCTCTTATGGTCTGCAACGGAGACTTCAGTCGTGATGTTGGGATATCCAGAATATCACATGAAAAAAGTAGCAGGTGCTGCTGCGACTCACAGTAGACTGAGTAGTATGCGATGTGCTGCGCACCATCGATGCCATTGATCGAGGCACAACTCCGCTTTATCTGAACTTCTCCGGCGGAGCGAATGCGGATAACGGTGCGTGTTTCCCTCATTAAGTACCTGCGTTTAAGTTAGTACTCACGACGGCGACTTACCCCATTAGTGACCAGTCAGACTCCCTGGGCGCCGTCGATGCCCATCCTACTATAAAGTGTTCGGAAAAGGTTGTGTGCTGTCCCGACCGCCGTGCTTGGTCTCCGTGTGTACGACCGTAACAATGACGGACGCTGTGATCTCGATCGTGTACAGTTCAATTCCACGAGTTTCGTCGGCCTATGCCACTGGCACTGCGTCTGCTGCAGTAGCGAGCAGCTCTAGCGTCGCAAGCACCTACCAGCCGTTCTACGGCCAGGTCGACTCTACTTCGCAGCCCTCTTTCTTGCGCTCGGTTAATGCAGGCATGTACATCGGCGCCGTCCTGCTCGGTGTGTCAGGTTTCTGCATGGTCTACAGCACTCTCACTGACGTCTGCCGCAGGTGTGCACACTATCACCTTAGGCCGTGCTCTTGTTGCCGCGTCGCGCGAGAAGCGGTTGAGCCACCGTGCGCTGTTTCTGGTCGTCGCCAGCGCGCTGTGGGCAATGGCACTAGTCTACGAGATCTGCAACATCGTTTTCACTGTGGACGCTTGGATCATCGGCGAAGGGAGCTCGGGCACGTCGTACACCTACTTCGTCGACAACCAGAACTCGGGGTTGGAGATTGCGGCCACTGTCGCTGCCTTGATCAGCACCTTGCTGACGGATGGGTTCTTGGTAGGCGATTCTTCTTTCACTCGTGTAAGGTCGGTTGTCCTGAGTCTGGTTCTGCTCTAGTTTGTACGGTGTTCCGCTCTATGGTGGAGTCCCTTGGTCACTGTTCTGCTTGGGTTGCTCACCTTGGCCACGTACGGTACGCACTGGCGCTTCCATACTTTCGGCGTAGATCATTGAACACGACCCGACGCTTCTGCTAGCCTTCGATATCTTGGAGGTGTACTGGGTCGCGACATCGGGCAACACCCTCTGGCAGACTCCGCTGTTCGGACAGCTCAGCGTCTCTGTTGCGCTCGCGCAATCGCTGCATGTCATCTTCACGATCCTCTTGACCTATCGCCTCGCCGCCAAGCATAGCAAACTCGTCGGTGTCACGGGGATGGCGATCGAGTCCGCGCTGCTGTACAGCATCGTGTCAATTGTCTTCATGGCGACGTACTGTGCTCCGAGCATGGCGGCCAACGCGTTCCTCCCGATGTTGGTACAGATCCAGGTGAGGCTACGTCGATGACTTGCAATCTACGAACACGATCTGATCCACGTATTGGCTCTCACCTCAGGGAATTGCCATCGACTTGATCATTGCGCGCTGGTACAGGCGAGAGCGTACCCAAGCCGCCGAGCCCGCTGTCCCCGCCACCATCGTGCAACTTCCCGCGCCGGTGCAGGCACCTTCGGATACGAGCAGCATCATTGACAACGAGAAACCCATGCTCACACTGATGGCCAGTAAGTGGGACCAAGAGCTCGACAAGGAGCCCGTCCCTCCGGAATGTACTGCCTAAGTGGCACTAGCGACGGCATTGTGCTTAGCTTCATCGGCGACTGACCTTCGCGAAATCACCATTACGCTCTTCCTGTACCGCCTCACATTATCACGTAGCCGTGCTGATGAAGCACCTCCCCGAGTTTGCTGTGTATAATGGACAATGGTTGTAGACGTACCAGCCTTGTAAGCCCACGAACTTAAATGATCATAACATGTGTTGACGAGAAATCATCGGCGGTGAGATTCTGGGATACCATGCAAATACAATCGAGGTGTTCAGTTACCCGCCGTCGCGTTCGTCCACTCTCCGTCGCTTTATCGCCTTTTCCTCGTACACACTGTTGACGTCCTCTGGAGGTAAAGCATTGTCGTTCTATGCACTGGGATACGATGACCGGCGTGGCGGATATGACGGTCACGTGTGAAGCGAGGCGTACCAGCAGCCCGCCTCATTATTACTGAGTGAGCTTGGATGGTCAGTTGCAAGAGAGCGAGAGGGGAATGATTGGCGGTGTGGGGCGCAGCCCGCAGGGCTGCCCGACTCGAAGAGTGTGCCTGGACCTGAGGGGCAACGGGTGAGCCGCGATACCCAATATGAAGACGTCGAGTACGGCGGCGCGTTGCGGCGAAGCCGTTACCCCCAGTCCAGAAGCCGACGAGCCTCGTCGTACATGCTCTGTGAGCCAGTGTCCAACACTGATGACGCCAATGACCCGTATTGCTGATCAACCGGTTCGCAGAGTCCCGCCGGATGGGCGCCGCGAAGCAAACATCGCTCCGCTGACCCTAGGAGGAGCAGTGCCGTGTCGTGCTCATCGAACCCGGTGTGTCCAGCCTGACTCGTGTGCAGTGGATGACACGAGTTCGTTACGCTCGTGCCGACACGAGCCAGTGCCAGTGTAAGCGTGCTGCTGCTGCATGCTCCTGACTCGTGTGCAGTGAATGACACGAGCGTGTTATGC
Source organism: Fomitopsis serialis (assembly GCF_022376445.1). Lineage (NCBI taxonomy): Eukaryota > Fungi > Basidiomycota > Agaricomycetes > Polyporales > Fomitopsidaceae > Fomitopsis > Fomitopsis serialis. The sequence continues at coordinate 489,968 of NW_025954971.1, forward strand.
TCGTGCCGACACGAGCCAGTGTAAGCGTGCTGCGTCCAGCCCGACCCGTGTGTGACACTCGCTGGCCATGAGCTCGTGCTGACACGAGCCGGTGTAAGCCCACTGCGTCCAGCCTGACCCGGTGTGACACTCGCTGGCTATGAGCTCGTGCTGACGCGAGCCAGTATAAGCCTGCTGCGTCCAGCCTGACTCGTGTGTGACACTCGCTGGCTATGAGCTCGTGCTGACACGAGCCAGTGAAGCATACTGCGTCCAGTGTAAGCATGTTGCCTCCAGCCTGACTCGCGTGTGCATGACACGAGCTAGCGATGCTCGTGCCGACGCGAGCCAGTGTAAGCGTGTTGCGTGCAGCATGAAAGAAACTCAGCGGGTTGGTCCCGCCCGGCGACCAGTGAGCGAGAGCGCTGGTGACGGAGCACTGGGCGGCGGTCGAAGGACTCGGAGTCGGACAGTCCACAATGGCAACCGCTGCTCGCTCAGCTGGATGCTCATGTCGGACGAGCTTGCGAGACAGAGACTACGACTCTGTGTTGACCATCCTCCACGCATTTGTGAGTGGTACCATCATTTGGTCGTTGCTCACATAATCCGGCTCTTCGTCGCCATCGGGATTGATGAGCGAAGGTTGTACCATAGTCCCCTTCCTGTAAGCTACAAGTGGTGTAGTCTTAGTGGAAGAAAACGAGAGCTATTCGAAGGGCGTAGCAGCCGCGGAGCCTTCGAGAGCGGTCGTCCGAGTGGGCGCGCAGAGGAGAGCGATGCGCGCCTAAATCTCCTCCTGCATGCGTAGACTCACTTCTACGCGACGCTCGTGCCTCGCTTCGCTTAGAATACCATCTTCGTTTTCTCTTGGTTCATCGCACGGCGCCTCGCCCAATCAGCCAGCGACGGTCGCCGCAACGGGTCACGGTCTTTCAGCTCAACTGCAAACGCCCGGACCTTCTCTCGTTCTTCAGCACCCGTCTCCGTAGACAGCGCCATAAACGCCTCCAGAACCCGACCGCATGACCACCTGTCCGCCCGGATGGGGCTGTACGTCTTGCCAACCTCCGGTGCCGTCCAGCCCGCCGAGCCGCAGAAGCCTTCCCTCATCTCGTCCTCGCCCACCACCCGCAATGCGATGTCGAAGTCGATAATCTGCAGACGATAGTCGGCGGTGTACACCAGGTTGGCCGGCTTCACATCGCGGTGCGCGACGTTGTGCGTGTGGAGGAACGAGAGACCGCTGATCAAGTCATAGCTCAAAGAAACAAGTCGCCCATAGATGTCCTCGACCACGCGATTCCGTTCTGCGACCGGCCGCTGCCGTGGGAGCACAAGCCACGCGCCCTCGGGTGACCAAATGGTGTCGAGTAGAGGGATGATGTGCTCGCTTCGGGGCTTTATCTCGTGCAGGTATTGAAGGATGCCTTGCTCGTCAGAATCGTGGCTGACGTGCTTGGTGACAAAGTCGCGCCCGCCATCCACCTTCCTGACGACATACGGTTGCTGGTTGCTGCAATAGCCATGTTAGCGAGAGCTCAGAACATTCGCATGGATACTTGCAGGTCGCACCTCGCTCGATGAGGAAGAGTTATCCCTCCACTGTGTCCAGTCAGTGACGATCGTGTATCCCCGTGCGGTGAGCACTCCATCCACTGCACCCCCGTCGTTACCAGTGTCTGTCCGGCGACGTTTGTTAGCGCGGTGCTTCATACTCTTTTTGGTGAAGACCGGAAACTTGTTTCTATTGACGATCTGCGTGTATGCGTCGAGGTTGTCCTTCATGCTCTTGTACCTTCCATGATCGCTGCCCTCCATCAACGCAGACACAAAGTTGTACAGAGAAAACACGAGGCGGAATCGGTCCTTCCCGGTTCTCAAGTCGAAGGTCTCCACCTGGTGATAGACCTGAGTACAAGGATGCATTAATGACTTAACGTTGATGAAACAAAGTTAAGCTTGCACCGTGTTCTTTCCATCGTCGGTCTGAAAGAGAAGATAGCGTCGGGCCTGGCGCAATTTGTGGAAGTAGATGGCCGGTAAAACGAAGTCTTTCTTCCTGTCGTCGCGCACCTTATTGACGAGACGGACCACCGCGGCCCCTTGGATCAGCATCCGAGATTCATCATCTGCGCTCGAAGAGTCTTCCGAAGAGTCCGCTGAAGAGTCCACCTCTGCGATCAATCGGGGAATACCACCAACACATACGCAGAAGTCGCTTTTCGGACGATACGAAAATCTCTGCTCATCTGCTTTGACCACAAATGGAAACGGCCATCTCGTATCCGAGTCTCCGCTATCAATGTCAGCCAGGAACAAATTGTATCCCGGAGTGCACACTCACAGTCCAATCGTGGAATGAGACACTCCCTTGATACCGAGCTGAGATCACCAGCGCGCCATAAGGAAGAAGTAAAGTACGGTGGCTTCCTCCTGCTTGAGAATAGAGTAGTTGTCCATGTTCTTGTCCGCGAGAACAAAAAGCATGTGCGTCTCCTCCGTAATGTTTTCCATCCGGTCTAAATCTCCAACAGCGTCGTAGAAGTCTCTGAATGGACGACCTCCCAAGCGTCGATACGCTTCATAAATCTCCTCAAGGCTAGCATATGCCTGTCTCGAAACTCATTAGTCAAGATCAATCAGCCAGATATGAGAAGAGAGCACTGACAGTTTTGGCCAGCTTTCGCTGGTTCCCCAACTGCTTTTCGAAGGCACTAGCGAAGATTTTGGCCAACGGTTCCGTAGACGTCACCTCGTACACGTCGTTCAAGGCCCGGTCGTGCATCGTGAACGTGCCGGCTTCACTTGCGATGACAAAGGTATCGCTGTAACGATCAATTGTAGTAGCAGGATTGATTTGTTGGTGGCTATCGAACGTTGGACCGACGGCTTCGTTAGACGAACATGAGCGAAAATAGCAAGGGATGAGAAAAACGAACGCAGCGCACCGGATATCCGCACGACCAGTGCATCCCCCGCAAAATCCTTCACATCTCGGTACGCATCAAGTCGTTTGATGTCTTTGGTGGAAAATGCCTCTCTGACCCGCACCCCCACTTCTCTATCTCCACAGTGGAAGATGTGCTTATCAACACATCTCCAGACCTCCAGGCTGGCGTACTGGACATTGTGTAGCACAGGTAGGTTCTCTTGCTGAACCACTTTCTTCAGATCGCTGACGGCAGCATCTGCAGGTACTTCCACATGAATGCTTGTTCCCACGGGTTGAAGGTCTTCAGTGACGAGGAGGTAGCGCACTCGAAGGTAATTAGAAGGCATACCCGACGGCCAAGGAGAAGGAGGAGATATGAAAGTAACCCACAGTGCTTCAGGGGGTTTCGCACTCCGCCGTCGCGGTTGTGGCGCGACCGTGACCGTGTTTGGCAAAGTACTTACTGCTCCCAGTGATGCAATTTGGGGGCCTAGAATAATGCAAACGGTCGGTTTCTCATTACACGTGGGATTACTGTGCTCAAACAAATTGCATGATGTTGCTATATCTAGCCTTACTTCCCATACTCACTCAGAGCTACGTGCTCTACACAGGGAAAATCCGAATTTTCAGCCCCCCTTTTCGCAGCGCCGGTTTCGGCGGCGGAAACTCCCCAACATATGCATTCTGTTGCTCAGTTACAAGGGACAGGTTCTGTCTAGATGTGAGCCACCATTCACCAGGCCATCTTCGCAACAATCGACTAGAGGTTGCCTGGTCAGTACGTGGCCAGGTAACACGAAGAAAGATGACCAACCTTCGGGTGCGTGCGCACGAACATCTTGCGCATCTCGTCCATTATCAGTATACCCAGTGCAAAGGCAAACGGGATGCCCCAGAACATCCCAGGGATAGGAGCAGTCCCAAACACATCTTGGAGCCCCGGTGCGTACAGGTTCACAATCGTGATGAGCACTGTGGCAGCCATCCCCGCTGGGACGACAAGATTCCGCCGCGGACCCCAAAGCGGATTGGATTGCAGGATAGATACGCGGCGGTTGCGTACCGAGAGTAGTCCGCCGAACTGCGTGATCACCACAGCCACGTAGCTATTGAGAGAAAACATAGATCTCGTCAGAGGCGGATGCAAAAGGCAAGAACCGAGCTCACAAGATGCACTGGCCGATGGAAACGAAGCGTGTGAGTTGATTGAGGCTATAGCCCATGTAACCGTCGGTCCACTTGTTGTATACTAACAGCACGTCATAGAAACCGAGACCTTGTTGGTGCATATACAGGAACCACATCCCCATGCAGCAAGGCCACATCATGAGGCCGATGAACTATTCCATGCCACGTGAGTGACAAGTGAGTGTGGTTGAGCGATGATCATTCACGTACGAAGTACACCTGGACGAAGAATCGGAGATCCGCCAGGCGGTCTGTACGGGCGTTCCGCGGTTTCCGTTTCATGAGATCTGGACATCGGCGTTAAATTAACGCTCATGCGTAACTTCATGAAAGCAGATTCACCGGACTCGGGCTTCTCGTACATTAGCGAGATGGACATTACCACGTCGTTGAAAACGCAGATGCAGACTTGCAGGTACGAGCTCAACGGCATCTGCATCCCGAGGAACACATTCGTGAACACCGCCACAAATTCAGTGTAGGATCCGGCCTGTGCTCCGTGTCAATTCTGTGGCATGGTGGAGTGCTCGATGACCTACAGGCATCAAGTAAATCATGACTTTCTTCAAGTTGTCGAATACAAGGCGGCCCATCTCAATGGCTATGACGATCGACGAGAAATCGTCGTTGAGTAGAACCATAGCAGCTCACCATCCCTTAGACACGCAACAGGTGGTGAATATCAGAGCACAGCTCACCTGCTTCCTTCGCGACATCACTGCCACTACCCATCGCCACGCCGATGTCGCTTGCTTTCAGTGCTGGCGCATCGTTCACTCCATCGCCCGTCACGGCCACTGTATTGTCTCCACGGGCTTTGATCTCTTCGACGATGCGTAGCTTCTGCTCTGGCGTCGTCCGTGCGAAGACAACTTCAGTGTACCGCCCAACTATGACGTCCCAATCACTCGGCTCCAAGGTCTCGATGTCGTCTCCAGTCAGGCTAAGAGAGTAGGTTGGACTGTCCTCTGCAGGCTTGATCTGGGACGGAGGAAGCTTTGCATAGCTCTTTGCAACATCGACAGCACGGATTTGTTCGACCGTGTCAACCTGCTCCTGAGTGATGATGCCGACCTGAGAGCGGAATGTGTCAGTCGACGAATTGCGTGAAAGCTCTACACGCACCTCCTTCGCGATTGCCAGAGCGGTCAACTTGGAATCGCCTGTCACCATGAAGACCCTGACGCCAGCCCTGCGGATCGCCGCGACGGCGCCCGGGACGTCGGGTCGCGGAGGATCGCGGATGCCAACCAACCCGACAAGCGTCAAACCCTGCAGTTCAGAGTACATGAGCTCCTCGACGTCGTTGGCGGGCATGCTCTGCACGTCAAACTTGACGTCGTCCAGGGAGCGGCGACACAGCGCCAGGACGCGCTGGCCCTGGCTACTCCATTGTTCCTGAAGAGCGAACAGCTGGCGACGGGAGGAGACGTCGATCGGCACGACAGAACCGTCGGAGCGCATGACGCTCGTGCATGTGGGAAAGAGGACATCGGGGGCACCCTTGACGAGCATCCAGGTGTGAGGAGAGACGCTGTCGTCTTCCGCGGCACTGCAGGGCAGTGTGCGGACAACAGTGAGCATCCATTTGTTGCGCGAGTTGAATGGGACCTCGAATAGCTTCTCGTGGCCGGCGAGCAGCGACGCTGAATTTATGCCAAGCGAGGGGAGATGGAGGCTCTCGGCAAACACCAATACGGCGCTGTCGGTGGCATCGCCCTTGATCTTCCGTTCTGCGACCGGGACGTCTTCTGAAGCTGCCTCAAACCTCGCGCCATTGCAAAGTCGAGCAGTCATTTGGAGGGCTGCCATCGCGTTTGGGATTGAAGATGGCGTTGTGAGCTCGTCCACTCTATGCTGGCTGTCGATGAACGCGACATTCTGGACGGACTGCCCGACTGTCAAATCCTGGTATAGCTGGTGCTGCAAGGACCGACTTACCATCTTCCCGACCGTGAGCGTGCCGGTCTTGTCGGAGCAGAGCACTGACATGCAGCCCAACGTCTCGACGGTTGCCAAGTTCTTCACCAGTACGTGCCTTTTCGCCATCTTCTTCGCGACGATAGTCAACGACACAGCAACGGATATCGGGAGGCCCTGGGGGGAGTCTGACATCAGCCCACTGTGCGAAGTTGTATATTCAGGCGACGCACCGGCGGAGCGAATGATGTCAGGCAGCCGATGGAGTTGGCGATCGCTTCACTTGCCGTCTCGTAGCCAGGATAGCTCGTCCTGAGCCATGCCGCCCAGATGATTATGGCTATGCAGAAGAAGGATAAAGCCTGAGCAGAAATGATCTTCGTCAGGAACAAGACCTCGCGCTGCACGGTGGTGAGCTTGAACTTGGTTTCTCCCGACATCGACACGATGCGGCCCATGACGGACTTGTCTCCGATAGCGAACACGACGCCGGTGCACGTGCCTTGGACGACAAATGTCGAGGTGAGCGCGAGGTTTCGAGTCTCGAGTGCGTTCGGAGAGGTCGTATCGAGGGTGCCCGGTATCATGTCACTATAGGTTCCGGACTAAGTCGATGGGAAGATGAATCGTGATTCACTGCTCACCTCTCTCCGGTCAGGAGCGACCGGTCGAATCTCAGGTCTGAGGACGCCTTGACCAGCCGCAAATCGGCGGGCACGCGATCGCCCATGGACAGAAGGACGAGGTCGCCCACAATCACATCCCTGGCTGGAATCGTCTGTTGCTTGCCGTCCCGCACTACTGTAGCGCTCTCCGCAATGAGCGTTTTGATAGAGCTCATGATGCGCGAGGCCTGCCAGTCGACCAGTGCATAAAAGGTCGCTGAGACAATGATAACAAGCAGCTAGGTTGATCGTCAGATGGACTTGAGCGGGAGCGTCAGGACAAAACCCACGATGAGGACAGCAACACCGAGGTTGAACACAGGAGGGTCGGGCGCGCCGAGAGGCTCGTACGAAAGCTGCCGAGATACTCATCAGCGAAGCGTCCATAGACAATCACAGGCGAACTCACAAGCGCGAGAATGAACGCAATCCACATAAGGGAATTCAAACCACCAAAAACGTAGTTCAGTACCTTCTTCCCGTACTGTGTCTTCGGCGGAGAGATGATGTTCTTACCGCCCGTCTTCGACCGGCGTTGAACAGCTTCGCTCTCAAGGCCTATCGTCGGTGATGTCGAGTACCGATTGTAAACGTCTTCCGTCGGGATCATATGCACGTCAATCTGGCCGACGGCGGTAGCTGGGTCGGCGGAGGCATTCTTCGGGCGCGGAAGCAGCTTCTCGTCTTTCGTCGCGTGGACGTGAATGGACAGTGTGCGATATCTGCCACCGTGACAGACGGAAGCGTTAAGTGGGCAAGTGCATATAGGGGCTAGTGAATCTACCTGATTTGAATGCCATGACCTTCTGGTGCCTTTGACCGTGCGTTTGAAGCATTTGTTGTGAAGCGGGCGTTCATCGCCATCGTCTAGAACGCTATGGCAACTGCGAGGACAATTGCCTTGCTACTAGTTGGCAAGCGGGACGTTCCTTATATTATATGGTGGGTCAGTCAGGCACCATACTAGCCACGCAAATGCAGGACCTTTCACATGAAGAGGCGGAGACGAACCTTCCATTTCATCTCATCGCCCTTCCTGTTATCTCTATTCTCCTGTGTAGATATTGCGCCGGAAGGTCGCGATAGAATGCTTCTCATCCGACCCTGTAAATGCAACTGCTGCTACTCAGAAGCTCAACGGGCTCGGCACTGTTGCTTCCGTCAAGTTCCGTCAACCCTCTAAGGCAATAGTCCTACCTGCGATACACATCGCTCGACAGGAACAGTCAAAACCATAGAAATGGCGGGAAATCACGAACTGCTCGAATCAAGCGCCATGCCAGACATGTGACTCGCCTCGACTTCTCGGATGCGGGATAGGACCCTGCACGCAGCCGCAATCCCCCCGCGGGATGTAGTGTGAATGGTCGAAGAACTTCATAGACGGAGTGCCGATTGAATACCTACAAACTAGCATGCTCGGAACCACGGCGCGGTCGCTCCATAAGAAAGGAATTAGGCTTGGGCACTCGGAATCGTCCGATGCAGCTGGTCTGTATGTGTGTTTCCCAAGTTCCCTGAGGGCAGGACATGCGCGAGCTTGCAAGTCGTGCATTTGCTTTGAAGAGGTATAGGTCGCCGTGCACCAGCAAGTCTCCAAGTAGAATACATCTGGGGATGCTTCAGAGAAGTCTCACCGGATCCTCAAGAGACATTAAAAAGACCGACCCAAGACGTCTCAATTTGCGTATCGGAGGTTCCAACATATCTAGCTGCAAGTGGTATCGTCAGTACCACCTTGAACTTCATGTAGCGGGACTTACTTGAACAGCACTATCGCAAGATGGGAGGTTGATGCATTAGAAGGCTCGGACCATCCTCCCCTTCGTTAAAGAGGTCTTCTTCAGGGTCTGCCTCGGCCAGGGGAGAGTAAGGTTCACGAGAACTGACCGGGCCCTTCAGACTGATATGAGTACTGCACACCGACTGGCTGACATAGTACGACTCGAAAGCATATAACCTTTTGATCAACGCAGGGAGCAGCGGATGACACGTAGCAGGTCACTTACCGCGTCCTCCTAGTGACATAGCACTCCACATTGTGACCGTTGTGCGTCGATCCTGATCTCGGGCGTCTCCACGGTGGAGCGGAAACACGATCATGTGATTATATCAGGTCGTCTCGAGGTCCGAGATTAAATATGGTGATTTTAAGAAGCGTCGGGCGGAAGCGGCAGAACGGCATAGCGATACTAGAGGAAACCGATGTTACGGCACACGCAGAACGGATCAGTAAGTTATGCAAGACAGCAGTCACAATACAGCAGAACAAATATGTATAGATACCGTCCCCCATCCGCAGTTAAAGCGCATGGCAAATCCTCCAGAGTTTGACTACGTTGCGCAAGACTCGGACAGCGTTGCGCAAGAACGCGTCGCAGAGAGGGTGCACTCAGGCCACCAGGTCTGCTCGTTGCAAGTGTTGTTGCAGGAGTCCATCTCGCACTGGAATCCAGTAGTCAGGATTGGGGCAGAAAGTGAACGAAATAGCATGCCGCACCTGATGAGAGCGTAGACGCTGTCGCTTTCGTGTCCTACAACGGCACCATGGTCAATGTATCTTCCAGGTAGCGAAGCATAGATCGAAACGCACAATAACACAAGTCACGTATCCGTAGAACGACCGCGGCTCGGGAGAGTATTCCTTATGTTGCTCACGGAACTTTTGGTGCAAATCTGGGAGTGCCATCCGACATCAGACGGCACCGCGCGCGACAAGGAGGAAAAGACTTACATTTTGCGAACACAGGTGCGGTGTTTTCGCGCTCCCCGTAGCTAGAGAGGTGCTTGTTGATCGTCGCGCCCGCCTTCAATTTCTTCGCCAGGAGGTCATACTTGTTCAAGAACACTGCCATCACCCGCGCGCACGCCCACCCACGAAACCCACAATGAGCGCGCGGCCCCACGGAATCGGACGCCACGAGACGAGCGAGCAGCCATGAAAGGAAGGACTCACAGACGATGATGCACCGCCGCAGGAGCTTGCTCCCCACGACGCTCTTCCAGAGGATGAACGAGTCCTCGAGGCGGTTGACGTGTCTGTCCTCCTCGAGCGACTCGTCGAAGCAGCTGATCGGCGTGAGGAAGAGTAGTGCGTTCGCGTCCTCGAAGTAGGGCACCCAGGCCGCGCGCTGCGGAGGTCGTCAGCTTCCGTGCCAGCGCGGGCAGGGTGGGAGACACGACGTACGGATGAGCGGGCGCCGCCGACGTCGTAGATGATCCACTCGCGGCCAACTGAGCGATCCACGCTTGCTGCATCATCACGAGCGGCATCATTACCACGAGCGGGGCGCGTAGGTTCAGCGACTGCGACGAGTGAGCCCGAAGTGGACGCACCAGGATTCTCGAATCTGAGTTGGTACTCTTGCACGCCTACGGTCCGCAGCCGGGCACGCACGACGTCGTCGTCTGAGGGCTCATACGTGCGTGTCGCTATTCGATCGACGTCGTCTAGGAAGCTGTGATGCGTGCCATCAAACGGATGTTAGCATAGATCAAATGGCGCGGAGACCTTGTCAGGGGAGGATGCATCTAGCAGTCATCCGTCAACTCGGTCGCGGATGACAGCCAGGTCCCGTCGAAACATCAGGCAAGCACCGCGACGGGCAACCGCCAGCAGAACCCCTCCCAACCCCATCCTCACCGCCCAAACCGGCTGACAGACACTCACAAGCCCGCGCTGTCCTCCATCCGCAGCCGCAGCCGCGTCAACATCTCCCGGACCACCCCGTCCTCCCACAGCGTCTTCATATCCTCCCTGCACCCCGCGATCACCTCCGTCGCGTCGTCCCTCGTCTCCGCGCCGGGCGTCGCCGTGCCCTCGCGTGCGCCATGCCCGTGCCCGTGCCCGTGATACGGATGCTGGTATTGCGTGTGCAGCGCGTCCTTCCACGAGCGGTTCGAGCGCAGACAGAAGTCCGCGCTGCGCACGGACCGCACGGACATGCTTCCGCTCCCGCTCGGGGCGTACGGCTCGTCGAACGGCGTCGCGCGCATGCCCGCGCCGTCGTCCGCGCCGAGCTCGTGCGACGCCGCGCCGAGCAGCCGCCGGAGGTCGGTCTCGACGTGGCGGAGGGGCGCGAGGCGGAGCTTGAGGAGCGCGTGTTTGTCGGTGAACTTGAGCGGCGCGGAGATGTCGGGGACGTCGTCGGCGAAGCTCGGGCCGGTGGGTGAGTCTGGCGAGGGGGGAGTGGACAGGGCTGTGTGTGCCGCCGCGGTGGAAGTCGTGTAGGGGTAGGCGCCTGTGCGCGGGCGCTGGAGCGGGTTCGCGGTGAGCTCTTGGGCGAGGACGTCGAGGATGAGGTTGATGGAGTGGACGAGGTTGAGCTGGACGACGGCGCGCCAGGAGGCGCGCTCGGCTGCCCATGCTTGCGGCGCGAACGTCAGCTGGAAGTCTGTGCGGGGAGTCTGGTCATGCTAGCTGAGTGGGACCCAGAGGGCGCGGTTGCGTACTTTTCAATGTGGTCGACTTGCCTGGGATGAGAAGTTGAATGTTAGGCATGTGCGTGATGATAGGAGTCAGATAACGGCATAGCAGGAAGAGGGATGGTCATGAGCAGCAGCTCAACGACAACAATGGACCCGTGGGTATGCGGACTGGCCCGCGAAAGCCCATGTATGTGTGTAGACCATACCCATTCGTAGTCCCAATGATAGAGCAGATGTTGACGATTGAGAGGGAAGCGGGTTTTGGCGAAGTTCACAACGACAATAGGAGGTCCTCTCCTTATAAATGAGAAGCCATGGCTCTTGTCCGCACCAGACGTAGTTGTCTGTGAGCGACATGTCTGCCATAATTCAATACGACCGACGGGTCAATATTGAGAACATTCGGGATAACATCATCGGCCGACATTGGTTAGCACAGCCCAATGTTTGATGTCGTCGGAGCAAAGCGCGCAGGATCATATGGATGTAGAACACCGAGCCTCCCCAGAATGCATTGTGAAGGGTAAACAATGCCCAATATGACCCCACACTCCGGGGAATTTACCAGATTTATCACGTTGTGAATGTGCCTGGAAGACCCCCCACCGACGGAACTTATGTCCGGTCGTATGCACTCTCTATATATGCACTGGTATGGCATCTCCCTTTCGTATCACTGCCTGCACAATATTGCGGCCATCCCCAGATGCCTGACCAGTTGGACACTCACCACTTTCGCTCTGACCAAGCAGCAGCAGCCGGAAAAGACTCTTGTTCTTCTTCCACACCGCCTTTTCTTGACGGAGGCTCTCGTCTATTTCGTCACTGACCTGCTTGGCCTCTGCCTCCCTGCGCAGCCTGTCCGCGCGCGCATCTGGTGTCTCGTCCGGCGGTGGACGAAGGACGGCATCGAGGGGGTCTTCATTGATGGAGAACTTGGAGGGCGAGAACCTGGATTTGGCCATGAATTGCGGGTCGTGAGAGGGCGAGTTGCGACGGCGGGGAAAGGAGGAAAGCAGGAGGTGGCAGGATTGACGCTGCGTTGACGCTGCGCAGGCAGTGATATGTAGATCCAGTATAGATCTGGTATGTTTCATTCAGGGTACGGAAGCAAACCGCCCGCCTCGCGACGGTATCAGAACGGCGGCGGCCCTCAGGCGCCCTCCCCAGCCCGGGGCGCGTCGGTGGCGCCCAGATCGTACTGCGCTCAGCCAATCCGCAGCCGCGCTGAACGACGTGCCGCGGCCTCATACTTTCTCCTCACTATTTACTATAATTTAGTAGTCACCGGCTCCCGCGGCCGCATTCGGCCCGACCTGTTTCTTACGGTGAGTCTGTTTCTGAACCATTCCGCCGCATCATAATTCAGGGCGTCTACATAGGCTATACCGTGTACCATACTCATATTCTCCCGAACGTTGCACGTCTATCAGCAAGCGCAGCGCAGATTTCTGGGTTGAGCCATGCCTGTAAGTACACCGATTCCGCTCTCGTGCACATTCTGAGCTGTATATGAAACTTACTGCCTTAAATACCGAGGCCCGGGATGCAGGAAGGCCCGAATGTGTTGGAGGACAGGACGACATCACCGACGCGACTGCGCGACAACTAGCCGAAGACAAAGATTTCATCCTCACCCGCTCCGACGGTCCGCATGTGCGAATGATCACCGAGACCGGGAGTCACATCCGCAAAGCCTCGACGAGTCCAGCCACACTGATCATAAGCGAGCAGGTCGTTCGTCCTACTCATGTACCCCAAAGGTCTTCTATAGCCTACATAAGACGCGCTTTACAATCATCCAGCGTTGAGTACAATGCCGTCATTAATCTAACTCAGATTGATCAGCTTGAGTGGATACCACTGCTTGCCGCGAACAGCTCCGGCGGTGCCTCGATCAATATGAAGAAGCACACTTGCGGATGATCGTGTATCTGGCCCATCCGCGATCAGCCCAGGTCGATCATAAACATCAGTACGTAACGTAGTGAGTGAGTGAGAAGTAGAAGCGAAGCTAAGCGAGAGCTCTCGCCGTGTCCATAGCCATGCCTGGTTACGCCCTTCGGCGCCTGGAATGTGGAGGATCCTGGTTGCTCAAAGTCACCCAACGATGCAGAGAATTCCAGCGACTCAACGGGACTTGATGTTATGTGGAACACGTCGGTTTGAAACATTGCCCTGGCTAGCCTGATACAATTTGTTAGAGCCCTTATTGCTCACATCAACGATGCACATCAGGACAACCAGATGTCACTCAATCAAAGACGATCGATTCAGTCGAGAGCAAGACGAGTGTATAACACAGCGAACGCAGAGCTAGCGCAGTAGATAACGGCATAATTTCAAGATTGCATACTTCGGGTCCGGGTCTGCTGCATTCATAATATGGCGACGATGAGAGGTACGAGCAGGGAAGGGCAAGGCAGCTCAGGAGTCAAGAGTGGGAAGGCATGGGTCAATGGGTACGTCAGACGAAGTGACGCAAGACGACGAAGTACGAAGCGCGACGGGGAACGCAAGAAAAAGGCGAGAGGGACACGTATCTGATACATGGAGTGCGTATACCATACAGTACACATGCGTTGTGGTGGAGTGTCCGGGTGCGGATCAGTGGGTGCGGGTATCCAGGATGCGATGATGTCCGTCAGAACCGAGAGGCTCACTCACGCCGCGAGCATGCTCATGCGCCGCGCCTTCGGTGCCGAGTTCTCCTTCTCCTTCTCGTCCGCCTCGCTCGCCGAGGCCGACACCTCGCGGTCGCGGCTCACGAGCGTCGCCGGCAGGCGCGACGACACGGACGTCCGGCGCACGAGCGTCGGTGTCGGCGTCTTCGCGAAGGCGCTCGGGGGCCCGGCGATGGACGCGCGTGACGATGATGCAGATGGTATCCGCGTCGGCGTCGCGTCCTTCGCGCCGGCAGTGCTTGACGCGGAGTTCGTGCGTGAGATGTTGGGAGGCGGGCCCATTGTGCCTTCGAGCGACCGTTTCCTGACTGTGGTTGCTGTCGACGCGGCGCCGTTCGCACGCACGCTCCGGGTGAGCGCAGGCTTCACAGTTGACGGTGTATCCACGCCCTTGCCCTTCAGTGTCGACGGCGTCTCGGCGAACTTGCCCTTCGTCGTGCTACCCGTATCCGACAGCACGGAAGACGGTCGTGACCCATTCACACTTGGCGTGCCGAAGATGGAGGACTCGCGCCGGTGAGGAGGGACTTTCGAAGGTGCAGCGGGGGTGGCAGATCCACCGCGCACGCTCATACGACGTTTGAGCTGTCATTCAAACGTAAGTTTGTGTAGAAGACAGAGAGCTGGAACACGCACCAGCTCGAGCTCCTGCTGCTTCGAGTCCAGGGCGATGTTCAGACCTTGGATGTCCTCCTTGTCCTGCGCCCGCTGCTTCTGCAAGTTCACGAGCTTCACCTCCTTGTCTGCGCTCTCCTGCTGCAAAGCATGCACCTGCTTTCGGAGCCTGTCCACTTCCTCCTGAAGCGCGTTCGCCCTGTCCCTCAGCGCGCCTAGCTCGACGCCCGTTTCGCCCTTCTCTCTCAAGAGCGCCTCGAAGTTAGCCCGCGCCTCGACCTCACGCGCGACGACCTCCTGCAACCTACGGCTCTGGTCGTTCACAATCCGCGCGTGCTCGCGCTTCATGCGCGCCGCGTCTTCTTCTGCGTCGTCCTTGGCTGACTCTGCCTCCCGCACGCGCTCGCGCATCTCCTCTGCCTCGGCGTCGCGCACCTTGAGTTGCGTCTCGAATCGCGCGGCACGGTCCATCGTGTACTGCTTCTCTTGCGTGAGCGAAGTAAGTTCGGCTTCCCGCTCCTGGAGTGCCCGCGTGAGCTCTTCAGATTGCTCATCCGCGGAGTGGACCTGGTCCTCGAGCTCCCTGCACTCGCGCTCGAGCTCCTCCTTCGCGGTCAGGAGCTCCTGCATCTCCGTCTCCAGGTCTGCTTTGCTGTTCTCGCCTTGTGCCCACTCGAACTCCATGGTGGACACCCGCTCGTTGAGCGCGTCGGCCTGCGCCTTGAGCGTGTCGCGCTCGTGTGTGAGGGTGTTGATCTGCTCGCCCGCCTCCTCCGTGTGGCGCCACTGCGCCTCGAGTTCGTCCTTGAGAGTACGCAACTCCGAGTCGCGCCGGAGGGTCTCCTCGCGCGCACCCGTCAGCTGTGCTTGCAGGGATGTCTGCTCGCTGCGCAACGCCTCGTTCTCTGCAAGGAGGCGGGCGCGCTCCTCAACCCAGTCACTCTCACCTGAGGTCTCGCGCATGGAAGGTGCAGGGGCTGGCAGACCATGGTTGCCGCTCATCTCGAGATCCAACTGCATCCTCTCCATCTCCTCTCTCGCGTCCCGGATCCCCCGCTGCAGCTCCTGTTCACTGTCCTCCTTCCTCTGCAGCTCATCCCGGGTCCGCTCCAGCTCTTCCTCCCTCATACTCATCTCCCCCTTCACCGACTCCTCTCTCCGCTCCCGCTCCCTGCACTCCCGCTCAAGCTCCCCGATCCGCCTGTGCATCGCCTGCAGCGCCATCCCACTCGCCTCGTCCATCACGCTCCGCTCGCTCGCCTCCTCCCGGCTCCTTTCGACCTCGTCGCTCAGACCGCGTACACACTTCTCAAGCTCCGCAACGCGCCGGCGCCAACCCTTCACGAGGCCCTTCCGACGCTCACACTCCTTCTCGCACTCCGAGAGGCGCTGCTGCAGGAGCGCGACGAGCTCGTCGCGAGCAGACAGGTCGACCTCGTATTGCGCGCACAGCTCCGACTTAAGTGCGAGTGCAGTCTGCAAACGCCACGCGTTGTCCTCTTCGCGGGAGACCTTCCGCGCGTGCGTGGGGTGGTTCGGCGGCGTCGGGGGCACCGTGCCCGGGGTGAAGAACGTCGTCGCGTACGCCCCGAAGGGGTCCTTCTCCTTGGGGCGCTCTGGGGAGAGCGGCGAGGGCGGCCGCGATGCTAACACCTTCAAGGCAGACGTGTCGTTGATATCCGCCTCCGGCACCCCTTTCGTCGACCCACTCGCGAACGAGTGGAACACCGTGTCGCTCAGGGCACGACCTCTGCTCTTCGAGAATGACGATCCGGGGGGAGGCGTACTTGTCCGCGCCTCGTCCATGGGGCTGGTCAGCGAGCGGAACACCGTCTGCCCAAAGCTGAACGAGTGGCTGCGATCATGCATGCCTTGCTTGGCGGGCGGCGTCGGCGGTCCTGACCTCTCTTCCCCGTTCGGTGCGTCTACCTCCGAGATCTCGACTGCACTGTCCAGGAGCGGCACCTCGTGTCCAGCTGGAATCATCGGCATCTCCACCTCGTTTGACAGGTCGAAGATGTTGGAAACATTCGGCGGAGGTTCCTGGGTCAACATGCTCGGCATACCCTGCCCCAGCATGCTAGGCGTAGTTGGTACAGAATTCGCAAACAGCTCTTGAGCCACGGGCCTCGCTGGTTTGGCATTAGCGCGGTGGAGACGTGCGGCGAAGGAGACCTCGTCGGGCTCGCTGCTCGCGCTCGAAACGTCGGGTGTGATCAATTTGTACGCGTCGCGGCTGAAGAAGCGCACGCTCTGCCCTGTAGCGGGCGTGTTACGATCGCGTAAGATGGAGCGGAGTGAGTTGTATCGTGCATCTGTTGTCGGTGTAACCGGGGGCTTGTTGTCCTGGAGAGACACTGCAGAGTCCTGAGACGGCCGCACGCTGTGTGTCGCTTCCTGCGGGCGAGAGCGAACTGAGCCATAGCGGGCGACATCTGCAGGAGAGCTCGACTGCGAGTGGTTGTCAGATATGGACACCGTTGATGTTGAATCCTGGGATGGGCGGGGCGCATGTGATGGCTGGGATTCTTGGGGCCACGGGATCGCAGCGAGCCGAACTTGAAGACTTCCGAGATGGGTGTGCTTGAGCGCTCGTGTGGACCCTCATGCTGTGGGCGGTGATTTGACTCTATGGATGAACGACCAAGTGAGATTTCGGATGCTGCAGATGATAAGTGCGTCAGTCATATGATCCTCAATACACACCGCGAGTGGAAGACGAGAAGGAACATTGTAGGTACAGCCCAAGCCTCGTATGCAAGTGAGGCCATGCGATGGCAAGACCAAGATGCGTCAGACGACAGTAGGACAGCCTCAAGCATCACCACGTCTAGTTTGGGACTCGGGGTGAGTCCCTCTTGTACCATGCTATGGGACAGATCTATTCCACAGATCGAGAAATCATTTCTATTGCGCGGCACTAGCTCGTGTCACTCCTGGCATGTCCGTCTTATAACCAGAGCTCGTACAGCATCACCAGCCCGGGACGCTCTCGCAATTGTCACATCCGAGTCGCATGCGATGACATTCCAACCACTGGCTACCGATACGGAAGAGAGTACTCACCACTTGCAAGATTCTGGAGGGACGACTTTACTTTCTTCGGGAGCAGGAGCGGACTCATAATGGGGCTTGTAACGCCTTGCTCCGATGCCTGAGTGTTGATCGGTGGCGGCTGTGGCCTGCCTGGTTTCTTGAAGATGCCCTTGCGACCATTAAGTGTAGGAGACATTGTCGGACTCGAGGGTGGGAAAGGGATCTCGGAGGGATGTTCTGCGTGGAAGACAGAGAGGTTGGGATGCTGTTCGTATACGCCAGCGAGAACGTCTGCTTTGGATGGCGATGGCTCGTCGTCGCCGTCGACGAGTGAGGGAGTGGAGGGGCGTTTGAGTGCGCTGCTGAGTTTAGACCACATGCTGTTGTTCGATGTCGATAAGTTAGGTTTTGAAGTTATGTTCTTTGGGTAAGGATGTGGCAGAGAGCGCGGAAGTGGTGTATCGACATGAGATGTGGTGGTAAGCGAGGAAGATTAGCGCTGTGGCTGCGACCAGACAACTCGGTTCGGGCGCTAAATGTTGGACGTCGAACAGTCGCGCTTGTCATGTGATCGCGTGTGCCCGTTGGCGCTTTGCTCAGAGGTGCAGCGGGCGCTGGGCGAAGCTACATACTACCACCCCTGGGCCCGTGCCAATTTGAATCCGTCACTTTGGTCAACTGTTACTTACACAGAGCCTGTTACTTGACTATTGTGATCAAAGACTCGGAAGGGTACAGCTTCAGATCTGTCGAAGGCCATGAAGCCAACATGAAGCTCAAGCCCGGGCCTACTCTCAGTGAGTCGTCGTACACTGAACCCTTGAAGACTTCAAACTGAGCAAACTATGATCTAGGAGCAGTAAAACTACGTTGCACGTATCAGATACCGTGACTTAGAGATCCTGGCACATTGGAACAACCCGTCAAAGAAATTGTGTTGATGGGAGACGGATGGATCCCGTATGAACATCTACCATAATCTTACACATCGGTGAGCTCATATTCACCCATGGTTTGCGAGAGGAAGGATCTTCCAGTTTTATCCGCGGGGAATACGCACTGGTGATGTGAACTCGGATTGGCGGCCCCAGTACTGCAGGCGCGTTTGCTGCCTGCGGGTGCGCCCGTTGTTGCCTTCGAGTACTTAGTACTACTTGCGCAGCCCGAGCGATTACACGGACGCTGAAGAACATGTGGACTCCATTGTTCAAATCAAAGGAACCTCGCAGCGGCTCTGCGCTTGTGACCGATGTCTGGCACTACCGGAACTTCATTTCACTGATTTGATTCACATTTCGTATCATATCCCTGTTTCTTTCCTCCTCGCGCCAGATAACCTGTCCGCGCGCGATATGAATAGACTCTTTGCAACCCTTGGTGTCCCAAGGCACAGTGGCTGGCTTCTGGGTTCTGTACAAACTGCCACCGGAAGTCAAGATGGCTGGCATGTTGCCGTTACATCCCCCTCGTATCACAGGGACACCGCAGTGATATTTCAAAGCTCGCTCGCCACAGTTCGCCTTTCATGCTGCCACCCCATGCTGGTGGCCCGTGGGCGCGGCCGGATGAATGGCGAAAAGTGCTCAGCTCACCAAGCATGGAGATCCGGTGTCCGGAATACTTCTCTGAGGGGAGTGCGATTCTTCTTGAATCTGGATCCAACTACTTATATCACTAGTTCCTCACATATTATAGGTCCTGCGATGCGGTAGTTCAGCGCAGTCGCCGCTGGTGGCCGGTGGAGCTGCGAGATATACTCAGCAGAACCTCCATAATTTGCATTGGTGCGAGCCATACCTCAACCCAAATCCATGGAAAGGAATAGCGAAATTCCCGCATCCCGATTTCAGTGTCTCACATCATTAGCGTGCGAAGCCCGTCAGCACAGGGGAGGCGTCTGGCACCTAGCGGAATGAATATAAAGGCTCGCAAAGTGACCGCTCCTCCGCTCCCGAAACTTCTCCCTGTGAGCCACGTACTTGTGCCGGACTGCGAGATGAGTGTCGGACACACCGATGAACCCAATGCGCAAGACAAAGACGGTGTTCCGAAGAACCATGACATCTCTATCCGGTATGTAGATCCTAGAGCATATACTTCCCTCTCCGGCACTGATACGAAGGTCGCGCAGCTACCGCACGCTCTCCATCCAGGTGGACGAAAGCCAGGGCGAGAAGCCCAGCGCTTCTAAGAAGGGCAAGTCCGACAACGATCCAGCATCGGGCATCCGCAATATCGACGTTCACGCCCTGTCCCCGGAGGAGGTCTTCGCACGGTATACTACCTCGCCTACTGTCGGGCTCGAGGCCGCCGCCGTCGAGCGGCGCGCCAAGTCCGGAGGCAAGAACGTCATCTCGCCGCCGAAGACTCAATACTGGAAGAAAGCTCTAAACTATGTGTTCGGAGGGTTTAACTTCCTGATGTGGATCGCATTCATTGTCACCATCGTGAGTCCCCTGATCTGCGCGCACAGTGGCACGAGATAAATCATTTGTCTTAGCTGTCGTATAAACCTCTGGGTGAGCCCGACCCCGCTGCATTCAATCTCGGTGTCGCCGTTCTGTTGGTAAGCCAGAGCATCCAGTTGTTCGCCTCTTGTGAATGCTCACATATCGTACTAGCTTCTCGTCATCATCATTTCCGCCACTTTCTATGCGCTCGTTGACTGGCACGCATCACGCATCATGAGCTCAATTAAGACACTCATCGCTGAAGAAGCAACGGTCATCCGCGATGGAAAGCACCAGACAATACCAGCACGGGACGTCGTTGTAGGCGATCTAGTGGCGCTCTCAATGGGTGACCGTGTACCTGCGGATATCCGTCTAGTCCAGGCGTCGTCCGACCTCCGCTTCGACCGCTCCCTGCTTACTGGCGAAAGGTAAGATGCACGCCCTTCTCATTTACTTCACAACACCATTGACCCGTCCTTCTAGTGACATGATCCCCGGCACGCTCGACCAAACCTCACCCAATGCCCTCGAGACGCGTAACCTCGCACTCGCTTCCACCTTCGTCGTCCAGGGGACCTGCACCGGGGTTGTCTTTGGGATCGGCGACCGCTCTGTCATGGGCCGCATCGTCGCTATGTCGGGCGAGACTAAGTTCAAGCTAACCACTGTTCAACAAGAGGTGTGGTTCTTCACCAAGATTGTCTCTAGCCTCGCGCTGTCGCTGTTCATCATCTCGATTATTGTCTGGGCTGCATGGCTGCGGAAGAGCTATCTCGGCTATGAGGCTGCGAGTGGAGCTATCATCAACTCAATCGGTTGCTTGACCGCCTTTGTTCCCCAAGTATGTCTTACAATTTTCGCGCCTCGTGAGAACCATAACAAACTGTGTTTCAGGGCCTCCCCATCTGTGTGGCTCTGTCACTGACCATAGTAGCCAAGCGCATGGCGAAACATAGCGTCCTCGTGAAGAACCTGGCCACCATCGAGACACTCGGCTGCATGTCCGTGCTCTGTTCGGACAAAACAGGAACTCTCACCATGGGGAAGATGGCAAGCGCATAACTGATTGCTTAGATAACCCTCGCACTGATTTGACGTCTGCTTTCCAGTCTGTACAGAACGTTGCATTTCTCGACGGTCAGTGCAGCGTCGCCGGACTAACCGAAAACGAGGCCTCCGCTCCGCCTGCTTTGAAGGCCCTCCATATGGTCGCACGGCTGTGTAACGGTGCCAAGTTCGACGCAGCAACAGAACACCTGCCGCTCGAAGAACGGACTATCAAGGGTGACGCAACTGATAGCGCGGTCCTCTCCTTCGCGGAAGCACTCCGCATCCCGTCCCTCAATATAGATGCACAGTCCCTACTGGCTAGACACGAGAAGCTCTTCGAGATCCCGTTCAACTCGCGTAACAAGTGGATGCTCTCCCTCTGGCGCTCGCTCCCGCAAGCCTCACCCGACTCAGTTATCGATCTCTCACCGAAGTCGACCATCGGAAACACCTGGCTGCTTGTGAAGGGCGCTCCAGACATACTTTTCCCCGCGTGCACAAGCGTTATGCAGTCAGATGGTACCGTCAAGTACCTCGACACCGCCTCACGACGCCAACTCTTCGCCCTGCAGGAAGACTGGAGTAGCCAGGGCCAGCGAGTCCTCGCCTTATGCCGCCGTCCGCTTGACGACGTCAAGATCAGCAAGGTCACGCCTGCGAACGACATGGAGGAGCTGATGTACGCGGAGCTACAGAAGCTGACGCTGGTGGGATTTGTGGGCATTCGTGATCCGCCGAGGCCAGACGTACCTGCAGCGGTGGCTACGATTCGCCGTGCAGGCGTGCGAGTGTTCATGGTTACCGGTGACTTCAAGCTGACTGCTCTGGCAATTGCAAAACAGGTATGCCACGTCGTATTAGTACCCTGGTCGGAATGGTTTGAGCTCACAGGCCCTTCAGATTGGTATCATCACCCAGGATAAAGTGGACTCGATCCACGAGCTACGCTCTCCCGAAATCTTGAAGCAGTACGCCGACCTGACCCCGCCTGAGGTTAAACCCTCTGACGACCAAGACGAATACCGCGCCATTGTCCTGACCGGCGACGACGTTTCCACTCTGCAGCACGAGGACTGGAACGTAGTGGTCGGGAGGTACACCGAGATCGTCTTTGCGCGGACGACACCCGAGCAGAAGCTGCAGATCGTGGAAGCCATCAAAGCGCGTGGAGACAATACCGTCGCAGTCACCGGCGACGGTGTGAACGATGCCCCGGCTTTGAAGGCAGGGGATATTGGCGTGGCCATGGGGTCGGGAAGTGATGTCGCAAAGGAAGCAGGTAAGCCCCCAGGCTCATACACTGTCATTCATTCCAACCGCACCATTTACCGCATGGGCAGCCGCTATGGTACTACTCAACAACGATTTCGCTTCCATCGTTGTCGCCATTGAGATGGGACGGCTGGTCTTTGACAACCTCAAGAAGGTCATGATCTACCTCATGCCGGTACGTCTATCTTCTACGGTACATCAGACGACTACCGCTCACCGGGCATTGAATGACAAGGCTGGTACCTACACCGAGTTCATGACGGTGTTCGCCAACGTCTTCCTCGGGATGCAGCTCGCTCTGAGTTCCTATCTGCAAGTCTGCTTTTCCATTACGAACGACGTCGTCATGTCGATCTCGCTCATGTATGAGAAGCCCGAAGCCGGTATGCATTACCGGAGGTTGCTGTGCTCGCATGGGTGATCTTACTCGTCGCTCGTGCACATTTCACAGATCTCATGCTCCGCAAGCCGCGAAATGCGCGTACTGATCGCCTCACGGACTGGCGTTTCTTCTTCCAGATATATCTGGTCCGTAGTCTCAAGCCTGTTTCAGACAAGCACCGGTCTGACTCTTTCCTGCGCCAGTTCATTGGCTTAATGATGTGGCCCTGTGCGATGAGCATGTGGTTCTTATATATGGACCAGCAAGGACTCAGTTTCTACGACGTAATACTGGTGTACAACAAATGGACGGATGGATACCATGGCTACACCATCGACCAGCTGACACACTTCGTCTCCGTAGGCCAATGCATCTAGTGAGCTCAGTCTCCATCTGGACCCACTCAGTTGCTAATGCTCTCGTAGCTACGTCACCATGGTTTTCATGCAGTATGGAGGCCTATTAGCGGTGCGCAATCGCCGAGTCTCTATCCTACAGTCAAATCCGCTCTGGGGGCCTCGCCGCAACTACGTCGTGCTGATGGGTATGGTTGGCACGGCGCTCATCGCTGTCGTTAACTTGTACGGGCGAGGACTTGAGGACGTCTTCAGCACGACGCCCATCCCAGGGATGTTCTGGGGCATACCGTTTGCCTTTGCGCTCGGAATATTGACCATGGACGAGATCAGAAAGTTGCTAGTCCGCACATACCCGAAGGTAAGTGCCTCAGGCGTGCTTGTCCACGTAACGGTTTCAACTAACCCGGTTGTTCGTGGTAGTCATTCATCGCAAAGATGGCGTGGTAGTGAATCGGCTTGCTGACTCGGAGTTCGGAGATCAATAGATAGTAGTGACGCGGAGGATGTCCTAGCAAACGAGATGAAGAGCTTGTTTGTCCCTAGGATGATTAATACACGGAGATAAGTCGTATGCCGGAGCAAGCCCAAGTGAAAGTGTATCGACTGAGGGCCTTGCACAAGCCTGCAAACGTTGTCACATCTTGTCTCGTACCTACCTGTACCAATGCGCGTCCTAGAATAGTCGCACCCCTGCAGCGGAAGTGTCCTTGCAGTCCGTACCACTCGCAGCCGGCCACCGCACACATGATCGTACACGGGCGTCATCTATGCCACGACTTCAGTCTTGCTCCTTCTCTGCAGTGATCGCCCATATAAGAACAGACTGTCGCCCAATTTGAAGGATTAGGCGACATGAAAACACGGATTCTCATGTTCATCCGATACGGTGTTACAAGTGATAGATTGTATGCTCCTGCCCATCGCCCAGGTTCTCGAGGACGGCGGACCCTATCATCCAGGTCAGAGAAGCACTGTGATGGGGATGGTACCCTTACCGAGCTGGTGGTTCACATCTCACGGCGTCCGGCCTATCTCATACTTAACTGGAGTACATCGCCCCTCCGAATGTGGGGTTTCCATATGACTGCGATGTGACACCTCCTATGGGCTGCCGCCACTTCCGTTCTCCTTGGTCCTGCCCCAATACAGGCGGCGGTCGATACTGCGTCCTTCCGCGGTTCGTCTGCGCGTGCGGATCAGATTGGGGCAACTGACGAGTCGTTTGGTCTGGCGGGGGAGAAGTCCATATGAAACGGGCGCCTGCGGATGCTGGACTGGCTCTTAGCTTGTCGCGCAGCCGCATCAGAGCTTTGCCTAGCTCGTTTCGCCCTAGGCCATCCTGGCCACATCCCCAGAACGAGTCGACCTGCGGTATCTTTAGTGTCTTGCTGATGCGAGCGGGACTGATATACGTACCGGACTGTCCTCGATGAGCTCACTATCACCCGTCTGGAGGAGCATGTCTCGAAGCGAGAAATGTTGTGCAAACTTCGCCTCGAGGACGTCCTCCATCACACGCACGTTGACGTCAAACCAGTCTGCGCGCTGCAGCGGGCGAAGGTTCCCTGCTTCCTGAAGAGCGTCGCGGGATCCGGGGAGCAGGCGGATGCGCTCCGCCAGGTCTGGTTGGCTTGGCATGAACTTGTGTGCTTGGAACACTGCGGACGTGGGGCGGGACCGCACGCCTCAGATTGTGCATAAGCAGAAGAACGCAAGGGAACGTACGATGTTCTGCGGTGGGATACATGCGGCCATCCCAATGAATAGGATACGGCGCGAAGTTTGTGAACCTGTTGACGCAATTCGTCATAGAACACTTTACACCGTGCGCATAAAGCACAATCGCACAGAATACGAACTCGTAGTATGGCTGTTGACGGTGATAGAAGCGAATCGCAGGGGCTGGTCCCGCGCGTCGAGTGAATGCTGGCGGCTGGGAGTACGATCGAGAGCGTGCGTTGAAGCTAGTTTCCGGCCTCTGAGGAACGACTGAGCACGCGTCGTACTTCAGCATAGATCTGCGCACTCTGAGTGATCGACATACCTTGCTCGATTGGATCTTGTGCATCTGCTGCCCTCGACAATAACCCGTTTCGGGATCTGCGTGGATCAGAGATTGACACCGATCTGCCGCTGCGATGACCTTGATGCGACTCCGGTGCCGGCCACCAAACATCCTGGACTGAAATCGGATATTGTATCGGCAGGGTGTAGTAGGCAGGAGGGGCATATGCTACTGGCGGCGGGTAACCGTGATAGACGGGCCGATTCATGACTACGGCTACTGCGAGCTTGCAATCCTGGCTCGGCAATTGGAGAACGTCGGCGTTTAAACGTTGAGCAGGAGTTCACTATTCAAGACAGCGGGGGCGATGACTGTAAGTGGAAAGATCGAGAGCGGCACACGCAAACAGGACGTACGCGGCCATAGCGAACCACTCTTCCCGATACGTGTATATGGTTTGACCACGCTGTGTCGCGGAGTCTGACGGTGGCTTGAAGTGCTCGAGTCGATACAGCGATGTCTCGTGCCCTGGGTAGTCTACCTCAGGGTACCAAGACAGCAGAACATCGCGACGTTCAGTAATATGTAGTCGAGGGCGCAGCGTTGATGGAACGTGCCAGTATAGGCCAGTGGGCCATCGTAGGTGGTTGATTACGTAAGCTACGGCTCGGCTCACGTTCAAATTGGTGTCCATACATACGAGCGCTAACCATAAGTATGCGACCGCCCTCCCCCACTCAACAAGGTCGTGTTGACTAGGGCCTGCCTAGTACAGAAGGCTAGAGCGCTAAGTACGTCGTCTCCTTTGTTGGCAAGCACTGCGCAGTTATATTCTCGAGCTGGGTGCAGAAGACGGCCAAGCAGCCATTTTCCTTCTGCTTTCCGATGACCGTAGAGTCGAAGCCCAGATCAGGCAAAATCCTGAGCGCACAACTCCATGCGGCAGGGACGCGGCCGGCGCAACCACAGCGTCAATGAAACCACAAGGGATACCGGTATTGCCAGTGTATTGATCGACTGGAACCCTGGGCCCATAGTGGGCCAGCAACGCTCAGCACTTATGACCGACCATAATTCCACAGGCTCAAGGCATAGCGTTCGTTTTTAGCGTCGAGACGAGAAGTAGGGGCCAATTTGGACGCCACATTGAAAGCTGCAAACCTGCCACCACATTGAGAGCGCCTCTGCGGACATACGAGGCCGTACTGGCAGACGCCCTCTGCGAATTGAGAGGCATTACACGGTGCACTTTCTTGACAATAATTTTGACCTTAGTAGTATCGCATCTGCGAAGGTGGTCTACTGCCTAGAATCGGTGTTTCTTCATAAGAAACTCAGCACCTGTACGTCTGGATCACTGCCCTCGTACTGTATCATGCGACTGAGCTTGCAACTCTGTCCACATGTACAAATTTTATTTCATGGGTACACCCTCCGCGAGAGGCGTTCATCAGAGATGTTACACAAGCGCAGAATCACAGGAAATCTGTCTCCGTGAAATCGTCCCTCTGCGCATGAAGTGTGAAGGTAGGTCCTTTTCCATGCGAAGGTTGGACGTATTGAAGGCAGCTGCGATCGCCGAAACGCAGCAAAGACACGGAACTCCTCAGGGCGCCACCGTCTAGACTCTAGTGCGAGCAAGAACCAGAGCGCTGGGGTTCAAGTCCAGACAGCCATGTCTGCGAACGCGTTGTCACTAGCGCGTCGATGGCCGAGAGCCTCTCGGAAATTTGGAAAGATTGCGAGTCATGGTGCGTAGTTCCATCGGAGCGCGGAATCTTATTCATCCATTTTGCACCTCGCGCGGCTACCCAGTGAACAGTTCACTCACTAGCAGATAGCTCCCTGGAGATCAGAGCCCTAGTGGTTGTTTGGGCGGTGCGGCCTTTCGTCGCGGGTCTTCGTGGCCTTGCACGAACGAAGTCCCGGTCGTGTGCTACGGTAGTGCTATAACACGCACGGCAGGATAGCGGTCTGTCAGGCCAGCTAGGAATATATTTTGATGGATCGTACCTCACACTGGTCAGCGAGCCGTGGCGCTGTACGGGCAGCCAACGTTCGTCTTGATGGCCGCGAATTAGACCGGCCCCTGGGTTGCCTTGACGCTGTGAGTCAGGAGCTGACAGTACCCTTTGATGCACTGAACACGATGGACATCGTCGAGAACCAATTCTCTTCCATCCGACGTCGGCGTAAAGCCTGAGGCACAGTCGCCTGCGGTACGTATCTGATATCCCCAGCCTTATGATGTATAAAAAGGCTTATAAAGGCTTATTCCTCAGAGCGGTGATTCACTCGCCTACCTCCCCCCGCCATAGTAAGCAGTTCAGATATATTGCAATGCAATTCAAATCTACCGTCCTCGCCTTCCTCATTGCCGCTAGCTCCGTAGCCGGGGTCTACAACCCTGTCGGCCAATCCTGCGATACCCCAGGTGAGTGCAGCTTATCGTCACACCGCCGTCAACTTCAAACTAGTGTCTCACTGTTAAATTAAGGTGGGGAAGGCTGCGCCAACGACGTACCGAGCCTCAACGGTGGTGACGCCTTCATCTACGAGTGCGGCCCTACCGGCACGTTTGTGTATCTTGCCGGCTGCGGGTGCTTGACCTGCTGCGAGGCTGACGCTAATGGAGCGGCGTATTGCACTTGAAGTATGTGTTGAATGCTTCCAGGTCTTCGTGGACTCGTATCTAATCCTCGAACATCTTGCAGAAATGAAAGTATGCCAATGATGGCAGGTGGCCATCATTGCCAATGTTCCACGGAAAACCCGCAGTAAATTGCGTAACAGAATTGATACATTCGCCGTCCACGCACTGGCAGCCCGTGGCTGACGATGCAAGCTGGACACTTTGGGTCCGAGACTGCGTCAGAACGTCACTCGAAGTAAACAGGCGCTCACCTCAGCGACTTGTATGGTCTGCAACGGAGATTAGCTGTCGCAGTGAGTTAATACCGGATAGGACTTACTGATGCGCTGAATCCCGTGAGCGGGACCGATCCCTAATGCTGTCTCGTCCGACGTCGGGGTGATGTCACGAGCGGTATGCATATGTCTGTAATGCATGTAAGGCTCGCGATGGCTACTTCTGGTGAGACAGAGCAACGATTAGCCTCCCCATCCCAGCCTTGCCGAGCAGTCCAACCATCTCGTAATGCAATTCTACCCATCTACCGCTGTTGCCTTGCTCGTCGCTGCCAGCTCCGCTGCCGGCGATGTCTATAATCCCATCGGTCAGCGCTGCTCTCCTCAGGGTAAGTGCAGCTCGTCGTCTCGCAGCTCGTCAAACTAGGGTTCCAAATGTTTTCATAAGGCGTGGAAGGGTGTGCGAACAACGTACCGAGCCTCAACGGTGGTAACGCATTCGTCTACGAGTGTGGCCCAGCCGATAAGTTTGTGTACGTTGCCGGATGCTCGACGTGCTGCACGGCTACTTACCACCAATGGGGCGTACTGCACTTGAGTTATGTGTCGAATGTCTCTTGATCTTCGTGAATCTAATCTTGGAGCATCTGGTAGAAGTGAAAGAAAACTAATCGTCGAGGGCCCCGGCCCGTTATGATCACCAATGCCAATGATCCACGGATAAGTCGTATTTGACTGCGTAATGGGATCAATCCATCTGTCGTTCAGAGAGCCAGTAGTCGATTGATTTATTTGCGTCGGGAAGCCCTGAATACATGAAGGTTTTCTGCTGTACAGATATGGCTATATTAGTGGTCTCTCAGTCATCACCGAAGCCACGATCGTCGACGTGGTATGACATGCATGAGAACATAACGACGACGCGGTGATTGAGCGCACAAGGTCGCCGGTGGGAACTGATAAATCTTCTAGAGATCAGTGCGCTGCGCCCGTAACGTAGAACACGCACCAGGTGGAATATCGACCTCATCGTCGTTCAGATACCACGCCCCTACGCAGCGAATAGAGTCATGTTGAGTTGATGCACACGCGACACAAAGTACTGGGCTTACGATCGCCCGTCATGGTCTTCTCGTTATACGTCTGTCCATCCCCGAGCCAGTGCATACGGTTCTTCACGCCTTCCGGAAGCTCGTACCGGAAATCTTCCCATCTCGGTTGTTCGAAGGCTCGGACGGCGTGAAGGGACGAACCTAGGAAAAATGAGCCTGCGAGCTTGCTGCGAGCAATACAGCAGCAGGACCGGACATACCCGGCCATAGGGCGACAACCCTGCCCTGTTCCTTCCCCAACTTGTACCATGACCTGCACTTCTCGCTGTATACTGTATTCGGGAAGTAACTCTGGGGGACGAATCAGATCTCTCTGTTATCGGCACACGACACCATCATCATAGCCCACCTCTAAGTACTCGTCAAAATCCGCGACAGCCTCCTTCGCCGCCTCAATACTCTTCAGCCTCTCTCGCTGCATCTTCTTCGCCGCCGCGACCGCGTAGTCCACCTGTCTCTCAATCAGCACCAAAAGCGCGCCACTGCCCGGCGCACTATTCGGTCCGAGACTCATGAACCAGTTCGGGAAGCCGTCCGTGCAGACGGCGAGGTACGTCGACGGATGCGGGGACCACTTCTCCTGGATCGTGACGCCGTTCCGGCCAACCACGGGGAAATCGAGCTGGAAGGAATAATCATAGCCCGTGGCGCAGATGATGATGTCGAGGTCCTCGTGCGTGCCGTCGACGAGCTCGATGCCTTTGTTGGTGACGCCCTTTATGTGGGTGGGTTGGAAGTCGACCTAAGGATGTGCATGCTCAATGAGACGGACAGTCGCCTCAGGACGGAGGGAAGGTGGGAAGGTGTATACTCACGTTGTCCGCGCACAAGGCTTCCAAGTAGCCAGGCCCCGGTGTCAATCGCCTGCATGCAACACCGAACTCTGGGATCACTGTGGTCGGTCCAGGACAAGGCTTAGTAGTGCATCTATGGATCGTCAGTGATGTGGGTCTCACGGAAGTCGGCGATCCATGGCTTCTTGGCGAGTCTCTTCTTCATATGAGCGTGGAAGGCTGCGCGTACGGCGCGTTGTGCATCGCTATCTTTGAGTGTCGATGGATGCACGCTCTGTGGATGGGCAGCCATCATCACAGAGAAGCCATGTAGTATGTGAAATCGAGTTGGCTCACGTTGACATCAGATTCCAGTTCGTGCCTGAATTGCTTGTAGTACTCTGGGTCCTCAAGACGCTCTTTGTCTTCCTCCGAGAACACGTCTGTGTATCCGCTGGGCTGATCAGTTATGGTAGAACCGGTGAAGAGTAGGGCACCTACAGTTCTCGGCCTCAGGTTCCAGCTGCATGAGCTCCACCATCTTTGCGCCCGCGTAGGGCGTCGAGATCCACGTCTTCCCGCGCACGAAGTTCACGATCTTCTTCACCCTTGACTGGAGCGCCGGGACGATCTGAATCGCACTCGAGCCCTACGAGACCGGGAGTACCGTCAATGAGACTTCAAGCGCATTTGCGGGCCAGACGAAGGCACGCACCACACCGATGACGCCGACGCGCTTGTCCTTCCAGTCATGTATAGCCTCCTGCCACGCCTTATCCCCGTCCCCGACCTCGAAGTCCGCCGTATGGAACAGCTTGCCCTCGAAGTCCTCCAGCCCGTCGATCTCCGGCCACTTCCACCTGCTCAGGCTCCCCACGCCCGTGAACAGCAGGTCCGCCGTGTCATCGAACTCCTCGTACGCCTCGCCCTCGTCGGGCAGAGACTCCAAGGTGACGTTGGGCGGAGGCTGGGAGGTGGGCGCGGCGCCGGGGTGGACAGGCCGCCGGATGCGGAGGTGCCACTTCCCGGTGGGCTCGTCGTACCGGGCGTGCACGACGCGGTGCTGGAGCTTGATGTAGCGCATGAGCTTGTACTTGTCGACGACGGACTGCAGGTACGAGCATATCTCGGGCCCGGGCGCGTAGAAGGCCGACCAGTCGGTCTGTCGCCACATGAGCTCGGGGTGAGCAGAAGCGCTTGGTGCGAGTTATATGAGGCGCACCTTCGGCTCGAAAGTGAGTTGGTACTGGGGTCATGGCAGATTAGTGGTAGCACGCGCGTTGTGGGTGGTGGACGTACGCAGTGGGCAGGAATATCACATGCTAAGCCACTGCATACATCGCTCAGCGAATCACCGTATGTTGAGCAGACACAGAACGCACGGATATTTGTTGGTGACCCACGTCCCTCCTATGCCCGAGTTCTTATCGTAGATCGTCAGCTCGACATTAGGTATCCGTTGAGGGAACCTGAAGATTAGACCGTCAGCGCAATGTCATTGGCACCCTTTCAAAGTGCATGCTTACCGTATCCCTGCGATGATCCCACTGAAACCAGCGCCGATGCAGACGACCTTTAGAGGCTTGTATTCATCAATCGGGAAGTTGCCGAGCTTAAACCCGTCGTCCACAACATGCCCGTTCGCGGGTTGCGGCGCAGGGATCTCCCGGCCTGGCATGGCCATGGTATGAGAGGTATGTCGTTGGGCGGAAGGCGGCTCAGCCATACCTTATATGCCGACGAAACGCTGCCACACCAACCACGAGGCGAGCACGCAAGGGCAGAAAAGGGAACCTTCTTCTCCTCATGAGTTTGTCGCTTGTCATGAGCTGTTCTCATGCTCATTTGTTTGCGTGATTCCATTGCCTGTTCTGGAAATTTTGAATTAGCTGGGGGACTAGTACGCCTGATCATAGATAGTCATAGATGCACCTGACTATGGCTTCGTATCAGAATTGTCCAAAGGCGAGATCGCCGTAGTACTTACCATAACTTTTTGGGCAGCGCACTACTCACAGCGGACTCTTGGGAAAGGAAATGTTGTTGCGTGCAGCGGGGAAATTCCTGGGCAACATGGAGCTCGCAGGGATCTGCGATAGCAAACCAGCCACAGAAAACCTGCTCCACGAATCATTTGGTAGAGGTAGGAAGAAGCCAACAGTCTCGACTTGGATGAACACGCGTACGATCGACAAAGTCTGCTGGTCAGCGCTTCAGCGCTTCAGCTCCCGTAGTCTGGTACAATACGGGTGATTGATTACGTAAGCTACGGTTCGGCTCAGCCGCGGTTCAAGTTGATGTTGATGCGGACGCTGACCACATACGGCCGCCCTCCATTGGCCGTGTTGACTATGGTCTGCCTACGAGAGACTAGAACGCTAAATATGTAATGGCTCCTTTGTTGGAAAACACTGCGCGACCATCTTCTCGAGCTGGCGGTGCAGAGCAGCCAAAACGCCATGCAGCTATTCTTCTCCTGCTTTCCGATGGCCGTACAGTCGAAGCCCGGATCAGGCAAAGTCCTGAACGCACAAGTCCATGCGGCCGGGTAACGTTACTCGCGCAGTCGAGTATATACGGACTCAAATCCTAGGCTGAACATATGGTAAGTAGATAACTTCAGGTAGCTATGAGTTTCTACTGCTCTGATGCTTGTGGTCGAGATCCTGGACCCACTCCACTCACAAGCGGATATATGACCCGCTGAGCGGTCCCGGTCGACTTGAAGCTTGAAGCTTGAAGTTTCAAGTTTCAAGCGCTGACGCTGCCCGGGTCCGCAACCTACCAAGTGGGTGACATGTACATCACGGTACATGATGTCCTGCCAGATGGACTGACTCTTATGACAGTCCACAGTACTGATGCTGTCCGTCCGGCAGTGGCGTGATGGCGCTGCGCAGAGTCAGCCCAAAGTCAGCCGTATGCATCTCATGCCAGCCCCAGCCCTATAAAAAGGCTCGTCATGGCTACCAAATGGCTCACGGGCAGACCAACGACCTGCACTCCGCCATCCTGAGCAGTCCAAGCATCCTACAATGCAAGTCTACCCATTGACCGTCCTCGCCATCCTCGCCGCCGCCAGTTCCGTGGCCGGTCAGGTCTATAACCCCATCGGCCAGCCTTGTTCTCCTCAAGGTAAGTTCGGCTTATTATCCCGCTGCTCGTCGGGCTTGAGCGTTGAAATGCTGTATTCAGGCGCAGAAGGGTGTGCGAACAACGTACCGACTCTCAACGACTATAACGCCTTCATCTACGAGTGCGGCCCTACCAATACGTTTGTGTATGTTGCCGGTTGCGCGTGCAATACGTGCTGCGAGGCTACCGCTGATGGAGCTTATTGCACTTGAGGTATGTATAGAATGTTCCCTGGCCTTCGCGAAGCCTGAGTGGATCTAATGCTCGAGCATCTTGCAGAAACGAACGGGCCAATAAATGAAGGCGGTTACTGTTACCAATAATCCACGGAAATATTGGCCCAGTGTATTGAATAGTGTAACGGATTTAATTCATACGCCGTCCGCATAGCCCGTGGTTGTTGATGCAAGCTGGGGCACGTTGAGTCAGAGTCAGAAGCCGCGATAGCGATCGTGAATGTCGGACACTTGCATGGCTCTTAATGAATCCGGACAACGTGGTGACATCTAGAAGTCGTTACTGTATCCATAGATGCCTGTCTAAAATTCTGATCTGTATGATTGTTATGCGCCGTTCAGGGACTGCCGTGCGATGGACCCATTGCCCTTCGATAGTGCTTCCGTCCGATCACTACAAGGTCATGAGGCCCGACGCTTGTCGGCTTTTATGGTCTGTAACGGAGACTAAGAGGCCCTTGGAATATCTGAGGGCGCGAGTCGCGGTGGGTAGTTCATCGGAGCGCGAAAGGCCGGCATAGAAGATGCCCCCGCTTTGCCATCCGCGCTACAACCTACCTCAGCGGTCCACTGGCATTTGGGCAGCACAAATCATTGTTAGTGCATCTCCCTAGTCTCCCGCCCCCGCAGCCATGCAACCGTGTAGAACGCGCACGACAGGAAACTGCTCCCGGAGCCAGTCACGAATGCGTTTGGTGGTAAGCCCTGCATGCTTACGTGTCAGCAGTGCCACTGGCAGTGGGCCGCTGAACAGCGCGAGCAATCAGGGTCCTCTCGACGGCCGCGCCACCGGATGTTGGCCGCTGTCCCCGTCAATAGCATATAAAAGAGGCTTGTGTCAATGGCGCTGTTATATACTGCGGCATGAGACGGCCTATCAGGCCGCAGTGATGGGCCGACACGGTTATTTAGGCATCGGGGCCTGCTTGACATTGCGATGCGCTCGAGTCAACGCAGAAATGCATTGCCCTGATTCGGGGAGGTCTACCGATACAGCAGAATGCCGCGATGTCCAGTCGAGGGCGCAGCGTTGGCCGTACCAGTCTGATGAACCAGCGGTCGGGATGCACGTATGCTAAGTACTTGTAGAGCCTGAATAGCGACTGCGTGGGTAACCGACTTCGATCTGCTCAGGCATCGAGTCCCGAAGCCAGTGGCGGATGTTCAACCTGGCAAGTGTTGATGCCATGAGCGTCGGCACAGCGAGTGCACTGATGGAAGAGGGGAGGGGGAGGACGCAGGAACTCACATTGCGAGCAAAGAGTTGACGTAGACTGCCAGTCACCACGCGGGTCAGTGGAATGCACGCAGATTGGATGATCGAAGCAGACACGCACTCTTGCTCCCCATGAAATAGACCACGGCCCAGACAACCTGGTTAGGTTTTGACCTGAGGGCGATGTACTGCCATCGGAGAGTGATCGTAATTCATGTAAGTCGGGGCGTCGGACAGAGATCTCCATCTCGGGACGTACAATGATGAAGATCACGAGCTGGAGCAGCCTGGAGTGGGTCATCGACCGAGTCAGCGTCTGGCTGCGCGTCGCGGTGACGTTACGGAGCACGTACGCCGTTATGATCCCCCGGTTCAACACATATACGACGAGCTTCGCGATGAGTGAGGTCGTTCTTTGTCAGGCGAGTTCATGTCGAGTAAGAAACGTGTCGTTCGAGGAATGATCGCCAAGTCAGATAAATCCGCATGCGGTATCCAGCGAGCATACACACTCAGCTATGCCCGTCCGCTTGCCGCGAAGGACGACTGACAACGTTACGGTAATGAACACGTCCGTGACGACCGCAGAGACAGTCTGGAGCGACGCCGAGACTTCTGCATGGGAGACACCGCAGGTGACGGCGGGCGTGATCGAGCTGTCGTTAGTACGGAAACGCCAAGGTCGTCAGAAACGTCGAGGCCAGTGAGACCAGTCGACGTTCTTACAGTTCGTAGACGGATACTAAAGGCAATGGTTCAGATGGAGTGGAGAGCCATGTATGATCAGCACCTACCTACCCCGCCGCCTAATAAATCAGTGTGCGTAGTCACGAATCCCAGGGTGAACCCGTGGTGAGAAGTCAATCCATAAGTATCTCTGAGAGCACTTACAGAAGGATAGCAGGGCGAGGATGCCCTTGTCAAAGAAATTGAAGTTGAGCGTTGTGTTTATGCCCGCCGTCTACATCAACTCACCATCAATGTACATAGATAGATGCGGCGTCGCTCTGCATCCATCACTGCGCTACCGGCTCAACGATCATGTCGCTGTGGAGGACTACAGCACACGTACGTGTACAAACAGTACGAATGTAGTATCTTGCTCGGGGATCGCAATTAGTTCCGGATAGATTCATTTCGGAGATCTGCCTGTACTCACAGCTGAACAATCAGGACAACCAAAGCCTGTAACGCAGCGGACGCCGATCAGATACGCGAAGGGGAAATTTGGCAGCAGATGTACTCACTGCGAGGAAGGCCTCGGCCTTGTACCGTGCGCGTGAGCGTTGATTAAAGCCAGAATTAGAGCCACTGCTCACGACGAATGAACTACACAAGTCGTTTAGCAGACATTCTGATACGGGAATGTTGCATGCCTTACTTCGTGAATTGAGATAAGCCGCTTCTGTTTGCGTGGCTCTTGATGAGGCAGACCCAAATGAACTAGGAGGAGTTAGTTGAGCCCTGAGTGCCCGCAACAGTGGAGTGAAACTTCTGATACTTACTTGCAGATCACAGCATGATCTCGCCGTGTCGAATAACCTGGGCAGTGTCAGATGAACCGATAACCGAAGCACAGAGATTTACCAAAGGAATGCCACCTGCAACGATATCTTCGGTAAGTATCCTTTTAGCGGTAGATCATTTTCAGCATTACCAGAAGCTGTACGCGCTTGTCGTCGTGAGGATACTCGTAGAAATAATACAGTGTCTGTGCGATGGCAAAACCCCACAGGCTGCTTACAGGCCGACACCACTGCAGCGTCAATAAGCCTACCGGGAATATTAAGCATTGACGCACATCGACTGAAACAAGATCCCCAAGAATATACACCCCACAGTGTTGTTCAGCTCGTCGCTGGAAAGAGGTTGAACCATGATGCATGAGGGCTGTAACGCTGGACAAGCAGGAGAGGGGTGCGCGTCACAGGCCGCGGTGAGAACCTGTGGGGCTCAAATATGACTAGCTCAGCGAAGCTCACGGACCATCACACTCCGGAAAGGCATCTTACTTACTCGTGTTCGTGTCGAGCGTCGATGGGAAGAGTCGGTGCCGCCTCCGACACCACAAAGCTTGATTTTGGCCATCGCGTTTGCGGGCATTCCACCGGATGCTCGCTGCGGAGTCAATGATAGTACATTTCACGCCCGCGTCCTTCGCAAGGTGCGTGAGTTCGCCATCAGACGCTGCCCAGGCGCAGGCACAGGAAACATATCACCAAGCAGTCGCCGCTCAGCGCATGAGAACGCCCGAATGAGGCTGTCGTCTAGCCCCACTGGGGGTGAGAACGAGATGTAGTGGAGAGCCTCTGTAGCGACCGTGGCCATCATGATGATGAACAAGTACTTCGCCGATGGCCGGGAAGGGTCCCTCCATTGGGCATTTAGAAAGATCGTGCGCCGTAAGTAGCAGTGTGGTCCATCGGAGGACAGAAGCACAGAGCGGTCCGCGGCTGACGGGCAGATAGCTCGTTGAGCGTTGTCAGTGGATGTCACTCATGCGCTGCGCCACAATGGCGTTGTTGACTAAAAACAAACGTCCGTCGTCCATCGGGCCGTGGTCTCGGCACGGTTGCAGACCTACGGGCTACTACCTATAGTAATACTGTATCGCAATCATGATACTATTAGTGTCAATGATACTTCAGTACTATAGTGCTGATGCGCACACTATTGCGCACAGACCCTGCTGCTCG
This sequence comes from Fomitopsis serialis, assembly GCF_022376445.1. NCBI lineage: Eukaryota > Fungi > Basidiomycota > Agaricomycetes > Polyporales > Fomitopsidaceae > Fomitopsis > Fomitopsis serialis. The sequence continues at coordinate 526,978 of NW_025954971.1, forward strand.
ACATGTCCCGGTCCCAGCTTCACGACCAACAGAACAGAGCAGATGCACAGCGTTCGAGATTATACTACTACACAATATACAGACTACGACCGGCGGTTCTATATACTACGCTACATCTCATCTTTCGCTTCCGTCGCCTACAAGCGCTTCCAGCCGTCGCCCGCAGGCCACTTCAGCTCGTCCCTCTCAACGCCAAAGCTCCTTCGCGACGGGCTCTCTCGCCCGCCATCGTTCTCCCCCTCTCCCATCTTCAGCCTCCTCAACCGCCGACTCCACTCCGGCTCCTCGCTCCCCGGGCTCCTCACCGAGTCCCCCGTGATGTCCTGCCCAACAGAGCTCTCCCCATCACCCACCGCCTCCTCCTCGCTGTCAATCAGCCGCTCCTCGCCCTCCCGCACGCCCCACCGCCCGCCGAGCCCGCCGAGCCCCGGGCGCGCGTGCGAGTGCTGCACGAACCCGCGCGGGGTGAACGCCGCCTCCGCCTTGTACCGCGCGCTGTCCAGGCGCGGCGCCGCCTTCTGGCCCAGGCTCGTCAGCGTCTTCTGCAGGTTCGCGATCGGCTCCGGGAGCGCCTCTCCGGCGGCGCGCGGGCGGGGTACGCCCGAGAGCGAGTGGTGCCGGCTCAGGCTGTGCGCGCCCGTGCCCGCGAAGCTCGGCCGTGACGGGCTCATGAACACCGCGTCCACGGGCGAGATTGGCGCGAGCTGCACGCTCTCGGGGCGCCGATGCCGCAGCGGCGGGACGGGCGGCGGCGGCGACGGGTGGTTCATGCTCTTGCTACGGTAGACGCGGGGAAACTCGCCCGTCGCAGAGGGTGAGTTGGGCACGCTCCGCTCGCCGTCGACCCCAGGGAGCGACGGCTTGCGGTCAGGGTGCGTCGGGGGCGGCTCTGAGGGCAGGTCGCACAGCGGCCGGGGCGGCGTGCGTGTGGGCGAGGTGGTCGCAGACGCAGAGGGTGAGATCACGTGCCGCGAGCGCGACAGGGAGCTGGGGATATTCGCGCGCGCGACGGACTCGAACGAGCGCGTCGTCGCGCCCGAGATCGTCGACGCAGGCGGGCTGAGCTTGCGTCGCGGTGGCAGAGTCGGCGCCGCCCGCTCCCTCGGGCGTTCCCTAGCGCCCGAGCTCGACGAGCCGGAGCTCGACGGCGCCGCGGCGTCCTTCGTCGGACTGATGCTCCTCGTCCGCCTCAGGCCATTTACGCTCGACACAGAAGGATTGCTGCTCTTGAGCACCTCCCACACGCGCTCCTGCTCCAGCCTCTGCTCCGCCTTCTTCAAGCTCTGCGCGACGCGCGTCGCCTGGAGGCTCTGCTGGATCAACACGTGTGGGTTCGTCTGGCTCACGGAGATCGTCTCGGGCATCTTCGCGAGGGATGAGTGGCGCGGCGGTAGGGAGGGTACGACAGGTATAGTGGGCTTGCGCGGGGGCAGAGGCGGGGTGCGGCCCTCGCTCCGTGCGCGCGCGTTCGGGTTCGGCGCGCGCTCGCGCTCGCCGATGGCGGATGGGCGATGGCCCTCTTCGGAGCCGCGTCGCGCGAGGAAGGGGTTCGTGGACGGCTTGGGCGGAACGGCTGGGGGAAGCGGCGCGGATTTGGACGGGACCATGGGACTTGGCTTGGAAATGTCGGAAGTGCCAAAGGGGTTCTTGTCTGGGGAGGGCGGGTCATAGGATGGCGGAGGCAGCCGGTCGATGGATTGTGGCGCTGGTGGAGACGGTTGGGAATCTGGGTGCGCTGTGGTATGAATGTCAGCACATAGGTGACGATTCAAAGGAAATTGAAGCGTGCAGCCAGAGAACATGGAAAGGAGAAGGTGGGACCTGAAGACCTGACTGCACCAGGAAGACTTGCTAGGTAGATGTTTCCGCATACAACGAAACTGATGCACCACGACGTTTATGGGCGACCACCATAGGCTACGTGTGCTTGCTGCACACGCAAAGCATCACACTCGCTTGATAGCTAGTCCCGTCTCATGCTGGGAAGACCATGAAGCGTGCCAATAAGTAGCGAGTTCGATGCAGGACGCGTCAAGTGCGAAGGGTCATTAATCATTGCTTTCACAACGGCAAAAGCGTCTGAACAACCAATGGCGCGCAGCGGTAATTCAAAACCACACGCTGAGGCGCCGTGTCCGAACTGACCGTAGCGCGTTCGTCGACTCCCTGCTGGTCTGATAGCGGTTCGCGATGATGCTGGTAGAGTACCGCGTGTACAAACAGAGATGCGTGCCAACGGAGTTGAGACGGCAGTTGCGCAGTGGATAGCGGCCGCCGCGGCACGAGGGAAACATCAGAGGGCAGAGCAACGGGCGCAGATACAGCATGGCACGCCCAGTGCTTGGCCCGCACCCATGCTCCGCGAACCCAGTCCGAGGGCCTGCGCAGGAGGTGGTAGAGCCATATTGCGCAAGTTACTATGATGCAGGACTATACCTGAGGCGGTGTACCATGACCGGACAGACGCGCAGTGCTTCGCCGCATTATATGCGGCGCACAGGGGAGCATGTCGAGGGATGGTGGAGGCAGCCTGTAGGCTTCTCAAAGTGCAACGACAAACGTGACAGACCATACGCGAGGGCACGGAGCGAGACCACCACACGTCTCGGCGGGTCACGGCGGAGGTAGAGACGGCGCACGACTCACCCTGTACGAACACGAGGCCCTTGTCGACGTCCCTCCCGTTGAGTGCATGGTGGACGAGCCTCAGCACAGCGAAGAGCTGGCCGCCGGTGAGGACGTCCGCGGGCGCAAGGTTCGGACAGAACAGGCGGAGGATCTGCAACAGTCGTGAGAGTCGCGGCGAGCACGTTCATGGACGGACGCACCGAGTCGATCATCCCAGGCGCAAGGGTGGAATAGCGGCCGCGGAGCCACGCCCTGGCCTCGCGGACGCCGACCTTCATGTCCTCGTAGAACGTGTCGCTGGCTTGCATGTCGGGCTCGTCATCCTCGGCGAGGTCGCGCATGCACGCGATGTACACGGTATATTCGCCATCGTTCAGCGCGGAGGAGTGGAGCGTAAGAGGTCGCATGCACGGTCGTGTGGCAGGAGGCGGGAGGGAGGAGGTCGTGGACGGAGATGCGGCGAGGAGGAAGAGGGGCGACCACTGCGGCGCGGCCGCGAGGCAAGACGCGCCCGACGCGTGCGGTTGCCGAGCCTCTGCCCAGTCACATCGACCCGTCCGTATCACTGCGGCCGTCCCACCTGGCTGTACTCGCCATCTCTCCCCCGTCCATCTTCACTGCCTTTCGTCCAGCGAAATCGCTGAACAACTGGGCGGCAACAAGCCAACAACACCGAGGCCGGACACATCAGTCCGCGCGAGCCTCATGCGGTGCCGGACCCGTTGTTGTAACGTTCATGAATTCATTCCATGCTAGTATAGCCTGGATGTGGCCTATCGGCCAGTCTCATATGTTCGCGGAGCACGTCTGCTGATTGTCTCGCACTGGAAGCCCAGTTGGTGACTTGGAACACGAGAGCCTCTGTCTGGGCGCGCGGTCCTTGCATGCCGGTACACTCATATCTGCAAGTCAAACTCATGGTGCATCTCGTTGCCATCCCGATGATCGTCTGCAAGCATATATGCATCGACTTCGCCCGCATGACGTCGGAGCCTTCCGAGAGTAAGCCGAATGGGTAGCAGCATGTTTCTCGTTGAGATCTTGAACCCAACTTGGGCACATCTGGTTGCGTCGTTCTCCATCCGTATGCCAGTGTAGTGACCTATGGATCATGCATACATCGAAGGCTGACTAGCAGATACTGACAATCGTGTCCATCCGAATCGAGACTGTTCTTCCTGGGCCTACGTCTTATACCAAATGCTTCGCAAAGGAGCTATCGCCAATCCTTCGTCCGGCGCGATGTCCTTGGATCGGGAGCTTCTTAACGATCTATCAGCATGCAACAACACCCATATGCGACCAAGAGTCCGTTGTGAGGTGAGTAGTGCGGCGCCCGTTATGGTAAGTACTACGGCGATCTCGCCCTTGGACAATTCTGATACGAAGCTAATCAAGTACCTCCATGATCAGGCGTAGTCCACCAGCTGATTCAAATTTCCCAGAACAGGCACTGGGATCACACAAACAAATGAGCATGAGAACAGCTCATGACAAGCCATGGGTTTGCCAGGACATACTCATGAGAAGACGGCCCTCTTTTCTGCCCTTGCGTGCTCGTCTCGTGATCGGTGTGGCAGCGTTTCGCCGGCATATAAGTTATGGCTGAGCCGCCTTCCGCCCAACGACATACCTCTCATACCATGCCAGGGGAGATCCCTGCGCCGCAACCCGCGAACGGGCATGTTGTGGACGACGGATTTAAGCTCGGCGACTTCTCGATTGATGAATACAAGCCTCTAAAGGTCGTCTGCATCGGCGCTGGTTTCAGTGGGATCATCGCAGGGATACGGTAAGCTTGCACTTTGAAAGGGTGCCAATGACATTGCGCTAACGGTCTAATCTTCAGGTTCCCTCAACGGATACCTAATGTCGAGCTGACGATCTACGATAAGAACTCGGGCATAGGAGGGACGTGGGTCACCAACAAATATCCGTGCGTTCTGTGTCTGCTCAACATACGGTGATTCGCTGAGCGATGTATGCAGTGGCTTAGCATGTGATATTCCTGCCCACTGCGTACGTCCACCACCCACAACGCGCGTGCTACCACTAATCTGCCATGACCCCAGTACCAACTCACTTTCGAGCCGAAGGTGCGCCTCATATAACTCGCACCAAGCGCTTCTGCTCACCCCGAGCTCATGTGGCGACAGACCGACTGGTCGGCCTTCTACGCGCCCGGGCCCGAGATCTGCTCGTACCTGCAGTCCGTCGTCGACAAGTACAAGCTCATGCGCTACATCAAGCTCCAGCACCGCGTCGTGCACGCCCGGTACGACGAGCCCACCGGGAAGTGGCACCTCCGCATCCGGCGGCCTGTCCACCCCGGCGCCGCGCCGACCTCCCAGCCTCCGCCCAACGTCACCTTGGAGTCTCCGCCCAACGAGGGCGAGGCGTACGAGGAGTTTGAGGACACAGCGGACCTGCTGTTCACGGGCGTGGGGAGCTTGAGCCGGTGGAAGTGGCCGGAGATCGACGGGCTGAAGGACTTCGAGGGCAAGCTGTTCCACACGGCGGACTTCGAGGTCGGGGACGGGGATAAGGCGTGGCAGGAGGCTATACATGACTGGAAGGACAAGCGCGTCGGCGTCATCGGTGTGGTGCGTGCCTTCGTCTGGCCCGCAAATGCGCTTGAAGTCTCATTGACGGTACTCCCGGTCTCGTAGGGCTCGAGTGCGATTCAGATCGTCCCGGCGCTCCAGTCAAGGGTAAAGAAGATCGTGAACTTCGTGCGCGGGAAGACGTGGATCTCGACGCCCTTCTCGGGCGCGAAGATGGCGGAGCTCATGCAGCGGGATCCTGAGGCCGAGAACTGCACGTGCCATGCTCTTCACCGGTGCTACCATAACTGATCAACCCAGCGGATACACAGACGTGTTCTCGGAGGAAGACAAAGAACGCCTCAAAGACACAGAGTACTACAAACAGTTCAGGCACGAATTGGAATCTGATCTCAACGTGAGCCGACTCGGTATTGTGTTTTTGGCTTCTTTCTGATGGTGGTTTCCCGTTCACAGAGCGTGCATCCGTCGACGCTCAAAGACAGCGACGCACAACGCGCCGGACGCGCAGCCTTCCACGCTCATATGAAGAAAAAGCTCGCCAAGAAGCCGTGGATCGCCGACTTCCGTGAGATCAGCATCACTGGTGCTCTATAGACGCACTACTAAGCCTTGTCCTGGACCGACCACAGTGATCCCAGAGTTCGGTGTTGCATGCAGGCGATTGACAGCGGGGCCTGGTTACTTGGAAGCCTTGTGCGCGGACAACGTAAGTATACGCCCTCTCTCCACTCCGAGGCGATTGGTCGTCTGATGGACCATGCATGTACACCCATAGGTCGACTTCCAACCCACCCACATAAAGGGAATCACCAACAAAGGCATCGAACTCGTCGACGGCACGCACGAGGACCTCGACATCATCATCTGCGCCACGGGCTACGATTATTCCTTCCAGCTCGACTTCCCCATGGTTGGCCGAAACGGCGTCACGATCCAGGAGAAGTGGTCCCCGCATCCGTCAACGTACCTCGCCGTCTGCACGGACGGCTTCCCGAACTGGTTCATGAGCCTCGGCCCGAACAGCTCGCTGGGCAGTGGCTCGCTGCTGGTGCTGATTGAGCGACAGGTGGAGTACGCGGTCGCGGTGGCAAAGAAGATACAGCGGGAGAGGCTGAAGAGCATTGAGGTGACGAAGGAGGCTGTCGCGGATTTTGACGAGTACTTAGAGGTGGGCTGTCGTGATGGTGTCGTGCGCCGAAAACGGAGATGTCTGACTCATTCCACAGAGTTACTTCCCGAAGACAGTATACAGCGAGAAGTGTAGGTCATGGTACAAGATGGGGAAGGAACAGGGCAGGGTTGTCGCCCTATGGCCGGGTATGTCCCGCCCTGCTGCCGTATTGCCCGCAGGCTCATCCTTCCTAGGCTCGTGCCTCCACGCCGTTCGGGCCATCGAGCAACCGAGATGGGAAGATTTCCGGTACGAGCTTCCGGAAGGCGTGAAGAATCGTATGCACTGGCTCGGGGATGGACAGACATATAACGAGAAGACCATGACGGGCGATCGTAAGTCCAGTATTTGTGTCGCGTGTGCATCAACTGAACCTATTCACTGCGTAGGGGCGTGGTATCTGAATGACGATGAGGTCGATATTCCAACTGGTGCGTATACTACGCTACGGCTTAGTGTGCTGATTTCCTGAGGATTTATCAGTTCCCACCGGCGACCTTGTGCGCTGATTCGACCACGTCGCCGTTATGTTCTCATGCATGTCTTACCACGTCGACGATCGTGGCTTCGGTGATGACTGAGAGACCACTGATATAGCCATATCTGTACAGCAGAAATACCCAATGTATTCAGGGCTTCCCGACGCAAATAAATTGATCGACTACTGGCTACGTGGACGGCAGATGGCTCAATCCCGTTACACAATCAAAGACAACCTCTCCGTGGATTACTGGTGATTATAACGGGCCCTCGACCACTGGCTTCCTGTCGTTTTTCCAGATGCTCCAGACTTGAACTCGCGAATACCAAGAGACACTCGGCACATACCTCAAGTGCAATACGCCCCATTGGTGGTAGCCGTGCAGCACGTCGAGCACGCGCATCCGGCAACGTACACAAACTTGTCGGCAGGGCCACACTCGTAGACGAATGCGTTACCACCGTTGAGGCTCGGTACGTCGTTCGCACACCCTTCCGCGCCTGACGGAAACAGTTAGAACCCTAGTTTGACGAGCGGCGAGATGACGAGCTGCACTTACCCTGAGGAGAGCAGGGCTGACCGATGGGATTATAGACATCGCCGACAGCGGAGGTAGCAGCGACGAGCAAGGCAAGAGCGGTAGACGGGTAGAATTGCATCGCGATCGGTAAGGCTGGGTTGGGAAGGCGAGTTGTTGCTCTGGCTCACCAGAAGTAGCCATCGCGGGCCTTTATGCATTACAGACATACCGCTGGTGACATCACCCCGACGTTGGACGGGACAGCATTGGGGATCGGTCCCGCTCATGGGACAGCGCATCAGTAGGTCCTATCCGGCATTAACTCAAAGCGACAGCGCCCAACATCATGCCGGGAGCATCGCCGTTCATATGACGTTGGCGACGTTTAATGTACTGCGACCTACTGACAGCAGCTGGCGCAACAGTGGATGTCTTGAAACATGTTGTACAAGCGTGGTTGGCCACACGCACCATTAACCTGTCGCGCACCGCCATAGCATCACCATCGCGCACCAATGCTGTCCGGGACTGCGTTCAAGACCGCGAAGACTCGTCACAAGCGACGACTTGCGTCGCCGAAATGGACATCGTCTAGCGGCGCAGCAGGCTATTTGCCCTTGAACGGACCACTAAGGTAATAGTGTGAGTGGTGACCCCGGTCTTCCTCGCTCCACTGAACCGCCCACACGAGCGGCAACCTTTCAGAGGCTTTAAGAATCTCCGAGTCTCTGGCCGCTATGGCATGCCGCCAAGGTTATCGAAAGTCAATGTGTTCGGCCCATGCCGGCTGCTGCTGGATGGCTCGTGACGATTATGCAGATCAAGAGTCGTGTAAGTATGTGCATAGCAATTGAAAACGTTCTATCATGTAGATGTCGCCATGTCGTCTAGGCTTACCAAGGGTCGTCGCTGAGGTAAGCGCCTGTTCACTTCGAGTAATATTCTAACGCAGTCCCGGACCCAAAGTGTCCAGCTTGCATCGTCAACCGCGGGCTGCCAGTGTGTGGACGGCGTATGTATCGTTTCTGTTACTAACGCAATTTACTACAATCTTTCTGTGAAACATCGGCGATAGTGGCCACCTGCAATCGTTGGCTTTCTTTCATTTCTGCGAGATGCTCGAGGATTAGATCCGTGTCCACGAAGACCGGCAAGCATTCTGAACATACCTCAAGTGCAATAAGCTCCACTAGCGGTATACTCGCAGCAGTTCAAGCATGCGCAACCGGCAACATATACAAATGTGTCGGAAGGGCCGCACTCGTAGATGAACGCGTTACCACCGTTGAGGCTCGGTACGCCGTTGAAACAACCATAATCGCCCGTATGAAACAGGTTAAAACTAGCCTCAGGTTGACGAACGGTGTGATGATCAGCTGCACTTACCCTGGCCGGCGCAGGATTCGCCAATGGGATTGCCCTGGCCGGCTACGGAACTCGCTGCGATGAGGAAGGCGAGGACGGCAGATGTGTAGAGTTGCATGGTAAGATACTTGGACTGCTCGGTATGGCAGAGTGGAGAAGACCGCTGTTCATAGCCAGGAAGTAGCCATGACGAGCCTTTTTATACATCATAGGGCTGCGGTATACGATACGTACCGCTACCGAGCCAATAATCACGCTGACTTCGGAAGGGACGGCATTAAGACGCTGTGAAGTAAGCGCATCAGAGTTCCTGTCAGGTCCTGTCCGTCAAGTACTGACAGCAACATGCACGTTGACAGTAGCCAATATCTCGTGGGCAGGACCCCGAGACAATATCGGTCGCCCCTGCTGTGCCATGACCCACTGACCAGCACCTGGCGCAATGAGCCAACTTCTGTTCAATATATACACAACCGTTCACACGAACCGTCTTCCTGCCGTGCACCTTTCAGCACTGATACCATCGCGTACGGCCGCGACGCGGCTCTGGACCACGTAGCTCCAAGACCACAAAGACGCGCGACAAACGGCTTCGTAGTGACAGGTTTCCTGTGCCAGTTCCGCGCGTGCGCACCTGATGACAAGAAAAAACGCATCTTACGGAGGACGCGAGCGTGAAACGAACTCGTACACGTGTGAACAACATCCTTAACAGAGTCGGTACATGATGCAGGAGTACAGGTGGTGCGTTGCTGACGATGATGAACGACCAATAGGCTTCATCCCACCCGCAAATGTGCTACTTATATCAAAGTTATGTCAATTAGCAGGTAGGAAGCCAATGCTGCTATCACTCACTTCGCAGAGAACGCCTGCCAGGATGCGTCCTTGCGATGGCCGGTTTGCCAGTGCAGGTCTTGTAGCGTCCACGTCGTTCCCTCGACGTGAAACACGAACACGAGTGGGATACCTCTCTGTCAGTGTCAGAGTGATGGTCCGACACGATGGGTTTTGCTGAGATAGTCACATTGTGAGTCCGACATGCGCCCATCTCCTGCTCGTCCCGCGCTGCAGCCTCCATGCATATAATCACTTTCCAACGGCGGCTGGCTGAACTACGATGCTGTTTCAGTTGGTGTGCTTCAGTAGTGCTCGCTACCCCATGGGGGTCATTGACGACAAACGTGGTGGTGCTGGTGAGTACGCAGCCTATGACGTTTGCCTTCGCACAGACGCTGTAGTAGTCCAACCGCCATCTATGAGTCATGAGTGTTTGCACCCTTGAGGTGCTGTGTCGATACACATGGCAACGCCAGGCAGGACGGCATTGACGGTGCCTGAACAAGCCAACTGTCAGAGCGGCACAGTAGTAGTGTAATCGAACCGTACGTACCGGGCAGAGCGAATTGACAGAATGGGCCCCTTAGTCTGGTTGCGTCTATCGCTGTCGACCTGTAAGATATGCTGGAAGTGCACTGCTGGCGAGTCGTCGGTCGTCACAAGTGCGCCAGATCCCGTTCCATAGCGGTAAACGACGCAACGTGAGTAGAAGAATGAGTAGAGCAATTATTTTAGGTTTGACACAAACTGTATGTTCACTGTGAGGGCCTTGCGGCAAGACTATTGGCGATCGTTGCATAACTGAAAGGTCCAATACTCGATTGCAAACTTGAAGTGATAGAAACAGCACGCTCGGATATCTGGACATAAGTCGCGGAAAAAACCTATCCTCGCACTGCATTAGGGAACCCGGACTTTCTTCGTGACGTCTGCGTGCATTAGCACAAGCCGTCAAGTACCACAGCTCCGTCTGAAGTACGAGGAACTCGTTTACGCCAGCGAACAAAAGCGGCACCAACAGATATGTTGCCCCAAGCTATCAGTGACGGTAAATCACCAGAAAGAGAGGCCGAATGGCTTCGTTCTGTTCACATCATCTCACGTTAGAATACGTCATCTATCAGTGGCCTACAATATCTCACCTTGTACACTATGGGAGAGGAATATTGTATCAGCACGAGCAGAATCAGCGATCGCAACGAACTTACCAATGGCCTCGTCATAGTTCAGGTCTCCACCAGGCTCGCCGACGACAGAGTCGTAGCCTGCCGGGGGCTAGATACCGCGTTATGGCACGTTCAGATGACTAATGCGACACGATACTCACCGCAACGAGACTGTCGTCTCCGGAAGTCATCTTAATTGTCTTGCCCATGACGACGTCGCTGAGGAGCATTGCCTTGAGCGCTGACCCCCCACGCTCTTCAACGTAATCGTTCGCCTTCGACGATGTCGCGGAGGTGTATATCCCCTCGCCAAACCGGCCGAAATTCGTGCGCTGGCCCGCCTTGGCGATGTGGAACGACGTCTGGAGCAATAGGCTCGCTATCAGCACACATTGTACACGCGACAGAGACTACGAACGCGAATGATGCCACAGAGCGAGCAATGCGCACTGCGGCAGAGCTCCGGTTGGTCCTCGCTGTCACCGATGGTGCAGGCACGGATCGTCCCGTGCCACCGTCGCTTGCTGTTCCCGCCAGCATAATTGGTCTTGCGCTCGATTGCAAGCTTGTACCGCGAGAACTCGTCGGTGTGGTCCTTGTCGCAGTAGATCTTCCATATCTGGTATGACATGAGAGGTGGTCGCTCCGAATACAATTACTTGCCTACCTTGACCACGGTCGGAACGGGTGTAGGGTGCTTCCACTGGTCCCTAAACTGCTTCGACACTGAAAATCGTAGGTTAGGTGATGATGTGAGATATCATCTCACGAGACGAACTTGCCCTCGCGGAAGGATGCCATGTTGTTGGTGATGATCAAAATTATAGGAGCTGTTGGCCATCGGTTCGATTGATCAGTCTCGGAGACAACAGGAGTGCTCCTTACCTGAGCCAAATGTGTCTTCGCTGCATCGCTTTGAGCAAAAGTCGCTTAGCTTCCCGTTGGTAGTCGCCTTGGGCCACTTCAGGCAACTGATGATGCACAGTGAGTCCTAATTCTACGATCTAGCAGAGGTGATAAATACAATAGGCATGCCTCCGCCTTTCCGAAACGAACGGCGTCACTGTATGACACATGGACTGTCAGTGCCGGTACTGCAGCATGTCTATGTTGAGGCCTTACCGCCGATGTGCGTTGGAGCAATAGTCGCTCAGCATACCGTCCTGTCCGACGAAGGTAGGCTGCTGACATGTCGGGAACTTGCAGACACGAGCAACGGGAGCGGGCAAAGCACGCGGACTGGCTGGGTTTTGCGCGCCGGTCTGGAATGCTTCACGACAGCGTTGGCCGCAGAAGTCATGTACTACATAGGGAAGGTAGGGATCAATAGGAGTTGGGCACGTACTTATGAGACTGCGGACGTACCACGGTTGCCCTCGACATATGCTGGTCGAGACTCGCAGTTCTTTCCTATTGCGTCGAACATCATATCCAATGGGATCAGAAAATATACGCACCTTGCAGAGTCTGGCACCGTTGAGCTGCTTCATAGCATCTCTATGGGTCGTACCACAAAACGAGGAGTATGACCCATCGGGATCCTGCCGAGTTATACGCCCTCCGATGGAAAGATCGATGGCTGCCGATGTCCGGTGAGGGCCGCCAGCCACCTCCCGCAGTGGCTGGCGGTCGTTGCCGCCGTCCGTCGGGTGCCGGTGGCTGTCGGTGGCTGTCGGTGGCAAATGACTGACCGTGCTGGCGTGTGGTGGCTGATACCGTCTGCCGGTGGCATGGACTGGACAACTGGTGGATGCCACAGGTCGCCAGTGGTCTTATGTGGTCGTCGTTGGTTCCCACTGTACATTACCGAAACACAATGTTATATTGTGTTCTCTGCTGGAAGAGACTGGACTTCGGTGGCAAATGCTGTCCGCTGGCAGGAGACGGCGGACAATGGTGGCTATGCATACCGGCCGGTCAATGCCGGTGGCGGACACAAGGGTCCGGGAGTCAGAGACGAGAATTTCTTGATCTCATCTCATCCATTTCCGATGACTACTCTCAAAGGGCCTGTCGACATGAGCCGTCGAAAGGCCGAGCTCATGGACATTGCTTCGGGACTGGGACTCAGCACAGTCGGCAACAAAAAGACTCTCATCCAGCAAATTACAGAATATCTCGGTAATCACGACGACCTGTGTCTCGACCCGAAATTTCAGGGTCTCTTCGCCTACAGGCCGGACACGAAGATCGCGTCAGGCGGTCGTTCGCAAACAAAGCAGGGAAGCAAGACTAGTGCCGACAAGGTCACCGAAGATGATACAGCAGCCCAAGCTAGTCAGGAGAAAACGGCCACTGGGTCAGTGCCATACAAATACGTCACAGACGAGTCTGCTCACCGTCTCGTCAGGGCTGGGAAGACCCTGCAATCCCTGCAGATCTCCACAGATCCGCCGCCCCGGTTCACTCGTCTCCAGTCGGGTACATCTAAAATAGGAGGGAATTCGGGCGGCCCCGGGCCTGCAGTAATTCGGCGTATGAGTGTCATTCACTTCTCAAGGTCGTTGTGCTCACATATGTACTAGCAAACGAGGCCGCCATATCCACGCGGGACGACTCGTCCCTGTCGCCCATGTCAAGCCCTGCTGTACTGCCACAAGACATAGGGAGCGAGGGCGGTGACATCAGCGCTGTTGAAGTAGAAGAGCTCGCGCCCACGGACATACAGCCTGCCGACCTGCCGCATACACCTCCTAAGTGGCCGGTTGGCTTACCGTCGACAGTGGACAATATAGGTCCTAAACAGGATAGTGAGTACAGGTCCAATGCGTGAATGAATCCTTACAATTTCTGATTCACTGATTGATGTGTGTCAGTTGTTGTTGCATTTCACCGGACTTCTGGAGATGCTGTACAGTCGACTCTCGAAGTGTGTGTGAAAGAGGGCCGAGGAATATCACTTGTGCGATCACAGGCCGCTGACGGCACGACGTTGTACACTGCCCGATTATCGGAGCTCCTTCCCGCAGCTATCAATCAGGCGAGTCCTGTCAAAGGTAAGTAGCCATCTACTCAGTCAAGACAGCAACTTACTGATAGCTCGTAGCTGCTGGTGGGCGCCTGTATCGGGCAGGTTTCAGCACCGAGAGCAGCAAGGTCTCGCTTGGATCTGTCAAGAGTGTCGTAGAGGGCAACGGCCATCAGTTCGAATACAACCGAGTCGATCTATACAAATTGCAACGCACCACAGACGGCGACTCACTCCTCTGCAATGTATACCTGGATGGTACTACTGTCGTAGGGCAAGATAGCAAGGTATGAATTCTCACGCCGCCATCCAACCATTTGCACGACTGGACACAGCATCTACTAGGATCATGCTTCGAGCGCCATGCAAGCGGACAAGATAGCTGCACTTGACATCCCGGCATCGCTACAGAAGGATGCTCATCCTGCTCCAGACATGGTCAGCCGCACACAAAACACAAGTGGTACGGACAAGGACTTCCTGGGCTACCTTCGTGAGCTTTTGGATGCTCCATCCAAGCCATGGCCTCGCGCAAACTCGATTGGCGTGATATTGAAGCGCCGGCTTGCTGTGATTCATGCGATGGAAACTCTGGACAGTCGTGGATGGTCGCAATCGACAGGAGGCTATGTAGTTGCAGATGGTAAGTACTATCAGGCATCTACGAGTTCATGATCAGAATACTCACAGTATCGTAGACGAAGATACTCCCTTTGCTGGGCGCAAGTTCACCAAACAGACAGTGTACGAGGCATTGCACATAAAGCATTCAAACGCCTCCGACGACGCACGGCTCTTTGCAGCCCAGGATTTGAAGAAGTTGTCTCGTGTCCGAGCATGGATGGCAGATCCTGAAGGAAAGTACAGCAACGACTTTAGTGACATGACTGTTGCCGAGTTTAAGAGGTATAAGGAGAAGGCACTCACCCAGAAGATGTCGGTCGAGAAGGAAGAGTATCGAAAGGACCAGAAGGGAAAGAAGCGAGCAGATCGCTCTGATTCGGAGGGAGAGAGTAGTGGATACTTACGTCACGAGCCAAAGCGCACTAGAAAGTCTATAGGGATGGACTCCAGCGACCTAGATGTCTAGTAGCTTAGATACTCTTGCATTGCTACGCACGTCTGCGTCCGATGTTGCCAAATAAAGTTAATGGTCTGGCTGACACGTGATCAGAAAAACGTACTGAGAGCTCGACGTGCAGACAGCTTACAAGGCTCGTCTGCCATGGCTCCAACTGTCCGTGACCTCATATTCGTCCTTGAGATGTTCTTTCCACGCTGGATGGCCATGGGGCAGGCTCTATGTGTTCTTGATACTGTCCGGCTGCTCTTCCCCATCCTGCAACTCCACCGCCGTCAGCGCCAGGATCGACGGCAACCACGACTTACTGGATGGCTGAAAAGCATATTGGCCTCGATCAAAACTGCATATCAAGGCCCTCAGGCGCATATCGGCTATGGTGGACGGGAGGCGGAAGCCGAGGCGGAGGAGTATGCCGAGGCTATGCATGGCGATCTGGAAGTCCTGTTTGAGCTCATGGGCTGGGATGATGAACATCCCGTGAATGCTGGTTTATATACTAACTCATACCTGGTGTTGTGCACAGAACGGCGGAGCTGCGCAGTATGTGCAATCACAGGTCACGAAGCTTCACTCCGGCGCCGCATAGAAGGGCGCAGAGTCAAGGTTTTGACGGCAGGTCTTCGATGGGTTCAGGCTGAGCTGTTCGTAGGGCACTGCATCAACTGCAGGGCAGACCACTATCCCGACAGAGTCACCTACCCAAATGGCCATGGGGAACGTATCGAGCGTCTCGAGTATGACACCAAGTATCTTCGCATCTCGAAGCACGGAATCTGGACGGAGCGAGATGTTGCGGTCATGCAGGAACACATGCTGTTACGGTTTCGTGCAGGGTGGTCGAATGTCGCAGACTATATCAACGATCTCCTACCACAAGGCACTCTACAGGTCACGTACCGACAATCACGCCGTCTGTTCCTCGAACACTTCTCACGACGGTTACTCGTGGCACATCAAAAGGCTCATGACTTCACATGCCCAGCGCACCCGAGTTCACAGATGTTTGCGGAGCATGTCAGACGGAAGATCGGTGAAGACGGAGGAGTCAACATCCAAGCACTACATCATGGTTGCACAGGCTGTACTCACCGCAAACGCTACCGTGCCGATCTTGTGCAGGAGGGTGCCATGTTTCACGAGATTGATGCTGTTGCTGGCATTCAGCGTGTACGTCGAATGGTCTCTATTATCAACCTAAAAAGAGGCTTACTTGCAATGGTGTACCAAGGCAGATCTGGAACTCGCCGCAGTGGACAATGCCAATGCCGAGATTAGGCCAATCCCCGTAGGCATTCCCATTCGTCCACCCGCCCAAGACGCACCCGCTCCAGGTGAGCCACGTGGATATGTTCGAATGGCCGTTATGGACGGGAAGAATGTTGGACATCGTGTAAGCGTATTCGTAGATGCACATCAGTTATCGATCACTTACACTCCCCGCCGAAGATATGTGCCCTTGAAGACTGTCGCAAACCCCTGATTAACTTCAGGGATGGTCGCTTCTGTCAGGACCACACACCTATGCAAGATATATGTGGCATCATACCGTGCGGGCGCCCTGTCCGTAATCATAGCGCCATGACATGCGATGATCCCGTCCATCGCAACTGGCATCAACAATGGCTGAATCGCTTCAGCCGTCTTTCGTTTCCTGGAGTGCAGCGAGTCATCCGTCAGCAACGGTTGGACCCAAACGCAGGCCACGCACCCCGGGCAGGACCCACTCTACGAGTGAACTTGCCAGCGCTGAATGAAATCCCCGGAGATCGCGTCGTCCATACATTCCGCGCGCGTTCTGTCTACTGTCTGGAGACACTCCAGTGGGCTTGCGGCATGCCAATCGCATGGGGGAAGTGCTACAAATCCGAGAGTCAACCCCAGGTTTACGCATTCATTGATCGTGTATGGCAAACTCACCGTGACCTCCGCCCCGGATTCATCGCCTATGACGATGCCTGTGATCTCCTCCGACACATCGTCACACAGAACCCCGGGGATTCCTGGCTTACGACTACGAAGTTCATCGTAGATGCCTGGCATTATATCGGGCACAAGGCGACGGATGCGCTGTGCCGGATGTGGTGTAATCCTGCACCGAAGGATGGCTCTCAGCCTGATCTCGTTCTCATACAGGAGGATGAGGATGGAGCGAGACATCAAATACGCGCCTTCAACACGGAGACCGCGGAGCAATTGAACTCCTGGCTGGATGGTTTCGAGGCCCAACTGCGCAATATGACCAACATCAACTACGATATCTTCGTCCATACACTCTTCATGCTGTATGCCGAGCGTGTCCAAAGACGCATAGACTCGAGTGGTGACGCGTTGGATGACGGTTTCTGGGAGGAGGTGGATGCGAGGGCAGAGCAAGGCGAGGCGGCCATAGACGACCGAATGCGCGTAGATCAAGACGAGGCAGCCATAGACGACCGAATGCGTGTAGATTAATCCAGCAGTTGTTGTCGTCAACACTTTGCACACGGAGCCGTCATGACGATTTGCTTCCGTGTGGGGAGCTGGGGTCAACCGTCGGGGGGCGGGACAGTGCGACACGGAGGCAAATTTTCGCATGCCGTGTTTGTACATATATATGCTCATACCAGTGGCAAACAGCAGGCACCACAAACCACTGGTAGCAGGCACCGGGAACCGGCGGCATCCAGCGACTGGTGTATTGGCATCCACTGTACGTCTGCGTCGAACACCGACCACCGCTGGCGAACGGCGCTGGACGATGCATGCCAGCGGATCCTGGCAACGGCCACTGGAACGCAGCGGCTGCGACGGTGAGCGCCACTGGCTACCTCCGAATCGGGGCGAATCTCGGTGGCTGCCATCTTATCTCGGCGGATGCCGGCCATCTTATCAACTCCGGGCATATCACTGATCCTGCCACACATTTTGGCGGCAGTTCGGATACTCGCACACTGTGCGCTGCGTGCGCGACGTGTCGGAACACATGCTTCAGCTCTCTACGTCGCGGTATGGTCGTGGTCAGAGAACAACTCGTGAGTGCGAAGCAAGGGGTGGTACAGGGTCGTACAGTACTTATACGCGACGGACAATGAAACGATAAGTACGGCTTACATGTACGGAAGAAGCGACCCAAATATGGCAAGTGCCTTAGCCGCCGCTGGGAATCCACTGGAACGACTCGGACCATGGCCTGCGCGCAATACGCCGTTACTTACTTTACGCCTTCATTTCTGCAACGTCACCGCGCTCTGCTTCATCGGTAGGCTATTCAGAATGCAATACGTTGCTACTTTGAGACGAGCACAGTACCGGGCTGGATAAATGATACCTGAACAAGCCACCATCAGGTGGTCAAACCGTATTGGGCACCGTGGTTTTGACATGGTGCGTCCTATTTGCGTCTTTCGACCTTTCCCACTTTCATTGAATAATCCCTTCTCAAGCGTCAACGTTCACCATCGACGTCCTCCAGACGAAGTTTGTCGCTGTCGCCATACTACGTAGACATGAGTCGGCCGCCCACCCACCACTACATTACTCGGACGTCAGCCGCGCGTCCTACTCCTGCCTATCGCAGTTTTGCGTCGGTACCATATCCGACTGCTACTCAGGACAATCGGCCACCAGCGTCCGAGTCGCATCATGGTCGTCGCAATGGCCGATCAATGTCGATCTCTGATCCGCAGAGGCATCGAAACGAATCGTCAGCGATACGTATGGACACGCAAGAGCCTGTTGAGCGAGGTGTGTCTATTACTCAGAGTGTGTAGGTTGATAGTCAAGTATGACGGTCACCCAGTCGTTCCTCCGAGGCCAAGTGAACGCACCCCTCGCTCTCGTTCGTACTCTCAGCCACCGCCTGCCCCACGCACGGAGCCCGCACCTGCAATACGCTTCTATCACCGCGATGAGCCTTACTATGAGTGTGCATTCCAAATGCTTCGGCTATCTTAGCGTAGTAAACGTTGTCAGGTTCACCAACTTCGCGCCGTATGCCATACACTGGGATGGTCGCATGTACCCAACCACAGAGCACCGTGCGTCCACGTCTGTTTCGCCGTTGATCCACATTTTCACTCATAACACTCAGTGTTCCAGGCACACAAGTTCATGCCGCACCGACCAGACCTGGCGGAGCGTATCCGCTGCCTCCCCAGCTCCCGCGCAGCACTCCAGGAGGCAGGGAACCTGCGCCCATTGCAGCGTACAGACTGGTTCGAGGTCAACGTCCGCGTAATGGACGACGTCTTGGAGGCCAAGGTCTCCCAGCATTTCTCGCTTCGCGACATGCTTCTCCAAACGGGCACCAGCGAGCTCGTTGAGGACAGCCCGGTACGGATGGGCCCCGCCCGCAAATCATTGCTACTGTGCAGGCGCTGATCGCCTCGACAGGTCGATTCGTTTTGGGGATGTGGCCAGGATGGCCTAGGAAGGAACGAGCTGGGCAAGGCGCTGATGCGGCTGCGCGACAAGCTCAGAGCTCGTCCAGGGTCAGCAGGTGATCGATTCGTGTGGACGTCTCCCCCGCCGGAGAAAACGACCCGCTCGGAAGGCCAACTGCCCCCCTCTGGACCGACGGGCTCACAGCAGAGCCGCGGAAGGGCGTCTGTGCGACCGTCACCTGTATCCGCGAAGGAACAGGAAGGAAGAAGGCTGCGACGGCGCACGGGAGACGTTGAAATCCAGTCTACTGGGGCGCCCGTCAATGAAGAGGCGGTACGCCCGACTGAGGTAAGTATGAGATAGGTCGGATGCCGCGATGTCTCAACTCAGCAATGACGGTCTGAGTTCTTCTCTGACAACTACATGTTAGGACCGGCCGTCCTGGAGAACCCCGGAGATGCCGATGGGAGGGGGGTGGAGTAGTTCCCATCGTTTGTGACGCCGTGGGCGTTCAAACATTCATCGTCGACATTTGTGATTCAGACTGCCTAGAGTTTCCGAGACAGGAGAGAAATGTGACGAAGGGTTGGATTCGTTGTATGAGTATATTCTCCACGTATGATAACTGAGCTTCGAATAGTCTGGATGTACAACACGTCTATGTACGTCGGAGCCTGTGTCGTGTACGTCCATATATGCGTGTAGTTTCATTCGAGATCTTACTCGGACGCAGAGTCCCAGCTAGTGACGACTCAATCATTGCGATTGTAGGACCCTGATCAGAGGATATGCGGTCATGATGAGAACACAGCGCACGTCAAGGCGCACGTACCAAGTACTATTAATGATAGATTAGCCGTACAGACCTCAATGGTCGTGCCGTAGTTTGTCGCGCAGTCGCATGAGTGCATTGCCGAGTTCATTCCTTCCTTGCCTATCACGGCCCCACCCCCAGAACGAATCGACCTGCAGGAAGGCTGAACACCTGCACAACGCATAACGAACAAGGGCCATACCGGACTGTCCTCGACGAGTTCGCTGTTGCCGGTCCCGAGAAGCATGTCCCTCAATGTCGGATGCTGCGTGAACTTCGCCTCGAGAATTGCATCCATGACGCTGATATTGACGTTGAACCAGTCTGTGCGCTGCAGCCTGCGAAGACGCCCCGCCTCCTCGAGTGCAGCACGGGGGCTGGGGAGGAGGCGGATTCGCTCGGCCAGCTCTGGTCTGGTCGTCATGAATTTGTGTGCTTGAAACACTGGGTTTGATCATGTATAAGACCTCAAGGACGGTTACAGGCAGCCGCAAGATACGTACAGTGTTCTGCGGTTGGGTATGTATGGCCATCCCAGTCAACGGCATACGATGCGAAGTTCGTGAACCTGCCAGTAATGACGTGGAGAAGACATGTCGATTTATTAACATCAGTAGGCCAAGGTAGCAAGAACACTTGAGTACGCACTCAAAGTATGGGCGGTCGCGGTGGTAGAAGAGAATTGGATCTTGTGGTTGATCTGGATCTGCTGCAGTGGCGGGGAGGAGGAGCGCCCGCGCGACCACTTCGACATCACCTTCCACGTACACCTTGATCCAGTGCTACATGCTTACCTGGCTGCTTTGCTTCGTCGACATCCGCAGGGCTGTACGACCTCAGCTCCGTCTGGTGCACCTGTGGTCCTGAAGCCGACGTTTCGTGACTGCCTCGGCGATGCGATTGTTGACTCTGTCGACCTAGGCCTCGACATGTTACTCGCTGAAACAAAGAGCAAAACCAGTCGAGCAAAGACATGGCTGCGAACAGTCTTGCTACAATGTCGAATGACCGGTATTCATGTCTGCGCCAAGTCGACGCCTCACTGCGCACGCATGCAGAACATGAGTCGAGCCTGCCGGTATTCGTGCTGCTACCGGAACATGTGGCACTGGCAGGAACTGAGTGAGTCGTGTTCCCCATGCATTGGTGCGTCATCACCTAGGGTTCTTATGGTCAACAGCGGTTGACTCTGTGATTAGCAAGTCATCGGTTCAGTATCTGGCAGCGAAGAACTACCGCGATACGTGGGCAATTGTACAATTCTGGAGTAATCCCGTATCAGCACACAATGGAAGTTCGACCTACGATACTCGTAACCCAGCGGTTGCAACCGCTCTGATCCTTGGCCAGCTTCTGAATAAACTTCGGCTCAAAACAGGTGAGTGAGGTAGCCACTTTACTGTACTCGACCCACATTTCCGCAATCTATCGAACCTAAACTCTATGGTTGCCTTCTCCCATGCGTTGCTCAATGGTTCTGCAAGCATCCATGCGTCTTGACCACCAACCGTTTCCGTCGCAGCACGGAGCTTTTGCAGATCAAAGTGAGGTTTACGGCGTTTGCGGCGTGTTGTGGACACATTAATGGGAACGCGTTATGATCGATGGATCGCCCACGCCTATTGTAGTACCATTCTTACGGGGCGATGAGACACTCAATGGTGCGCGGAGGGACTTGGCGAACATCGTGAGGTGTAAGTTCATTTGCCCTTGTTTCCTTGTGTCCAGTGCATGCATCTGACGATGTAAACCAGTGCGGGGACCATACCGGTATACATCGAGATGGGAGACTGAGTTTACTGCTGAGCGAGTCAATCGTGTCTTCTAGGGCCATAGTCTCTGCGGAAAGCGCGGTCGCAATGCGTTCCAAGCACACCAGAGAACTCGCGGACTCGGGGAAGTCATGGCTATGATGTCAGTATTCCAATTTGCATCGCCACCTTGTAGGCTGATGCTACCTCCGTCTCACATCGCGAAAGCCGCGTTCACCGTTGACGCCTGCTTCCAATACCGCGACGTGCCCGCGACGCAGACTTTAGCTGAGCGATCCCAGATTGAACATGAATTCAACAACAGCCGAGTTTCTGACTGGAAGGAGAACCGGCGCTGCTCTCGGATGCTGCAGGTGCGAGGATAGTCTTGATCCGTCTCCACTTCGACACTCATGCGGAACAACGCGGATCCATTTATCATCGAGTCCCCAATGAGGGATGAGTGCTATCCTGTGCAGTATACTGATTCATGCCCGTCATGGTACAGAACAAGTCGTGTCGAAAGCCCTGCATCGAGCACGTACTCAAAAGCTCGCCCAGCCGAGTCTATCTGCTACATCGCTGCTCCCCGCGTTCTCGTGGGCAGGGTGTTTCGTCTCCGATCCCCCGCCGCGGCGAAGGACACCAGGCTGTCTACCCCCTTGATCCTTCGCAGAAACACGCGACGATAGGACATGCGTACTTCCACGGCTGTTCTGTGGGTCCGGCAGCGCGAAGGGCGATTGTCCTTCAGAGCGAGCCTGTGCATCTGGTGTGGGAGATGTCCACACGAACTGACCACCTGCGAATGCAGGACGGTCTCTGAGCTTGTCGCGCAGCCGCATCAACGCTTTGCCTAGCTCGTTCCGTCCTTGGCCATCCTGGCCACATCCCCAGAACGAGTCAACCTAGTGGAGTAATCAGCATCCGGACGACTCAGTGACACGCGAGCGACGCTCTTGCGTACGTACCGTGCTGTCTTCGATGAGCTCGGTGTTGCCGGTCTTGAGGAGCATGTCACGCAGCGACAAGTGCTGCGCGAACTTCGCCTCGAGGATGTCGTCCATCACCCGGATGTTGACGTCAAACCAGTCTGCGCGCTGCAGCTCGCGCAGGTTCCCTGCTTCCCGAAGAGCGTCGCGGGACGTGGGGAGCAAGCGGATGCGCTCCGCCAGTTCTGGTTTATCCGGCATGAATTTGTGTGCCTGGAACACTGGGTAGGGTATACGCCGCTGTGAGAACACCTGCTTGTAGAGAGCCGCAGTGGACGTACGATGTTCTGCGGTGTGGTACATGCGGCCGTCCCAGTGAATGGCATATGCCGCGAAGTTCGTGAATCTGGTAACAGGAACGGTGAATCAGCATTTCTGGGTAGACCGCATAGCACAAGGCATGGCCACGTACTCGTAATATGGCCGATGGTGGTCATAAAATCGAATTGCAGGTGCTCGATCCGTGTGCGGGGATGATGGAGGCTGAGAGTGCGCACGAGAGCGTGCACAAAGAGGCGGCATAGGTTCGTTGCGCGTCGGCATGGGTGGAACATCTTTGTGCATGACTCAGATGAGTAGCGTTCAGCGCTCTATGTGTATCATTAAGACTTACTGGGTTTGATAGATTCCTGTGCGCCCATGGGCCTGGCCGACAACAACTTACCAGGCCTGTGTGTATCCGGGATGGGCCGTATCTCGCGGGTGCGACTCGGGTGCAACGGTCCCTTGTCTTGTACAGCAGTCCGATATGCTACCGTCGTACGTGTTGCCGATGCATGTGGGCGGTTGATGGACCTATCCATGTCGATGGCCGCTTCTGCAGCAACGAGGTTGAGGGACAAGAGGATGCCCAGGAAGAAGGCGCCGACTACGGAGCGAGGGGCGAGAAGACGACTAGACGACCGCAGGTGGGAAACAAGAGGCAACATATACAAGCGAAATGAATTGCTTTAAAAGATGACATGTGTGGCTCGACGACTGACATGAGGTCGGTACGTTCTGAATGACTGGTGTGTTCGTCAACTCATCTATCAAACCTTCCTGGGTTCAAGAAGCATGACGTCGCATTATCGATGACTGCGTGGAAGCTCTACACATATTTCGAGTTCTAGGTGCTATAACAATATATTGCTGCCTTCGATGTCTTCGCTTCCACCTCACTTACACAGGCGACTCCGATTGTTCTCGCGCCGAACATGGGAGTACCCATCAGCATCGACAACATTCAAGAGGAAGCCATTCTTCAAACTGAGGCCCATCGTCTTGGTGGTCCAGGTATGTAGCCTACCATTCACATGTTTTCGGCTGCATTGAGTTGTCTCTTCAGCTCCTGTTCTGGTGGAACTCCAAGAAAAAACACTTGAGTACATGGCTGGTACGTTTAGACGCCAGCTGTCTGACAAGCCTTCATACCGTTTCCGTCGTACAGTTGTGTCTCGCTTTGCGAGCCAGTGGCGTCACCCTACAGCTAAGCCCAAAGTGGTCAAGGTGCACTCCCAAATACGCTGAGATTATTCCTAACTGACCAATGAAATTGTAGATCTGGAAGATTCACTGTTTCCCGTATATCAACAATAGGTTCACCGAGTATCAGAGAGCAATAGCTTCCAAAAACAGCGCCGTTCGGGGAAACACCCGTTTGCTATGGCATGGAACAATCCGAACATGCAGAATTGGCGACAGCGGCAACAATGTATGTACTAGGAGTGACTGCTCATTATGTGGAATACTCAAAGTTTGCGACTTTCAAATATCGTCTCATCGCACAAGCTGACAATGCCTCGATGTGTTCTTCGCACAGGCGTCTTTCTCCGTCGCCAAAGTCGGTCAGCATCACAAGTTCTCCCGTTTCGGAGCAGGGATATATACGACCGCAACGTCATCCAAAGCGAATGACTACGTACAAGAGCGGGGTGGGTCTCCATACAAGGCGATGCTCCTCAATGCAGTCGTGGCCGGCGCAGAGGCAAAGATGACCAGAAATGACACGACACTTTCCAAGGTTAGCAAACTTCGAACGGAGACGCTATTGGAACGGACTGACACTTGTTCTCATCTAGCCACCTGGTGGTTGTGACTCCGTTCTTGGTGTGCCGGGCGCAAAGTCGGTTTTGAACTACGACGAGGTGGTCGGTCAGTAGCTCTCGAGCAATGCGCTCGAACGAACCTGAGATGCTGATTTCGGATCTAGTTTACAGGGTGAATCAAGGACAACTCACCGATAGACTATGACACTTACGACTTGCATGCTCGCAGGACGACGCTATACGCCCGTCTTTCCTGGTCATTTATCGCTAGGTATGCGGATGCGATAACTCACTTTCTAAGTTGTCCCTTAGTCTGAGTGCGGACACATAATTTCCCGTTGTGGTGTCAAATATTTACTATGGACAAGTATTGGTACTGAAATGTGGCTGTTCACGCCACAAGCCGCCGTCAAGTTGCTCTCCCCGTTATGTATGATATATATTCGGGTTCTTGCTTCAGTATGAGAGCGGTCCCGCATACCGAGACATATGATCTGCACTACCGTGCAGTGTTGCGGGAAGTGCACTGCACTGTTCAGCGTTATGGATCAGCGACTCCAAATCCGGGGCCCACCGAACTGGCGTAACGCATTCCTGATCTGGGTTAAGACTTGTAGCGCTCTCTGACTTCGAACTGAGGCTATGGGCAAGGGGCAAGGGGCAAGGGGCAAGGGACATGCTGTTTCTGTCGGCGTTGTACCTAGTTGTACGCCACGCACTGATCAGAATAATACCAACTGTGTGGTCTCACGGTTTTTGTACTTCAAGGTTGGTCTCTACTCTCGCGTCAAGCCGCCGCCTGGTGCCACCGATGAATCACACTACTTACATCTCGTCTGCGTTGCAGTGGTAGCGCAGATCGGTGTCCTCGGAGCGGCCTATTGCCAGTCCAGAGGTACGACGTTCAATTCGGAGCAGACGTTGCGGTCTAATTTTGTCGCATTCAGCTCGGTTCAGGGTGCACGCTCCAACTTGAAGAATGTCATGTCGCGTCTACTGTCACATAGGACATGTAAGTTCCTGTGCCCGGATCTCATTTGACCGATCTCAGGAGCTTGGAACCCCAGACACCAATGGTGTGCGGACCTAACTTGTGTGGTCAAAGGGGATCCTCTTCTTCCTGATGGCCGTCCTCATGCACAACACGATCTGCGGCCCGACTTTCTGACACTTCTCCATCGGTACGATCATCAGGCAATCGCATTGCAAAGAAGCCGAGTATACCAGTCGAGATACACGTTGAACACATGAGCGTCGCGACCGCAACATAGAGCTCCGGAGCTTTGTGGTCGGACGGCTTGAGGCGATACTACTGACAGGTTCGGAGATGACGTCCTACATGGAGTCGAGAACATTGTATGCACATTCACCTCTCTGGCGTGCTTTGAAGTCGAGAACATTGACGGTATGCACATTCACCTCTCTATCCATTCTACACATAAGTACTGCCAGGCTGGTCTCGCATTTTATTCGACTTGGACGTGGAAAATCTTCCCCTAACCTACATCTGGCTGACTATGCTTGCCCACAGCCTATTGCACGCGCTGAACAACATGTCAACATGTAACTATCCTGGTTGCAACAAAGGCGCGTGGAAGAACCCCGATGGCTCGTATTCCTCTTTCTGTTCGAAGGGACATAGGGATGCTATGCAACAACCCAACGGGGCCTGTGCAGGCGGCGCGACCAAACTTTGCAAGGTGCGTGAAGGAAGTCCGACCTAGCCCTGTCTCAACCCAAAGTGTCATTACATCTGAACACGATAACATAGAATTGCCAATCGCGACCCGTCTACATTGACGGTAGCCGCAGTACGTTGACATTTGTATGATTATACTCAAATCTCACGTCGGTCCGTGTTTGTAATAAAGCACACGACTTTTGTGGGATCAAATGTCGTGACGCCTTCCAATCAGGCGGAGGAACGGGTCAAGCAAGTCCGCGTACTGGCATCTGCAAGCTCTCGGGATGCCAGAAACCGGTGTATGTAGGGCCAAATGGCGTGCCAAGTGGTTATTGTTCCAGATCGCATTGCACGTAAGGACTTACGTCTAGCATCCTTGCAATGTCGTGCACTGAAGGATCGCGGCTTGCGTAGCCAAGGAAACACATATTCGACCGAACTATGCCTCCGGTATGTCACAGTGCTCCCTATTGAACAATAGCAACGACACTGATAAACCACGTTTTTAGTTGTAGACAGCATCCGAAGGTCATCATTGGCGGGAAGCTGAGCGACTTTTGCTCTAATAAGTGCAAAGAAGACACATTTGGCTCGGGTAAATGGTGTTCTTTCCTTCGTTACCTCAGTGCCGTCATGCTGACGACCGGTGGCAGCTCCTGTCATCTTGAACATCAAAGAGGATACGGCGGACTTCAAAGATGGTAAAGGTGTTTCGTCATGCCATGATTACACGATGTAACGTCTGTCTCCGTCTGTAGTGTCGAAGCAATTCAAAGACCATTGGAAGCACCCCACTACTGTGCCCACGGTGGTCAAGGTCGTTTTCTATCATCCGCTTAGCAGAGATGATCACTCACGAATGCTTCCCATCTAGATGTGGAAGATCTACTCCAACAAACAGCACACTGACGGCTTCTACTCGTACAAGCTCGCTGTCGAACGCAGGACTGGTATCGCAGGAGGGAACAGCAGGCGGCGGTGGCACGGCACAATCCGGACCTGCACTATCGGCGACAGCGAGAACCTGGCTACTCTGTGCCAGGACGCCAACTGCTCGCTCTGCAGAATCATCCAAGTTCGTAGTACCTCACCATTGACGTTCCTATTATCTCTCCAATGCTCACACGACCGTACTACCTCAGTCCTCCTTCCGTGTCGATAAAGCCTGCGCCCGATTCGGAGGTCGGTTCGGCAAGGGAATATACACCTCCGCAACGTCGTCGAAGTCGAACGACTACGTCAAAGTACTGGGAGGATCGCCACACAAGGCGATGCTACTCAATGACGTCGTGTTGGGCAAGACAAAGAAGTTGACGACTAATAACTCAGGTCTGACTGAGGTGAGTATGTCGTAATGTAATGCTGTAGTGTGATTATTTGGTGTACTAAGATGCCGAACTATCTGATAGCCACCGCAAGGCTACGATTCTGTCGTCGGCGAGCCTGGTGGCGTCTTGAATTACGACGAGGCTGTTGGTAAGCCTGAGATTTTTGCCGCTATCTACTGTCTGCTTGCGCTCATACAATAACGTACTATGTCTTTCTTACAGTCTACAAGGTGAGATTATTTGGCCACCGAGTGGCAATACGCTCTAACTCTGGATACAACGTGCAGAACGAAGCCATTCGGCCCCTGTTTCTGATCATCTACAAAGGCTAATCATCAATATCCAACTCGTTGGTCCTCGCATGCAGGACAGCGTGCACTGGCGTCGTGATCCCTTATTTATCTACTTTGTGTATGCAATTCGCGTCCTCATGTCACTGCAGTCAGACAGTCTGTGTTCGTGGTCTACTTCGCGATTAGTAAGGCGTGGTAAGTCAGCCTTCTCAACCTGGCTTTATCCTTGTAGCTCAGCGCTCAGACCCGGGTTCTTCAGGCTCGAACAGACCCTCCTGGATGCATGCGAACACGACGCGAGACAGCAAATCAGCCGTGCGAGACTGTCGCCCGTCAGCTGTCTCAAACCATCTCGGTGAGTCACACTACAGTATGACGACGATCACTGTCGATCCAATTGCTGAAACAGTACTTGCAAGGCGTGGTTCTGCGTTCGCAACTGCATTCGCGCATACGCATGATCTTCCGGTTGATGAGAGGTGGGACATGACAGAGCGGCTGTTCAGCAGTCAACTTGACTATATTGCGAAGCAACAGAAACGGTAGACATTTTACAATGAGTCATGCATCCGGACTTTGTTCACGATATGGATTCGTACACTTTGTTTGTACTCATTACGGTCACTGACAGCGTACAAGTGCACCGGAGATCAGTGACGGTAGAGCACAAGGAAGAGCGGCCGAATGGCTTCGTTCTGCCAGATCATCGAGAGTTAGAAGCCGTCATTTACCAAGGTCCTGTATCGTCTTACCTTATAAACTACGGGGTAGGATTGTCGCATCAGCAGGAACAGAGTAAGCAGTAGTCATGACGTCCTCACCGATAACCTCGTCATAGTTCAGATCTCCGCCAGGCTCACCGACGACCGAGTCGTATCCCGCAGGGGGCTGGATACCACATTCTCTTCAGCACGCTCCGATAGATCACAAGACAGCACGGCACCGTCACTCACCGCAGTGAGGTCCTCGTCTCCCGTCGTCATCTTGATCGCCTTGCCCATCACGACGTCGCTGAGAAGCATCGCTTTGTACGGCGACCCGCCGCGCTCGTCCACGTAGTCGTTCGCCTTCGACGATGTCGCAGAGGTGTAAATCCCCGCGCCAAACCGCCCGAAGTTCATGCGTTGGCCAGCCTTCGCGATGTGGAACGACGTCTGGAGGTGGTCCGGACGGCGTCAGCGAAATGCACGGAGCCCATGCGTGGAGAGGTGACGAACGCGGATGATGCTGCAGAGCGAGCAGTTGGCGTCCTGGCAGAGATTGGGCTGCCCCTCGCTGTCGCCGATGGTGCAGGTGCGGATCGTCCCATGCCACCGCCGCCTGCTGTTCCCGCCTGGATGGTTGATTTTGCGCTCGATTGCGAGTTTGTACCGCGAGAACTCGTCGGTATGGCCCTTGTCGCAGTAGATCTTCCATACCTAATAGGGTGTGAGCGGTCGCTTCCGGGCTGGAAATACGCACTTGCCTTGACTACGGTTGGAACGGGCGTAGGGTGCTTCCACTGGTCTCTAAACTGCTTCGACACTATGAATCGGAGGTTAGCTGACGATGCGACAGAAGATCTCGCAAGACGGACTAACCCTCGCGGAAGGGTGCCATATTATTGGTGATGATCAGAATTATAGGAGCTAGTGGTCATCGGTTTGATTGGTCGATCTCGGAAGACCTAACGAGTGCTCCTTACCTGAGCCAAATGTGTCTTCGCTGCATCGCTTTGAGCAAAAGTCGCTCAGCTTCCCGTTAACAGTCGCCTTGGGCCACTTCAGGCAACTGTCGATACTCAGTGAGTTCCATTCCTCCGATCTACTAGCGGGGGAGACAGGTACAAGAGGCATGCCTCCGCCTTTCCAAAACGGACGGCGTCACTGTACGACACGATTATCAGTATTGTACTAGCATCGAGGTCGAACCCTTACAGTCGGTGTGATTTGGAGCAGTAGTCGCTCGGCATGCCATCCTGTCCGATGAACGCCGGTTTCTGGCATTTCGGCAGCTTGCAAAAGCGAGAAACGGGAGCGGGGGAAGCACGCGGACTGGCTGGATTTTGCTTGCCAGTCTGGAAGGCGTCACGACAGCGCTTGCCGCAGAAATCATGTACTATGTTATGAAGGTAAGACCGATAAGAGTTCGGCACCGACTACGAGACTGCCTACGTACCGCGGTTGCCCTCGACATATGCTGGTCGAGACTCGCAGTTCTTTCTCGTTGCGTCGAGAATCAGGTCGAGTGGGATGAGAGAACATACGCACCTTGCAAAGTCGGGCACCGTTGAGCTGCTTCATAGCATCCCTATGGGTCGTACCACAAAACGAGGAGTATGACCCATCGGGATCCTGCCACACAGTTCGGTGGCAGTTCGGATACTGGCACACTGTGTGCTGCGTGCGCGACGTGTCGCGACGTGACATGCTTCAGCTTTCCACGTCGCGGTAGGTCGTGGTCGGAGAACAACCTGTTGGTGTGAACTTCGAAGCGATAGAACTTATATATGCGACGGACAATGAAACGATAAGGTTTATGTACAGAAGAAGCGGCCCAAATATGGTAAATGCCTCCCTAATGCACCTCGGCTAAACATCCCACACATCCTCACCGTCCACGCAGCCAGGTAACTGGTGAGCAAGTCTTTCTAGTACTTAGTATATGACTGATTACGATTCAAGCCATAGTCTGTCCACTCATGTGTAGGCTTGGCGTTGTCCAGATATTGATCTCTCCGAGCAATCATTTGGTGGCATACCCCGAAGAGACACATCACCGACGCGGTCGCACTGAGGACAATGTCAGCTTCGGATCCGTATGAGCATCGAGCTGATCGCTCTGCCAGCCCCATGGACATTGATGGGTCAGATCAGCCAGGTATGTGCCAACAACTTGAGAAACGGAAGCTCGTACTCAACTGCAGAGCGTCGTAAGTGCTGGCACCAGTCATTCCCCCGCCACCATCGGACGCCGCCCACCCAGCGTCACCACACTCTGGCCCGACGTCTGAACTACAACCCGAATCAGCGAGCCGAATTCTCTTCTATCGTCGCCATGAGCCATACTTCGAGTAAGCATTCGGGCTATTTCTCCGTGTCACTCAACCATTACGTGCTTTATCAGGTTCACAAACTTTGCCCCGTACACCATTGACTGGGACGGCCACAGGTATCCTACCGCGGAGCACTGTACATCTACCGGTCATCCTTATATATTCTTTCTTGTAATCTAATGCGTGATTTTCAGTGTTTCAAGCCCAGAAGTTCATGTCAATCCGACCAGATCTGGCCGACCGAATCCGCAATCTTCCCAACCCCCGCGCTGCGCTTGAGGAAGCCGGGCGCATGCGCAGGCTACAGCGCACAGATTGGTTCGACGTCAATCTCAGGATCATGGACGAAATCCTCGAAGCCAAGTTCACGCAGCATCCAGAACTGAAGCACACGCTTCTCAGTACGGATGATAGTGAATTGATCGAAGACAGCCCAGTACGATTCTTGCTCGTGATGTGACATCCTGGCGCTGACGTTGAGGATAGGTAGACTCATTCTGGGGGTGTGGCGAGAATGGTGAAGGACAGAACGAGCTTGGGAAGGCGCTCATGCGACTTCGTGACAAGCTGAAGCGTAGTGACTGAGTTCTGTAACATATACAGTCGGTATGAGGATTTGTAATCTATCTGTCGACTCGGTCGGGTCTCATATATGATATAGTGACGACATTGTTAGTAACGCGAACACTGGCTCTCTTGAAAGCAACGTGCAGCATCACCACTCGCCCTCTCGAGGTTGCCATCGCGTCACCGCCACGCTAAGTGGTGTTGCCACGGCCATGGCACATGTTCACATTCCTCCGTCGAGATATCGCATCAGATACGGGTCCTGCAGCGGTCGTTGCACTGGTGGCCTTGCGCGTTTTGAACTTCGACAACGGTCGAAAGCGGGGATCTCGAACACCGCCGTTGTGTTCCTGTTGCGGTGGATATCACGCTTGGCAGTCATTCAGTCATCGGCGCGCGAGTTGCTTTGGACGCATCTCTGGTCTCCTAACTGACGCGCCATCATTGGGATGAATTGAATAGGATGGCAACACAAACGGGCGATGTACACTTGTGCGAAGATACGCGGGCGCGAACTCGAGGAAGAAGGAAGAAGGATCATGGCATCAATCCATGCCAGAGGGTAGTAGGGTGCGTTGAGCGGCCGTCCAGCAAGTATCATATTCGTACTACACCCAAACTGACATACTAGAGCTGCGAGGCCGCGGCGGAATACAGTTCTTGTAGTGCTATACCGCAGCAAAGCGGACGGAGTCAAAAATCAACCGTCGTAGATGACTAAGAACAGAGGTCGAATCGCGTCGTCCTGCCATAGCATTAAGTCGAGAGTCAGGACGCTCGCCATACGTAGAACCTTACCCTGTAGACTACAAGACAGAGACATCGTACGTCTCCGCGTCAGCGCAAGCATATCATGGGTAGCAACTAAGTACTCACCAATCGCTTCATCGTAGTTCAAATCACCGCCAGGCTCGCCGACGACCGAATCGTAGCCATGCGGTGGCTAGTGAATACCGCATTGTCTCAGTACAGTGACCTAGAGGCGGCATCAGCATCATAGTGTCGCATGCTCACCTCAGTCAAGGATGGGTCTCCTGTTGTCAGCTTGATCGTCTTGCCCATCACGACGTCGGTAAGTAGCATCGCCTTGTACTTCGAGCCGCCGCCTAGCTGTTGAGCGTAGTCATGCGATTTCGACGATGTCGCAGAGGTATATATCCCTGCCCCAAAGCGGCCAAAGTTCGTGCGTTGGCCAGCTCTGACGATGCGGAAGGACGTCTTCAAAAGTGGTGTCGTAGACATCAGCGAGGGCACGATAAGCATCGACGGTGAGAGACAACGTACAGTGATAATGCTGCAAAGCGAGCAATTGGGGTCCTTGCATAGACTGAAGTCTTTACCGCTATCGCCGATGGTACAAGTCCGGATTGTGCCGTGCCAACGTCGCCTGCTATTTCCCCCGGCGATGCCGGTGCTGCGTTCGACATCGTGCTTGTACGACATGAACTGGTCGGCGTGATCTTTGTCACAGTAGATCTTCCATATCTATGAAGCCAAGGATACGTTGATGTGAGTAATCGCCTGTTGGTAAGTGGAGTTCGCTCGCCTTGACTACAGGAGGAATACGGAAGGAGGGGTGCTTCCACTGATCTGTGAACTGCTTCGCCACTGTATGATAAGAGCATAGTGAAAACGTATCATGATATCGTATTAGAACGGAGTCACCTTCCTGGAAGGTCTTCGTCTTCTCGGTAACATTCAAGATGATGGGAGCTGCGGTAAGCATTCAATTTAGCATGGCTGTACGATTTACATAAAGCAACGGCAGTGCGACTTGCCCGAGTCAAATGTGTCCTCTTTACATTTATTTGAGCAGAAATCGCTCAATTTCCCGTTGATGGTGGCCTTGGGCCGTTGCTCGCACCTAAAGATAATGAGCATATGGCGATAGGTCAGATTAGCATGAGATGAATACAGGAGGCATAATTCGTCGTTGTCTTGTACACATTGACTGTACAATAGTAGAGGATTCAGTGTGAGGTCACAGGAATGACAACGATGTGCTTCTGTACCTGCGATGCGCTCTAGAGCAGTAATCGCTCGACACGCCATCGGGTCCTACGTAGACCGGTTTCTGGCATCCTGGGAGCTTACAGATCCCAGCGCGCTGAAGCCTTTGAGCTCCCCCGACGCCTGCTTGAAAGGAGTCCCGGCAACGCTTGCCGCAAAATTCGTGCGCTGTAATGACAGACACGGGTTGAGTAACATCAGTGTCATCGTATGAGAACCCACTGACTGCCACTTTTATCGACATACACAGGTCGCGAGTGACAGTTCTAGAAGATGAAGTCAGTCAGTGCGCAAAATGATAATCACATTGTTGCCACGTACCTTGCAGAGCTTTTTCTGTGTTCCTCCCCCTGCCTGGTATTGTGCGCTGCAACGCTGGCCACAAAAGTCGTGCGCTGAGCGCGATAGGGACGGACAGATGTGAGAATGCTACGAAGTCATACAAATACCCACGTACTGCGATTGACGTCGACATACACCGGGCGTGAGTGGCAATTCTGTAAATTGTACAAGTTCAGAGACGTATTGAACACCGTGAAATACATCGCGGCTCCACGCACCTTACAAAGCTTCGCGCCGCCTACACTAGGACCGTGTCCATTAGACTGTTGCATAACGTCCCTATGCTTCTTTGAGCAGAAAGGGGAGTACGAGCCATCAGGATTCTGCCATGTGCCTTTGTGACAGCCAGGGTAGCGACAGGTTGCGCTTTGCGCGTGCAATCTTTGGGCACACATAGCCAGCCTGGTTTGTCGGTGACCGAGGGGAGACCTTCTCGCGCCGAGCTTGAAGGCGTGGGGCTAGCACTTATATGATGTAGGGCGCACAAAGAATACGCCCGTACAACATATGTTAGAAGGGACTTACGAAACTGCTGATAAGTAACTTATAACTTATGAGTTCGAAACAAAACACCCGACCTCTTCAAGGTTCGACTTCACGTTGACGGTCTTTTGGACCAGTCAGTGTGCTTCACGCCTGAGTCCGGGGCGTCTCATCAATCCAACACGCCTTCGGAGCTCTATCCTGTGATCGCCGCGTTCATGTGTTCAGATTGAACGTGCATCTGGACCACAATTCCCTTCATCGCCCACCGCCGATCCCATTTTTGACTTCTTTGGGTCATATCGATGCGGATGGGCCGCGACATACGATGGAGTGCAATTGCGATGTACATGAGGACGGCGATCACGAGAGGATTTGGGGTCCCTTCGGTCACATAAGTAACGTATTAATGTCTGGTGAAACCGCCGGGCATGCTTCAGCGAACTGAGGACACAACTCAATATAAGATTTGCCCCACGTTCCTTACTCGCCCATAGCCTCAGCTCGAGTGTGGACACCGTTAAACTGATAGCGACATCAGAGGCGCACTAGCCCTCATTACGTGTCGTCCGGCCTTCCGCCTCAAGCTTTCACCGATGTCAGTGGCTGCGTTCGAAACACCTCGAGGAAGCATACAGCCAATATTCAAAAGTCAGTAAGTTCTGTACCGCGCTGGGAAGCAGAGAATTGACATTGATCAGCCGGGGTGATACGCTTCAGGGGACCCTAGATTTCGCATTGAATACAGCGGACAAGATACCAGAAGACAAAGTGTATCGTTGATATAGCGCATCTGCCGGTAGATGGCGAGCAAGTGCCCGAGTGGTGGTGGCGCGAATCGGCGGCAACTCCGGGGGCTGCTCTACGCTAGAGGGCAAGTTTCCGCACCCACATACACCAGTTTGATGATATAATCCTACAGCAAAGAAAGCCCAAATTCATAACATCGTTTTGAGTAGTGGTGGTGGTCAATGTGGCGATCTAAAAGGAAGGCGGCCGTGTAAATTATCACACCAGCTCCATGCATTCTCTGCTTGCATCAACCATAAATAACCAGGAAAGACGGGCGAATGGCAGCATCCTACGAGCGGCATCACAGTAGTCAGCGGAATCTTCGTTTAGCCTGAGAAGCAGTGCGCCATCACCTGATATACTGGATTCAAAGACGGATTTGCAGTTCAGTCATTGACAATCTTCGCACGCAAGGGACACTGTACGAGAGACACACTCACCGATTACTTCGCCATAATTCAGCACTGACTTTTCACCAGGGACGCCAACGACAGAGTCCCGTCCATTAGGTGGCTAGGTGACACGAAGGCCCATTTAGCCGAACACCATCCTCATCTAACGACCTCGCTGACCTTGGTAAGTTTCTTGCAATTTACGGTCATCGGAGCCCCGTTGCCAACCACAACTTCGCTCAGAAGCATCGCCCGATACGACGAGCCACCCCATTCCTTGACATAGTCGTTTGCCTTGGACGACGTCCCGGTCGTGTATATTCCTGCCCCAAACCGGGAAAATCTGTGATTAGGCCGCTGGCCGACTTTGGCGACAGAAAAGGACTTCTGAGACGCAGAAGATGAGTCTGCGTGAAGATAATGCTTGAGACCAGACCTTTATGATACCGCATAAATTGCAGTTGTCTCGACTACATGTGCCACTCAAATCACCATCGTCGCCGAGTTTGCACGCTCGGATTGTCCCATGCCATAGTAAGCGGGTATCTCCTCCTGGAATATCGCGCACATACTCTATGACGCGCTGGTGCACGATGAAGCGATTATTGACTTCCGGAACACAGTGTATTTTCCAGACCTGCGCCAGTGGATAGCCGGTTAGTAATGATCGCAACAGTACATGAGGGCCTGCCTTGATGACTGCTGGCATACGCGTGGGGTGGCGCCACTGTCTCCGAAATTGTTTCGCCACTTTAAACGAAGAATAGGCAAATGCCTGTCAGACAGTAACCATACAATTGTACTGGAACAACGATACCGTCCAAAAAGTCTTGCGAATTTTGTCCGATCTCCCGCAGAATTGGAACTGCGAACACTTTGAATGCACTGGCTCCTGTAGAGAAAACGGGAACGATGACATACCCGGCAGAGGACGGCGGCTGCGCGTACTCGGAGACATCGTGTCGACGGTTTCTTCGTATGTCTGCGGTTCACCTTGGCCAGAAGGTGGTATCTGGGAGCAATTCCGCGGGCCTAAAGCAAACGAAGTTGGGCTACCTGAATACATGCAAGACTTTATGTGTCGAATAGGGTGAATATTGGCGCATGATACGTCGCTGACAACGCCATGCCCATGCCACGTTGAGGTTGAAGAGGGGGAATACCTTTTGCAGAACACGCAGCGAGGCTACCTGGCATTGTAATTGTCAGTGAAAAGCGCATAGAAGGCAAGCAGTCCACCGAAAGCCAATGCTCAACCATAACCGTTCCCCTGGGACGTCTGCGCGGACGGTGGCGATGGATCATGAAGCCGACGCGTGTTCCTCCGGATCTCAAAGGTAATGAGGAGAGAAGTTGGAACGCGTGTTTAGAGCCTTCGCACGTATGTCCGCACCGAACTCAAAGACAAATACCTCTATTGAACCTTGTTGCCTCACGGAAGCGAGACTGCCCAACTTCAGAGGTATCAGCCATGGCGCGTCGCATTGGTCAGAGACACGCACACATTGTGCGAGGTCAACGTAAGTGGTCGCAGGCACATGTCTTCATAGAGTCGAAATTGAGTGGTCCATATAAGCATGCGCCATGCGTACTCTCCAAACGGGCTTGTGCTGGTGGTTGTCAAGGAAGGACTGTCGTTGGTACTAACGTTCTGAACAGGTGCCACTAGGCCCATCTCGTACAGCCGCAAGCCAATATCCTTATAGTGGCATACTGATGCCTCTCGTGCGATGCCGCAAGGGCTGTCTACCCTCTTGAGCATGAGCGAATGGAGGCGACTGTCGATCGAACGTTCTTCCTCGGCTGATCTGTTCGCTCGTCGACCCAGAAGAGGGCGGTTGCCCTTCTGAGCGAGCTGTTCGGTTCGGCGGGGGAGATGTCCATATGGATTGGTCGCCTGCAGACGCTGGACGGGCTCTTAGCCTAGCGCGCAGCCGCATCAGCGCCTGCCCTAGCTCGTTTCTTCCTAGGCCATCCTGACCACATCCCCAGATCAACCTGGTGGAGTAATCAGCGTCCGGACGACGCAGTGATACGTGAGCGAGGCTCTTGCGTACGTACCGGGCTGTCCTCGACGAGCTCGCTGCCGGTTTTGAGGAGCATGTCTCGCAGCGACAGGTGCTGCGCGAACTTCGCCCCGAGAACGTCGTCCATCACCCGGATGTTGACATCGAACCAGTCTGCGCGCTGCAGCCCGCGCAGGCTTCCTGCTTCCTGAACAGCGTCGCGGGACCTGGGGAGCAGGCGGATGCGCTCTGCCAGGTCCGGCAGGTTTGGCATAAACTTGTGTGCCTGGAACACTGGGTAGGACATACGCCGCGGTAAGCTCACTTGCTCGTAGACAGCCGCAGTGGACGTACGATGTTCTGCGGTAGGGTACATGCGGCCATCCCAGTGGATGGCATACGGCGCGAAGCTGGTGAATCTGACGAAGTGGTAAGCATAAATATGACTTTGTTGTTGCCGGGGTGGCACCAGCATCATATGCTCGCGCGTAATGTGGCTTATTAGTGTCGTTCAGTCCGTGTCGACTTTGGAGGTACAGCTTCGTACACGTCAGTTGAGTGTCCATCTGCCCACTGGACTGTCTGCGACTAGCCTGGTTTCGCAGACTCTGGTATGTCTATGGCTTTGACCGACGATTCATGTCGATGCGTCTGCGGATCTGAGACTGACAATGACCTTCGAGCGCGGGGCCGGCGAAGCCACGACGGCCTCTCACCAAGTTGACCAGTAGTCGGATGTGCTATCTGCGGGATGTTCAAGTTGTACACCACAGGAGTTGTACGCGTTCCCGAGAAAAGACTGTAAAAAACTGGCTGAACCATGTTTCTGGTTGTCGCGATGCGGAGGTCCGGGGACAAGTGCTGACAACGATGCGAGGAGACAATGTTAGGTGAGTAAGGAGTGCCGGCGAATGGGAGCGAAGCGGATCACTCTGTCAACTTGAAGGCGGACGTACGTGGTTCGACCACAGCCATGAGGTCTGTGCCACTCTGATTAATTGATGGGTTTACAGTCCAATGTCAATGCGCGCTCGTCCATTGTATCTCAAATATTGCCTTCGATGGTATGCAACGCAACCTGTGGACTTACTTAAGAGAGCGCAAAGAATACCGCCAAGACGCGCGACCGCTCACGCACCGCTAAGCTGTGGTTCGTTGTCAGTGTCATATCTGTCGAGACCCCATAAACCGAGGAGCCGCACGGTGCAGAGTGACAATCACATATTCCCAGAAGCCCTGTGGGTCATCACGCAGTGACTGTATGGGAGGTATGATCCACGAGGATTCAATCACACAGGGTTCTGCGCGTGGTCTGTTGGGACATCTTCGAAATGATAAGGTCAATGGGAGGCACATAGACCGACAGCGGCAAATACCTCGCAGCCTCCGCACGTCGTCTACGCCAGGTCTACCGTGACGCCCCCATGTAACCAGCCATTCCTCTTGATATTCATCATGTCACTGGAAGCTGCTGCAGCGATAGTTCTTGCGATCATATTTGTGACCTACTGCCTTGTTCCAAGCACGGAACAGTCGGATTATCGGGGTCGGGCATCGTATCCACTGCCCTAGGATGGTGTCGGCTTGGGATCCTCGCATAGACAAACGCCACCAGGAGGAGCAATTGTGCGACCACTTGGACGTTAGCACAGTAGATACGCCAAGTATGTATGAATACTTCGAGGGGTAGAAATCGATACTGAGAGTGTTGTCGGCGAGGAGGTCACGGTTCCCTTGACGACAGGGACGCGTGGGCGCTCTTCCCGGCGTCACCGCCACCAGTGGCAGCGAATCCAGACTCAGCACCGTCTCCCATTCTCTTCTAACTTACCACCGCCAAGAGCCGTAAGTACTATGAGTATGGACCATCATATCTATGGCACTACAGCCCGCTGAGGCTCATTCTTTCTATGCCGTTAGGTTTACCAATTTCGCCTCATACAATATTCTTTGGCGCGACGGTAACACGCACCCGACCGCAGAGCACCGTACGTCTCCTGCGACTGCCTATACCCACTCCTCCATTGATACGTATGCCCAGTGTTTCAAGTACACAAGCTCATGACCCGAACAGACCTCCGCAACCTCCCGAACCCACGCGCCGCACTCGAGGAAGCGGGTCGCCTGCGCAGGCTACAACGCACAGACTGGTTCGATGTCAATATCAGCGGCATGGACGCGATTCTCGAGGCGAAGCTCGCGCAGCATCCAGAACTGAGAGACATGCAGCTCGACACGGGAGAGAGCAACCTTATCGAGGACAGTCCGGTACGTGCGATACGATGCCTTGATGCTCATACAGTGAACAGGTCTCCTCCTCCTGGGGTTCGGGCTGTGATCAGGGAAGAAATGAGCTTGGTAAGGCACTCTTGCAACATCTGTGCTTTTGGTCTGTGTTCGATTATCTGTAGTTCACCGACTTCGTTCATAATCGTAGCCCCTGACTCGACGCGATAGCAGCTCCCCGGCGGGCTGCAACCCATCGAACGCACCACCCATATAGCCTTACACGAGGTGGGCTTGCACGCAGGTACTTTGCACTCGTCCATGCAGCTTCAGGCCCTCGTACGTGATTGGCCTGTCGTAAGCTCGGCGACTATGTAGCCATCGCATGCGTGCGCATTGGACATGACCAACCTCTGTGAGGTCGTGATCACTTAGTTACATTTGTAACGAACTAGCTAACAGCGAACAGACTAGTGAAAATCAACCATTGTAGATGATCAAGAACAGTGGCCTAATGGCGTCGTTCTGCCATAGCAAGAAGAATCAGAGCGGGTTGCCACCGACATATAGAAGCTCACCCTGTAGACTACAAGGACATCGTACATCTCCGCATCAGCGCGCGTGGACTGTGAATAGTGGCGAAGTGCTCACCAATAGCTTCATCGTAGTCCAACACACCGCCAGGCTCGCCGATGACAGAATCGTAGCCGTGCGGTGGCTAGGGAATATTAGTACAACGCAAAGCCTGAGGTTGTTAATTGCATACTCACCTTGGCCA
The DNA here is from genome assembly GCF_022376445.1 of Fomitopsis serialis. Taxonomy (NCBI): domain Eukaryota; kingdom Fungi; phylum Basidiomycota; class Agaricomycetes; order Polyporales; family Fomitopsidaceae; genus Fomitopsis; species Fomitopsis serialis. Next base: position 567,649 of record NW_025954971.1, read on the forward strand.
AGGATGGGTCTCCCGTCGTCATCTTGATCGTCTTGCCCAACACAACGTCGTTGAGCAACATCGCCTTGTACGGCGAGCCCAACTCTTTGACAAAGGCGATCGATTTCGCAACGTCGTTTCGCGACATCGCGGGGTACGAGCCGCTCAACCCTTTGACAAAGGCGATCGATTTCGCAACGTCGTTTCGCGACATCGCGGGGTACGAGCCGCTCAACTCTTTGACAAAGGCGTCCGATTTCGACGACGTTGCGGAAGTGTATATCCCTGGGCCGAATAGACCCATGTTGCCTTTGTGGAAGGAAGACTGTCGCAATGCCGTCAGCACAAGCAAGACGTCGAGGCGTAGGAAAAGACACGACGGACCTCAATTATCCTGCAAATGGAACACTTGACATCCTTGCAAAGATCACCCTTGTTCTCAGAGTCGCCGATGGTGCAGGTTCGAGTCGTGCCGTGCCACCTCCGCCTGCTATTTCCCCCGACAATGCGAGTGTTACGTTCGACATCAAGCTTATATGATAGAAACGCATCAGTGTGAGACTTATGGCAGTAGACCTTCCATATCTGTTGAATACACGGGGTGAGCAATCGTCTCTGGACGGCCTGAGGATGTAGACGACCCGCCTTGACTATGGCAGGTACTGTCGTGGAGTGCTTCCATTGATCGGTGAACTGCTTCGTGACTGCAGAGCAAGGTCAGGTGACAATATGCCATGCCAGGATTACGAAACGAGTGTACCATCTTGGAAGGATGCCATGTCCGAGCTTATGTTCAAGATGATAGGAGCTGTGGAAGACCGTCAGTGTGATCGGAAAGTCAATGACAACGAAAGGCCTCACTCGAGCCGAATGTATCGTCCTTGCAGCGGCTGGAGCAGAAGTCGCTCATCTTCCCGTTGATGAAAACCTTGGGCCGCTGCCCGCACCTAAAGATGCCGTGGGCAATATGAACCACGGCTACGGTGAAGATGGGCATGAGACACATACAGGAGACACAACTCCCCGTCGTCTTGTACACCCTGGTTCAGGCTGTATAACCAAATGTTCGATTAACCATACTATCATGGGGGTGTTTATGAGTTCTTACGTGCGATGCGCTCTAGAGCAGTAATCGCTCGACACGCCATCGGGTCCTACGTAGGCCGGTTTTTGGCATCCCGAGAGCTTACAAATCCCAGCGCGCCGATTCCCTTGAGCTCCCGCGACGCCTGCTTGGAAGGAGTCCCGGCAACGCTTGCCGCAAAATTCGTGCGCTGTAATCACAGATGCGGGTTGAGTAACAGCGGTGTGTCATCGTATGAGAGCCCACTGACTGCCGCTTCCGTCGACATACACAGGTCGCGAGTGACAATTCTAGAAAACGAATTCAGTCAGTGTGCAAGGGGATAATCACAGTGTTCTCACGTACCTTGCAGAGCCTTTTCTGCGTTCCTCCCCCTGCCTGGTATTGTGCGCTGCAACGCTGGCCACAAAAGTCGTGCGCTGCGTGCAACGGGCACGGACAGATGTTAAAATGCCACAATACTGTACAAATGCCCACGTACTGCGACCAGCGTCAACATACACCGGGCGTGAATGACAATTCTATTATATAGTGAGGTTCAGAGACGTATTGAACACCGTGAAACGAATGCATCTGGGCTCCACGCACCTTGCAGAGTTTCGCGCCGCCTACGCTGGGACTGGGCCCGTTGGATTGTTGCATAGCGTCCCTATGCTTCTTTGAGCAGAAAGAGGAGTACGAGCCGTCAGGATTCTGCCACGCGCCTTCGCGACAGCCAGGATAGCAACAGGTTGCGTTCGGCGTATATGAGCTATGGGCAGACATAGTGAGCTTCGTGTGTCAGTGCCGAGAGGAGACTTCCTCGCACCGAGCAATACGCAAGGCTTTCGCTTATATATAAGACGTGAAATGAAGAGACTCGTACAAGATTCATACAGGCTTACTGCTGACATGATGCATATGTTCAAACGTGGTTCTACCTATTGTTGGTGGTCATTGCCCGATCAGTCATAGCGAGCATCTCATTAAGCCCTCGACCACATACCTTCGGATTTCGGTCTTGCGGTCGACACGCTCATGCCACCAGCGTGCATCGCGACCGCAACTCTCTTCATTGCCCAATGCCAGTGCTATACTTGACTGTTCCAATACAGTTGTTGATCGTATCGATGTAAAAGCTGTGGAAGAAGAGTACAGTGAGGTCGCGACGTACACGAGGACGGCGATCAATAGAAATAGGGGTTGCCTCGTCCACACAGGTTACACACGCGCGCTAGCAATGTCTGTCTGTGAGATAGCCTCAATTGAACGGCCCCTGCATGTCATATATCCTGGTGTGTACCGGAAAGTGCTTCTTCGACCTGGATACAGGAAGAAGTGGACACCTCCTCCACGTGGTTACGCTGTGCTGATCCTGCAGGCACCCGCACCTTCGAAGTCATACCACTCTGGGACACACGATGTGCTTTCGCGGCTACTAGCGAGTCATCGAGAACACGGCGGGAACTAAAAGGAAGCACGATTAGCACTTCCCACCTCTATAGCATAGAGTTAGACTCGTCCTTGGAAATGACCGATCTGAGGATACAAGACTTAGGCCATGTTCCTTCCCGTCTCAGCTCGAGTAGAGAGCATCGTGAGTCGTAACACTAGCAGCAAAGTGACCACCGCGTGTCGTCCGTTCGTCCAGTTCGTACCGATCCATGTGTGAATTGCGTCTGAATCACCACTACCTGGCGAAATGCAATTCAAACCAAACCAGCAAGGACAGAGAATCGTGTGCAAGGGAAGGGTACCAACACCAATTCTTCGTGGTGATACGCTCCATGGGACCCTAGATTCTTCGAATAATGTGAGGGACAATGTGTCAAACAACATATGAGAAGACAGTACCATTGAGAATTTAGCTGCCGGCAGGTTTGTTGCGGACGATGGGTTCGAGACCACAGACGTGAAAGTCTAACCTTACCAGCAATCACCATACCGTAGCTACGAGTACGACCAACAGCGAATAGGTCTCGCCCCGTATCCAGAAGGCACACATCTACTTAAATGGTATAATGATAGTATGCGGAGAACGAAGGGGCAGAAACAAGTGCCCGAGTGGCGGTGGCGCGAGGCGGCGACAACCTCCGTCCTCGGGCGCTGGCATACGCTAGAGGGTTGGGAGGCGGGTATGGCGGCCTGGAAGGAAGGCCCTCGTGTCGATTATCACACCAGCGCGATGCACTGACACTACCTCTGTTCCGGGTTGCATCAATCATGAATGACCAGGAAAGATGGGCGAATAGCAGCATCCTGCGAGAGGTGTCAGATTGTTCAGCGCAATCTTCGTTTGTCCTAAAAGCCAGCGTATAATCACCTCGTATACTGAATTCGAAGACGAACACTCAGTTCAATCTTCGTATAGAAGGTCCAGGTTGATAGAAACCCACTCACCAACTACCTCATCATAGTTTAACACTGAGTTTGCTCCAGGTACGCCAATTACAGAGTCGTATCCATAAGGTGGCTAGATGACACGATGTCCCGGTTAATTCTGACACCGTCTCCATCCAAAAGATGTACTGACCTCAGTGGGCGTCTCGTGATTAGTAGTCGTCAGGGCCTCGTTTCCTATCACAACCTCGCTGAGGAGCATCACCCGATACGACGAGCCACCTCATTCCTCGACATAGTCGTTCGCCTTGGACGACGTCGCGGTCGTATATACCCCCTCCCCGAATCGGGAGAACCTATGATTAGGCCGTTGGCCAACTTTCGCGACATAGAATTTGACGTCTGTGACGGCGGACATGCAGAAAGTGAGTTTGCGTGAAGATACTAAGTACTCGAGGCCACAAACTTTATGATACCGCATAGATTGCAGTTGCTCATGCTACAAACGTTGCTCAAATTGCTGTTGTCGCCGATTCTGCATGCTCGGATTGTCCCGTGGCATAGTAAGTGAGTGTTTCCTCCGGATAGATTGCGTAGGAATTCTGTGGTACTCTGGTACCCAATGAAGCGACTGTTGACGGGCGAAACGCAGTATACATTCCATATCTGTGAGCCAGGTCGATTAGCAATCGTCTGAGCAACACATGGGCGGCCTGCCTTGATTACTGTTGGGATAGGCGTAGGGTGATGCCATTGGTCCCGAAATTGATACACAACTGCAAACGATGAAGATATGATGCACCGTCAGACTATGTCCGTCGAACTAGATGTCAATGATCATACCATCCCAAAAGTCTTGCGAACTTTGTTCGATCTCCTGCAGGATCGAAGCTGCGAACACACTGAATGTGCTTGTCTCTGCGGAGAAAATTAGGATTGCACCATGCCTCGATCACTCGGAGGACAGTAATAGGGTGCATTGCTAGGCAAGATTTCGACGGTTTCTTCTGTTCTGCGGTTGGCCTTGGCTAGAAGGTCTAAAGCTGTCCAGCGAATGTGAACCTTACGCCCATCGGAAGCGGTCTCAGGCAAAGCATACTTTCTATAAGAAGGTACTGTAGTACATTAGATCTGTGTTTGATTCAAGCCGAGCTTACTTTTCGGGAGAAACAACAGGAAGCGTACTACGACTGGGCCCATAGTATTCTCAATGACCACGCCGTAGCTTGACACGCAGTCGCATGAGAGCCTTCCCGAGCTCATTTCTTCCCTGACCGTCACGGCCCCAGCCCCAGAAGGAGTCGACCTGTTCACTGCATGAGCACCTGAGCGCCTGAGCACTGCGAGCAAGACACACCGGACTGTCCTCGATAAGGCTGCTCTCCCCTGTGCCGAGCAGCATTTCTCTCAGTTCCGGATGCTGCGTGAACTTCGCCTCGAGAATCGCGTCCATAACACTGATATTGACGTCGAACCAGTCCGTGCGTTGTAGCCTGCGCAGGCGACCTGCTTCCTCGAGTGCAGCGCGTGGGCTCGGAAGGCCGCGGATTCGGTCGGCCAAGTCTGGTCGGGTGATCATGAACTTGTGCGCTTGGAACACTGGGTGTCACGCATCAGTGGCCGAGTTGGGTACAGGCGGTCGCAGAGGACGTACGATGCTCTGCGGTCGGGTATGTGTTACCATCGCGCCAGCGAATGTCCCATGGGGCGAAGTTCGTAAACCTGACAGAAAGAGTGTGCATGAGTCTTGGTGGGCAGCTTAGCCATAGCTTGAACGATACGCACTCGTAGTACGGATCATGACGGTGGTAGAAAAGAATGGGAGACGGTGCCAAGTCCGGAGCTGGTGGCTGGGCGCGAGAGCGCCGGCGCGTCCGGTGGCGCGGCGGTGCTGGTGTCGAGGGAACCACTTCGCCGACAAGACGACCTGCATAAACATCAACGTCTAGCCCTCAAAACCACACTCACCTGGCGGCTCTAACGTGCCCACATTCCTGAGATTGTATGATCGCTCTTCTCGGTGGTGCCTGCGGGGTTCCGAGGCCGATGTCGTTCTGCGCCGGCGATGCCGTTGTCGATCCTGGTGGTCTGGCTGCGCTACGCACGGGACAATCCAAAACACGAGAAACATCATAGCAAGGACTATCGCTGCTGCAGCTTCCAGTGGCATGATCATGATGGAGGTCAGGAGAAGCGGCTTACCTGGGGGCGTGGATGGCGTGCGGAGGATAGGTGACGCTGCCACTCTTCTTGTCTGCTATTTAACCTTATCAATTTTAGTGTCTGTGGTCGCTAAGCCTCGTGCATGAATACACGGAAGCCGTTGTATATTGGCTCCCTATCCTGGCCCGCAAGAAAGTGACCCGGCACATCACGCGCGGACGTCCTCAGCGTTACTTATGTGGCTGAATCCTCGTGGGTCGTACTCCTCATGGAATGACTGCTGAACGTGAACAGTGAACCATATGTACGTCTCCCAGGCATATATGCATGAGTATGTACTTATTCGACAGATATCTGTCCGTGACAACGAACCACAGCGGTACGTGGGCAGCCGCATATATCATTCCGCTATTCTTCGAAACATTGCGTGGTTCAGGTTATGAATAGGCGAGTCAAGATCCCACTGGATTCTACCAACCTCTGTCGAACCTACTTGCCGCAGGAAAGATTTCGCGGGTCAGCCCGATTTTACGAGCTTGTGTTTGTGACTGCATCAAGTTAGGAGTTGTATGGGGGCTGAAGATGCCCAATGCGCTGCTAGGCCCACCTCTTACAACAGATACCCCCGCTTTCCTCCCTGTAGCGGAGATCTGACGCCTCTGGCGCGCCCCAGCAAGGGCGTAGCAGGCTGTCTACTCGCATGATCCTGTGCGGATGCAGGCGATGGTCGATCGTACTCGAACGTTATGTATGACCAATTGCGTGCGCAGGCCTCGAGACAATGCACAGCGCGCATTTTCCCGTCTCTAGCATTGATCTTAGGTTGGTCTAGCAACCTGCGCACAGTGCGGATTATGTTGCGATTCGAGGGTGCCGCGCGACGGATTCCTCGAAGCAGTTTCGAAGGTTGTATACGCCACGAAACTACGAGCGGCGGCACTAACACTGTATAGATATTGCGAGTGCGACTTGTTCACGATGATTCATGTGCAATAGGTTCATCGTCATCAAATTACGAAAGCGGTGGTTTGATGGTGCGTCAAGAGTCAGTGACGATAGATCACCAGGAAGAGCGGCCGAATTGCTTCATTCTGCAGCTATCGTCAACAATCGCAGCAATCTTCACGTAAATTTTACCTCACCTTGTAGACTGAGCGAGAGAGCATATCGTCGTCAACGCCAGCCGATCATACGGAACAACATTATGTACTTACCAATAGCTTCGTCATAGTTGAGGCTTTTCCCCGGCTGGCCGACGACGGAGTCATATCCTACAGGAGGCTAGATCATACACGGTCTCAGCATGGCTGGCATTGTACAATGGTGTATGTTCACCTGTGTGAGCGACGGACTGTCAACGGTCAACTTTATGGCCTTGCCCATCACGACATCGCTGAGGAGCATCGCCTTGTACGGTGATCCGCCCCGCTCTTGGACGTAGTCGTTCGCCTTCGAGGACGTCGCTGAAGTGTAGATTCCCGCGCCGAATCGGCCAAAGTTCGTTCGGTGGCTGAATTTCGCAAGGCGGAACGACGTCTACGAATGATGCGATGGAAGAGACGTCATGGTCCGGAATAGAGAAGTCGCATATATGGCACGAACTTTGATTATCCCGCAGAGCGAGCAGACGCTGTTGTTGCATACGGCGGGCTGACTCTCGCTGTCGCCGATCTTACACGCACGGATCGTTCCGTGCCAACGGCGTTTGCTATTGCCCCCTGGTATCTCACGCGTGCGCTCAACGCTCAGCCGGTATCGCGAGAACTCGTCGTTGTGTTGCTTGTCGCAGAATATCTTCCATACCTGCGTCTCATCGAGTGACGGTCGTCTCAGCGACAGTAGACGGCAAACCTACCTTGATGACCGTAGGAACAGGTGTCGGATGCTTCCACTGGCCCCGGAATTGCTTTGACACTGCATATGATTAGTATACAGATCCATCGAACATACGCCGCGGGTCCGCCATACCGTCTTCGAAAGATTCCATGCTGACATTGATATGAAGGATAAGTGGAGCTACCGAATACTGGTGAGACTGGGTTATCAGAGAAGAGGACAGATGCTCCTCACCCGAGTTGAAAGTGATCTTACTGCAACGCTTGGAGCAGAAGTCACTTAACTTCCCGTTCAAGGTGACCTTCGGCCACTTCGAGCAACTGCAGGAGCTAATAGTAAATGCATGTACCAATAGAGATGAACCGCGTGAAGTACGAGAGGCAGTTTTCGGCCTTTCCGTTCCGGAGCGCTTCGCTATAGGGATGTAGATGGATGAGAAAGAGAGACGATATGTTCAAGCTGAGTTACTTGCAGGCGATGCGCATTCGTGCAGTATTCACCAGGCACGCCGTTCTGGCCCACAAATGCAAGTTTTCCGCATTGCGGAAGCTTGCAGACAACGGTCGAGGGAGCCGGTGATGCGCGTGGACTTCCGGGGTTCGCTAATCCCTTTCGAGAGGCAGTAACACAACGCATGCCGCAGAAGTCATGTTCTTTGGGCGAGACATCAACATGGGGCAGGGGATCGTCACATCGTAGCTCACATACCTTTGTTGTTTGCAATATACACTGGCCTTGCTTGACAGTGCTGTACATCGATTTGAGATGACTGGTAAGATGAACACCGATACAGAAGCGAGCCCGTACCTTGCAGAGTTTCACAGGATCTTGCACGCCATTCACCTGCCTCATAGCATCTCGATGGCTCGTACCACAGTAGGAGGAATACGATCCATCGGGATCCTGCCAAACACTTTGGCGACAACCAGGATACTGACAAGAGGTATTGTGGGTCCGCGTCGTGTCCGAGCACATCCTTAGACCTCGTGTTCGTGGATGGTGGTGGGTGGGTGGAAGGCGTACGGACAAATCCTAGCCATAAATACGAAGAAAAACGAGGCGATTAGGTTTAGTGGATGGCAGCGAAGCCGAGCAGGTTAGGTAGCCGCCCTTACTGGTTTGTTCGGATGTTGGCCACTGTGGCTGTGATCGTTTTCGCGATGGTCGCATCCGCATCAATCTGGTGCTGGCCCTCTCGAGGCCTTCAGGCAGCAACGAGTCAACGAGATCGACCGGATCAACGTCGCAGTCAGGGAACTACGTCGGCTTCAGCTGAGTCACGCAGGCACCGCTCAGAGCGATCGCCCAGTCCCGCGGACATCAATGAGACACCAAGACGAGGTGTGTGGTAGGGGCCAAAGTGGCGAAAACTAGTTCTGATCTGGTCTCGCAGACGGACGCGGAGTCGATGAAGGCGAGCGCCTTGTCACAGTGCGTCCGCGGGCGGTTTCTCCCGAGCCACATTTGCCCTTGCCTGAGGCAAAAGTTACCGTCCCAATCCTCTTCTATCACCGTCACGACCCATCTTATGAGTATGTCTTCATGTTCTATGTGAACATACAAAGGCGAACTTGACCGACCTTTTCAGATTTACCAACTTCGCCGGGACGCCTATCCAATGGGATAACAACCGGTACCCGACCGCGGAGCACCGTGCGTCCATTCAGATCTAGTGAACAGCTATCAGCCCTCTCATTAAGCCACGGATCGCATACAGTTTTCCAAGCTCACAAGTTCATAGACACTCAGCCAGAACTAGCTGAACGAGTCCGCCACCTCCCCAGCGCCCGCGCTGCCCTCGAGGAAGCGGGGCGCTGTCGTAAATTCCAGCGCACGGACTGGTATGATGTCAACGTGGGCGTCATGGACGCGGTCTTGAGGCCAAGTTCACCCAGCATTCGGAGTTGAGAGACATGCTCCTTGGAACGGGTGATGCCGAACTCATTGAGGACAGTCCGGTATGAACCTTGCTCGCGATGACTAGGCCCGACGCTCATCATCCAAACAGGTCGACTCCTTCTGGGGATGTGGACACGATGGTCAAGGAAGGAACGAGCTCGGAAAGGCGCTCATGCGGCTGCGCGACAAGATGCGGCGTGATCATTCAAGTTTGGGAGCACCTGTGCAGTTAGTCTGTGTTAAAGCATCTGCAGTACAGACAAAGATTTCTCGTTCATATTCGTGTCTCTTTGAGTCCGGAGCTATAGTAGCTGCCCGACGGGCTGCAACCCTTTGAACGCACCACCCGCACGGTCGTACACGAGCTGGCCTCGTACATAGGTCTTCTGCACTCGTCCCTGCAGCTTCAGGCCCTCGTACGGGGTGAGCTTATTCTTGAAGTTCAACGACTCCCTTGTCACCTGCGCACACCATTCAGCTTCCCGACGAAGTCCCACTGGAAAAGACGGCCTACCGTGAACTCCTCCTTCGGATCCCACACGACCAGATCCGCGTCATACCCCACCTCTAGCGCGCCCTTCCTCCCTGCCAAACCCGCATGCTTCGCCGTCTTCACCGCGCACCAATCCACGATCCTCTCGATCCCCACGCCGTGCTTCTTCCCCTCCGTCCACAACAAACTCAGCCCCAGCCCGAGCGTACTGATACCGCCCCACGCCTTCATGATGTCCCCGTCCTCCAACCTTTTCAGACTCGCAACGCACGGGCTGTGGTCGCTCACGACACAGTCGATTGTACCCTCTAGCAGCGCATCCCACAGCGCGGCGCGGTTGCCCTCCTCGCGCACGGGTGGGCAGCACTTGAACTCGGGGCGGCCGGCGGGGATCTGCTCTGCGTTTAGGCAGAGGTAGTGAAAACACGTCTCGACCGTCAGTGGGAGGCCCGACGCTTTGGCAGCGCGGATCAGCGGGAGCGCGGAGGCGGCGGAGAGGTGGACGATGTGTAGCCGGAGGGAGGGGTATTGCTTCTGGAGGGTCGTGATGAGCGCGATGGCGTCGACCTCAAGCTGCTGCGGGCGCGAAGTGAGGAACGTGTTGTACTCCGTTGGATCTGCGGTGGGGGCTGGATGGCTGTGTTTGTCGAGCTCGGCGTGAAAGCAGAGGACGGTGGGTGCGTCCTGTATGCGGTATGTCATTATAAAAGTGCGGGTCATGGCTCGCGGAATGGACACACCCTCAGTTGGTCCATGGCGAGTCGGAGATCCGTCTCATTCACACACGGGAATTCCTGCCAAGGCATGAGAGGGCGGAGTGCGGTGGACTAGTAACAGAACATACGTCCACACCGCTCTCGATCAGGAAGCACTTGAAGCCTTTCACGCCAGCATCGATCAGTGGTCGTAAATGAGCCTGCCGTGCTGCTCCCGTGAGTAGACATGCTCGGTAGTGTGGAAGGGCGGACGCCTTACCTGGTTTCCGGGAATCACACCGCCCCAGAAGGCGACATCCGTCCAGCACTGACCCTTCGCAGCCGCACGTTTCTCCTCGAGGTTCGCCACCTTCGTGGTCGGAGGAATGGAATTCAAGGGCATATCCACGACTGTCGTGACACCGCCAGACGCCGCAGCACGCGTGCCCGTCCAGAATCCTTCCCAGTCCGTCCGGCCTGGCTCATTGAGGTGGACGTGGGCGCTGGTACCGGCTTCATGAGCTGTGTGCAGATTTCCGGGTGGAAAAGACCCACTCTACGAGACCTGGGAGAATGTACTTGTCTCCAGCATCGATCCAGTTGGCGTCCTCCACGTCTGGAAAGCTCCCCCGGTCGCGTACATCGTCATAGACTTCAGTGATCTTGCCTGTCGCGGCGTCTACGACGACGGTGGCCGACTTCAAGCTACCGTGGACAAAAACGTTCTTCCCGGCACATACGCGTTGAGAGGCCATCGTAGCGAATGGGTCGACGAAAAGACGAGACAGCAAAGCCTGGCGGAGTGACTGGCGGGCGACTGGTAGAGGCCCGATGTGGCTGAGGTGGCGGATGTGGCTGAAAACTTGTGACGGGCGAGATCGGATCGCGCTCATGTGGATATATGCGGTAATAGCCATCAACTCATGCAGAACTTGCAAAGGGCGCTTAGCACTACTCACATCTTTGCGTTCGACGTGTCACTGGCAATATTCCTTCGAATCTGCTGCTGCTGCTATTCTAAGGCGCCTGAACTTCACATTCTATCTTTGCGCACTTAGGGAGACGGAGGGCCATCTTTGATCTCTCGCGCAGTTCCCTGGTATCCTTCGTTTCCATTTGTCTCTGGTAACTTACGTCCGCATTGACCTTCAGGAGAGGCTGTTATCTGTCGCATTTCCGCATCCGTAACTCCCCTTGTCTCTATCGCACTCATGGTTCTTACCTTCGAGAATCGACTCAGACGTGCCATCGGCTATGTAAAGTCTGATAGAAGTATATCGTTCTCATCGTTCACGCGCGCATGCGCTACGCTAACCAGACTGATATCCGTAAGTATTCTAGTACCCGGTCCATACGATACGATAAACGTACTCATGAGCCCGATGGTTTATAGACGAAAGAAGCCGCCTATAGCCATCGAAGCGACGCGAGGTCAGACAGGACCCCCGAAAATTGGCTGAAAGGCCTGAGCCTAATCCAGACAGATTTTGGATAATTTTAGGCCTTGGCCGGATCGGAATCCAGACAAAAAGCTCCATTTGATGGTCATGCCCGATCTCTTAGTCCAGACATTTCCCTAATAGTAGATCTGGTCGGATACCTGTCCAGACAAGTACATAGAGATACACGGTGGCGCCGCTGGTGTCTTATGTGTAAATATTCGGTGCCTAAAATGATTCATCCTTACGTGTAATATGTTGGTAATGTGTTTCGATTTACGAGCAAACTCCGTATGGCAATGCCTGACTGGCGACTTGCTGTCTGTTAAGTTCAGCAAACGTACGGACTCAATGCAAGGTGACATCATCCAAGAGAAGCACCATGTAATGCCAGCCACGCAGTTGGTTAGAATTGATTGTATGGTCCCGGAGAATTCGATACAGTCTATGCCTTTCACTCAGTGACACAGAAATACACACAAATATTAACCTAGGAAGAGGATTAGTAGACTATGTAGTTTGACTGTCACCGTCGAGAATGCTCTCCAGAGCCCTAGAAGAGCAATACAGACAAAAAAAATCGGTTTTATAGAGGCCTGATCCGTCAATCCAGACAAAAAATACGAATTTGAAGGCCGGATCCAGCAATCCAGACAAAATCGTAAAATCTGAGGCATGATTCCGTAATCCAGACAATTAAGGTATCATGACCGACATGCCGGATGGCAATCCAGACATTTTGGCGTTCGGACGTCCAGACGTTTTTGCCAAAATCTGGGACTCCCGGATCTGGCCTTTCAGCCAATTTTCGGGGGTCCTGGTCAGACTGCCAGCTGTACATGTGAGCAATTTGCGGGCCTATGCACTGTACCTCCGCCCCCTCCACATTATTCATTACAGATCCGAGAGGCGTTGGACCGACAGTCGAGCCCTCAATTTCTGGATAATGATCGGCGCTCGTCAGAACTCGCGAGTAGCTCAGAGGTTCTGCCAAGGCCACCCTTCATTACACGTTACCGTCTCTGGATGAGCCAATTCCTTGGCTAGGACAGCACGGTCGACGGGCGCAAAGTGGATGTTATGAAATTTGCGCCGCCACGATGCACGAGCGGTCCCAGCATCACGCAACGTTACGCGGCTCGCCCATTATGCTCTTGACGAACTGAGGTGTGTTGTAGTGCGGTGCGTAGGCTTCAGATCGGCGAAGCGACTCTCGACTCGCGCTGAACTGCGATATTTCAAGGTTTCGGTCTGCTGGAAAGAGGATCTTGCCGTGTCCGACCTGACTTGTGAGTGCATCTGTTTCACAGCGAAGGTCAAGCGACAGACAAGCTGTAGTACTGCGCGATATTTCCATGTTCCTTCGACCCTGCACTCTTCACACCAAGTGAGTGTCAGTTTCGGCATTCTTACCGACTGAATTTGGATGTGTGATCCATAAAAGTACATCATAGTTGCGTCTCCGTTGCCAAGACGGGACCGGTCATCGTATGAGGAAGCTCCACTCGTTCCCGCTATCATTATGGACATGCCTCTGGTCGTTGGCCTTGCCCTCTGGTGGTTATCGGTGAGTACAAGTAGATTCCAATTCCGGTGCTTCACGCCGTCAGTGCGTTTGTGTTGCTGAATGTTGCTATGAAGGGTCAAGACAATGGGGATGAATGGTATGGTATCGAAATGCTACCGAGATTCACTGACAGTGTTATCATCGACTGGCCTACAATTTGAGCATCTCGACGGCTCCTGCAGACTTAAGATGTCTGATGGTGTCAATGTTCTTGAGACGCGCGCCCACCACTATTGAGGCTGCGCTGCCATACTCATCTATCAGGTGCTGAGTCATTAGCTGGGAGATGGTAGACCACATGCTGATTGCGGTATGTATCGCCGGCTCGGCAGGGTACTATTGAGGTCATATCGAGGTAGTAGCTGGTTGCTACACGTCAAGGCCTCGACCACGCGTCGAAATGATTCAACTTTGTACCCCAGCATTGACGCACCTTCTGACGAATTGCCCGACATTGACGCTAATCAGATCGCTATCTCAGCGCGTCGTTCAGATCGCCCGATGCCCTTCGATACACTTGATCTAACTGTAGGAGGAAGCTGCACGTTGCGCGTGGCCCAGGCCCCGAGTGAGACTTATTCCATTGAACAGGCATTGAACTCGAACCTCGTAAGGCGCCAGAAGCAGGTTGACGGGAGGGCACCAGCGGCCAAAGAACATCCAGAACTGTCGCTACAATGATGCTGCCTCTTCGCGCAGGCACATATAAGTAGCCATGATATATACCGACGATAGGCGGTTCCTTACACGCCAGTAGCGCCACGTACCATACCGTAGATATCTATAACCCTGAAAGAAACATCGATAGTATGTATTCATTCTGTCAGTCGAGTCGCTAGGCAACTATTGCCCCTCTGCTGGCTGACATCGCTACTCGCTGCACAGCTCTGCAGACGCGGGGTTTATTTCTGTCGATAGAGCGTAGAAGTCAAATCCATGCAGATGACTGGCCAAATTCGAAGCTGAGCGCTGAGCGTCAAAATGGGACCACGAGCAGTCCTCAGCGCTTACGGTGCCACCCGGGCGTCTGACTCTCCGTCGATTCGCATCAAAAATTAGCTATTACGCAGTGAGCGGTGCGCGAGCACCCCTTGACAGGAATACTGGGAAGAACCCTCGGACCAGCGACGGGTGGGTACATCAGATTCAGAACGCTGTGTGGGTAGACCACCCACCGGGCCGCCACACGTCCACGGCCGCTAAAGGGCCGCACATCATGCATGCACAGTGCATATGCCACCTAACCGCGCAGGCCTCGGCCACGTAGAGTTCCTGGCTGCGTCGACATACTTCTGGGGTCAGTACCGAAGACGCGCGTTCATCCCACTACGCCTGGTACTAGTAGCCGCTACCAAAGCCGCATCGCCGCAAACTACACCATATTTGGAACGCTCACCACAAGGCGGGGGATCGGGCTGGTGTGCACCCTCATTTGGCAAGTATTCAAGAACGAGCCACGGCGGAGGTAGATCGAGTTCACCTGCCCCTATGCCGTCCCACTTGTTTCCTGTAATTGTAATTCGGTATCTGCTTCCGCTGCGCAATTTGTGGAGTGGAAGTCGTCACATGGACGCCTGCTATATGAAAGTAATGATAGTAGTAGACACGAGGCTGCATAAATTGAAGACACGTTGCAACGGTGCGATATGGTTGCTACGGCATGTTCCACCCCAGACCTCTTGCCGGCAGGGCTGCTCGTCGTTAGCTCCTATACTTAATTGGCCTTGAAGAACGATAGTGCAGAGGGCATTGATCCGCGGCCGGCGAGGTCTTCGTTCCGAGACCGGAGCACCCAAGTTCCAACATTCGCGGGATCGTCTGTAGTCTCGGATTGAACAGTCTGAAGCTGCCGTAGCCTATGTATTCACTTCAATGAGAGCGAGCACCATAAATGAGAGCAGGTTGGTGACGTACATCATAGCTGCGAATATATGATTTTCCAACAACAGGGCTACCAGTGGCCAGAGTATGCAGCTGTATGTAGTTGAGACGTAGATCACAGCTAGAAGTAGAGTGTTTGCACTTGCCTGAATCGAGGATGGCTTAGTACAAGCGGAACGGATGTCGGGATCCAATCCTACGCCAGTCTACCGAGCCGAACTATCAATAACTGCCACAGCTACAGACCTCGATGGGTTATCCATCAGCGGCCCGGGGAGTGGCGCGCACGAGAGGCGTAGTACATACGAGCTCACAATCATTCAGTGCGACGAATGAACGCGATTCGCGACGTGTTCGACCACAGCGACGGCCACGCCTAAGGCCTGCCATTGCACGGTGCCAGCGTACCGTGCGATGCACTATATTCCAGTCGCGCGCGCGACAACACGTCCAAGCGAGCCCCGTCATCTTCCTATTCGATACACGTCCCATTTCTAGGCTTGTCAAGCGGATCGCAGTGAGAATACGAGCCGCCACAAACACGCTCCATGATCTGTGCCGCACGGAGGAGCCATGTCCTCTGTCTATATTTGCAGAGGAGCTACAATTTCCCGTATGCGGGCGAGAGGCGTTGCACGACTCGTCAACAACACTGGTGCGGGAAATTCGCGATTGGTTCGACCGACAGAATCGTTCAACGGCCATGCTCAAGGCGTGCCTTGATCCACACGGCGCATTGCGACTGTCGCGCGCGGGCGCATGCCCGGTCGACGCCGGATATCTCCCGATCCTCTTGCTCCACTTCAAGGGGACCACTAGAATGACCGCAAACACCAAGCAAACACGCACCAGAGTCTTCCGTCTGAACAGGACGCCACGCCCTCGGAGATAGTATTTTATCAGAGGCTTGGAGTTCCCGCGTGCAGGCGCAAGTGAAGCGTGGCGCTTCTGGTCGCGTTCTTGCGCCGCGTGTGGCCAGGTGTAGCTCCTGCAGGCTTCCTACTCGACGGCAGTTACCGTACGCCATGAGCAGCTGCATCGTGGCGCAAGGAGACGTAGCGCTGTCGAGAAGAAGTAAACCGCATCACTCGCCGAGAAAACGAGGGAGACCAACTGCAGCACACCGCATGCCAGTAGCGGCTAAGTAGTACCCGCTGACTGAGAGGAGGTGGCGCAAAAAAGGCTCATAGATGGGGTGATACGTTGGACCGCTGGATCCTTCGTCTCGGCAGTTCTGGGAGCTGAGGACGTCCCGACAAGATTGCGTCGTGAAGCCCGGATATTCTTCTCAGCTTCTAAATGTCTTGCGCGCTCTGTTTTTCGATTTGCCCGTCACTATAGAGGATATGTCAGAAAATGGCCTCGCTCGTGGACATGAGCGAGGAGGACAGGGTGATGGGCTCTTGGAGAACCTTGTGTAGCCACCTGGCGCGCAAGGTAAATCATGATCTGCTGAGCCATAGCGGGACCACCATAGCCCTGAAGAAAAGGCTACCGTCGCCCAATTCCCTTGCGTTGATTGTCACCCATACGCGGCCGGCGTCAGCCTTGACACCGAGGGGAGCGCGCGAACAACGGTAAGTGGGCTCTGCCGGCGCCCCCGGCGAATATGGCTGATCAACAGGCAGAACGCCGTGGCTTCTCCCGCGGAGTAACGGCACCACATCTCCCTGACGCTGCACTGGCGCGGCCGCGGGTGGAAAGTGCGTCCCAGCGTACGGCGTGATCTGGGGATCTGTCGAACGCAAATCCCGATTGTCGAGATTGATGTGCGCACCCGCGCGCGCCGTACCTCTCTCGCTAAGCCGGCTGGCTTCGCGGGCTAGCAGTTTTTCGATGTGGGTGTGGGTGGCGCGCCTTCGCGGACGTAGCCGCGGCGTGTTGCCATAGGAAAATTTGTGACGAAGGGCGAAACATGTGAACGTGAGCGTATCGCGGACGGCTAACACAGTGGCGTTGAATTGAAGAAGACATACTGGGGTTAGAAGGCAGGATGACCCTGGCACGGCAGGCGAAATCACGGATCCAGCACACAAATGTGCGTAGACCGCAGATAAGTAGATGCTGAGCCACTCTGACGGCCGACGGCCGGTTTCGCACGAGGGACTGCTGCGACTGCTCGTGGCCTGCTTTCACTGGATCGCCTTTCTGTAAGTACAAGTAAGCGAACACTTGATAATGTAGTGGCTGACGCCCGACATGTCAATTTCCACTGTACGTACCTTTGGCCTTGATATGCGAAATTGACAAAGCACGCTCTATCGGCATTTTGCACGTTCCATGATGTAGGCCGCATACCTCCTTGGACAGTTGGTCAATTCGCTCTCTGACACATACTCGACATGTGGAGTTTCGTCTTGCACCGTTGACCGAATCTGCACGAAGCAGAGACCGGTGTTGGGCACAAGCGCCTGTACGCATTCGCGGTACTTGTCTGTGTCACGCACGGGCCCTTGAGTCAGGCAGATAGAAAAGAGAGGACAATCTCTCGTGCACGCTGCGCTACAGAACGATTAATCCGAGCCACCACACCATCTTGGATAGTTCGAACTTCGAGCGCATAAAGTATGGAGGCCTAGCAACCGGACCCGGTCTCAAGATGGTGGCGCAGGTGTGGCGTAGCAATCCGCGGCGAACTGCCCAAAAAGGGTCGCTATTAGAGATTATGTAATCACCGTGCCGCGAACGTGTTTGGCGTGAGAACACGCTCCCGACGGGGCCTCCCCGTCCTCCTCGACGACGGCCAACGCGACTGCACGCTACTACGCGGCCTGGCTGATCTTTGTGCAAAAAAGCAACATTCCCGCCAACATCGCATCGGGATCCACATCGAGATGGTAAGTCGCGCTTGCGCAGATCCAGGCTGCTTTGTGGTCACCACGTTCATCCAAGATAGTCTTTGAAAGGGTTGACGTCGCCGACGTCCGCACAGACGGGCTTTGCGCAGGGCAGCGCGATGGATGGGGCACCAGTGGCATCGTCGTCCTCAGCAGCGGTGCCGATGCCGCCTGAACTCGAACAGACATTAACCGTGCTCTCCTCACACCGATCGGTCCTGGGCTACATGCTCCTCACGCGTAGCCATCCCATCACGATCATCCGACATTCGGGTGTCGTCTTCGAAGGCGAGCAAGGGCGGAAATACGCGAGCGCAGTTGGGCGGATCGTCGATAGCGTGCATCGGGGGCTGGAGGAGGTCAGCAGCGACCAGTCAGAGCCGGTACGTCCTCCCTGCCCGCGGCCGAGGCCCGTCCGATAGTCCGAGCGATACTGACAAGTTATCCCTTGCACGACTTCGACCGTCGCTGCCGCCAGGATGATATGCGGTTTATGCGAATCCGCACGAAACGGCACGAAATCATGATCTCGCCCGGTACGTCACGCGCACCTACTGGACCTGACTCCCGCGAACGCCGCGTCTCATGGTTTGCGTTGCAGACGAGCGGTACCTTCTCGCAGTGCTCCACGACCCTGCATCATGAAGGCTACTACTTACTGGTACGGTGCGATAACGTTCAGTTTGTGTGGTCGACTTCTAGTGTATTGTGTACGTTTTGGCTTGATACCCTGCCCTCCTTCGTTCGGTGCGCCGTCGCGTGACCAGGGGTTGTAGTCGCCGTCGTTCAAGCGTGGTCCAGAAGGGTGTGATACATGCATCCGCCTCCTATATGCCACTGGGCAGGGCTGATGTGGCGCAAGGCCTTGCTCGGTGTGACTGTCGTTGCGATAGGCGAGGAGAAATATTGCGATCATGCGCCACATGGAATGGGACCGGGGACTGGTGTGTCCCTGTTTCCCTCGCCGAAGCCGCCGCCCTGCTCAAATCGTGATCTAAAGTGCGTCTTCTGAACCCGCTGACATAAGCTGCTCCCGCCTCTAACGCTTATCTGTGCACTTGCCGTACGCGTTTGTTCTACGCCCAGGGGCGGCGCGCCCTGACTCTGTCTGACTGGGGCGTGTCGGGCGCACCGAACGTGGGCAGTCTCAAATAGAGGCATGTTGACTGAGCCTGACTCTGCGCGATCTCGTTCAAGATGGCGGGCCGCCGTGTATAGCAGGACACGGCCAAGCCGACGGAGAGACGCACGCGGCACTTATTTCACCATGGCGAAGTCTCGACCCTGAGAGCTTCGCGCTGCTAGCACAGTAGCATCACCAAAAATGGCTATCTCGCCAGGCTACTCCCGAACAACTCGGAAAACGTGCAATTTCGCTTTGTCCCCGTCGCGTATGACGTGCGCCTTGGCTGCCGCGGCCGTGCATTGTGTGCGCAAGACTGCCAGACCGTGGCGAGCTCAGGTTGAGTGTGCGCCGACGTGCCCGCCCATGACCATGCTCAGGGGTCGCGGGCGAGGCTGGCCAGATAGGCATGACCGGTTGCGCCCGCATGCTCGGTTCGTGATGTTTCCTGTCCATCACGCCTCTGACGGCGTGCGGAGTTACAGCCTCCGTTAGCCAGATCGCCACTTCATTCCAGATCGCCCCGCCCGCACAATCGAGATGCGACATCTCGCACGCTGGGCACAGTCACACCAACAATGAATTCTCGCCGTATTTTTGTGCCCTATTTTCCCGGTCCTTTATTCGTCGCGTCCAATCCAGGCCTGCCGCCCGCATTGCATATTACATCCTCGCCCTCCAGCGTCCCTCCCCTCTATTCCCACCGAGATAGCACGTCGTCTTGTACGGCGCGTGCGAGTCGCCGTCACCATGTCCTCTAGGTCCTCTGCGTCCGCCACCCCTTCGCCTCATACCGGACCCTGGCACCTCCCACCCGCCGCGCGTCGTAGCAGGGCTGCCGCCGCGGGCCTCCACCTCATCTTCGACTCTGCCTCGGACCGCAACTCAGACTCGTGCGCGGACTCGCCGAGCAGCTACTCGGACGCGTCCTTCTCCTCCGTCTCCTCGTCCAGCGGGCCCGCCACCCCCCTCAGCCGCCCGTCCTCGCCCGCGATCGTCTCCGCCGCGGAGCACCTGGACAGCGAGGACTGCTGGAACCTCATCCCGTACCACGTCCCCTGGGGCAACGAGTACTGCGACTACACCCCCGGGACGCTCCCCGGCCCGGACGGCCAGTGCTTCTTCCTCCGCTCGCCCACCCCGCTCAAGTACAAGCGCACCGTGCGCGCATGCACAAAGTGCCGCGACAGGAAGGCGAAGGTACGTCCGCGCCCCGTCCTCCTCTCTCTTCTCTCCCTGCCCCGTCCGCACCCGCCTCACGCCGCCCGCGACAGTGCTCGGGCGACCGCCCCGCGTGCGTGCGCTGCGTGAGCCGCGGCTACATCTGCCAGTACGACCCCGAGGAGCCAAAACGCGCCAAGGGCCCCGAGCTCGCGCGGCAGCGCCGGCGCGACAAGCCCGACCGCACCGTCTCGCAGTCCACCACGCCCGGCGCGGGCGCGTCGTCGTCGCTGAGCGTGCCGCCGCTCGCGTCGGACCCCATGCACTTCTCGCCGAAACACGAAGAGGTCGACCTGCTCACGGAGCTCGGTGGGTTCGCGTACCCCTTCACGGACGGCCACGCACATGCGGATCCCTGGGCTGCATCGCAGACGCACCAGGCTGTGCCGCCCGAGGCATCCCACCCAGCTCCGGGCGCGGCAGCGGGCTATCCCATAGCCCCGCCGCAGGACTCGCCCCGCTCCCACTCCCTGCTCCTCCAGCAAGACGAGACCCACGTCGCGCCCCCGAGCCTGCACATGGACCCCGCGTACTCGTGGCCGTACCCTGACCCCGGCGCCGCGGCGCACCCCGACATCCCCGCGTCCGTCCACGCCCCGCGCCCCATGCGCCGCGCGCAGGTGCCCTTCCTCGCCGCGCCTCAGCGCCCGCAGCCACCCCCCGCGGCCGCGCCGCCCATCGCGATCCCGCAACCGCCCATCCTCCAGGCCGCCCTGATGCCCGTCGCGGAGCCCGCCCCGGAGCCGCAGCCGGAGCCCGCATGGCAGAACTACGCGCAGGCGGGGCTCGACGCGTTCGCCGCGCAGTCCGCGCAGGAGCTCGTCCACGGCTACATGCCGTACGAGTGCGTGCTTCCCGCCCCTCCCGTGCTGACACCCCGCGCTGACACACGCTCTCATTCTCGACCCGCACAGCTACGCACCCGCATACGCGTACACGCACGCGGCGGCGCAGGAGCACGCGGCGCAGGCGTACTACGACATGGCGATGTACGGCCAGGACGTCGGCGTCGCGCCCGCGGCGACGTACGGCGCGCCCGCGCCCCCGCCGTACGTCTCGTACGCCGCATAGGCTTATCTCGCGCTGCTCCCGTCCGCTCGTCGTCCTGCTCTGCTGTTCTCGCCTCGCCTCGCATCCCCCGTACATACGCCGCCCGTGTATATAGCCTGTACGTGTACCCCCGCCCCCGCCCCGCACTCACCCTCATTGCCACTGCGCCTCGCCCCCGGGATACCGTACCGCGCATCCCCGGCCGACTGCCTGCTCGCCCATCTATTTATCCTCCTTGTCACATTACCGCCTGCCCGCTTCCACATCCCTCTCTCCCTCCCTCTCCCTCTCTCTGACTCGTTCTCTGTTTCTGTCTCTCGCTTTGCGTTTGCGTCCGGATCGTTGTTTGGGACACTTGCGGCTCGGTTCGGTTACTTATTTAGTCGCGTCATCATCGTTTCAAGTTGGTCCGGTTGCATCCATCCCCTCCCCCTCCCCACGTCTCTTCCTCGCTCGCTCGTCGCATCCCGCCCAGTACCATACCCGCATCACACACACATATATACACACTCGTGTCCTTCTCCCATCGCGCCGCGCCGCTCGTAAGTAAGTAAGTCGCAGTGAAACTCGAAACTCGTCCGCGCGTCGTGCGAACGTGGGCGCGGCCCGCCGCCCGCGCGGTGCTTCTAGCGGGCGCGCCCTGCGTGACGGGGGCGCGGCCCGCCCCTGCACGCGCTGACACATCCCGTCGCGGTCATGGCGCGTCTGCCCGAGCATCCCGCCGACGTCTGGCAGTGGCGTCGTCGCGAAGGTAACGCTGCTAGCTGGTGGCGCACGGACCCCCTGTGGCGCACACGGCAGGGGCGGGGCCGTACTGCGTTCATGATAGGGACGCACGGTATGTCCAGACACACACTGGGATTGCGGATAGAGTGGATACGCGCTGGGGCGGCGTGGGGCGACGATGCGCCGCGGTGCCTGTCCGCTGCGCTCGGACTCGGGAGCGAGAGCCTGAGCGAGGCTGAGGGCCGAGGCAGGCACCGAGCAGGTCGAACGGAGGCTCACGCGGGGGGCGGAGGGCTGAGGAGGTGAACTGCACGCGCGGCGCGAGATCGACGACGCGCCGGGTGCCGATCGACGACGTGTGGCGCAGGTTCATTAAACTGATGCGTGGACAGGATGCTGGGAGCCCCGCGCTTCCGCTTCCCTGCGCTCTCTACGCGGGCTTGACGACCATTGCGTTTGTCAGCTGCGGTGCGGTGCGTCATGGTCGTGTGCGGGTGTCACGGTGCGCCGTTGGGTGTCTTGGGCCATGTCGTGAAGCCATTGAGTCGCGGGTTGCTGTCTTTTCTGTTCTTACCCTGGGATGGGCATGCACAGGGCGGAGACACGCTGCGGCGGTCCCTCGGGAGTGCAACACGCCTGGTGCGATGTTCAGTGTTTGGTTCGGTCGAGATTATATGCTGCTTGCATATTGGAGGCGCAGGGACGGTCAAGTCCTGCGGTTCATTGATGCTGCACCTCCGAGCCCATTCTGAAGCGATCATCGCGTTCACGCAGGGCAATGACCTGCACAAATGACGATCAATATATGCGTGCCCAGATATTAATCTGCGAGGTAGGCTCGTGTCCCGCCGTTGATGGAGACTGACCTGTGCGAGCTGGTGTGCCGTTGACGGCTAGCTATATGCCATGGAGAGGCTAACGCTGGACCTGATTGACCTGACCCGGCAATAGGCTACAGATGAATTGCCCTCGCGCGAATATTCAACCTTGTCCTCACAGCAGCCCTCTGGAACGCAGCACCGAGTGGAGGACCACTGGCGCAAGACCGCATCCGCGTCGGTCCGGCAGGTGGACCGCAGAGCTCGAGGGGGAGCGGGCGACGTCGCCCCGCGAAGCAGGCTACTACTGGCGGTACACGCGGCAGGGATCGTACGTACGGTACGCCTCTCGCAGCTGACTAGGACTGATGCGGGGTGTGTCGAGCAGGAGGAGCAGGAGTTGCCACCCGACGTGCCCGATATCGGGGGCCTCCCAAATTGCAATTGCACGGCGCACGAGCAGCCACGCGTGAGACAGATTCGGACCGTGCAGCGCGATCGTTGCCGCACGCCCTACGTGCGCGCGCGGGCCCTCCCTCCTCACGCAGCCGCTTGCGACGCTGAGAGCGGGATGGGCCGTGCGCGGGCACGTACGAGCGCAGACAAGGACAAGGCGGCTCCCGTGCGAAGCGTGATACGCGCATTCGTGGGACGCGCACGCCGGACGTGGACGAGTCTGCGTACGCATGCAGTGCTGTTGGTTGCCAGACGGCGCGGCCCCGCGCCAGATCCATCCTGGCCTCGAGGCTCCTCGAGGGGCTGCGAACCGCGCGAGCGTCGGAAGCGAACAGCAGCCACCCCCGCGCGACATGCGTGGCCCGCCACGGTTGGGCCCGCCGTCGCGTCCGCCGCCGCTCGGTGCACAGACGGTCGGCCGAGGCCCCGCGCAGCCGTGGGCGGTGTGCGCCACTGGGCGGGACAGATGCATACGGCGATCGCCAGGTACGCGTGCGCGATCGCATCACCCGCCTATCCCCGCGCGCTCCTCCCGCCTTCTCCTTCTCCATCTGTACCGATCCCCACCGTGCCCGCCTGCACCCTCCGTCCGCAACGAGCTCTTCTCTGCCCGCGCGTCCTGGTTAGCGCACCGCTACACGGCGACAATGGCTGCCATCCGCGTCGAGGCCCACGTCCAGAAAAACTTCCACCGCGTCGATCGCAACGACCCGGTGCTCGCCCCACCCCCAGGCCCGTACGTCCCTCCAGCCGCCATCCATGCGCTCGACCGTCATCCGTACGCTGCCCCGCTCGGCCCCAGTCCTAAAGGCGTCACACACCGGCCCATACCTGCGAGCTGCGCGCGCTCCCCTGCGGAGGGGACTGGCCGCGAACTTGAAGCCTGGTTAGGAGAAGGCTCCCGTGATTTCTTGTCGCCCTGGGTAGACCGCGGTGCGTCCGTGTCCACGTACGTGCTTCTCCGCTCCGTCTGCGCCCCCGCCCGAGCAGACGGACGTCAAGCAGCTCGCAAACCCGACGGACGACTCACAGGAACAGAAGAGCGAGGGCGCCGCGCGCCGGGCCATGCGCACGAGGCCGGGGACCGTGGCGTTCCGTACGCACTGTATGTCGTGCAGGTGCCAGACGAGCGCGCCGAGTTGCACGGCCTCCGTGGGGGTGCACGGGCGGGTGCGCGTCGAGTGCGCATGGCTGGCTGGTTCATAGCTGGACCGGACTGGGGAGTGCACGCCAGACTTGTGTGCGCCACGCTTGTGTGGTCCGGCGCCGAACCACTCTCTGCCAAGCACTGCGCCCGTCCACCGTGGCATCTCAGTGTCCATCGCAGAGACCCACACCCGCGACGCACAGTGCACGACCTCCCATCCGGACTGCAGGCCCCTCCGCGAACGAACGACCGCCGCCGCGTCGCGCGCCCACTGCCGCTGCATCGTACGCACGTACTACTACGTCCCCGCTAAGCTAAGCGACGCGCACACAGCCCGATCCGCGAGAAGCGGCCCAGTGGCCCCGCTAGGCCGATCCACCAAAGCCCGCTGGGGTTCTCTGGAGAGCCTTCTAGTCGCACAGACGATCGTAATCGCAAACGCGCCCCCTCCCCCTGGCACGTCGTGGTACGTACGCGGCTGTGTGGTTATTCTGCGGGTGTGCTGATGCACGGGCATGATCTGATTCGCACCGCGTTTCCTTCAAGTGCTTCCTGCCCTCAGGCTCTCGATGGGCGTGCTGGGCTAGCCGACGGCAGGGTTGGCATGGGTCGGGGTCGTGCACCCACCTGCGCTCGAACGTCTACTTACGTAGGGAGGGGAGGGGTGCGCCCGGCGGCACGTACGATCACGCACCCTACCGCGGGCCCGAGCTGCGTACTCCCCATATCAACAGTTAGATCTCACACGGCGCCGGCCTGCGCGAAGTCCAAGCACGCCGCTCGTCGACGGGAGTGACTTGGGCGCCCTCCCCGCTCAGGCAAGCGCAGCCCGCCGCGGCGGGTCCGATCTCCCATCCGCATCAGCGATCGCAGTGCAGGTCCCAGTCCCGAGTCTCCGCACAGATTCGCCCAGTTCGAAGTGTCATGGCATGCAGGCTTCGAGCTCGCCGTCAGCCTTAGGCATCTGTATCAGGCCCAGGGACGACCGCGCGACTGTGCGATTGGATGGAAGGCACAGGGCGTCCCGGACTCGGACTCGAAGGCGACTCGTCTGTAGTAGCACTGGCACTCCATGTGTATTGATAACAGACGAGACCATTGACAAGACTACTACATATCTGCGCAGAAGGGGAATGGGGACTCGGGTGTCGAAACTGAGTACGGACTCGGGAGGGGCCCGACGGCGAGGGCTACCGGCGGAACCGACGACGGACGCCAATCTGAGTCGTTTGACTCTTTGAGAACGGGAGAAGGCCAGGCGGGGCGCGATGTTGCTGCGCGGCCTGGGTATAGGGGGAGGGGGAAGGCGCTGCTGAGGAGGTGGGCTGGGCGATGAGTGGGGGCGCGGTCCGTGACTCGGATCAGAGAATGGTGGCGGCGGGTCCCAGTACATACATAGCAGCGCACGGACAATGACACCGTGCCGAACACGCACACTAAGCAGGGCCAATTATCATAGCATCCCAAACCGCGACTACTACATACTGCAAATCCAAGTCAACACCCATCGCCGCAGCCCGGACGCACGCACGCACCAACGAAAATACAAATATAAGCCCACCCGGCGCGGCGGTGCAGGGCTCACCAGACGCTCTGCTGCTGGGGCGGCGCGGGGCTGCTCGGGATGCTCTGCGGGAGGACGGTGCTCCGGGCCGCCTCCTTGAACGCGTCCGTGTCCTTGCGGTACTCGATCTTCTCGACGCGCAAGCGCTGTCTAGTGGAACGCGGTGTCTGGCTGGGATTCTGCGGAGGCGGGGAATGCACAGAGGCGTACTGTTTCGCGGCCCAGGGATGCAGCGAATTCGCGTGCATCAGGGCGGCGCGGGTATCGCGAGACGGGCAGAGTAGGCAGCCAAGCTCCACCGCGCGAGGGCTGGACGAGTCTATCCGCACACAGACGGCAGGTCACAGAACCGAAAAATCACCCATTGACGGAGCCTATCCACCCCCCGTCGCGGACCCAGGGTTCACGAAAAAGCGGTTGTCATACTCGACCGCCTGGAATCTGCGGGATGGACATGCATGAGAGCGGAGCGCCGCCCCGGAAGAGGGCGCACGCACGTATGTGTATGCCCCGAGATCGGCACGTCGACGTCCAGCTGCCGCGCGATGGCGTTGAGCGAGTCGAGGTCGCCCGTCGGTATGCACTGGTGCCCGTGCACGACGTCAATCCGGATCGGCGCGTGCGTCACCGTCGCCGACAGCGGGAAGTTGCTCTGCCCTCGCCCGCATCCTCATCAGCGCACACCATACACCCACAGGGGAAACGCGAACACACCTCGTCGTAGTCGCCGCGGACGACGTGCACGTCGGGCGCGACGCTGCGGAGGTACTCGAAGGTCTCGCGGTCGCAGACGTTGCCCGTGCAGAGGATCTGCTGGATCTTGCCGGGCACGAGGAGCTTCTTGAACTTGGCGGGGAGGGCGTGCACCCTGTGCGGGATGTGGAGGTCGCCGATGACGAGCACGAGCACGATCGCTACGGTGGGCGCATTGTCGGGGTGGTCGTGGGTGGACGGTTCGCGGCGGGTCGAGCAGAGCGGCGCGGTGGCTGCGCCGTGCCCCGGGTGGGGATGCGCAATGGGCCCGCAAAATAGCCTTAGCGCGCGGCCTAACGCCTTACTGTATCGGGCCGGGATCTCGGCCAGACAGGGTACTCGGTCAGTCGACCACCATGGGCTCATTCCTAAAGTTAATTACAAGAAAAACATATCAGGAGGTAGAGGAGGATTGTGAGAGACGACTGGTATGCGTAATCTGTCGTAAGACTGGGAACTGAGCCTACGGCACTCGACTGACCGAGTACCATGTCCGGCCGAGATCCCGGCCCGATACAGTAGTCTCTTATCTGATCTAAATCGTACAGACTGGATTATGCTTTCCCTCCGTCGACAAAGTCGCTGCGATGGCCTCTCAACGCGTATCTTTTGAGGAAAATGTTTTGTCTACGGTAGCCTGAAGCCGGCCACCGTCGTCGTAGACGCCGCGGCAGGCAAGATCACTGAAGTCCATGACGATGTACGCGACCAGGCGAGCTTTCCAGACGTGGAGCACGCCAACTGGATCGATGCTGGAGACAAGTGCATTCTCCCCGGTCTCGTAGAGTGGGTCATTTCCAGCCGGGAAATCTGCACGCAGCTCATGAAGCCGGAACCAGCGTCCATGTCCACCTCAACGAGCCAGGCCGGACGGACTGGGAAGGATTCTGGACGGGCACGCGTGCTGCGGCGTCTGGCGGTGTCACGACAGTCGTGGATATGCCCTTGAATTCCATTCCTCCGACCACGACGGTGGCGAACCTCGAGGAGAAACGTGCGGCTGCGAAGGGTCAGTGCTGGACGGATGTCGCCTTCTGGGGCGGTGTGATTCCCGGAAACCAGGTAAGGCGTCCGCCCTTCCACACTACCGAGCATGTCTACTCACGGGAGCAGCATGGCAGGCTCATTTACGACCACTGATCGATGCTGGCGTGAAAGGCTTCAAGTGCTTCCTGATCGAGAGCGGTGTGGACGTATGTTCTGTTACTAGTCCACCGCACTCCGCCCTCTCATGCCTTGGCAGGAATTCCCGTGTGTGAATGAGACGGATCTCCGACTCGCCATGGACCAACTGAGGGTGTGTCCATTCCGCGAGCCATGACCCGCACTTTTATAATGACATACCGCATACAGGACGCACCTACCGTCCTCTGCTTTCACGCCGAGCTCGACAAACACAGCCATCCAGCCCCCACCACAGATCCAACGGAGTACAACACGTTCCTCACGTCGCGCCCTCAGCAGCTCGAAGTCGACGCCATCGCGCTCATCACGACCCTCCAGAAGCAATACCCCTCCCTCCGGCTACACATCGTCCACCTCTCCGCCGCCTCCGCGCTCCCGCTGATCCGCGCTGCCAAAGCGTCGGGCCTCCCACTGACGGTCGAGACGTGTTTTCACTACCTCTGCCTAAACGCAGAGCAGATCCCCGCCGGCCGCCCCGAGTTCAAGTACTGCCCACCCGTGCGCGAGGAGGGCAACCGCGCCGCGCTGTGGGATGCGCTGCTAGAGGGTACAATCGACTGTGTCGTGAGCGACCACAGCCCGTGCGTTGCGAGTCTGAAAAGGTTGGAGGACGGGGACATCATGAAGGCGTGGGGCGGTATCAGTACGCTCGGGCTGGGGTTGAGTTTGTTGTGGACGGAGGGGAAGAAGCACGGCGTGGGGATCGAGAGGATCATAGAGTGGTGCGCGGTGAGAACGGCGAAGCATGCGGGTTTGGCCGGGAGGAAGGGCGCGCTGGAGGTGGGGTACGACGCGGATCTGATCGTCTGGGATCCGAAGGAGGAGTTCACGGTAGGCCGTCCTCCCTGTCAGACTCTGTCGGGAAGCTGAATGCTGTGCGCAGGTGACAAGGGAGTCGTTGAACTTCAAGAATAAGCTCACCCCGTACGAGGGCCTGAAAGTGCAGGGACGAGTGCAGGAGACCTACGTACGAGGCCAGCTCGTGTACGACCGTGCGGGTGGTACGTTCGAAGGGTTGCAACCCGTCGGGCAGCTACTATAGCTTCGGACCCAAAGGGACACGAATATGAACGATAAATCTCTGTATGTACTGCAGATGCTTAAACACAGACTAACTGCACAGGTGCTCCCAAACTTCAATGATCACGCCGCATCTTGTCGCGCAGCCGCATGAGCGCCTTTCCGAGCTCGTTCCTTCCTTGACCATCGTGTCCACATCCCCAGAAGGAGTCGACCTGTTTGGATGATGAGCGTCGGGCCTAGTCATCGCGAGCAAGGTCCATACCGGACTGTCCTCAATGAGTTCGGCATCACCCGTTCCAAGGAGCATGTCTCTCAACTCCGAATGCTGGGTGAACTTGGCCTCAAGACCGCGTCCATGACGCCCACGTTGACATCAAACCAGTCCGTGCGCTGGAATTTACGATATCGCCCCGCTTCCTCGAGGGCAGCGCGGGCGCTAGGGAGGTGGCGGATTCGTTCAGCTAGTTCTGGCTGAGTGTCTATGAACTTGTGAGCTTGGAAAACTGTATGCGATCCGTGGCTTAATGAGAGGGCTGATAGCTGTTCACTAGATCTGAATGGACGTACGGTGCTCCGCGGTCGGGTACCGGTTGTTATCCCAGTGCATAGGAGTCCCGGCGAAGTTAGTAAATCTGAAAAGGTCGGTCAAGTTCGCCTTTGTATGTTCACATAGAACATGAAGACATACTCATAAGATGGGTCGTGACGGTGATAGAAGAGGATTGGGACGGTAACTTTTGCCTCAGGCAAGGGCAAATGTGGCTCGGGAGAAACCGCCCGCGGATGCACTGGGGCAAGGCGCTCGCCTTCATTGACTCCGCGTCCGTCTGCGAGACCAGATCAGAACTGGTTTTCGCCACTTTGGCCCCCACCACACACCTCGTCTTTGTGTCTCATATTGATGTCCGCGGGACTGGGCGATCGCTCAGAGCGGTGTCTGCGTGACTCGGCTGAGGCCGACGTGGTTCCCTGACTGCGACGTTGACTCGGATGCGCTCGAGTCGATCTCGTTGACTCGTTGCTGCCTGAAGGCCTCTAGCTAACCCCGCCCCCGCCCCCGCACTCATCCTCGCCTTCATTGCCACTGCCCCCGCCCCGGGAATACTGTACCGCGCATCCCGGCCGACTGCTCGGTCATCTCTATTTATCCTTGTCATATTACCGCCTGCCCGCTTCCACATCCCTGTCTCCCTCTCGCTCGGTTTCTCTTTATCTCTGTCTCTTTGCGTCCGCGTTCGGATCGTTGGTTGGGACACTTGCGGCTCGGTTCGGTTACTTATTAAGTTTGGGCGTGTCATTATCGGTTCAGTTGCATCCCTCCCCACCCCACCCCCACGTCTCTCTCTCTCTCTCTCCCTCGCTCGCTCGTCGCATCCCGCCCAGTACCATACCTGCATCGTACACACATATATACACTCGTGTCCTTCTCCCGCCGGCCCGCCCGTGAGTAAGTAGTAAGTCGCAGTGAAACTCGAAACTCTGAAACGGCCGTCGCGTCGTGCCCTCCGCGCGCGGTGCGAATGCAGCCACGGCAGGCGCGCGGTGCTTCTAAGTAGCGTGCGCGCGCCCCGCCAGTGCGAGTGCGCGGCGCGCGCTGCCACATCCCGTCGGCGTCATGACATAGCCCGAGCCCGACCTGACACTGGCAGCGAAGGGACGGCCGTCGACGTCTGGCAGTGGCGTCGTCGCGACGGTAACGCTGCTCACTCCTCGCTGGTCGCGCACGGACCGCGGCCCCCTGTGGCGCACACGGCAGGGCGGTCCAGGGACGCACGCACGGTATGTCCAGACACACCCCGGCTCTTGGTCCTGACCGGGATTGCGGATAGAGGGGATGCTATGGGTCGGGGTGGCGCGGCCTGCAGTGTCCGCTGCACTCGGAGCGGGAGCCAGGCACGGAGCAGGTCGAGCGGGCGCGGTGGCTGAGGCGGGAGGGCGCGGTGGCTGAGGCGGGAGGGCGCGCGCGCGGACTGCTCCCGGGCGCGGCGTCGGGGCTGCGGACCTGATGGCGCGGCGCGGACGCGAGATCGACGGCGGTGCCGATCGGGGCGACGTGTGGCGCAGGTTCCTCAGACTGATGCGTGGACAGGACGCTGGGAGCCCCGCGCTGCCGCCTCCCCGCCAGCTGTCGCGCTCGCTACGCGGGCCTCGGTCTGTCCGGTGCTGTGACGACGGTGGCGAGTGTCGCTGCGGTGCGGGTCGGTCGCGGTCGCGGTCGCGTGCCAGTGTGCGCCGTTGGGTGTACGGCCGTGCCAGTGTTCATGAATCCATCGGAGTCGCGCGACTGGCGGGGTGGCTTTTTCTTTTCTTACCCCGGGTTTGGCGTGCACAGGGCGGAGACATGCTGCGGCGGTCCCTTGGGAGTGGAACACGCCTGCGCGAATGTTCACTGTATCGGGGTCGGACGAGCGTCGTAATTATGCTGCTTGCATATTGGAGGCGCAGGGACGGTCCAGTCCTGCGGTTCATTGATGCTCGGCCTCGGAGCCCATTCTGAAGCGATCATCGCGTTCACGGAGGGCAATGACCTGCATCAACAAAGGACAGACGACCAATATGTGCGTGCCCAGATATTAATCTGCGAGGTAGGCTCGTGTCCCGCCGTTGATGGAGACTGACCTTTGCGAGCTGGGGTGCCGTTGGCGGCTAGCTGTGGCCACGGAGAGGCTGACGACTTGACCCTGGTTGACTTGCCCCGGCAGTAGGCTGTAGATAAACTGCCCTCGCGCGAATATTGATAACATCGCCCTCGCAGCAGCCCTCTGGACCGTCCAGACGAACGCAGCACCGAGTGGAGGAACACCGACGCAAGGCCGCGTGCGGCGGATGGACCGCAGAGCGGGGGGCGGGCGATGTCGGCCCCGCGAAGCATGCTACTGGGGTACACGCGGTACGTACGGTACGCGTCGCGCAGGCGACTACTACTACGGACTAGGACTGATGGGGTGTCGAGCAGGAGGAGGAGCACTGGGAGTTGCCGCCCGACGTGCCCGATATCGCGGTGCCTCCCAAATTGCA
Source organism: Fomitopsis serialis (assembly GCF_022376445.1). Taxonomy (NCBI): domain Eukaryota; kingdom Fungi; phylum Basidiomycota; class Agaricomycetes; order Polyporales; family Fomitopsidaceae; genus Fomitopsis; species Fomitopsis serialis. Next base: position 599,925 of record NW_025954971.1, read on the forward strand.
ATTGCACGGCCGGGCCCTGCGCAACAGATTCGGACCGTGCAACGCGATCGTTGCGCCACGTCACGCTCTACATGCGCGCGCGGGCCCTGCCTCCTCACGCAGCCGCTTGCGACGCTGAGAGCGAATGGGCCGTGCGCGGGCACGCACGAGCGCAGGCAAGGACTCGACAAGGCGGCCCCCGTCGCGAAACCTGATACGCGCAAGCCTGCGTACATATGCAGTGCTGTTGGTTGCCAGACGGCGCGGCCCGCGCCAGATCCATCCTGGCCTCGAGGCTCCTCGAGGGGCTGCGAACCGCGCGAGCCTCGGAAGCCATTAGTGACAGGCATCATCCACGTTCGTCTAATGGAGCGCTGACTAGCTGATCGAAGGACCCCGAATACTAGATCGATTTCAAGTCGAATTGAATACGGGCGAAATGAACCGAAGCGACTGTCGATCGCTAATCAACCGAAGCGACTGCGCAATGAACCGAAGCGACTGTCAATCGCTAATCGCATCAGTTATTTATGAAACCATCACCTGATTCGCCACAAGCTAAGTAAAGTACAAGCGCAATCGACCATGACTCGAGACGAATGAATTACCTTGTGCATGGTTAAAGGCATCTATCAAGTGAGTGAGCAGGTGAGCAAACCGGAAGTGCTACTACCCGGGTACAAGACAGGGCTGGCGTCAGTCGAGCACAGCGTAGGCGGAGTCAAGTCCTCCGAAAGCGGGTGGGGTGGGGTGGTGCTTGTGGTTGGCCGGCTTAGGTGCGGACCATCACCAGAAACGAACACGCACACCCGTGCTGAAGAACGGTGTGAAACGCCGTGCGCATGAAGCGTGATGGATGCCAGGGTGTGAGGTTAGTGGCGGGGGTGCGATGTGGAGGCCAAGTTCATGGATTACGCTTAGCAGAGCACCAGAGTCGGCGGCGGTGATGCCAGGCTACGTGACGACACCAGTGGGCTCGACGATGGTTTACAACGCATCGAGTCGCCCAGAGTGTCGCAGGGATCAGTACTGGAAGTCGGGTGAGAAGTGACAAGATCAGCTCCCCGATGACCGGGAGAGCCGATGGCAGCGTGCGGACGCTCCGGCGGGTCCACAACTCTCCGGAGACGTGTACGCGTCTCCGGGGACGACGTCTAGCGTAAAGAGCTGCGTCCGTGAGTGCAGGGCGCAGAGATGGGTGGCGGAGGGGAGGATATTACTATAACAGTGTTGGAAGGCAGCGTTGTGGTCGAGCTACCAAGCGATATGAGTGGACTTGACGGCGTGTTTCCACAAGGACGCGGGATCGCGAGGGTGATGAGCAAGGATAGCTTAAGTCAGTAAACAGGTGAGTAGGCGAGGCTAGACGTACGAGCAGACAGGCCAACGGCAATGGATAAGCAGAAAAAGGATAACCGTTGCTATCCTCGACAGTTCTGGATTCCCGTGCCTCCCCGGGCCCCGCACGCTCTCCGAGTATTGCACTCTCAGTGGCGCCTCGTTCCCATCCTCCCACAGTGATACAAGGACCGCCTTCAAGGCCGGCGCCCTCCGCAATCCTTTCGAATATGCGGGTTCGTGCCGGGCAGGAATGGATCAGTCGAGTCGGCACGCAAAGCAGTTATTATGAGCAACTATATGTAGCTAAACTCGGGCAACCGCTCACTATGCTAACAAGCTAGTAGTATGCGAATCAAGTGCGTGTGGGCGAGTGCAAGGTGGCGCAGACAGTAGCGAGATCGGTAAATACTTTTTGAGGTCCGCGCCTGTGACTCTAGGTCGCAACGTGGCTGGTTAGGTTGCGTGCGTGGGACCGTCAACTGAGTCTGGCTCTCAGTGGAGGGCGAGCCAAATGCTACACGAAACCCCCCAGACCGCTAGCGGGATACCTGGAGACGACCTTGTCGACTGCCAGGCACAGCGTTGACCACGTGGGAAACGCAACACTCCACCAAAAAAAAACAAATGCTACACGAAGGCTCGACTGTCGAAGGTAAGTCCTTGAGTCTTGGCAGTCACTGGTGTTCACCTCAATCTTCACAGCTAGTGCATACTCGAGGAAACATGACGAAGGATCTTATCCGCTCATCTCATTGCATTCGACTGTCTGTCTAGTATCTACCCAGTTTGCTCGCACTTGGACGGCCAAGTGCAAGCACAGGTGTGGTGGGAACGGCGAGAAAGTCAGTCGTCATACCCGTCATCTGTATACATAAGCATATGCAAATCGCTCGCCCCATTCACAGAACAGCACGAGCCGCATCGCACGAGAGAGGACACGGCTCACTGCTCAGGGAGCAGACAGGAGGACAAGTGGACGGGGTAGGTGCCGCAGGCATGGCGGCGCAAACAGGTGGGGCTAAGAGGGCGACACGAGGACCGGAAATTGGGTCCTCGGCCTGCGTGTGCGCATTGACGATCATTCACAGGGACCGACTGTGTGACGCGTTCGCTCTGCGTACCGGGGAGGGATCTATGGGCCGGAAACATTGAATTAACTGTCTGCGTGAAGTTAGATGGCCGGCCCATCTGGCATAACTTACTTCCAGCCTTGTTGGGGTAGAGCAAACAGCCAGACAGTGGTGTGCTGAGAGGTTGGTCGGACGCGGCACGCGGAGCTGCCGGGTGGGCGGGCTGCGAGTATGCGCGGCGTGATTCGCGCACACACTGCTGATTGTCTGCCACGGATGCACGCAGGATGTATAGCATTGATGCACACTCGGTAGAATAGGACATGCATTTTAGTAATGATATTGAACAACCTGAACTGGCCACAACAGTACATGGAACGAACGGACTGCGGGCGGGTGGACGGGTGAAACGGAGAGGCGAGCGTCGAGCGTGCCAACGACGACGGTGACCGACACGAGACGGTGGAGGTAGCAAGGAAAATCGACGGCGGGCGGGCCGTTCGCCGCTCGCTCGGCCGAAACTAACACTATGCTGCGATAGTCGGTCAGCCCGTGCCGCGCAAAGAGCAAGCGAAGAGCAATCGAATTTCAGGGAAAGATTAAATAAAAAATGAATTGAAAGCGAAGCACGCTGGGCAGAGACGAAGCGAAGAGCAATCGAATTTCAGCGAATTGTCAAATTGAGAGCGAAGCGCGCTGGGCAGAGACGAAACGAAGAGCAATCGAATTTTAGGGAAAGGTCAATAGACAATGAATTGAAAGCGAAGCGCGCTGGGCAGAGACGAAGCGAAGAGCAATCGAATTTTAGCAAAATGTCAATATAAATCAAATTGAGAGCGAAGCGCGCTGGGCACAGACGGAACGAAGAGCAATCGAATTTTAGGGAAAGGTCGATAGAAAATGAATTGAAAGCGAAGCGCGCTGGGCAGAGACGAAGCGAAGAGCAATCGAACTTTAGGGAAAAGTCAATAGAAATCGAATCAAAGCGTAACAAACCGAGTAGGAGTCAATTACTATATCAATACTATATTAATCAAACGAGCGCAATATCTTCACAGCACGACTCAATATATATATAGCTTTTGGCGACTGGCTCAGGATTGGGGCCGGTACCTGTTCGCGGTTGAGCGCTACCCAATGTCAGCGCCCTCCGCAACGTGCAGACTGTGCCCGGTGTCGTGTCCGGCGGCGGGCCAAAGGACATAGCCCTACGTCGTGTCCAGCGAGAACTCGCAGATCAACGCGTCGCGCGCTCAGAAGTGAGCCGCGATGTGTAATATAATAACTTGATGTCGGTTGACACGCTCAACGCGGCCGACGACGCACTCGACATTGATGGTGTCGTGCGGGACGAGCCCGCGTAGATGGTGAGTGGTCCGAGCGCTAGCGCCCAGCGCGTTGCTCTCGGCCACACCCACTCAACTGCGACTGCGACTCGGGCAGCCCCCATGACCGCCGGAGCGCACCGCAAGCCGCTTGCACACAGGCGAGCTCGAACTGGCTCCCGGCTAGCTGAACCACTACTGCCAGTTCACTGTTAAGCTAGGAAGGGGAATGGCACGGGGCGAGCAGGGTAAGCGAGCGGGAGGGCTCGAAATCGAAGGTACGTCCTCACCGGATGTATCCACCCGGTCGCCGCCGCCTCTCTCTGCAGTGCTCGTGCGAGTACGCGTCCCGACGAACATGGAGTTCGTCCGACGTGCATATGGCTGGCTATGAAGGCAGCATTGAACCGCGCCGCTTCCGCTAGGCAGTGTGAGTTGTCGGTACGTATGCGACGCGTCGGGGTGGGGAAGACGGGGAAGTTGCAATAGCTGGGGTCGTCAAGATCGCCCTGGTGGTCGACGTACGCGCGTGTCTGGGCGTGAACGTGGGTGTTGAGCGTCGAGGGGGAGCGTGGCACGGTACGTAGGGTCACCCAGCCCAAGGCGCGGGTTCGCGTGGAGGAGTCGGAGACGAGGAACCACTCACGTAGGCGGGGTCGAGGAGGCACGAAATGTCCACGGCACGCGAATTCTGGGATTACATTGAGTGGCGGTGGAGATAGTGCGGGAGATGGGGGTGCGGCGAGTGCGGGAGGAAGGTCGCGATGTACTGTAGAGATGGTGCGCGCGGTCGTGGTGGTGACGGACACAAGACTCACCTCCGCGACGGTCGTTGCCATACTCCTCCCGCGCAAACACCCGCTCCCAGGCTAGCATCTTCACTGAGCATAGCACCATGATGATTAGCATGGTCAACGTTGAGGCGAAAATACTTACCGTCTTAGCTGAAACTCGTGCTCGTACCATGGCGAACTACTGCGTCCGAGTCAGTTGAGCTGATAACACAATCGGAGAATGGGAACATCACCTCCAGATGCACTTCGTCCAGGCTATGCGGCCTTCGTGCCCGAGACCGCGCCCGGCTTGGGGTGCTTGAAGAGGTGGTTTGCGTCGACCATGATGACGCTGCGCTTGTGCACGTAACTGTTGCCGAGGTGGTTGTAGGATGCAATGGGGAGTGGCCTGAAGACACTCGGCGAAGACGGGCTTGAACTTCGTCGGGCCTGACTGGAGGTCGCCGCCGCCGATGAATGCTTTGCGGCGCTCTGCGAGTTCGATGACGCCCGGGACGAACGTGTTCTGGGGCGCGCCGTTCGCAAAGGGCTCGCCCGTGATTATGAACGCGACGGCAAACAGCGTCGAGGGCGAGACCTCAGAGTTCAACGCATTGAGGGCCACGAGGAGCGCGTCGGCGGAGTCGTTCACACCGGGGACGATGTCGCTGTAGCGCTCCATGTTTGCGGCCCAGAAGAGGACGACGCGGCGCCCGTGCTCTGCCTGTCACTAATGCAGAAAGTCCGATCCACGGGGACGGGCGTTTCCGAAACGCGCAACGCGCAACGCGAAACGTCACGAAGTGTTACCAACTGTGACCCGTTACGCACCTTTTGTGGCCCGAGTACCAAGAATAGCAAGCTGAGTAAGCCGCTTCATTCCATTCACTCGGCTTATATGCTGCTTCAAAGCCTCAGTAAGTATTTTGGCTTGCTACTAGCAGTAGTTGAGTCTGTATTAGTCGGTGGTTGATTTCTCACAGTGTTTCCGAGCGCACGGGCGCCCTGCAACGGTGCAACCCGATTTGGAAAGCTCTTCCAAATCAGGCAATAAGCGCCTCACTTCGCGCGCCCCTCGCTACATCCGAATGAGTTGATACTTAAATCCAAATCTTCCTCAACTACTTGCTTGCTGCTTGGGAAAATCACTGTAATAAAAGATTTAAAAGGATTACTTTCAATATACTTGTATTTTCTAGGAGCAACCCTTGGCTGACCGAGCGACACAAGTGGCCCGATGCCCCTGTAGGTGCTTTGTCAGTTACCGTATTCAGTAAGTAACACTGTGACGGACGTTTCGCAGAGGCGTTTCGCAGGGGCGTTTCGCAAACACGTTGCGCAACGCCTCTCCCAGTCGATCGGACGTTCTCCACTAATGGCATCTCCACGCAGAGCTGCTCGAGATGGGCCTGCGTGTCCGTGCCGGAAACGATGTTGTCTAATGTCCGTACAGGTCTCCTGGTTCGCGGCGATGAAGTCGGGGTAGTAGAGCCGGTATGCGAGCGCAGACGCGGCGGTGGCAAGCAAGTCGCAGGGTTGTTGAGGTGAGGGTAAGTAGCGAGGGGTACTGACGCCGGCCGGGATCTCGGGCACCTATTGCCGTTTTAAAAAGTCATGTCGCACGGTGCCACACGTGTGATTTGCGCGCGGCGACCTCCTCACGCAGAACGACGATTGCTCCTCAACCGCTGCGAGTTTCGCCTCGATTCTTATCTCATTGGATTCTACTCGTCGAGCCCGAGGGCACTGTACCCAGCAATCCACGCCAATCGAAAATCTCGAAATCACCATTTTCAGGTGTGCTGGCAGCTCAGCCCTCTCCGGCATATACATACATCACTTATCGCTGAGTAGCGTCCGCGCACGATACATGATTCGCGCTCTGTGACCGCGGTTCCATCATGTATGAATGCTCCGGTGTCCGTCATGTATTATACAATGCATTAGTACATTACAATATCCTGGCGGTACCCTGCCCGGATTCGGGATCCCGCCACCCTCCCGCTGACGCTGCGTGTGCACGTTGCTACTCGACGTACACGCACACCTAGCTCCCGGAGGCCTTGCCCTTATCGGGAACCCCCCTACACCCAATCCGGCGATGCCCCGCTCTCACCCGCCGGCCCCTGCACGAGGCGGCGCCGCGTGTTATGCGAAGCGTGACACCCTGAGCACTAGCTCACAACCTAACCCTTAAACTCGGGTCTTAGGCTGTTCGATCGTTCTTGCGGCGGTAGAGGATGGTTCGAGGACACTGCTAAGCACATCTAGCAGGTCGAGCGGGGTGTCGTTCACACTCTGGAGTATCGCAAAGCAGAACTTCTATAGATCAAACCAGGTCGAACTGAGGGTTCGACCGCTAATGTACACAGGCTTATATACAGAGAAGTTAGGGCAGGGCCCGGACGAGTCAGGTATAGAAGCCAATCAGATGCGAGAGGGGGAGGGATGAGTCACTGCGAGTCAGGGGGTGAGTCATACCGAGTCAAGGGAGTCAGAACGAGTCATGAGTGCATGTGATAGTCCGGGTACGCCGGACCGGGTACAGAGTGAGCCGGATGCCGAAGGTGGTGCTCGTGTGGGTTGCGCCACTCAGTATAGTACAAGTCGACGAGAGAAATAAAATAAGACGGACTTGTCGTAACATAAGCCCCTTCCTAGAGTCGACGTCCTCGTCGACTACACTACTCGTCCGCATTCTGGATGGTGTAGTGCCATCGGAATGCCGCGGAGGGTACCGACGACCTCTCCCGTGATAGCGTTGACGATGACTTGGGTGGTAGAGCAAGTGGGGGAGGGTGACGGCGATGGTTGGAACGTCGACGTCGGCGAGGTCGTCAACTGTCGCAGGGGAATGCGGGACATCCCTTCGACGGGTTTGTAGTTGGGTAGGATGGGTGGCAGTACGACCAGCACATCAGAACTTTGGGAAAATCACTGAAGGTCACTGAAGCCACTGAAATGGCGACTTCAGTGAAGTTCAGTGTATCTCAGTGAAGTTCAGTAGGGAACATATTTCGATCGAAAGTTCGTCGAAATTTCGTCAGTAAGCTTAGGGTGCAAGACGTCGGGAGGCATCAGCAGACGTCAGCGTAGATCCGCAGAGTCGGTGAATATCAGTTCGGGTATCTCGCATTGTCATTCACATATTTGATTGCAACAGTGTAGCCGGAACAGACAAACCGTGCAACAACAGATATATGACGGCACGAACTCTAGTTGTACTCGTCCCCATCTTCGTCAACATCAGTCGACGACTGGCGTCCAGAATCTCCCAGTGCATCGCCTCCCTCCCCTTCAGATTCACTGGGTGTGTAAAGACGCACGACCCGTTGCTTGGGCTCCCGTGGCTGTCGGTACTTCTCGCTCTTCTGGGTGTCTTTCGCTGCCTTGATGATCGCATCGAACTGATCCGGATGACGCGAGAGCCACGCGATGTTAGTCCTGAAGGCACCAAGAACCAGGTCTCTCGCGGCATCCCCATCCCATGCCGGGGTCCCTTTGTCACTGCCAGACTCCCACTGCTCAAACGAAGCCTGCACCTACAAATGAAGTGAGTTGATGTCGTGCGAGGTAGCTAGATGGCTTACTGCTGCATAACACAAGGCGAGGGCACCATAAGGACGCGGCCGGTGTATGTGTGAGTTTTCGAGGATTTTGAGATGCTTCGCGAACGTCTTCAGTATGTATACAGATTTCATGCGGCCAGCCTGCCAGGATCGCATCCTGTGAGCCTCATGTCGGAGCCGTCAAACTCCGCAGACGAACCTTTTCGTCAGCAACATTATTGAACGCCGCTCCATGAGGCTTGAGAGCATTCTCGACGTGCTTGGCACGGCCAGCTTTTCCACCTTCGACAAGCTTGAGGTCGGCATCGACAAGCCGTTTCGCCTTCAAGAGAAGGCCCTTGCGCCAGTCACGGACCTTCGTAGCACACTTGACCAACATTCATTAGCACGTAACAAGAGGACTACACAGATAGGTGACTTACATGTTCAATGAACTTGTTGCATTGCGTGTCGGTGAGGTCGACGAATCGGAATCTCGGACACACTTTAGACAAAATTGCCGTGATGGTCTCTTGGACGTCATCGAGGCTGATATCCCAGGGATTGTCGAGGGAACCGTAGTGTTCGATCAGTGTCGGATGAATTTTCGTGGACCACACCGCAAAGATCGCGGCGGGGACGACAGCGGCAGCGCCTCTAGACTTCTCTTGAGGTACATCGGCGGGCACGGCGCGTCCGTTTTGCTTTGGCAGGTGTAGCTTCCGCCTCGACATCAATGATGTCCACAAACTGAGATGACAAACGGACGCCTCAGAGCATTAGATGTCAGGCGGCACTCGGCGGGGCTATTCACGCACCTGTGCTTGTGATTTCCGAAGCACCACTGCGTCTTCCTTCCTCGAAACGACATCACCGTCCTCGAGACCTTTCTCCTGCACTGCGTTCTCCTCCTTTGGTCCGCCCTTCAAGCTGCCCTTCGTGCGACACTTCTTGGGAGCTGTGGTCGTTAAGTCCGCAGTGGGATCCTGCGTAAGGCCCGCACCGTCGATGATGGCACGCCAGTTCTCATTGAGACCGGATGTCTTCGAGGTCACTGACACTTGGTTCTTCTTGGCAGATGAGCTGGCCTTGCTAGCGCTGACAGTGCAATCCGCCAATCGTTAGCGCTTCAATGGCATGCGAGGTGACAAGTCACAAAAGACGCAGACTCACCTTGCTTTCGTCTTCGAGGAGTGACTATCCCGAGATGGGGCGGCAGACTCCTCAAAGGTGTGTTCACTCTGACGACGACTGGTGGCAGCGCGGACAGAAGCCACTCGCTCGTGCTTCTTGTCTTTGCGTGTTGACGCGGACACCTGACTCGGAGACTGATAACATCAGGATCAGATTGTATGACCATGTGGGAGTACACTCACCGGTGCGTACTCGGGCCCACTGCCAGACTCACTTTGGGCCTCAGTATCGTCATGCACCGTCCTGCTGCCCCATCCCCGACCCATATACCATCCTCACCTTCGTCCTGTTCGCCCATGTCAACATCCTCCTCGGAGCGCTCGCCAAGTGGTTCCCAGCCTCGTCAAGCAGGATGTCCTCTCGAACACGCCCGTCCTTCATCGTCGCGATTGCGGCCGCACCTGAGCTCTCTTTTTCTGCTAGCAAGCGGCTGTTCTCCTCGCGTGCGTCCGCTTCGACTTGCTTATCTGCTCGTTTCTTGTCTGCGCCTCTAGAGATCTCGTTCTTGGACCGCTTGTGAAGACCTTGGGTACGTGCGGGGTGTGGATCAATATGACGTGTTGTACGACGGACAGTGACAGCAGCAGAAGGTGTCTCCGCGGTACCACTAGGAGGTCCGTCATGTTGGATGTCGGCGCCTTCAGGTTCAGCATTGACCTCGGAGGTACGTGGTCTCTTGTGCTGCGTCTGACGAGCAGAAT